>NC_138779.1:45023716-45623716 GCF_965119305.1 Pelophylax lessonae | reverse complement strand
TATAGCTGCTGACTTTTAATTTTTGGAGGGGGGAGGGGGGGGGACTCTGCTTTAAGCCCTCTCTAATAGGTCCCTTGCCTGTGCCAGCATCTTTTCCCTGGGTACCCGTCTTCAGGCATCTCTACGGGATGATCCTGCCAATGCACAGGGTCATCCCGGCACACCGGGACCATGCCAGCGATGTAAGCTGAGCATGTGCATCTTGGGGTACTTTGTAAGGAGGACAGTGAGCAGGCAGGTAGGTGTACATGTCTCTTCTGCAATAATAGCCGGTCTGCTCGCAGTCTGTTGTAAAATGCATTCAGTTCCACTTTAAGTTGATGACAGTTTGGCAGTGACGCGGTTAATATATAAAGTCCTATATAAAGTGCATCTTGCACCGTCGGTGACACTTCCTCACATCTGGCCAAATCGCTCACTACACTCTCCTAAATCCACTGCGATTCCACAAATCCCCAACTGCCGTCTCCTTCCCAGTTCCGTCCTCCTGACCGTGTGCTGCTTCCTGTTCTGTCAGACGTTTCCCAGCGCTGGATTTCAGGGACTCCCCCCCCCCCCCCCCCGGTTCATATAAGTTCATTGTGCAGCAAGCGCCCTGGCCGGGTGTCCTCATCTGCTCCTGGCTCCGTATAATAACATACTTTATGGAGTCTCTTCCTATATACTCCTCTGGATGAGGCTGCCATTCATGTCACAGCTCATCTGGACGGGAAGGGCCCCATCCTTCTGCCTGATATATATATATATATATATATATATATATATATACAGTTTAGCATCTCCAGTTCATTGTCTCTGTGCAGGTCAGAGAATAAATTCCATCATTCTGATTGGTTGCTTTGGGTAGCACCATCAGTTTTCCTTTGCTGCAGTTTTGATATTCACACTCACCCATAACCTCCTGTATAATAAGCTGCCCCTGGGGGAAGGGGGTGACAGCGGGAATGACAAAATACCCAAAAGAGTTGTTTCAATTATTGTTTTCAATGAACCATTCACAAAAACCTGGGGTATATTTATAATGCGTAATGCAGGGAATCTGAAATTTGCCAAATGTCTTCCTAGTCCATGTGTTTTGATTGGCCACTTTTTGGTAAAAGTTACATTCACGGCTTAAAGTCCAACCAAGGTGCAATCTCACTGTAAGGGTTAATTGCTCATTTTGTCCAGGGGAGAGGAGAAACAGTTTTACTTACCTGGTCCTCCACTCCCCCGGAAGGTGGCACTCCTTGATGATGGTTATGCTGTCGGTTGCAGATCCGAATAGCAACATCTACGCCCTGAAGAAGGAGTCTCTGCTCCCCTGAAACGCATTGGCTTTAACATGTTCTGCTACCAATAAAACAAGGATCTTTTGATCTAAGTGGGATTCTTATTGCTGATTTTGGGTGTTCCCTTAACCGACTACCACTAGCTCCTTGATGATACGGCAGTGGGCTGTGCCTTAATGTCCTCAGGTCCAGAGCAGGTCTATGAATGCTGCTCTTGTTTTAATGATATCAGGACCCCAGAGACTTATAAGCAGGGGCGTAACTACAGGGGTTGCAGGGGTTGCAATCGCTACCGGGCCCCATGCTCCAGGGGGCCCGGTAGCAAACCAGTGGGTGAACTTTCAGGATCGCAAAGGTCACACTTGCGACCGGACCCTGGCATTGCACCACTGTGGGGAGGCCCCAGGATTGTAGGAAGGGGGCCCACTGCAGAACTTGTGAAAGAATCCTGCTGCGGGACTGAAATAAAAGGCCATGCAACGAGTGTAAAGAGCCCCAGGATTAGTGGGAAGAGCCCTGGGCTTGAAGGTAAGGGCCCCGGCCAGGGGTCTGGGGGGCCCTTCATGGTTTCTTGCATCAGGGCCCTGAAGGTTCTAGTTACGCCTCTGCTTATAAGCACAGGGGTGCAGAAGCTGTGAGGACTGGTCTATCTTCGGGGAGGAGTGGAGGACCACTCCTAGACCAGGGTTTCTCAACCAGGGTTCCATGGAACACGAGGATTCCTCCAGAGGTTGCTAGGGGTACCTTGAGCAATGAGCAAATGTCTGCTTTAATTATAATTTTAATCATTCTATATATGATCCTTTATTTTTTTTAGTCTTATGTTTTTACTGTGGAGGGATCAGAAACACTTTTGCTAATATTTACTAAGATTTACCTGAAAGAATGTGCAAAGTGCATTGACCCCTAACACTGGATGTCGCCACATCAGTGCAGAGATAACAAGAAGTTGAATTCTGATTGGCTGTTAGGGTCACTGCTTGCTTTACACTAGGCTGTATATTACTCCTGACCACTGCACTCTGATATGTACCATATTTTCCGGCGTATAAGACGACCCCCCTATTACATGATCTACCGGTAATACTTATACTTAGGTTACCTTGGAGATATTCTACTTGGCGTATAAGACGACCCCCCATTTTTGGGGGATTTTTTTGAGGTTCAAAAGTAGTCCAAAGCCCCATACACATGTACCGATTGTCGGCCATAAATATTCGGCCAACTTCCGATCGGCCGATTGTCGGCTTGTTAGTATGATGCTTCCGACAACCGACTGCGACTTTTCGGCCGAACAAAATCTGGTGTGCAGGCTATAAAAATTTTGTTGGCCAACAAAGAACGGCCGATTGTTCGTCAGTCAGTACAGATTTCGGCCGACAAAAAGCAGATGAGCAAGACTGGGCATGCTCAAAAAGAAAAAAACACACGAAAAGTAGACCAGAACATGACATCACTTCTGCAGTTGGTTGTTGTTGGCCGACAAAATTCGTGTGCAGTCTAGAGCACATTTCAACCAACAAAAAACACTGGACAATAGACGGCCGATCGTTCGGCCGACAATCGGTGCGTGTGTACGGGGCATTATACGCCAGAAAATACAGTACATTACATACTCCTGACAATGTGTGCCACATTTTTTGCAGCATCTTTGGAGCGACACTATTCAATTGAGTGGGCTGCCGTCTCCTCCAAAAACGTGCCAAAGTAGCTCATGCGCCCTTTTTTAGAGGCAACTTTGACCCATTATTGGACAGCATGATTTGGCTTGTTTGGGGTGCCCAGAAGAATGAATGGCACCCAAATGTGCATTGATTTTCTGCTGTGATTGATTTCTGTTTAGAAATATTTAATCCTCTGTTTTTGCGTGGCTCAGTTGCAAAATAACAAATTGGTCCTTCTATAAGCCTGGGTTCACACTGGGGCGGCTTCAAAGTTGCCCAACTCTGAAGCCGCCCCGTGCAGTGCGACTTCAGCGGGGCTTGCATACGACTTCTCTAATAGAAGTCAATGCAGGTCGCCCCCCAAAGTAGTGCAGGAACCTTTTCTAAGTCTGAGTGACTTGAGTTGCTCCGATTAGCGGTTCCATTGCACTGAATGGAGCGCGACTTGTCAGGCGGAACCAGGACTTAACATCGTCCTATGAGTACATTCTTTGTGTATGTAGCAGTGAGACGGTGACTTCTGGTTGGTGGGTTTGTGTTGGTAAATATCAGTCCAGGGCTGTTCGGGGATTATGATGTGTCATCAGTGACAGCTGCATTCCTGGATGAGAAGCATTAAATCCTCATTCAGGAGCCGCAGCTCATCTCTGTACAGTGACAGGGCTTGTGTCAGTCTTCTGGGAACACAGCAGAGATAACAAATGATCATTATCCCCAAATAGCTGCAGGCACCCCCCAGCACCCCGAATCAGGAATGTCAGGAATCCCCAGCAGAGGAAGCTCCATGTTCATTCTACTGCTGGGAAGGGGCCTAGAGCTACCCAGTGCATCCCCTCCACTGTGGTGGACTGTATTTGGTGACATATATATATATATATATATATATTATAGATATCTTTTGGCATGCACAATTCTTGTCACAGCAGTATTTTCCATGCACACAGGCCTCATACAGCGTATACCTGCACAAGGCTGTATTTACCCACATGGGCCTACACAGGTGTTCCATGCAGGCAATCACAATGATGTCAGATGGGATGCAGCAGCTGCACAGACTCAGCCATTGCCCCCATTTTGACCTCCATATGGGTGCGGGTGAGGGTGCACGCTCCGAAAACGCACAGTGTGATTTCAGGGACAAGCACCTGCACCCATTCATATTTAAAATTGGGAGGAGTGGCTTTCTCTGTGCAGCCGCTGCATCGCATTTGACATCAAGGTGACTGCCTGCATGGAACACCTGTGCAACCCCAGGTGGGTAAACATGGCCTCGCATGGGTGTATGCTGTAGTACACTCCATGTACATGAGGCCTAACGGGTTTACAACTCTCCGCTTCCACTGTGATGCATTGGGGTTGATTTACTAAAACTGGAGAGTCTGGTGCAGCTGTGCATAGTAGCCAATCAGCTTCTAACTTCAGCTTGTTCAATTAGGCTTTGACAAAAAAGCTGCAAGCTGATTGGCTACCATGCACAGCTGCACCAGACTATGCACTCTACAGTTTCAGTAAATCAATACCCATTGTTTCTTGTGTTTTGTTTGTCCTTAACACCCGTTTTTAGGCTAGGCTACTGTGGCACTTGTTCTGCATGTACATAGTTGCCAACATTTGAAAAAAATTTCCAGGGACACTTTGCAGCACAGCTATTAATTACTTACCACACCCACTTCCCCGAGGCTCCGCCCACTCCACATTATTAATCTCCGCCTACTTATCATCAAATTATAGGGTCTACTCAATAAAGAATTAGAGGAAATTGAAAAGGGAATTTTAAACTTGAGGCCATAGTAGCAGGGTTGGAATAATTCTCCCATTCAGCTGCTCTACTTCTGCCTAAAGTTTAAAATTCTCATCACAATTCCCTGCAATTCTAAAGTGTCAAATGTGCTCAGGTGTGACCATACAAAAAATGTAAATATAAATAAAGTGCAAAGTGTAAATAAGTACATTAAGTAAGTGCAAAGTGTAAATTAAATACATTAAGCGCCCATTCAGACTGGCGCGACACGATTTTGTGGGGCGACCTGTGAAGTCGCGGTGCACATATAATTGAAGTCAATGCAAGTCGCCTCCAGGTCGCCCCAAAGTAGTACAGGACCCTTTTTCAAAGTCGGAGCGACTTGTGTCGCTCCTATTAGAACGGGTCCTGTACTACTCAATGGCGAACGACCCACCGCGAATTGTCAGGTGACTTGGTCGCCTGACAAGTCGCGCTAGTGTGAATGGACTCTAAGTAAGTGCAAAGTGTAAATAAGTACATTGCCGGGACAATGTAAATTACCCGGGACAGGCTCCCATTTGCCGGGACTGTTCCGGCAAAAACGGGACAGTTGGCAAGTATGTGTGTAGACAGCCCATTCATTCCAATAAGCTGAACTACCCAGAGAAATGCAGGGAAAGAAGTCCCCAGACCTTTCTTTTGAATCCCATTGCACTGAACTGTGGAAATGAGCCAAGGTTGCCAATGAGTGAGAGTGCCATTAACAATTACTGGTACCCCCATGCACCTGCTAAAGCGCAGTGCGGTTTTCTGCAGGTCAGGAACACACCCCCATGCACCTGCTAAAGCGCAGCGCGGTTCTCTGCAGGTCAGGAACATGCACAATTTTTCTAGACATGGACTTTAATGAGGCCAGAAAAAGCAGGTACATGCATAAAATATCAGACATTACTTTTTTTTTACAATGCAGCATACAGAAGCAAACAGCCTCCTTGGAAATTCTGTATTTACATGTGTTTTTATGCACTGCAAGACGAACATAAAAGCACACGGGGTGAACAAGGCCAAAGACCCATTGTTGCCAACCTACCGCAGCATTTTTTACTGACAAAATATGGAAAATTTTCTGACAGAGCACATTTTTTACTGACAACCTGAAAATTTACAGAATTAAAAACGAAGACAACCAATATTTAAAGAGAAACTGCAGTCTGCTCACATAAATTGTAATAAAACATCTTTGCTGTTTTGAAGCTTTCTTCCAACCACTTTCCATATTATTTTATATATACTGAGATTCTGTACTTGCCAAATATGCTGCAGAAATCTCCTTCCCCTAAGTCTGGCTTCAGCCATTTTAACTGTGGGCAGCTAAAGCTACTGACTGTTCACTTCCTGGATTTACACAGACACACACACAATTTATATATATATATTGTACAGGTCGTAGAGGGTGGGTCCTTGAAGGACGCTATATTTCCCCTCTGTTTGGGCTCTGGGCCCTTTAAGGGAGCAAAAGGGGTTAACTCATTGATCAGAGGAAGTGGGTTTAAGAAGGACAGGAAGTTGTAGATTGGGTGTGGTGGAGCATAGAGGAGACTGTGGACTTTTGTACAGCCGAGAAGGTGCATGTCAGTGTGCTGACTGGGAACCTATTGCCAGGGGAAGCTACCCTCTTCAAAAGTTGGGACTGTTTGACTGCAAAAGCAGCTCTGAACTCTTCAAGTCGGTGAGACTGTCTGTTCCTTGTTGTGTTTCTTTTGCTGCTATGAAGCCTGTTTAAGTTAATAAACATTTCTTTGGTTGCAACGCCTGTGTCCTGCGATCCAGCTGATCCCCCAAACATTACAATATATATATATATATATATATATATATATATATATATATACATACACAGTGTGTGTGTGTATATATATATATATAGATAGATAGATAGATAGATGCTTGCCTGCACATTTCCCCTCTCTGGATGAATACTCATGGATCTCTGTAGTCTCCTGTCATCTTTGCCTTCATCCAGCCCCCTCCAGCTCTGCAGCTGACTCATCCCTCCATCCCTTGCTGGCAAACTCTCAAGAGAGTTAGAGAGAGCTGTGCATGATGTCATTAGCCCTAGGCCAATGACCAGACAAGAAAGAGGAAGTGGGCTGTATAAGGCTCTATTCACACCTGGGCATATTGTTTTCAGGCGTTTTTTTTTTTTTTTTTTTTTTTTGCTTATTTTTTTTTTTGGGCTTTTTCCAGGCATTTTTCAGGCATTTTTCGCAGGTGTTTGAAGTCAGGCATTGATATCAAACAAAAACGCTTGTAATTTGCCAAAAAAAGATGCTCACGTATTTTTTGAGCTTCAGGCGTTTTGCTTTAGGCGACAAAACCCTCATATGTGAACGGGGGCCATATAAATGAATAGGATTTTGCTTGTTGGGCATTTTTGAGACTTTAGAGATGAGCGTTTTACGAGCTGAAAAACATTCAGGTGTGAACCAAAGTTAAAAAAAAAAAAAAACAAGGACAGAGGATTTAATAGATGGACAGATGTAAAAATGACTGAAGAGCCGCTTTAAACACAATACTGAAACACTGATAATACCCATAACAAGTTGTTTGCCTGGTGTACACTTAAAAAGTCAACAAAAAAAATAGGGAGATGAACTGTGGTTTTACTGCTCCACACCGGTCGGGTAAAAATGATCTGTTGAATTTCTGGGGTGGCAGATTTCTATGAGTGTGCAGTTATGTGCACCCAGTGACCTTAATGCAGACATTGCAGTCCCTGTCTTGCATCTCATTTTATTGTGCCCAGCACGGCATAGGCCTCTTTCACATGGGCTTTCCTATCCAATCCACCTGTCAGTTTTTCAGGCGGACCGGATCAGATGCTCCATGAAGCCATATGGAGCAGCGGATGTCAGCGGAGGCATCTTCACTGACACCTGCTGCTATCTGATCCAATGTGGTCCGTGAAATCCGGATGGAACGAAACCCTATTTTCCATCCATCTGGAGGATCGGATCGGATTGGATCGGATGAGAATGAACAGGCAGTCCGTTATCATCCGATCTCCCATAGAGGACAGCGGGGATCAGACAGCTCCGTCTCTGCACACAGAGCGGAGATGGACCAGTCATCCGCCTGCTTAGTGGGGATTGGCGGATCGATCCTTCGCGGAGCAAAACGGTCTCTATTGGGCGCACCGCCCGTGTAAAAGGAGCTATATATAGCACCTGTAGATTCTAGGCCATATTACCCTATCTATAGGTGAGCCATTCCTTCACACTGACACAGGGTGATTATATTCCCAGCACCGCAGATATACAGCCTACAGATTCATCTTCCCTTTATATTGCAACTGCTCTTGGAATTCTGTCTCTTCAATATCCACGTGTGTGCAGTATTATGTCTGTGTGCTTTCGGTAGCATCCTTGTAGTCTTGGGTCAGGAAAACATTCAATAGAAAATGATTGGCAGAGAAACAATAATGTAACACAGTCCGATTTATCTCACAGGGCAAAGTAGAATCTCTGTACAGAAGTGATACTTTGTAACACGCTTCCAGTCCTCTGTTGCTGTTGAAAGCGCCACAGTTGGGCAGAATTATTTTTTAGGGAGGTGCACAGAAATGAAGGACAATTATTTTATCAGAAAACGCAAAACTTTCAGTGTAGTTAGCTACATTGGGCACATCTGGGCACATCAAAACAAAGGTGTGAAAGCCGAGCCGGGACAAGGCCATCCAGTGCCCAGGGTGAAGATGGCAATCTGTACTTTGTACCTAACATCATTCTGACTGCTGCAATCTGTACACTTACTCCTGACCACTACCCCCTGTATACTGTGCTATACGTTATTTCATCCTGATCCCTGCTCTCTCTATACTAGGCCGTATGTTACTCCTGACCACTACCCCCTGTACACTGTGCTATACATTATTTCATCCTGATCCCTACTCTCTCTACACTAGGCTGTATGCTACTCCTGACCACTACCCCCTGTATACTGTGCTATACGTTATTTCATCCTGATCCCTACTCTATTTACACTAGGCTGTATGCTACTCCTGACCACTACCCCTGGTATACTGTGCTATACATTATTTCATCCTGATCTCTGCTCTCTCTACACTAGGCTGTATGTTACTCCTGACCACTACCCCTGGTATACTGTGCTATATATTATTTCATCCCGATCCCTGCTCTACTTACACCAGGCCATATGTTACTCCTGACCACTACCCCCCGGTATACTGTGCTATATATTATTTCATCCTGATCCCCCTGCTCTCTTTACACTAGGCTGTATGTTACTCCTGACCACTGCACTGAGATATGTTCATTGCATACTCCTGACTGCTGCACTCCCAGCATATAGAGTGTTCAGTATTATGTAATATATAGGCTTGTGGTCAGGAGTATGTAACATACCCCCTAAAACAGCAGCCCCCTCATTCACCTCTGCACCCTGTCCACAGCTCAACTCTGCACCTCCCACATCCACAGCTAACCTCTGCACCCTGTGTTCACAACTCATCTCTGCACCCCCTTTCCATAGCTCATCTCTGCACCCCCTTTCCATAACTCATCTCTGCAACCCCTATCCACAGGTCGCTTCTGCACCACCCATCCATAGCTAACCTTGCATCTCCTGCACACAGCTCACCTCTGCACCTCCTACGTCCACAGCGCTCACCTCTGCAGCTCTGATGTCCACAGCTCATCTCTGCACCTCAGATGTCCACAGCTCATCTCTGCACCTTCTGTAACAGATCCCCCAATACTTGGACCAAGTATTTCTGTCTTGGGTCCCCTGAATCTCACGTGATGCAGTGACCTAGCCCCTCCTCAATCCCCCCCCCCCCCAAACATCAACCGAAGCTTGATGAAGGGTAAAACAAATGACACTTTATTCACCAACTCACTTCCAATATATACAGCCTCGTGAGTTTGATTTCATTATCATATGCAAATGTAATTGTATACAGAACATAGTTAACATACCTTGGCCTTCTGGAAAGAGACAATAGGTGAATGAGACTGCAACATTATCATAAGTCATTCAACAAACAACAAGCCCAAAACATAGCCGAATACGCATTCCTAGAAGTGTGAACACACTCCACCTCTAAACAGATGAATGCAGAAGACGTATGCTCTCAGACTGCCCATCTCCATTTTCAACACACCTTATCATAACTTAAGTGTCAGTTCACATGCCCACAGTATACCAAAGCTGAGTCTTATGTCATTAGCATCTGTTTAGTCTCTCATGGTGTGAAGTCCTTTGTTGTAATATGCAGCTTAGGCCCAAAATCTGTGTCACTTGGGGTGACAGGGACTTGAATTCAAAGTAACAGTACTCCAAGGGTCCCCCCATCATACACCCCCAACCAGAGCCACGCTCCCCTACAAGCCAGGGCTGTAGTTCATGGGCAGGAGGCTGGCCTCCACACTCCTCCAGTAAACCGTGACGAACGTCCCAGCAAATGGGCGTTCCTCACACCTTCTATTTGGAGATCACTTCTGCACCTTCTATTTGCAGCTCACCTCTGCACCTCCAGCGTCCACAGATAAACTCTGTGCCCTCTGTCCACAGCTCACCGCTGTAACACCCATCCATAGCGCACCTCTGCACTCCTTGACCACAACTCGCCTCTGCATCTTCCATGTGCACAACTTCCCTCTGCACCTCCCATTCGCAGCTCACCTCTCCACCTCCCACATCCACAGCTCACCTCTGCACCTCCTGTCCACAGCTCAACTCTGCATCACCTAACCATAGCTCACCTATGCACCCTGTGCTCACAACTCCCCTTTGCACCCCCTGGCCACAGCTCACCTCGGCACCCCTTGTCCAAAACTCATCTTGGTTCCCCTTGTCCACAGCTCATCTCTGCACCTCCCATTCATAGTTCACTTCTGCACACCCATCCACAGCTCACCTCCCTCCCCCTATCCACAGTTTACCTTTGCAATCCATGTCCACTGCTCACCTCTGCGCCACTCTTGCCCACAGCTCTCCCCTGCATGCCCAGCCATAGCTGGCTTTTGTACTCTTTCCTGCTATCTATAGAAAACCAACGGTAGGCCTTGTTTGCACACATTTTGTTTTTATGCACCCTGAATGAATTTCCAGTAAAAAGTTCAGTTGGGCTTTAATAATAATCCATTAATGTATGTATTGTCATGATCTGTGCTGGGGATTTGTTCCAGTAAACTTGTCATGGAAGCTGCCATTACTGGCCTCTCCTTCTGAGAATGCTGGTTGCTTGGCTCTTGTTCCTAGTCTCTTGTTTTCAATGACCCAAACTTCCTTGTAGCATACTTGTGTGAGGCAATGGCAGGCTGTGTAATTCTCTCCTGACAGGTTCATGTGGCATATCCTAAGCATCCAGTGTAACAATGTCAGCACAGATGTAGCGGAGTTGGTGCCAGTTCCTGGCGCAGTGTATGATGTCAGCCGGTGTTTATAATTAGCAGTGCACACGCCCTGACATGAGCTCCCTCCATATTATGTCATGGGTGGGAGGCTTGGACCATGTCAGGGAAAAACTGATGATGCCAAATATCAGAATATTGGAAGAATTTCCCATGTAGAAGCCAGCCAATTGTTGGTTTATATAGTGCCAGCATGCACTGTAGTGCTGTACTGCTAATAGGCCTATTGCTCTGTACCATCATACATGGGACGCTGTGATTCACAGGTTTGGGGTCAGCGTGTCAGGGTTGGTGCTGGGCCACATTGTCATCAGGATGGAAAGAGTCTATTCTTACACAGTGGGGTGTCCCTGCAAATTGGATGTTTGTGACCACTGTGCAGCATGATGAATCAAAGGCCTGAGCTGAGCCCTGAGCTATGCGGACGGATGGATAGATGGATGGACATTGGCTCCGGTGATCACTGTGCAGCATGATGAATCAAAGGCCTGAGCTGAGCCCTGAGCTATGCGGATGGATGGATGGACATTGGCTCCGGTGAGCTGCACACAATGCCACTGGTCCTGTGCATGGCAGTGAAGTGCCTGAAGTAGACATACAGCACCCAATGCCACTAACAACCAATCAGGTTTTAGCTGTCATTTTCTGAATGCAGCTTAGAGGATGAAGACCAACAATGAACAGATCTGTTCCTTTCATCAGCGTTTATATATCAGCCCCAGTGCTGTCATTCACCTCGCCTCAAAGGGATGTACAGTACATAATTAACTAGGTTGATAGAAGATAGATGTCCTTTAAATTGATCTTCTTACAGATTCTTAGGGCCCATTCACACCAGAAACTGCGCATTTCTGCATGTACATTGATGTGCTTTCGATACATGCTTTTATGTGCATTTACATTTATTTGCGTTTTTAGGGGCTCGTCTGATTGCATTTCCTATGAGGACACTTTTTCTTCTTCCTTCTTTTGGGTTTTTTATATACTGCATTGCGTTTTTCATGTGTTAACATGAATTTGTGTTGCGAAAAAATGCAACTTGATGTTCTTTTTTGCACTGCAGTAGTGTGCAATATCCATTAGTTTAGTGGTCACCAACCTTTCGGACCTCACAGACCACTAAACTCACAACTTTGTATCCCGCGGACCACTAACATTAATTTTGCATGCCTTATACACACAATGCCCCGGCTCTCTGCCCCCCTCCCCCCTGGATCACACTGCTGCCCTATATACATAATGCTTGATTCTCTGCCCCTCTCCCACTGGATCACACTGCTGCCCTATATACATAATGCTCCGGCTCTCTGCCCCCTCCCACTGGATCACACTGCTGCCTTTTATATAAAATGCTCTGGCTTTCTGCCCCCCCGATCACACTGCTTCCTTTTACACACAATGCTCCAGCTCTCTGTCCCCCTCTCCTGGATCAGACCCCTGCCTTAAACACACAATGCTGCTCTCCCGATCACACTGCTGCTTTATACACACAATGCTCCAGCTCTCTGCACCCCTGATCACACTGCTGCCTTATACCCGCCATGCTCCAGCTCTCTGTCCCCCTCTCCTGGATCAGACTGCTGCATTATACACACAATGATCCAGCTCTCTGCCCCCCTGATCATACTGCTGCCTCATACACATAATGCCCCCCCTCCCCCTGGATCACACTGCTGCCTTATACACACAATGCTCCTGCTCTCTGCTCTCCCCTGATCACACTGCTGCCTTATACACACAATGCTCCAGTTCTCTGCCCCCTCCCCCTAGATCACACTGCTGCCTTATACACAAAATGCTCCTGCTCTCTGCCCCCCACCCCCTGGATCACACTGCTGCCTTATACACACAATGCTCCTGCTCTCTGCCCCCACCCCCTGGATCACACTGCTGCCTTATACACACAATGCTCCTGCTCTCCCCTGATCACACTGCTGCCTTATACACACAATGCTCCTGCTCTCTGCTCTCCCCTGATCACACTGCTGCCTTATACACACAATGCTCCAGTTCTCTGTCCCCTCCCCCTGGATCACACTGCTGCCTTATACACACAATGTCCAGGCTGGGTGGAAAATTGCCAGATGAAGTCACAGTTCGAGTATTCTGACAGCTGTGGGTGCTGTGTCTATCACAATATAATAGCAGGAACAATTCCTCCATCTATGCTGTTGAGTGTGGATGTGAAGTCAAGAGGTTTCTCTTGTTCAGCAAGATGTGGCTGATCAAGGTAAATACCTCCTTACAGATAGCTAAAAAGATGAATGGTGTCAGTGGGAACTTATCTGAGAGGCAAAAATTGGTTATTGCTCAAGGAACCCCTAGCCACCTCTGGAAGAACCATAGGGATCCATGGAACCCTAGTTGAGAAACTCTGCCCTAGAGCAAGGGTCTCCAAACTATGGCCCTCCAACTGTTTCGGAACTACAATTCCCATCATGCCTAGTCATGTCTGTGAATGTCAGAGTTTAACAATGCCTCATGGGATGTGTAGTTCTGCAACAGCTGGAGGGCCGTAGTTTGAGGATCCCTGCAAGGCAAAAGAAGACCTCCCAATTCTTCCCTGCCCCATTTGTGGCATTGCTAAAATGTCCATTATATGTAAGATAAGTGTCCCATTCATTTAAAAATTGTACTGTATAGTCTGCCGATACTACCTCATGCAGTACTACTTTCCTTCGCTAGAGTGGGGAAGGCTAGAGCCCCTGTCAGACCTTTATTTCTGTCCATAAAGTAAAAAAGTAAAATAGAAAAGAGGTTCTTAACAAACCCACCCCCCCCCCCCCCCACTCCTCAAACAAAAAAGTTTTTGTCTGGGCATGCACTAACACATCTATTCATATAGTCAGGGATTCCCCATATATCAGGTAAGGTGTCGGGGTCACTGCACTCTGTAATCTAACATGACAACCTTATCACACAGAATGAATCTCTGTAAGCTCTATGAAGTATTTAGTATATACAGTATTATCCTACTGAGGATTTCTATATCAATGCGGGGGGGGGGGGGTGATGACAGACCAGGATGAGCGCACAGCTGACAGTCCGATCTGTCTGAACCTGCTCCTGTCATCTCTGCTGGTTTACTAGAATGAAACCATCAGCCCCCCCTGTATGTCAATCAGGGGTTGGAGAAATCACATCGTAAAAATAAAATGTAATTCTGTAACCAGTCACATTCTACCCCCGAATCCTCACCAAGGATGTGCAGAAACTTTCATTCAGCTGATTAGGGGAAATTCTGAAAATAAAACAAAAACCTAATTTTTTTATCCAATGTGTTTTTAGTATATTTATGGTAGATTGTTTTTTAAACGTTTATTGTATTTTTTTAGATTGTGTTTTTTCTTATTTTTGTGTATTTTAATTTTTGTTTGTAAAATTTGCTTCTAAAT
Source organism: Pelophylax lessonae (assembly GCF_965119305.1). Lineage (NCBI taxonomy): Eukaryota > Metazoa > Chordata > Amphibia > Anura > Ranidae > Pelophylax > Pelophylax lessonae. Next base: position 45,609,229 of record NC_138779.1, on the reverse strand, counting down.
GCTACTAACAGCTTTTTTTGAGCATTCGTTTTTTTTTTTTCTCTTTATGTACTGCAAACACTCTAATGCTAATGCTCATAAATACTCCTAAAAGCTTCTAAAATCCTACTAGAAGCTGGCACAAAATTGCTATTCGCATTTTTCAACCATCGTTTTTTTTCTATTTTATTTTTTAATTTTTTATGGGTTTATGAAAAACACTAGTGTGCATTGAGCCTTAACGAGGAAAAAAAAAATTCCCCTCTCGGAGATCTGTGTACATTGCAGGAAATTTAACAAACTTTGTTGCAGATTCCTACCTTTTGTAAGGCCCGGTTCACACTGAGGCGATCCGACTTGCCGGGGCGACCTGTGAAGTCGCGGTGCACAGCGCACACCGCGACCTCGGAGCGACATGCACGGACTTCATATCATTGAAGTCCATGCAGGTCGCTCCAGGTCGCCCCAAAGTAGTACAGGACCCTTTTTCTAAGTCGAAGCGACTTGTGTCGCTCCTATTAGAACGGGTCCTGTGCTAATCAATGGCAGGCGACCCACGGCGACTTGTCAGGGGACCTAGTCGTCTGACAAGTCGCCCCAGTGTGAACCGGCTCTTAAGGCCCGTACACACGTAGCGATTGTCGGCTGTAAATATTCGGCCAACGTCCGATCGGCCGATTGTCGGCTTGTTAGTATGATGCTTCCGACAACCGACTGCGACTTTTCGGCCGAACAGAATCTGGTGTGCAGGCTTTAAAATTTTTGTTGGCCAACACCAGAACGGCCGATTGTTCGTCAGTCAGTACAGAATTCGGGCGACAAACAGCAGATGAGCAAGACTGGGCATGCTCAGAGAAGAAAAAACACACGGAAAGTCAACCATCACATGACATCACTTCTGCAGTCGGCTGTTGTTGGCCGTCAAAATTCGTGTGCAGTCTTCAACCGACAGGACAGCACCGGACAAAAGACGGCCGATCGGTCGGCCGACAATCGGTGCGTGTGTACGGGGCTTTATTCTGAAGAAATAGCAGTTTGTTTTTGTCTATGCGCAGAACACAGCTGGCCATAGACGCTTCAAATCTTGGCCAGTTCAGCAGGGACTGACCTAGAATCAAGCCATGTATGGGCAGGCTGCATGTACGCAAGTTGATTGATTACTCATTAATTTCTAGCAGCCAATATAGCCGTTAGCAGTAATCAATGGCTTCACAGGAAGGATTCCCCCATCAACACTAACTGTGTTGATGGAGTAAATCAGCTGCTGCACTTGGTACAAGAAAAGGTCAAGGACCATTGGTAGCACATTGAGCTCATTTTTTAGCCTTCTGCCGCTGACATTGGGTTACCCTCTACACTTTTCCACTCCATCGCACTCTTACAGAATGTGCATTAATGAGCAGTGATTAATGCATTAACATGTGTAGCATTAAAGAAACTCATTCAGTTTGAATAAGCTGCTGACATTTCCCAACTGTCAAAAAACTTCCCTGCCCCATTTTTGTAACACAGTGCACCACAACACATGGCATGTGTGTCCTGGTGTGCCACAGAGCAGGGGTGCTGCCAGCTACTGTATTTGTAAGTTGGGGTGCCATTCTAACCACTTAAGCCCCGGAAGATTTTACCCCCTTCCTAACCAGGGGGTTTTTTGCAATTTTTTTTTAATTTTTTTTTTTACTGCGTGACTTTAACGGACAATTGCGCGGTCGTGCGACGCTGTACCTAAACTAATTTCACGTCCTTTTTTTCTCACAAACAGAGCTTTCTTTTGGTGGTATTTGATCACCTGTGCGATTTTTTTGATCATGCGCTATAAACAAAAAAAGAGCGAAAATTTTGCCAAAAATTTTTCCTTTTTTTTTATATGAAATTCCCCCCAAAAAAATGTAAAAATCTACATTTTTTAACATTTTCGGCCAAATTGTTTTATGCTACATATGTTTGGTAAAAAAAATCGCAATAAGCGTATTTTGATTAGTTTGCGCAAAAGTTATCGCATTTACTAACAAAGGGAAAGATTTTTGTCGTTTTTGGTGGGTTTTTTTTAATGAGTAATGGCGGCGATCTGCGATTTTTTTTTTTTTTTTTTTTTTTTTTTTTTTTTTTTTGCGGTACTGATTCATTGCGGCGGACAGATCGGACCCTTGACTGACATTTTTGACACTTTTGGGGGTACCAGTGACATTACTACAGTAATCAGTGCTATACATATGCACTGTTACTGTAAAAATTACACTGTCAGGGAAGGGGTTAACTGTATTGGACAGGGAGGGGTTAAGTGTGTCCTAGGGGCGTGTTTCTAACTGTGATTGGACATGGCTATTGGTGTAAAAACAGAGATCAACGGTCCTACATAGTAGAACCGTCTGATCTCCATTTATACACAGGGGAGAATGACAGGCGGCTTGTTTACATAAGCCGCTCCGCCTTTCTCCCCCTCTACCGACGGTCACACGCCCGCTCTCCTCCGTGAACGAGCCGAGGCGGGCGCGCGCCTCAGCGGGCTCGCGCGCGCTCGCCCGCTATTGGCTCGAAACCCAGTGACAGGCGAGCGACGTAGATCTACCTCACTCTGCCTGGCCAGGGCTGACTGCCGCAGTAAACATACTGTGTGCAGTCGGCAACCGGTTAAGGGCTAAATCATACTATCAGCATAAAGACTCAAAGCAGTCAAAATGAAGAGCATGTAAATCCAGCATTTCATATTCCTGATATGTGCCTGCTGTACTATCTACTTGCATGAGAAAGTCTCCTGTTCTCTATGTATTGCTTCCTATACAAAACTGACCACACAAATCAGGAGAACACAGTGTGGCCAGTTCCCTAGCGGTGCTCTCCTTCAATGACAAGACTTGCCCTGACAACTCCCCCCCCCCCTCCCCCATCGCCAATCACTGGGAAAATCAGTGTACTGCTGTTTCTCCTCCCCCCAGCTCTTATGCAGCTTAGAAAAAAAGGGAACAAATTTTATGTGATGACTTATAAAAGGGAAAACAGTATTTATATATATAGATAGATAGATAGATAGATAGATAGATAGATAGATAGATAGATAGATAGATAGATAGATATATAGATATATAGATATATAGATATATAGATATAGATATAGATATAGATATAGATATAGATATAGATATAGATATAGATATAGATATAGATATAGATATAGATATATATAGATATATATAATTTTATTTTTTTTTATCTATACACAAATGTTTTGCCTTTCTACTTTAAACCTGAAGGGATTGTTTTTACAATCGCTTACAATCACTTTGCAGTTCAGACAAAAATATTGCCGTTTTCACTGATGCCAGTGCCCGGAAATGCCAAAAAATGGGACAGATTGCATTTTATTGCAGCATGAATTGGACAGACAGAAATTCAATATAAAAGGGAAAAATGCACCGCAATGTGTTAAAAACACATTAAAGCGCAATCGATTGGAAGATGGTAATTCAGCACGTGTATATTATGCATGCATTAATTATGTGAATGAGCCCTAAATGAATGGCACTCCATACAAAGCGCAGTACATTCATGTGCGTTGCGGTAATGCTTGGTAAAATGCCAGTTACTTAAGTATGAAGCCAGAAAGTGAAGTCAATCATCAGGGGAATAAAGTTGGAAAGTCTAAACTGGCGAAATGATCAATTAAACAGATTTTACCACTAGCGCAAATACCCCAAGGCAGCTTTATAAGAAGGAGGAATCCTTGGGTTGATATTTTCCCTTGAAGTACTGGCCCCAGGGGCAGAGAAATTGATATACTGTATATAAAGGGGCACTATTACAAATGGATACCTGTTAGGGTTCATTCATTCTAGTGGTGCTCTCTGAAGAACAATCTGCATTCAGATCGCTCTTCAGAGAGCATTTGCCAGATGTTGAGGAGACGTTGTAGCTCCTCTTCACCATCTGCTTTAACCCCATGATCCCCGCACTAGGGCACTTCATACCTCCCAACATTTTGGGATGGGAACGAGGAACACCTATTAGCAAAAGTATGTAGGCATAGGACACCCCCCTGCCACGCCCCCTTAAAGGAGAATTATACAAAAATAATGATTGGTTAAACCCACAAGTGCTTTATTTTAACCACTATTATTCCTTTATACCAGCTTTTGAAATTTATAAATGCAGCAATTTAGAAATTGGAGGAAAGGTTTAGCACTGGGAAATACTTTTTGAAAGATAAAAAGTGCATTTTATATACAAATTTATAGATCAGACCAAAATGAGGAGGAAAGAGGGACAGAGGGACTTTGTTCCAAATCAGGGTCAGATGGGACCTATGGCACACCTGCAGAAAAGGCCCCCATTCACTTGAATGGGTCGTGTTTGGTGGGTGCTTCAGAGGGTATAATTCTAGCTGCAGTTTCAAAGCAAACAATGACGGCCCCAATGCCCAAAATCTGACATATCCTAGTATAGACTTCTGGCAAAATCAGTGAGCCAATCACACAAGCAGGAAATGACATTTCTGGGTGTTGTTCTTTCTGTGCCATATTGCATTTTGCAGAAAATTACAGCGGTAGCAGATTGAAAAGGAAAGGTAATTTTTAATAACATTCAATTACAATATGACTCGTGTGGCAATTTTATATGCTATAATTTTTTTTTTATTTTATTTTATTTACTATTTTTTCTTACAAAAGTGTAGTGACCCTTTAAAAGAGAAGTAAGTTTTTTTTTTTTTTTTTTTTTTTAACCACTTAAGCCCCGGAAGATTTTACCCCCTTCCTGACCAGGGGGTATTTTGCGATTCGGCACTGCGTGACTTTAACGGACAATTGCACGGTCGTGCGACGCTGTACCTAAACGAATTTGACGTCCTTTTTTTCCCACAAACAGAGCTTTCTTTTGGTGGTATTTGATCACCTGTGCGATTTTTTGATCACGCGCTATAAACAAAAAAAGAGCGTCAATTTTGCAAAAATAACAATATTTTTCACATTTTTTTATATGAAATTCCCCCCAAAAAAAAAGTAAAAATCAAAATTTTTTAAAATTTTCGGCCAATTTGCGCAAAAGTTATCGCGTTTACTAACAAAGGGAAAGATTTTTGTCATTTTTGTTGTTTTTTTTTTAACGCGTAATGGCGGCGATCTGCGATTTGTTTTGCGGTACTGCGACATTGGGGCGGACAGATCGGACCCTTGACTGACATTTGTGACACTTTTGGGGTTACCAGTGACATTTCTACAGTAATCAGTGCTATACATATGCACTGTTACTGTAAAAATACACTGGTTGTGAAGGGGTTAACTTTATTTGGGAGGGAGGGGCTGTGTGTATCCCTAGGGGCGTGCTTTTCACTGTGATTGGCTGTGGCTTGAGCTGTAAGGACACTGATCAACGGATCTACATACTAGATCCGTTTGATCAGTGTCTTTACAGCGAGGAGAATGACAGGTGGCTTGTTTACACAAGCTGCCTGACATTCTCCCTCTCCCCCGCCGATCACCGAGTGACCGGCGGACATCGGGTCCGCTGGTCACACGCGCGGGGGGGTCCGTGACCACACGGGAGCGGGAGCGCGCCTCCGGGGGCGCGCGCTCGCTCCCTAGACCCTCACAAGCTAGTGACGTAGCCCTACGTCACTTTGCCTGTGAGGGGCTGACTGCCGACGTAGATCGGCGTTAGGCAGTCGGCAAGTGGTTAAGAATCATACTTACTTAGGTGGATGCAGCATGTGTCCCCCACCCGCTCTAACACTAAGAACCGAGCGATCAAACACCTCCAATCACTCAGTTCTCACAGCTCCCTGAGCAGAGAGCTGCTGACTGTTAGTCACTCTTGTCTGCTCTGCCTCCTCCACGCTCAGTGGAGCGCTGGGCTGTGGAGGGGGCGGGAGCGGCCAGCTTAGGCTTTCACTGGCTCGCTGAGTGACTGAGCTGGGTGCTGATCCAGGCATGTGGGCGGATTCCAACCATATGGTTGCGACCTTGCCCAAGCCTGGACCGGCTCTCAGGGCCGGATTAAGAGCATCATGGGCTTGGTGCTGAGGATTTTGAAGGGCCTTAAGGGCCGTGCCTTGGCATGCACCCAGAGGAGGAAGGGTGCAGCCATGCATGCCTAATTCAACATGGGATGCTGTCTCTGAAGCCCATAAACACATCCATGCATCGGCAACTGTCCCTCCTTGTCCGGCCTTCGTGCTGTGTGGGGAGGTTCTGAGGGAGCTGCCTGGGGAAGCGAGCATAGAAGCCAGACTTCTGTGTTTACAAGTGACAGAAGAGCGGTAACAGTGAATATGGCCAACCCAGGGCCTATATAAAGGTAGGGGCCTGGAGCTGCAGCTCCAATAGCCCCTACGTTAATCTGGCCCTGCCGGCTCTGTGATATCAGCTGACAGCATGCTTCACCTGCGTGCTTCACCTGCAGTGCAGTGATCCCCAGGAGACGAACAGCCAAACGAGCTTTGGCTGTACTTCTCCTTTAATCTGACCAAACATTAGTAGAATTTCACTTAATGTTAATTTTCAGGGTTTTTTCATTTTTTTTTTCAATTTCCTAATATTTAGTGAGGTCATATTGACATTCATTTTGGACCGAAGTGACAAAAAAAGAGTTTGGTGGAACATTTTGAAGTACTTTCAAACCACCTTCGTCAAGTCTTAAGATTTATTAAGTCAGTGAATTGTCAGATCTTCTCTGGAACCATAACTTTGAGTTTTTTTTATGACCTTTAGGAGAAGAGGTTCAAAATCAGACAAATGCCATTAACATTTGGATTCATTGTGCAATTAAAGTAGAATTCCAGCCAAACATTATCTGGCTTTAGAAATGTCCCTTCTCCCCTCCTGCTACCTATACTGATTAACCTGTGTAAAAAAGATCCATATACTTACTATTTTCAGTCTGCTCCAATCTGGTCACATGCAGTGGCTGCAGGGGAGAGGAGGAAGTGCAGACAACAGTTGCCATGGGAGCCTATGGGTGATGTCAGCACACACTGGAATTCCCAGTCGTTGTTGAGCGCTCCCTCCTCTCCCCTGCAGCCACTATAAGCTGATAGCGGGGATCACAAGATGGAGCCGGAGTGGTCTGAAAATAGGTAGATACAGGGCTTTTTTTCTCAGAGAATAGGTGCAGGAACTCCTCCCTTCTGAGTCAGCCCTTAACTCTGTCCCCTCCCCACCCCCGAGCACCATTCCTTGGTTTCACCTTCTACCCACCTCCCAGTACCACCCCTTTTAGAGAATTAATGATCACAAGAAAGGCAATATAATAGATCTAGAAACAATGGACACCCCAGCGACAAAAGATCCACCCCTGCAACAATGGACTTCCAACATCCAGCATCAATAGACTCTCCAACAGCATTAGGCCCCTCCCTCAACAGTAGATCCCTCCCAGCAATGATTGATTCCCTGCAACATGATACCCCACCAGCAACAACAGACTTCCCCAGCAACAATAGACCCTCTGCGCAAATAGATCCTCTCCAGCAGCAAATAGATCCCCTCCAGCAACACTAGATTCCCCAGTAGCCAGCATCAATAGACCCTCCAGCAGCCAGCAACAAAGACCCCCTCCCTCAACAATAAATCCCTTCCAGCAACAACTGGCCCACCAGCAGCAAAAGACCCACCCCATCAACAATAAATCCCTATGAGCAACAGAAAACCTCCCCAGCAACAATAGATCCCCATCCTCTGCAGCAATAGATTCCATATTAGCCAGCATCAATAGACCCTCCAGCACACCCCAGCACCCCTTGCCATTACATACATTCAGTTCTGGAGGTGCCGGAACTGCGTTCCCCCGCGTTCCCGCTGAAAAAAAGCCCTGGGTAGATATGTTAGTCAGCATAGGTTGCAGGAGGGGAGATTGGGACCATTTCTTAAGGTTAGTTAGGTTTATGCTGTAATTCTACCTAAACTTCTGAGGGAGAACTTGTTGAGTCTTTATTTTGTGCATACCTGACCTGTGAGGGCCTGCGGAGGGCCGATCATTACCGTAATTCACAGGTATTTCTTGTGCGTTGAATAATGAGGTTGTTGATTTCATTAGATCAGTGTTTGCTGTGCGTCTCATCTCCTCGCCTCATTCAGCACACAGATAATGATGTTGATTACAGTTGAATGGCTCCTCAGTTATACAGTTTGTTAGAGAGGGAAAAAAGAGCATTTACCAAAAAAAAAAAAAAAAAAAGAAATAAGACCAGGTTGTAAACACTGCGATATTCTCTGTACTACATGATGGTCTGTGGTGACACTTCCACTGCTAATTATCCCCCCCCCCCTGCTTCTTCTGCACCAGTGCTGATCCATTCATTATAATAAATTGGACATTTCCCCCAACCCACCAGGACTGACGCTCCACCAACACACTTGTCAGTAAAACAGCTTGGAGTGTAAAGCTGGGAAAGCTGAAAGCCCAACTCTAGGAAACTTAAAAATTATCCCTAGCAATTGGGCTGTGCCTGCACTGCAAAAGTTGACTGCTCGTATAGCCTAGGTAGTCTAGGGCAGTGGTCTCCAAAATGGTGTCACGATGTGGCCCTTTGCTTGCTTTTATCTGGCTCTTGAGGCACTATTCTATCCACTGACACCAACAATTGGGCACGTGTCCTCCAATTTACAACAAACAATTGGGCATACTGTATGCCTTCCCACTGACACAAATGAGAGGGTACAATTCCTGCCAATGACACCAAGGGTGGGGGGGGGGGGGGGCAATTCCTCCCAATGAAACCAACAGTGGGGCGCAATTCCTCCCAATGACACCAACGATGGGGCACAATTATTCCCACCGATACCAACAATGGGGCACTATTACTTACATTGACACCAACAATTGGGCATATGTTTCCCACTGACACCAATGAAGGGGCAAAATTCCTCATAATGACACCAATTATGGGGCACTATTCATACCACTGACCAACAATGGGGTACAATTCATAGTTACATAGTTAGTGAGGTTGACAAAAGACACAAGTCCATCTGGCTCAAGCAGCGAGTGTAGAAATGTGAACAGCCAGAATTGAATCAAATCTAATCTATTCTAAACTAATCAGGCTCTTGATGTTGAGTGTTGTCATGTGCGGGGAAATTCGTGAACAAGTTGGATAAAACACTCAGGTATTAATGAGGGCTCAAGCATCCAAGTTTATATACTGAGAACCGCCCACATTGTGGAAGCTCCACCAATAAGATTGAAGCCTAACCTGGAAAACAACATTTGGAATCTTCAATGTTGGACAGTGACAGTTCTTTGTCCTGGCACATGGATATGTGAGGCCCACTATGTGTGTGTAGGCTTTACCATGAATATTCATAGGAGTTTCTATGAGATCACTGGCTATTCGCACAATTTCACGCTCACTTTCAGTTACAATATTCCGATTCCAGTAGCGGAACGTTGTGATTAAACTGCTTTCCTTCAATTCACAGGAGCCCCAGCCTGACAGCTTGTAATGACAGTCTTCTTCTGTCTCATAAAAGAGGTTATTGAAGCTCGGTGCAGTAAATGGTGTTTTCAGAGATTCTTTTCTCATTATATAATGCATATAAACCTGCATTATGGGGTGCAGAATAATTTATTTCTGCTTCTCAAAACTTCTCAAAGAAATATGATTTTTGTGTAACCAACAGAGCTTAATTTTATAGGAAGAGGGGATCATGACTACTGCTATTTCATCATCACTTAGGGTGTCCCGGGGAAGCACACCACCCTGCTCTACCTATCGGTTTCATTCCTATCAAACAAGACAAAGCACCTGAGTGTGGTGGTCTACCACCAAGTCTTCCTACACATCAATTTCTTTGTTATAGGAGTAAACATGCCATGCTTTGCTGCCCTCTTAGGACTGGGGGGAGGTCCCAACAGTGTACTAGAAATAACACAAGCAAGAGAGGGCACATTAGCCTAGTGCATTGTCTCAAAAAACATTTATTGTAAAATTATAAAACATATATATACTTACAAATGACAAAACAGACCAGGCTCATCAACAAAGCAGTTCTGATCGCTCTGCGTGATCCTAAGCTTGGGAGGACATCTCCTAGATCCAACTGGCTTACACGTTTTTAGGTTTATACCCTCTTCTTCAGGGCCAAAACCTTTAGGCTCTGATGAAGAGGGTAAAACCCTCGAAACACGTACCCTTTATGTGTTTCGAGGGTTATACCCTCTTCATCAACTGGCTTACATGTTTCAAGGGTTATACTCTCTTCTTCAGAGCCAAAAGCCATTTGAATCTAGGAGATGTCCTCCCAAGCTTAGAAGCACGCAGAGCAATCAGAACTGCTTTGATACCTTGATGAGCCTTGTCTGTTTTATTGTTTGTAAGTAGATATGTTTATTTTTACAATAAATGGCTTTTGGGATAATGCTCTAGGCTGGTGTGCCCTCTCTTGCTTGTGTTTTGGCCATTACTATCAAGCATAAGACATAACTTCTCCACCATGTTCTATGTATGCTGGGACCTGCCTGGTACAGCTCCCAGAAGACCATCTGTATAACTCAAACCACCCTGAATGCCCTTTCACAATTTTAAGAAGCAGGGACTTTATCCTAAGTGGCTCTTGGACCTCCATGCATTGCTCCTCAGAAAAACATGAGAGAGGACCAAGCTCTGTTAAAGAGAAGCTCCAGTTGGTTTTCTGAAAATTAAAAGTCCAGCAGCTAAAAAAAAACGGTAGCTGCAGACATTTAACAATCAGACACTTACTTGTATCAGGACCCAGCACTGTGCTCACCTGAGGGGGCTCTGGGGAAAGTGTTCGGTTGTCGGCACCAGCATCTAAACTGTGGGCACCCAGCTGTGACAGCTTGTGGCTTCACAGTTGGGTGCCCACTGCACATGTTCGAGCCGCACTGCACATTGTGAATGGTCCCGCAGTGTTCTGGGACCTGTGACATGTCCCAGAAGACTGCGGGGAAGGAGGGGGGGAAGAAGAAATACCACTCAGTTTGCCTAGGAGTGCGGAGCGGGTCCCTGGTTTTGAAAGGTACCTGCCCCCCCCCCCCTCCCCCCAAAAAAAAGCAAAATGTCAGAGGAGCAGGGAAGAGGCCTTAAAGCAGAACTTGATCTTTTGGGTAGAGTTCCCCTTTAAAGTCCAAATGTAATTTATTCATAATAAAGCCCATTCAAAAAGCTATCTTCAATACTTACCTGACTGTTTGTTGGCAGCACGGATTGACCTGACTACTCTCTTGCCTGCCATCACCTCTCAGCCTGGATATGACTACTCTTATGTTTTGTCACTTGCCATGACCTCAGCCTGGACCTGACTACTCCTATGTTTAGTCAGGTCTAGGCTGAGGTTATGGCAAGTGACAAACATAAGAGTGGTCAGGTCCAGCCTGAGGTCATGGCAAGTGACAAACATAAGAGTAGTCAGGTCTAGGCTGAGGTTATGGCAAGTGACAAACCTAAGATTGGTCAGGTCCAGGCTGAGGTCATGGCAAGTGACAAACATAAGAGTGGTCAGGTCTAGGCTGAGGTCATGGCAAGTGACAAACATAAGAGTGGTCAGGTCCAGGCTGAGGTCATGGCAAGTGACAAACATAAGAGTGGTCAGGTCCAGGCTGAGGTCATAGCAAGTGACACTCTTATGTTTGTCACTTGCCATGACCTCAACCTGGACCTGACTACTTTTATGTTTGTCACTTGCCACGACCTCTGCTTAGATGTGATACTGTCCTGAACCGTCTCTGCACTATAGCCCTTCTGTCCCAGAAACCGAGGGGTGATCCTGAGGGTCTTGACCTGGTGTCAGTTTGCAGCAAAGAAAACCTGGGACCACTAGGGTTTGCAGTCCATCTCCACCATCAAGAGGTCCAATGAAGACCAACTGGTGTTATCATGGTGTTTTATCGTTTTTGAAGACCAACTGGTACTTAGACTCCACACCTTGGGTGAGCTTGCGTCACCTGCCAGGGGACACCATAACAGCCACCTAACTTTTTATGTTTTTATCAATATATGAGATCTGCTTGGGGTTGATCTGTCTGTGAGGTCTGTTATTTGAATTGTTCTCCCAGAAGTGTTTGAGGAAAGGATGGAACACTATGTATAACTGTGTGATTACTGCACACCGTGATGAAAAATGTATCTACAACCAGAATAGTGACATCACTCATTTGTGAGTCCATGAAAACATCCCCGAGGGATTAGTGGGTCGCTGTACATTCATAGCTGGGGGTGATGACACCTCTGTGTATTTGGGGCCCCTTCATCATAAAAGACGCTAAAAGATTAAAATCCTGTTGGAGACAGAAAGTAAACTCTGTTCATCCAGGATGTTTTCCTTACATTGCGCTGACAGCATAATAACACTTTACACCAGCTAATAATATCCCACACCAGGGTAGAAGAGCACACAATGACAGACACCGGAGGGCAGTGTGCTGGAGCGCAGACACAGCGATTACAGATTTACCATGTAGGACAATGCAGGGACAATGACACTTTCCCCTTTCCATGGTCATTCTTTCCAATGGTGGAAAGAAAGAGACACTGGAGAATAGAAAACACACACTGTAGTTACTGTAATCTGGTGCTGCTACCTTCTCATCCTTCTCCATGAGTTCTTTATGGTAATTACAACTCTTATAATGGATCGGTGGCTATCGGCAAACTCTATCAACATAGATCCATACAGGCTCTGCAATAGTGTTATCCTACAGCTAGAAGACATTGGAATGGGCAATGATTGTGTTTCTCCTATTCATTTATTATTATTTTAACCACTTAAGCCCCGGAAGATTTTACCCCCTTCCTGACCAGGGCCTATTTTGCGATTCGGCACTGCGTGACTTTAATGGACAATTGCGCGGTCATTCGACACTGTACCCAAACGAAATTTTTTCCCCACAAACAGAGCTTTCTTTTGGTGGTATTTGATCACCTGTGCGATTTTTACTTTTTGCGCTATAAACAAAAAAAGAGCAACAATTTTGCAAAAATAACAATATTTTTCACATTTTTTTTATATGAAATTCCCCCCCAAAAAAATGTAAAAATCAAAATTTTTTAACACTTTCGGCCAATTTGTTTTATGCTACATATGTTTGGTAAAAAAAATCGCAAAGAGCGTATTTTGATTGGTTTGCGCAAAAGTTATCGCATTTACTAACCAAGGGAAAGATTTTTGTCATTTTTGTTGTTTTTTCTTTTAACGCGTAATGGCGGCGATCTGCGATTTTTTTTTTTTTTTTTTTTTTTTGCGGTACTGCGACATTGCGGTGGACAGATCGGACCCTTGACTGACATTTTTGACACTTTTGGGGTTACCAGTGACATTTCTACAGTAATCAGTGCTATACATATGCACTGTTACTGTAAAATGACACTGGCAGTGAAGGGGTTAACTTTTTTTGAGAGGGAGGGGTTATGTGTGTCCCTAGGGGCATGATTCTAACTGTGATTGGCTGTGGCTTGTGGTGTAGGAACAGTGATCAATGGTCCTACATAGTAGAACCGTATGATCACTGTTTCTACACAGGGGAGAATGACAGGCGGCTTGTTTACATTAGCTGCCTGCCTTTCTCCCTCTGCACCGACGATCGCCGAGTGACCGGCGGACATCGCGTCCGCCGGTCACATGCACGGGGGGGTCCGTGACCACGCGGGAGCGCGCCTTCCGGGGGCGCGCGCTCTAGCGACGTAGTACTACGTCGCTCTGCCTGTGAGGGGCTGACCGCCGCAGTAAATAGTCGTGCGGCAGTCGGCAAGTGGTTAAAGATTAAATTCAGTATTTACACAGTTGTACAGCCTCCTCTCCTGTGCTGAAATAGCTTTCTTGGATTTCACTGCATACTATGAGCTTCTCACAGTGTACATTAGAAACAGCAGCAAGTCAGATAAAGCCTCACCTCCTGGTTGGAGGATGTCCAGCATTATCTAGCTCTTTCCTAACTAAGAGGTCATATAAGGACAGGTAACTTTAACTTGCTAAGTAGACAAAACGTAGTAAAAATGCATATACATTTTTACAATGTTTTTGTCACATTTCTGGTGCGTTTTGCATCTGTAAAAAAAAAAAAAAGACACGTAACTCAAAAAAATGCACCAAAAACCCAACTTTGGATGTGTGTTTTTGAAGCATTTTTGATCCATTTTCTATTAGTTTCAATGGGAAGGTGCGTTTTTGGGGTGTTTTTTTTTTTTTTTTACAGCACCAAACGTGCATCAAAAGTTCAGCAAGCAGGATTTTGAAAAACGGACCCGCAACTGACTAGTGTGAAGAATTCCACAAGATTTAATGGTTGTGCATTTTACCTCTGCTTTTTTTAATGCAAAAACGGAAGAAAGACTGATCAGTGTGAAAGCAGCCTAGGAAGATGAGCTGCTTTCCTATAGCTGGTGGCATGATGTTTTTTGTTTAACACAAGCAGATGGTGGATGAAGATAATTTCATAGCTCCCCATTCTACATAGGCTGCTAGGTAAATGTAGTTTTTGACTCCATTGCAGTGAATGGAAAAGTGATTGATTGTGTAGGTCTACTCTGGGTTTCCTGAGCTGAGAATTTGATTACACCCACCTGCCACTGAAAGAAGATTCCAGAGTATAAGGCTGGGGGATTCAAGTGACCAGAGGATTTTGTATCATTCTCAAGCCAATCCCTGGAAGGAGGTGTCCAGAATGTGGATGGGGAGATGATAAATGTGCAGGAGGCTCAATTGGGGGGATGTTGCCCCTGGGAAATAGCCAGAGGGACAAGAAATTACAGTCTGGGCCTCAGTAGCTGCTGGGCAGAGGGCTTGGATATGATTGCTAGAAGATTATTTGCTGGAGAGTACTATCCTGAAGTCCTGGTCTGGAGAAGGATCTTTGTCTTCCTCAATGAGGATCTACCTGTGGATGATGGGTGGCAGACAACTCCTGGGACACTGAGTAAAAACCTTGCTGTGGACTGTATGTTATACAAGTAGCAGAAGCTGCTATATGGACTGGGACTGCTATAGGGTCCTAAATATACTGGCTATACCCGTTTACCTCCAGGAAAGGCTGCTGTTAAAAGACCAGTGAGAAGTTTGTCCTCTTATTGTTGCTATTGATCATTTTGAAGTATCCTGTGACCCTAAACCCCTCTACTGTTAATGTTCTTCAGCAATAATTACTAAGAAGACATCCCTTAGACCAAGGTTTCTCAACCAGGGTTGCATGGAACCTAGGTTTCTTCAGAGGTTGCTAGGGGTTCCTTGAGCAATGAGCATTTTCTGCCTCTCAGATCAGTTCACACTGACACCATTGATCCTTTTAGCTGTCTGTAAGGGGGTTTTATTCCTAATAACCACAAGTGTAAGGAGCATTTTTCCCAACGACCATCACATTAATGTATCGTGAGTTGTACATTAGTACTGCACAGTGGCTAAGTGGTTAGCACTTCCACCTGGCAGCACTAAGGTCATCAGTATGAATCCCAAACATGCCACTACCTGCCTGGAGTTTGCATGTTCTCCCTGTGCCTGCATTGGTTTCCTTCGGATACTCTGGTTTCCTCCCACACTTCAAAGACATGCTGGTAGGTTAAAGCGGAGTTCCGGCCACAAAATCGACATAATCGATTTTGGGCCATCCGCTTGCTCTTGGTCACCTGAAAAACAAATGGATAGTTACGATTTTTTTTTTTGTTTACTTACCTTATTATTGAAGAAAAATATACTCACCTTTCTTCCACTTCCTCCCTGCGCCGTCACTTCCTCTTTGCATTGATTCCTGGGAGCTGAACGTCATCGCTCCCAGGAATCAATGCGCCTGCACCGGCCCCGCTCGTCAGTTCCGGTGCGGGCGCCTCATTGCCTGCTAAACAGCTTCTGGGCATGCCCAGAAGCTGTGGAGGGATGACGTGCCCGCACCGGAAGTGACAAGCGGGGCCGGTGAAGGCGCATTCTTGGAGAAGAGGACACGGAAGAGGACACAGAAGAGGACGCGCTGGCTTCAGCTGCCCACATCCGAGATGGTAGCACTGGAGAAGAAATTTTCAAGGTAAGTATTTCTTCTAAAAGGTAAGTGCGACCCGGGACAGTACAGAGGCTATCCATTATGGAATGTACTAGCCCTGACTGTCCTGGGAGTATTTTAAGCAAAATTTCACCCCCATGGCCGGAACTCCGCTTTAATTGGCTCCTTTCTAAAATTAACCCTTGAATGTATGTGTATGAATGTGAGTTAGGCACCTTAGATTGTAAGCTCACGCCTGCCTTTACACGCACATGAACTTTAATGGCATCCCAGTCTTAGTCCATAGGGTTCAATATTGAGTTGGCCCACCCTTTGCAGCTATAACGGCTTCAACTCTTCTGGGAAGGCTGTCCACAAGGTTTAGGAGTGTCTATAGGAATGTCTGACCATTCTTCCATAAGAGCATTTTGTGAGGTCGGATTCATCCCAAAGGTGTTCTATCGGGTTGAGGTCAGCACTCATGGGATAGCAGATGGCATGTTATAGTGTTCCACCCTATATGTACCACAGACCACCTGTGTGATGACAGAGATGGATGCAGCTTGGCCTGGTCATGAATCACAGAATAAATATAGGTGGATAAGTACAGTCTATTCATCCTGTGTACAACTTTCCCTTCTTACTGCTCAGCAGCCGCAGCCGAGACAAGGAATGTGGCCACATATACCAGATACAGCACACTCTCCACTCATCATCACTTCTCATCTACACTATGTTACCAAAAGTATTGGGACGTTTGCCTTTAATCGCACAATAACTTTAATGGCATCCCAGTCTTAGTCCATAGGGTTCAATATTAAGTTGGCCCACCCTTTGCAGCTATAACAGCTTCAACTCTTCTGGGAAGGCTGTCCACAAGGTTTAGGAGTGTGTCTATGGGAATGTTTGACCATTCTTCCAGAAGCATATTTTGTGAGGTCAGATTCATCCCAAAGGTGTTCTATTGGGTTGAGCTCAGGACTCTGTGCAGGCCAGTCAAGTTCCTCCACCCCAAACTCGCTCATCCATGTCTTTATGGACCTTGCTTTGTACACTGGTGTGCAGTCATGTTGGAACAGGAAGGAGCCAGTGTCTATTAAAATGTTTGACCATTCTTCCAGAAGTTCATTTGAGAGGTCAGGCACTGATGGGGACAAGAAGGCATAGCTCACAGTTTGCGCTCTAATTTATCCCAAAGGTGTTCTATTGGGTTGAGGTGCAGGCCAGTCAAGTTTCTCCACCCCATACTTGCTTTGTGCACTAGTCCAAATCATTTGGTGGAGGAGGAATTATGGTGTGGGGTTGCTTTTCAGGGGTTTGGCTTGGCCTCTTAGTTCCAGTGAAGGGAACTCTTAAGGCATCAGCATACCAAGACATTTTGGACAATTTCATGCTCCCAACTTAGTGGGAACAGTTTGGGGATGGCCCCTCCCTGTCCCAACATGACTGAGCACCAGTGCACAAAGCAAGGTCCATAAAGACATGGATGAACGAGTTTGGGGTGGAGGAACTTGACTGACCTGACCTCAACCCGACAGAACACCTTTGTAATGAATTATCGCAGAGACTGTGAGCCAGGCCTTCTAGTCCAACATCAGTGCCTGACCTCACAAATGCGCTTATGGAAGAATAGTCAAATAATTCCATAGACACACTCCTAAACCTTATGGACAACCTTCCCAGAAGAGTTGAAGCTGTTATAGCTGCAAAGGGTGGGCCAACTCAATATTGAACCCTACAGACTAAGACTGGGATGCCATTAAAGTTTATGTGCGTGTAAAGGCAGGCGTCCCAATACTTTTGACAATATAGTGTATATCGTCACAGTTTATCAACGCTTCCTTAACCACTTAAGCCCCGGAGGATTTGGCTGCTGAAAGACATGGGGGTATTTTGCGATTCGGCACTGTGTGACTTTAACAGACAATTGCGCGGTCGTGCGACATTGTACCCAAATAAAATTGATGTCTTTTTTTTCCCGACAAACAGGGCTTTCTTTTGGTGGTATTTGATCACCTGTGCGATTTTTACTTTCTGCGCTATAAACAAAAAAAGAGCGACAATTTTGAAAAAATTAAAATATTTTTCACATTTTTTTTACATGAAATTCCCCCAAAAAAATGTAAAAATCTAAATTTTATAAAATTTTAGGCCAATTTGTTCTCTGCTACATATGTTTGGTAAAAAAAAAATTGATTGGTTTGCGCAAAAGTTATTGCGTTTACTAAGGGAAAGATTTCTGTCATTTTTGGTGTTTGTTTTTTTAACGAGTAATGGGGGCGATCTGTGATTTTATTTGCGGGACTACGACATTGCGGCGGACAGATCGGACCCTTGACAGACATTTTTGACACTTTTGGGGGTACCAGTGACATTACTACAGTAATCAGTGCTGTACATATGCACTGTTACTGTAAAAATGACACTGGCAGGGAAGGGCTTAACTTTATTGGTGATGCAGGGGTTAAGTGTGTCCCTAGGGGCGTGCTTCTAACTGTAAAGGGGTGTGGCTAGTGATGTAACCACAGAGACCTACGATCCTACATAGCAGGACCGTATGATCTCTGCAGTTACACCAGGGAGAATGACAGGCGGCTTTGTTTACATCAGCCTCCTGCCTTTCTCCCTCTCCATGGGGAGATCGCGAGTGACCGGCGGACATCGGGTCTGCCGGTCTTACGCGCGGACTTGTTAGGGAATGAACGGGGGTGGGAGCGCGCCTCTGGCGGCGCGCGCTCGCTCCCTAGAGGCTCTCAGGCTAGCGACGTAGTACTACGTCACTTTGCCTGTACGGGGCTGACTGCCGCAGTAAATAGTCGTGCGGCGGTCGGCAAGCGGTTAATATTTTGTTTTATATAATGGTGTATTGTTGGATGACGGCACTCATGGAAGTATTATTTCTTCTATTTACTTGAACAGGTTTTGTGCATGCGATGATCCCGGATATATCAATAATCCCCTCAATCTCCAGACATTAAACATGTGACTGACTTGTAGTAATAATATGTCAGATTTATAGACGCTCGCTGCCTCTGGGGTTACGTCCCAGGCCTTTGGAATAATTACCTTGGTGAGAAGCCGTGGCCTGCAGCCTGTACACGTGGGTGAGACAGCCGTGTCCTGTCCTGTTCTAATGTGCAATGGGGAAAGCGCTATGAGGCAGGTCGGGAAGGTCAGGTAGAGGACAATTTTAATAGCGTAGGTGGGGACAGGCGAGGTATACATCTCTCCCTGGGGGCATCCGCAAAGGAAAGTGAGTGAGGAAGTTGTAGAGTAAAGCAGTTATCACACTGGCAGGTGGGGAAATGAAGGGAGAAGATTAGAATAGGAAACAGGATATGTAGAAACCCGCAGAGAGGAACGGAGTTCAGTACAACGTGATGGCCTATGTTAGCTCTATCCTGGGATGAGACTGAATCCGCCGTGCCCTCAGTGTGCCCCCAGTCATACTGGGAATTTGCTGGGTGCCCCAAGACGTGGCCCAGAAAAGCTGCTCTCCGCGAGAAAGCTTTCACAAAGCTGGACCCCGGCCACAAATAACACAGGATCTGCCAAAGAGCCGAGGAATTCAAACAATCAAAATTGTTCTCAAACTGGCACAAATGAAAATGAGTAATTCCATCACAGCCAGCCGCTAGACAAACACTTTTATGTGTCCTTACAAACGATTATATAAAACAATGCCTGCCATGGCACTGCATTGCCCGGAATATCTGCAGAATGCCACACGGCACCCATGCCAGCCAATGGGGGCGACTTACAAGTTTTGTGTTCCATTTACGATTTATAAAGACTGCGGCTTGGCAATTACAGGAATAGTTCTCCCAACAACAGTCGCAGTTTAGTAGTTCTGCAATCATATTGTTCTTGACTTATATTGGTAAAGAGGAAATGAAGTTGCCTCCAAATAAAAGAGCCAGAAATAACACTTAATGTAATGTATGTGCCGTTGGGAAATATAAAATTAAAGTACAACTATAGCCAAATTAACCTCTTCCCGCCCACGTAATGCATATGTGCAGCGGAAAAGAGGGAGGGCTTCAACGCCCACAGGCCACACATGAGCATCCATGGGCAGCCAAGGTTTCTGTGATGAGAGCGCGCACACTGCGTGCTGCCAGTACAGTGACCGTGCTGTCATAGCAAACCCCTGTCTCTAGTAATGATCGGGAGCCGACAGGAAAAGGACAACCAATCACAGTAGACAATCAAATAAATCACAATAAGTACCCTGCGCCCTTACATAAGCAGCAAACTCCAAACACTGGTATGTTAAAACTGAAATGCATATAAAGAGGGTTGCGCTAAAAACAATTCGAAAAGATCACAACAGTTCACATGCATTCAATTGCTTGAAGACGTAGGCGTGCAGGATGATGGTAAACTCTAGCAATAGTCCAACATTGCAATGCTTAAGGATGTGTAATAGTATACTTATAAATCATCCACCCAGGTGCTTGATCAATACAAAAAAAGATGAGTTCCCAGCCACCACATACTGCCTCTTACCAGACAATGGTGGGTTTGGAGCAGTGAGTGGTTAAGGACCACTACATCCTCTTTCCAGAACCGTGCAGGTCCCAATACTTCCAAAGCCAAAACGTGGATGCAAGGTAGTGGATACAAATTCCTCTCAGAATCCTTTTGGTACCGTGTCTCACATGCAGTGGGGGATATTAAACAAAAGGGACAGGCCCATAGTGCATTATCTCAAGACCACTTTATTGAGGTATAAACACAAGTGTGCACTCATTCAATCATTCAATGTTAAAATCAGGCATGTAATATCTAAAGTTGCAGCAAGCCGGAGGCTGTCTCGCAGTGTTCCTTCCGCTTAACCAACAAAATGGCCGTGCTCGGACTTCTGGGTGTGACGTGATTGACGCTCGGCTAGTTCCTTCTGACGCGTTTCGTCATTACGACGTCTTCAACTACAACTATAGCCAAATTAACCTCTTCCCGTCCACGTAATGCATATGTGCAGCGGAAAAGAGGGAGGGCTTCAATGCCCACAGGCCACACATGAGCATCCATGGGCAGCCAAGGTTTCTGTGCTGAGAGTGCGCATGCTGCCAGTACAGTGACCGTGCTGTCATAGCAAACCCCTGTCTCTAGTAATGATCGGGAGCCGACAGGAAAAGGACAACCAATCACAGTAGGCGCATGATCAGGCAGTCCTTCTTGCCCCCTGGGCATAAAGACCGCGACAAAGACATCAGGGCTGGGCTGGAACACAATAAAAAGATGCAAGACAAGTATAATTTTTCAATAATTCATCCTATACTAAAAGAACCAGTATCTCCCTCTTTTTATGTGTGCACAGCCTATAGCATTAGGGTGTGCACCCCAAAGCTCAAACATATTTGCGTGTGTGCATGTGTATATACAATCAGGGCCAGGACAAGGGGTGGGCAGGAGGGTCGGTTGCCCTGGGGCAATGGTTTATTGCAGGGATGGGGGGGGGGGCGCCTTGACCCTAACTCTAAGGGAAGGGCGCAGTTTGGCATCCTTGCCCTGGGCACTGGATGACCTTGTCCGGGCTCTGTATAAAGTATACTGAGGGTGTCAGCAGAGCAATGGACAGTGTCAGCACGGCAGTGGACAGTGTCAGTAGTTTTGATTTTTATTATTTTTTTAAAAAAATTTTAGGAGTTCTGTTAGGGGGCTTTGGTGAAATATCAGGGAGCTAAACAGGGGGAATCTGTAATCTAAAATAGGGTGATTAGGGTGTGCCCAGGCCTATGTCCCTCTTCCTTCCACAGAGTTACAACGCTATTTGACCTGTAGTGAATTAACTGCAGCGTTGTCACCCTGCACAGTGGCATCCTGTTATTTGCCTTGTAGGAGCATTATTGATGTTGTTACCGCTGATAACCTTCCCTGCCAATCAGAGCAGGACCAATACACCTGAGCCAGAGGGAGGTATCTTATAGGGTGTTCTGTGCCTCCAAACACAGGGCGCCCTCTTGGATCCCTCCTTCCAGCTCCAGCGGACCGAAGATTTCATTGTACCCTGTGATGTTGTCACATAAGCCAAGAGGAAGATTTCAGTGCTTTGTGAAGAGTGCAATAAAGAAATGAATAAAGGATTACGCAGTTATGGGAACAAGGTGGGCAGATAAAAAAATTTGCCCACGGAGAGACTTTAAATACCAAAATTGAAAAAATACCCAAACTATTCAGAATTCAGGATGCTGGTGGCCATCGTCCCAGTAGATACACTAGAAACAACAAAACCCCTAGAGGAGGGTCTATAAGGGCAACCAAACATCCAATAGTGTATCCGATATTTATTTAGTCATATGAGAGTAGACAGAACATGTTCCTTAAAATAACTTCAACAATCAATTTGATAACAAATATACAAAAAGGCATAAAAGCATTCACGGGTTATACAGGATACTGTGCGATAATGGAACTTCAATGCAAAAACTGTGTGATAATAATAATAATAAAATACTGTGTGATAATGGAACTTCAATGCAAAAGATTTCTCCATTCCCGACATGTTTCAGGTGAACAACACCTTTCATCAGGGGTATTGATTGTGGAGCTGTGTAGTTCCATACACTGATATAACAAAAAAGCAGAGATTATACATTTTTAGTTTTAAACATCTGTATAAATTGGTGTATATCTACATACACCCATCATACAGTATCTAACAAAAGTGAGTACACCCCGCACATTTTTGTAAATATTTTATTCTATATTTTCATGTGACAACACTGAAGAAATGACACTTTGCTACAATGTAAAGTAGTGAGTCCCCTCAAAATAACTCAACACACAGCCATTAATATAACAAGTAGTATGCTGCGCCAAACTTAACCTGTTTACGACCGCCCGCCGCAGATCTACTGTGGCAGGCAGCCCCTCCTGCGCTACTCACCGTAAATGTACGGTGCTTGCTCACAGGAGGCTAGGGGGCGAGCGTCCACCCCCACACATCAGCGGGGAAGCCGATGCAGCGGGCAGGCGGCTCTGATTGCTACCTGACACCCGCGATTGCTAACCGCTGAGAGAGAAGGACGGTTGGCTGTTGTAAACACAGCCAACCGTTCTTCTCCCTGGAATGATCATAGAGCCCCTGTGATCCTTCTATATAGGAACACAGGTCTCTATGGTCATCTCAGAAGCCATGCCCCCCCCCACAGTTAGAATCACTCCCCTAGGCTTACATTTCACCCCTGCCAGTGGCTATATTACAGTAACAGTAATTGTTTTATTCAGCAAAGGTTCAAGAGGATTCTGTATGTTATTTACAGTATATGAACGATAAAAAAACTTGCACTTATTATCCCCCAGCCAGTACCTGTGGTTATTGTAATGGTGCTGTAAGAGATTGGGAATGATGATTAAGACCGATTAATTTATAAAGGGTTTGACAGCTTCCAAGGATCAATATCCTCAAAGACAGAGGGATTCTGGGTAAGTGAAGATGTATGTGGAGACAAGATGTTCCAGTTGTGTCCTTATAGCCATGATGTTTGGGGGGGTCTTGGGGTGCCCCCTTCTGCAGGGCGGATCCGTTTGGGGAAGCACTGCTGCAAGTGTCTTGCTATATCTCTTCACCAAGCATGATCCACCCTACAGAAGTGGGCTCCTACTAAGACTCCCCCCAAAACACGTTGG
Source organism: Pelophylax lessonae (assembly GCF_965119305.1). Lineage (NCBI taxonomy): Eukaryota > Metazoa > Chordata > Amphibia > Anura > Ranidae > Pelophylax > Pelophylax lessonae. The sequence goes on along the minus strand of NC_138779.1, from coordinate 45,585,703 downwards.
CTGGTTTTATGGGTAACTGAGCACATAAGTAGACCCAATGGGAATATGCTGTCTGCAGATCTTTCCATGTGTCCCGCTTATACCTTGCCTTACTCACAGCCTTCTTTTACACATTTTTATCTATATTGTTATACTGATTGTAATTTTTGTCCTCCATACAGGACCTGTGCGGAGCCTCTACCTGCGACACTCTAGGCATGGCAGATGTGGGCACCATGTGCGATCCGAAACGCAGCTGCTCAGTGATAGAGGACGATGGTCTGCCATCCGCCTTCACCACGGCGCATGAGCTGGGTGAGTCTTCCATCCAAATTCAACACTAGGGGCCTCACATGTATAACTGAGATGATGCTGGAAACAATGAAGGCCTCTTGATCCCTTTGGGAAAGAGAGCCTTGACTGATGAGGCATGGCCAGGGCATGGGTGGAGGAAGGAGGGATTAAGTGGTCTCTGAGGATTGGTTAAGGGCAGGGCCGCTGATAGGGGGGGACCACCAGCCCTCTTGTGGGGGGCCCGAGCACACAGGGGGGCCCACACAGAGAGGGGGAATTAGTGATGGACAACAAGTACAGAAATCTTCCTCCAGCACCTGAGAGCCGGTTCACACTGGGGCGACTTGTCAGGCGACTTGGTCGCCTGACAAGTCGCCATGGGTCGCCTGCCATAGATTAGCACAGGACCCGTTCTAATAGGAGCGACACAAGTCGCTCCGACTTAGAAAAAGGGTCCTGTACTACTTTGGGGCGACCTGCATTGACTTCAATGATATGAAGTCCGTGCGACTTCAATGATATGATGTCCGTGCATGTCGCTCCGAGGTCGCGGTGCGCGCTGTGCACCTCGACTTCACAGGTCGCCCCGGCATGTCGGGTCGCTTGTATGTGAACCGGCTCTTAATCTGATCTGCCCCTCTCCCTGCTATCAGCTTTTATCTGTTGAGAAAAGTCGTCCCTCACTAATCCCCCTCCCTTGTGTGGCCCCCCCTCCCAGCACTTATCTCTGCTCAGGAGTTTATTTGTAAATTGTAACTTTGTTTCTCTCTCTCTGTCTCTCTGATCACTGAGCTCCAACTGCCCAGCCTGTATATTTTTCTCATCTTTTTTATTTAACATAGTTTTTTTTTTTTAGATTTAGCAGGAATTATGCGAGTTATGTTATATTTGTGTCTGCTAATAGTGATTTTGTTATAATTTTAGCTAAATATATCTTTAATATTTTCTTGGGGGGGGGGGGCCCTGCCAGGTAGTCTGTACGGGGCCCCGCAATTTCTAATAGCAGCCCTGGTTAAGGGGGATCTGGGGCTGGGGCATGAGCACAAGGGAATTCTGGGCCTTTTGAACACGCGTGGATGCAAGAGCTGCCCACTCTACTGCCCCTTTTATGGATGGTCTGTCACAGCTTTAACTGCAGTTTTCTGACCTTGTCAGCACTTTAAAGTTGCTATAACAGGAACAACATTAGACATGTGTTAGTATCAAATCCTAGAGTATATGAGTCACATAAATGTGGCACCGGAGGGGGGAGGAAGCACTTTTGGGTGGAACTCCGCTTTAAGTATTCAGCTCCCCACCCAAAGCCCTCCCTAATACTTATCCGAGGCAATCAATGTGCATGAGAGCGGCTACTTTCCTGGGTCTTTTCTTCCTGATTGGCTGACAGACAGCATTGGCTCCTGCTGCTGTAAATCACAGTTCACAGCCAGTAAGGAGAGAGCGGAGGGTGGGGCCAAGCCCCATTCTGTGTGTCTACTGGGCACACAGCGGGGCTCAGGAGCATATATGAACGAGTGCCCCCATAGCATGCAGGAAGGGCCAGGACCTGAGAAGAGGATTGGGGCTGCTCTGTGCAAAACCATTACACAGAGCAGGTAAAGATAACTTGTTTATTTAGAAAAAAGAAAATACCTTTAATATCACTTTAAATCAGTGCTTTGACAACTTTACAGGAACAATGTCCCTGCATGTTATATTGGCCTCCACCGTACATACACTATAAGAAAGTGTCTTTATCCTCCACCAGCCTTATCCTGCAGCAGATAACTGGTATTTGGTTACAGTGACCCGTCAGTCACATTTGCTCCATGCTGTCGAGTTGGGGAGAACATAAATATCATAGCAGAGCTGTGATTGAGAATGAAGTGTCAGGAAATACAGTCATTTCTGTGTGGATAAATCGGGCAGCTGCACAGAGAGATGAGAGGGTGCAAACAATTCAGAGACTTCTTATTTCCATCCTGGGCCGATGTGGTCAGAGTCCGGGTTTGGCAGCAGCACAGGATCCAGAAATACCCTGACCTCTCTGCACTGACTCCTCTCTGGTGCTGCCTTCTGCCACCCATACCAGCATGGCACTATAATAGCCAGGAGTATGCAGTGCATGAGAGGACATACTGTGTGTGTGATGGTCCTCAGAGCCAAAAGGATAAGGGAGGAGAACAACAAGGTGTAGGCAGTGGAGGTCACAATGTAAATGTCCTGGGAGTTTGGGTTGGAGGCTGGTCCTTGCTGGGAGGCACCATGTAAAGATGTCAAACTTAGGGCCCTTTCACACTGATATGTTTATACCTTGCTGAATAACGCATGAAAAAGGCAATAAAAAATATTTCCCTTTAAATCTTAGAGAACTCTACAGGCTTGATGCAATAACACAAATGTTCACAACATGCAGGTGCATGTCTGCATTTTAATGCCGCACAATGTACAAAACCGCGTTAAACCGCACGCCGGAGTGTCACATTTCTGTGTTGTCCATAGAAATAAATGACATTTTCGTTGGGGGTCCTTATTCCAGATTCCTGCCAGGAGACATGAGGCTCCCTGAGAGCAAAGACAAGACAAGAGTTTAAGGCACCTTTCACACAAAGGGTCCAATCAGGTCCATCTGTCAGTTTTTCAGGCGGACCTGATTGGGCAGTTCTTTCACCCCTATCGACTGGTCCAATCTGGTCCACTAAAGAAACCTGGAACAGCATCTGTTCCCCTCCATCTTGGTGGATCAGATTGGAGAGCAGTCAGTTGTGAAGGACAGCAGAGTCTATTTGCATCCACCAGTTCATAGAGAAGAGCAGGCTCTGTCCGTGTCCACTCTGCATAAACTGAGCAGACACGGACCTCTCATCCACCCGTTCTGCTCTGATCAGCAGAGGATCAACAGACATATTCCCTGCTTATCTAATCAGAGTCCACCCCCGTGTGAAAGAGGCCTTAGTTGGACCTGATCAGATGTTCCATTCACCCCTCTGGGGCAGCGGTTGTCAGTGGTGACATGTCCGCTGACACCCGCTGCTATCCATATTGATCCTGTCCATGAATTTCATACAGATTGTAAACCTATTTTCCATCCATCTGGTGGATCGGATTGGATGGGATCCTTTCACACAGGCCTTCTGCCCGGTGGACTCTGTTTTGCTCAGCGGGGGAATCGATCCACTGATTCTCGCTCAGCAGGCGGATGACAGATCCGTCCCTGCTCTCCTCTATGATCCTCCAGACGGATGGAAAATAGGGTTACCATCCATCTGTATTTCACGACCAGGATCGGATCGGATAGCAGCGGGTGTAGGCGGAGATGTCACCGCTGACATCTGCTGCTCCATAGGGGTGAATGGAGGGTCCGATTAGGTCCGCCTGAAAAACTGACAGGACCGCCCACGTGAAAGGGGCCTAAGAGCTTTTTTTAAGGGACTATCAGAGCCTGCCATGTTATTAAAATAAACTTTCAGAGCTTGCTGCTTTGTTAGAGTAGACCGTCAGATTCTGTTGCTTTGTCAGAGTCTGCCATTTTGTTACAAGAAACTATTAGGCCTTGTTTACATATGCGGTGCCCTCTGAAGAGTGATGCACATTGGATAACTTTTTAGAGGGCACTTGGCAGGCAGTGAAGAGGTGTTATGTCGCTTCCTCACTGCCTGTTATAGCCCCTAAAACCTCAAATCGAAGGAAAGGAAAGGGTCATGTTTAGCAGGCATTGCCAGGGGGATAATTTTTGCTAGGCAATCCACCACATTGCACCACGCAGTGACCAATAAAACATAATGAAATGTCACTGTGTGTTGTATTTATAAAGTTCACAAAAAAAAATAAAAATATTGTGATGCGCCATGATCAGTTATCCCGGCCACACCATACACCAATGTTGTAAAGCAGAGGCTGGTGTGAAAAGACCCTCACTTTGTTCTTACAAGAGGCTATCAGAGCCTGCTGCTTTGTAAGGATAGACTATCAGAGCTTGCTGCTTTGTGGCCAGAGACCATCAGAGCCTGCTGCTTTCTGACCATAGACTATCAGAGCCTGCTGCTTTGTGACCGGAGACTATCAGAGCCTGCTGCTTTCTGACCATAGACTATCAGAGCCTGCTGCTTTGTGACCGGAGACTATCAGAGCCTGCTGCTTTCTGACCATAGACTATCAGAGCCTGCTGCTTTCTGACCGGAGACCATCAGAGCCTGCTGCTTTGTGGCCAGAGACCATCAGAGCCTGCTGCTTTGTGACCATAGACTATCAGAGCCTGCTGCTTTGTGATCATAGACTATCAGAGCCTGCTGCTTTGTGACCATAGACTATCAGAGCCTGCTGCTTTGTGACCATAGACTATCAGAGCCTGCTGCTTTGTGATCATAGACTATCAGAGCCTGCTGCTTTGTGGCCAGAGACCATCAGAGCCTGCTGCTTTATGATGATAGACTATCAGAGCCTGCTGCTTTCTGACCATAGACTATCAGAGCCTGCTGCTTTCTGACCATAGACTATCAGAGCCTGCTGCTTTGTGACCGGAGACTATCAGAGCCTGCTGCTTTCTGACCATAGACTATCAGAGCCTGCTGCTTTCTGACCATAGACTATCAGAGCCTGCTGCTTTCTGACCATAGACCATCAGAGCCTGCTGCTTTCTGACCATAGACTATCAGAGCCTGCTGCTTTCTGATCATAGACCATCAGAGCCTGCTGCTTTGTGACCATAGACTATCAGAGCCTGCTGCTTTGTGACCATAGACTATCAGAGCCTGCTGCTTTGTGATCATAGACTATCAGAGCCTGCTGCTTTGTGGCCAGAGACCATCAGAGCCTGCTGCTTTATGATGATAGACTATCAGAGCCTGCTGCTTTCTGACCATAGACTATCAGAGCCTGCTGCTTTCTGACCATAGACTATCAGAGCCTGCTGCTTTGTGATCATAGACTATCAGAGCCTGCTGCTTTGTGACCAGAGGCTATCAGAGCCTGCTGCTTTGTGACCAGAGGCTATCAGAGCCTGCTGCTTTGTGACCAGAGGCTATCAGAGCCTGCTGCTTTGTGACCAGAGGCTATCAGAGCCTGCTGCTTTGTGACCAGAGGCTATCAGAGCCTGCTGCTTTGTGACCAGAGGCTATCAGAGCCTGCTGCTTTGTGACCAGAGGCTATCAGAGCCTGCTGCTTTGTGACCAGAGGCTATCAGAGCCTGCTGCTTTGTGACCAGAGGCTATCAGAGCCTGCTGCTTTGTGACCAGAGGCTATCAGAGCCTGCTGCTTTGTGACCAGAGGCTATCAGAGCCTACTGCTTTGTGACCAGAGACTATCGGATCCTGCTGCTTTGTGACCAGAGACTATCAGAGCCTGCTGCTTTGTGACCAGAGACTATCAGAGCCTGCTGCTTTGTGACCAGAGACTATCGGACCCTGCTGCTTTGTGACCAGAGACTATCAGACCCTGCTGCTTTGTGACCAGAGACTATCAGACCCTGCTGCTTTGTGACCAGAGACTATCAGACCCTGCTGCTTTGTGACCAGAGACTATCAGACCCTGCTGCTTTGTGACCATAGACTATCAGAGCCTGCTGCTTTGTGACCAGAGGCTATCAGAGCCTGCTGCTTTGTGACCAGAGACTATCAGAGCCTGCTGCTTTGTTACAATAAAATATGAGCACCTGTTTCTATGTGACAAAAGACTGCCTGAGCCTGCTGCTATCTTATAACATACCATCATGCAGCAGTACTGAACCACAACCCTTGGTGTTGCCCGGTACCTCTGATTGTCTTCACATTGCCGGTAACCTGCAGTGTGCCATCCTACCCCAGCACTTCACTTTCTACAACCTCCTTCTCAGACACATTGGTGTCCATCGGTAGAATGTTCTGGATCCATAGTGATTATGTCCCCCCTGCAGACAGTCTGGAATTTTCAAACCTCTAGTAAGTCAAAGCATTAGAAGGAATGTCCTCCAAGTGTTACCAATCAGATGTACGCTCTCCTACTGCTCTCCCCTCTCGCTGTAGCCGGGATAGGGAAAGTTTTTTCCATTTAGATTATAAAAGCCATAAATCTGACCATCCTGACTCCAATGCTGGGCGGCCTGCGGTGCTCATAAAACCAGAGCAACGTGGAAATGGAGGCCGGCTTCTCCAACAGGATGATGGAGGGGGGTCATTCACACTGTGTACCCCCTCCAGCCTCCTCTATGATCTGTAGATGTGACAGACTAACCTGTTAAAACCCCCTAAAGGTGGGGGAAGAGTCCAAAACCCCTTTTTTTGACCACTTGGCATCCAATCATGTGCTACAAGTGCCCATTAACCATTTGAATGCCAGCTATGCATGCATAGCTCCCAACTGTCCCTGATTTTGAGGGACTTTCCCTGATTTGGAACAAAGTCCTTCTTTCCTCCTCATTTGTCCCTCACTTTGGTCTGATCTATAAAGTTGTATATAAAATGCACAATTTATCATTTAAAAAGAGTTTCCCCATGCTAAACTTTTCATCTAACTTCTAATTTGCATTATTTGTACATTTCAAAAGCCAGTATAAAGGAATAGTAGTGGTAAAAAAAAAGCACTTGAGGGTTTAACTAATCACTTTTTTTTGTATAATTCTCCTTAAAGAGGGTATGACAGGGGGTGTGTCCTATGCCTACATACTTTTGCTAATAGGTGTCCCTCATTCCCATTTCAAAAAGTTGGGAGGTATGTGTATGGTAAATGTCACTACAATCAATGGGTTAAGGGAGTTATATGATTGGTTTAAAATGATATTAAAGTGATAATAAAGTCTCTTCTCTAATAACAAACATGGTATACACAGTATATTGTCAAAAGTATTGGGACGCATGCCTTTACACGCACATATACTTTAATGGCATCCCAGTCTTAGTCTGTAGGGTTCAATATTGAGTTGGCCCACCCTTTGCAGCTATAACACCTTCAACTCTTCTGGGAAGGCTGTCCACAAGGTTTAGGAGTGTCTATGGGAATGTTTGACCATTCTTCCAGAAGCACATTTGTGAGGTCAGGCACTGATGTTGGAGAGAAGGCCTGGCTAGCAGTCTCCACTCTAATACATCCCAAAGGTGTTCTATGGGGTTGAGGTCAGGACTCTGTGCAGGCCAGTCAAATTCCTCCACCCCAAACTCACCCATCCATGTCTTTATGGACCTTGCTTTGTACACTGGTGCACAGTCATGTTGGAACAGGAAGGGGTCATCCCCAAACTCTTCTCACAAAGTTGGGAGCATGAAATTCTCCAAAATATCTTGGTATGCTGATGCCTTAAGAGTTCCCTTCACTGGAACTAAGGGGCCAAGCCCTACCCCTGAAAAACAACCCCACACCATAATCCCCCCTCCACTAAATAATTTGGACAAGTGAACAGAGCAAGGTCCTTACTGCTGTACTTACCTGCTGTGTTCAATGGTTTTGCATAGAGCAGCCCCCATCCTCCTCTTCTGGGGTCACCCGCCAACGCCCCTGGCTCCTCCTGCCTTCAAATTCCCACAAGTGGCTTGCTGGGGGGGTTACACATGCGGGCTCGCTCCCCAGCCCCACTGTGCCTCTATTGACACACGCAGTGCGGCTTGGCCCCGCACCCCACTCTCTTTGTCACTGGATTTAATTGACAGCAGCAGGAGCCAATGGCTTCGCTGCTTTCACTAAGTCCAGTGAGACAGGAGAGAGAGAGCAGCGCCCATCCTGGGCATAGCGGTGAATCCACATCAGGCTCATGTAAGAATTTAGGGGGGCTGAGGAGGGGGCACCTAAAAGGTTTTTTTTTTTTTTTTTTACCTTAATTTAGAGAATGCATTAAGGTAAAAAAAAAAAACCTTTAGCCTTTACAGCCACTTTAAAATGATTGTAATATTTTTTTTTCTCTAAATTAAAAATATTAGTTTTTTTTTTTATACACCTGCTCTGTGCAATGGTATTGCACTGAATGGCCACTTACTTACTCCTCTTCTGGGGTCCTCCGCCGGTGCTCTCGGCTCCTCCCCTTCTGTGTGTGCCCCAATAGTAAGCCACTTGTACTGTCATTAATAAGTATTATAACTCCGCACATTTACCAGATATTTTTTTCATCCTATAGTGGGGCTTTAAATGTCTCTCCGGTTGTCACATCCTAGTGACATATTAATTGCAGTGTCTGTACACAGATGTATTGTTGAGGTTGTGGCGTGTCCTTTGTATGATTTGTGTTCTGTAAGTGAAGTCACCCTGTCTGTACATACATTCCTCGTATCTCTCAGAGATTAGGACAAATCTCTCACCCCCCCTCCTCTTCCGCACTCAATGTCTTCCACATGTCTGTACAGTTTCGGGATGTGATCCCCAGGGATTCTGGGAGTAAATCACAATTGCTCAATATTACCACTTTTCATTTTTCCAATCTCAGAAATAATTTGGTAAAAGATCTCGTCAGCCTCCTCCCTTAACGCTTTCCTCTCCCTGTAGGTCACGTCTTCAATATGCCACATGACAACGTCAAGGCCTGCGAGGAGGTTTTTGGAAAACTCAAGGAGAATCATATGATGTCACCCACATTAATCCAGATTGACCGAGCCAAGCCCTGGTCAGGGTGCAGTGCCGCCATCATCACCGACTTCTTAGACAGTGGGCATGGTGAGTCAAGTGTGCTTCTATCACAAATTGCAATTCTATGGCACAATGATACCATAACAGTGACTAGTGAGGGGTGCAATGGGTCCTGTAGTGTGATAGATGGAGGGATACATGGGCACCTGAACAGTGACAGGTGATGGGTACAGGTGGTACCTGCACAGTGACAAGTGAGGGGTACACTGGGTCCTGTACAGTCCTAGTATGGGGTTCACTGGTGCCTGTTTCCTATTCAGTGATAGATAGGGTTACACTGACACTTACTATACAATAATGGATGGGGGGTACACTGGTGCCTGTACAGTGAGAGATATAGGGTACACTGACACCTGTAGAGTAATAGATGGGGGGGGGGGGGGAGTTACACTGATGCTTGTACAGTGATGGGTAAGGGTATAATGGCACCTGTACAGTATTAGATGGTGGGAAGGGGGGGGGGGTACTTACTGAAACCTGTACAGTAAAAGACAGGGAATACACTGTCACCTGCACAGTGATAGGTAAGGAAAACACTGATAACTGTACAGTGATAGGTAATGGGTACACTGACACCTGTACAGTAATAGATGGGGTAACCTGGTGCCTCTTCAGTGATAGATGGGTGGGGGGAGGGGGACACTGACACCTATAGATAGAGTAACAGATGGGTGGTACACTGACATCTGGCACTTTTACAGTGATAGTGGAGGGGTATACAGACACTTGTACAGTGATAGGGGTATACAGACACTTGTACAATATTAGTGGAGGGGTATACAGACACTTGTACAGTATTAGTGGAGGGGTATACAGACACTGGTACAGTGATAGTGGAGGGGTATACAGACACTGGTACAGTGATAGATAGGGGTATACAGACACTTGTACAGTGATAGTGGAGGGGTATACAGACACTGGTACAGTGATAGTGGAGGGGTATACAGACACTGGTACAGTGATAGATAGGGGTATACAGACACTTGTACAGTGATAGTGGAGGGGTATACAGACACTGGTACAGTGATAGTGGAGGGGTATACAGACACTGGTACAGTGATAGTTGAGGGGTATACAGACACTGGTACAGTGATAGTGGAGGGGTATACAGACACTGGTACAATGATAGTGGAGGGGTATACAGACACTGGTAAAGTGATAGTGGATGGGTATACAGACACTGGTACAGTAATAGTGGAGGGGTATACAGACACTGGTACAGTGATAGTGGAGGGGTATACAGACACTGGTACAGTGATAGATAGGGGTATACAGACACTTGTACAGTGATAGTGGAGGGGTATACAGACACTGGTACAGTGATAGTGGAGGGGTATACAGACACTGGTACAGTGATAGTGGAGGGGTATACAGACACTGGTACAATGATAGTGGAGGGGTATACAGACACTGGTAAAGTGATAGTGGATGGGTATACAGACACTGGTACAGTAATAGTGGAGGGGTATACAGACACTGGTACAGTGATAGATAGGGGTATACAGACACTTATACAGTGATAGTGAAGGGGTATGATGATGGCTGTGCATCCAATGTCCTCAGCCCATACACAAGGTGTACACAGATAGACTTCTCTGGTCTCCAATGATTGTACCCCTAATCTATCCATCCATCCATCCCTCGCTGGCTTGGTCCATCCATCCATCCCTCGCTGGCTCGGCTCTCACATCTGACCATCTATTGTTGGCATTTCGCTACATTTGTAATCTCAGCACAGAATCTGCCAGACGGAGATGTTGGCTGAGAAAATGTTTCTGGGGGATAGAGGTTACTATGGTTAGAGAGACAGTAGTCTTTTAAGTTTTAACATTATACATAATTTTAGCATTTTACTTTTCAATAAATGTGTTTTTAATGCAAGTATTTTTAAATATTCAAATTCATAATACAAGTTGATTTACACGGCCTTTTAAACGATGGTTCAAAAATACTAATAGGCAGACTTATACTGATTTTGATTGATCATGGGTTAGATCTAGTTATGGATCCTCTTCCAATATCTATCAGCTTATTGCTAATATTGCCAAACGCTTATTTTTAATTTATTTATTTAAAGAAATGTGTTTTTGTATTGGTTTTAGCTCAGACAAAGGGGGCATCCTTAAGCCCCCTGACCACGTTGGTTACTTTTGAGGACATTTTTTTTGGAGTGGATTATTTTGATGGTTTTCCGTTCTCTGCTTAGGTGAATGTCTCCTGGATGAGCCGGCGAAGCCTATCTCCCTTCCTGATGAGCTCCCCGGAGTGCGCTATAGTTTGAGCCGACAATGCGAGTTGGCGTTTGGCCTGGGCTCCAAGCCTTGCCCTTACATGCAGTATTGTACCAAGCTCTGGTGTACGGGCAGAGCCCGGGGGCAGCTGGTGTGCCAGACCCGCCATTTTCCCTGGGCCGATGGTACCAGCTGTAGTGAGGGAAGGTTCTGCCTAAATGGAGAGTGTGTGGAGAAGCACAACACCAACCGATATAAGGTGAGAAATAATTCATATTATACAAGTAATTTCAGTTCAAAGAAACACAATGGCCACTATTTATATATAATTAGATGTGCGAATGCCTCGTTTTTGCACAGTTGTTGCAAACAGTGCCCATAATGGTTATATTTTAAATAATTCTTATAATCATCAGCTCCAACTAGTAGTCATAATGCCGTATTTTCCTGAGGGACTGGGCTTTGAGTTTGATGGCTTTTTGTATTGTATGCTCTGAGACAACACACTTAACATAGAGACTACTAGACATGTGCCATTCATTTCGTAACAAATCGAAAAGCGGACAAAATGTTCATTATTCAGAGATTTGGATGTATTCTAATTTCGGAATCACACTAATAACAAATTTCAACGAATCCAAAAAAAATATAATTAAACTAAGTATTTAAATTGAAAAATTAATTTGAATTTAAATTATAAAATTAATTTGATTATGAAAATGAATTGAAACTTGAATTTGAAAATGAATTTGAAATCGAGTTGGAAATATATTGCAAAAAATACAGTAATGTATAAAAGTGAAATAAGATGATGATTCCTACTTGGGCTGCCTTAAAGAATAGAACAGAACAGAACAGAACAAAATAAAGATAGAATAGAATAGAATAAAACAGAATAGGATAGAAGAGAAAGTAAAGGAATAGAAAAGAATAGAATAAAAAATAAATAGAATAGAAAGCAAAAGAATAGAAAAGAACAGAATAGAATAAAATAGAATAGAAAATAATTGAAAATAATAGAATACAGTAGAATTGAATAGAAAATTAAAGAATAGAATAGAAAAATAGAATAGTTTAGAATAGAATAAATAGAATGAATATAGCTGTCTTCCGAAATTCGAATTTTGAATCGATTTGAAAATAAAAAATATACAAAATGAATCGGAATATACAAATTGAATTCCGAAAAAGAATCATTCTAACATACTGAATATGACAAAAACAAAATCATTAACTTAACAAATACATTTGAAATTAAACAAAGTTTTTCATTGTGTACTTCTCTAAAGGCTATAGAACAAGCATTGGGATATACATAATTGTGTCATCTCTAGGCCAGCATCTCAGTCCAGGGAGTAGATGCTAACTCCAAGTGATGCCTAAACAAAGATGGCACTGTCCTTCTGGGAAGATAGCAAGATGGAGTCATTGGGTTACACCAATTTTAGCATGCATTTCAACAAGTAACATTATTGGAAGTATCTCTAACAAACCCAAGCCCGGCATGGCAGTGGGGATTCCCATTTCTCTCTGGGATGGTTGTGGTCATATATGTAGGTTTGGGAGTTTATTTTGTTTTTTAATATCCTGGAGCCCAACGATAATAAGAATTTGTTAAAAATTATCCAAGAACAAAAATCCAGTGAAATACATCTTGGAAATACTTTACCAATTTATAGGGATTTTTTAGCCTTCTTTTCCCCAAGGTATTGCTGACATTTATTCCACCTCTAACCTTATATTAGCTATTAATGGAGGGAGACTGGCAAAGCATTGTTCCTGGAGTAAACCTTTGTAAGTGCGTAGAGGGTCACAGATACATACAGTAGCTGTTCTTATATACAGCATATGACATACATCTGCACTAGCAGTAAATGCTCCTGGAAGAGATAAGGAGGTTTGATCTCTGTGGATGGGGGGTATTTCTCACCCTGTTACATAACTCCCTTCATATGTCTGAGGAATAGAAACTCGAAACATTTGTTTCCTGTAACACTGTACAGCACTGGGTCCAGATACATCCAGGAGTCTTCCTTCTCTTCCTGATGCCTGGGGTAATAGAGTTCAATAGGCCATTCCAGTGTGATGTATAGGGGAACATTACAGATCCTCATATACAGGTCAGGAGAACAGAACAGGACATTATAATACAGCAGAGTAACACATAAAGACATATCATCAAGGTATTATTATTATTATATAGCAGATTAGAATATGTCGGGGTATTATAATACAGCAAAGTAAAAACAACAGAGTAGAACATGTTGGGGGTATTGTAATACAGTGAAGTGGAACATACCAGGGGCAGTATAATACAGCAGAGCAGAACATACCTGGGTATTATAAAACATGAAGTATAATAATGTATCAGAAAAGAACATATTTGTGGATATTTTATTTCAGCAGAGTAAAACATAACAGTGTATTATAATACAGCAGAGTCAGACATGTTTGGGGTATTCTAATACAGCAGAGTAGAGTATACCTGGGTATTAAAAAACAGCAGAATAGAGCATGTCCATAATACAACATAGTAGAACAAAATGGGGTATTATAATACTGCAGAATAGAACATAATGGGGTATTATAATACTGCCGAGTAGAACATAATGGGGTATTATAATACAACAGAGAAGTACATAACATGTAACTATAATACAGTAGAGCGTGTCCAGAGTAATATATTACTACATAGTAGAACATAATGGGGCATTATATTAAGGCAGAGTAAAACATGTTCATGGCATTATACTACAGTAGAGTATAAAATGCCCAGGATGTTATAAAACAAAAGAGTAGAATATAATGGGGGTATTATTATACAGAAGAGTAGAATATAATGGAGATATTATTATACAGAAGAGTAGAATATAATGGGGGTATTATTATACAACAGAGTAGAATATAATGAGGTATTAGAATACAGCAGAGTATGACATGATGAGGTATTAGAATACAGCAGAGTATGACATAATGAGGTATTAGAATACAGCAGAGTATGACATAACATAGTTACATAGTAGGTGAGGTTGAATAAAGACAATAGTCCATCCAGTTCAACCTGTGTAGGTGTGTGTGGCTGTACTCATCTCACATACCCCTGAATGTTCTGATCCTTGAGATGTAAGTCTAAGAGTCTTTTGAAAGCCACCATACTACCCGCAGAAACCACCTCTTGTGGTAGAGAATTCCACAATCTTGTAGCCCTAACAGTAAAGAACCCCCCACGTTGCCTGTGGTTAAAACGCTTCTCCTCTAATCGCATTGTATGCCCTCGAGTCCTCATGCATTCCCTTCGAATGAACAGCTTTTTTTCTAAGCTGGGATCCCCATTAAGATATTTATAAATTGCTATCATGTCCCCCCTCAGACGTCTCTTCTCCAGGGAGAATAAATCGAGCGATTGTAGACGCTCTTCATAGTCAAGGTCCTCCAATCCCCTAATTAGTTTAGTTGCCCTTCTCTGGACTCTCTCCAGCTCCAACACATCCCTCCTGAGGACTGGCGACCAGAACTGGACAGAATACTCCAGATGCGGTCGGACCAGAGTTTTATAAAGTGGAAGGATTATAGTCTTATCTCTGGAATACATCCCTTTCTTTATGCATGCTAATATTCTGCTGGCTTTGGCAGCTGCCGCTTGACATTGCATGCTGTTGCCTAATCTATCATCAACCAAGACTCCCAGATCCTTCTCCATTTTTGATTCCCCCAAGGGTTCCCCTCCTAACGTGTATTGTGTTTTTATGTTTTTAGTCCCCAAGTGCAAAACCTTACACTTCTCCACGTTAAACCTCATTTGCCATGTCGTTGCCCACTCTGTAATTTTGTCCAGGTCATTCTGTAGGATATCTGCTTCATGCTGTGCAGTTATTGCCCTGGCCAATTTTGTGTCATCTGCAAAAACTGATAACGCACTACTGATCCCGTCCTCAATGCTGTTTATGAATAAATTGAACAAGGTTGGTCCCAGGACTGAGCCCTGGGGCACCCCGCTTACAACCTCAGACCAGTCTGAGTATGCGCTGTTTATTACCACCCTTTGGACACGCCCTTTAAGCCAATTCCGTATCCAAGAGCAAACTCTGCTGTCGATACCTGCAGACCTTATTTTATAAATTAAGCGCTTGTGGGGAACTGTATCAAACGCCTTAGCGAAATCCAAGTACACCACATCCACTGGTCTCCCCCTATCTAGCTAACCGCTTACCTCCTCGTAGAATGCTAAGAGATTGGTTTGACAAGAACGCCCATTTGTAAACCCGTGCTGATTACTGCTGATGATGTTGTTGTCTTTAGCAAACTCTACGATATAGTCCCTTATCATCCCCTCCAGAAGTTTACATACTATTGATGTCAAACTGACAGGCCTATAATTTCCCGGTATATGCCTCTGGCCCTTTTTGAATATCGGAATCACGTTAGCTTTCTTCCAATCCCCTGGTACATCTCCTGTCCTAATACTGTCAGCAAAGATCAGGAACAGTGGTCTGGATATAACCTTACTGAGTTCCTTGAGTACTCTCGGATGTACGCCATCCGGGCCTGGCAGCTGGGGGAGGGTGCATGCTCCAGCTCTGCCACCCCTGATTTGATAACGAGGTATTAGAATAGAGCAGAGTATGACATAACGAGGTATTAGAATAGAGCAGAGTATGACATAATGAGGTATTAGAATATAGCAGAGTATGACATAATGAGGTATTAGAATAGAGCAGAGTATGACATAATGAGGTATTAGAATACAGCAGAGTATGACATAATGAGGTATTAGAATACAGCAGAGTATGACATAATGCGGTATTAGAATAGAGCAGAGTATGACATAATGAGGTATTAGAATACAGCAGAGTATGACATAATGAGGTATTAGAATACAGCAGAGTATGACATAATGCGGTATTAGAATAGAGCAGAGTATGACATAATGCGGTATTAGAATAGAGCAGAGTATGACATAATGCGGTATTAGAATAGAGCAGAGTATGACATAATGAGGTATTAGAATACAGCAGAGTATGACATAATGAGGTATTAGAATAGAGCAGAGTATGACATAATGAGGTATTAGAATACAGCAGAGTATGACATAATGAGGTATTAGAATATTTCTGGGGTGAATAGGCCCTTAGAATACAGCATAGTATTACATATGAGGACATTGTAATATAGCACGAGATAACACAAACTTGCACAGTTGATTCTTGCCATACAACATGAAGGTGACGCTGATCAGTGATTGGTCCATGTGTAGATGGAAGATGACTCTATGTATACATTCTCCTGGGTTATTAATGGTTGTTTTATTCTATCTGCTGTGTCCATGAATGTCACTAGAGGAAAATAATCTTCCTTAGACGCATCTATTACAAGCTGCGATCATTTTCACATCTGTTCCTGTTTGTACGTTCAGTCATTACTATGAGTTATGAGAAGAGAGTATATATCCTGCCCATCATCCTCTCCAGCTGCAACATCAAACACATTTACTGCTTTCCACGCATGTACGCTCACATACATCTCTGCTGTGTTTTATAGACTCAAGACATTAAGGACAGGGATATGCCCCCCTCAGTCCATGACCCAATGCGTGTGACCTTCAGTATACAGTGCTGCTCCTCCTACCATCATAGGGACAGGTTTCCTCCATTCTTTTTACCAATTATTTCACTACCGCAGTCACTTACATTTTATAGTCCCATACAGCCCCCCAGGGATGGATTACAATAAACACAGTGAAATAACGTTTAATATAACCCCCTGGAGTATTACACCTACACTGTGATAGCAGTTCTTCAATTAAATTTATCTGTAGCATGAGCTCCGCCCTGCTTTCTGTGCCCCTCCCACAATGGGGAGATTTCTCCACAGATGTTGGTGTCTCTGCCCCTCCCACAATGGTGAGATTTCCTGCAGAAGGTTGTGTCTCTGCCCCTCCCACAATGGTGAGATTTCCTGCAGTAGTTTGTGTCTCTGCCCCTCCCACAATGGTAGCATTTCCCTACAGTAGTTTGTGTCTCTGCCCCTCCCACAATGGTGAGATTTCCCGCAGTAGGTTGTCTCTGCCCCTCCCACAATGGTGAGATTTCCTGCAGAAGGTTGTGTCTCTGCCCCTCCCACAATGGTGAGATTTCCTGTAGTAGTTTGTGTCTCTGCCCCTCCCACAATGGTAACCTTTTCCTACAGTAGTTTGTGTCTTTGCCCCTCCCACAATGGTGAGATTTCCTGCAGTAGTTTGTGTCTCTGCCCCGCCCACAATACGGAGATTTCCTGCAGAAGGTTGTGTCTCTGCTTCTTCCACAATGGGGGAGAGTTCTATTTTTTACCTTTAAGTGTTTCTTCTGGTGGCTGTTCTCCAGCAAAAAAAAAAAAAAAATCAGCAGCTACAAATCCTGTAGATGCTGACTTAGTAAATGGCCACTTACCTGTCCAGGGATCCAGCGCCGTCCTCACCCAGGCTGGTTCTTTACCAGCCTTTCCCAACTCTTATGCTGCTTTTGGCTGCACAGCTGGCTGGGACCAGTAACGTGTCCTAGAAGACTGCGGGGAAGGAGGAGGAGAGAAGAACTGGGAGTGAGTACCGGTCAAAACTAGGTACCTACCTGCTCTCTACCCATAAAAGTCAAATATGGCAGGGGAAGAGGGGAGGAGAACTTCCAATCTTAAATGGAATTCTACTTTACCTACTTGCCATTCACCCACCGTCAAATGACAGTGGAGCGGTGCGACTCTCGTTCTGGGAGGACCTCCTATGACGGTGCCGTAGAACGGCCCCTCTTGCACGCCCGTGGGGGTGTGCAGCGCAGCGATCACGGCCACGCCGTGTTCCTAGGACACGGCGCAACACTGATCCTGGTAAAGAGCCAATGACGTCGCTCTTTACCCGTGTTTTCTGCTGTGTCCAAATCAGCCGGTCACATGTAAATGAGGAAGTGCCGTTTATCGGCTCTCGTCGCCTCGCGCTGTCAGAGTGTGTGGCGAGGAGAGCCGATTGGCGGCTCCTCCTCAAAGGGAGTCCAGGACAAGTAATCATAGCACTGATCATCAGTGCCCTGATTACAGTAAAGAAAAAACAATGCCCATAAGTGACACTCATCAATGACACCAACCAATGCCCATCAGTGACACCAATCAGTGACCTCAAACAGTGCCCACAATCAGTGCCCATTAGTGATG
Organism: Pelophylax lessonae; assembly: GCF_965119305.1. Classification (NCBI taxonomy): domain Eukaryota; kingdom Metazoa; phylum Chordata; class Amphibia; order Anura; family Ranidae; genus Pelophylax; species Pelophylax lessonae. Next base: position 45,567,461 of record NC_138779.1, on the reverse strand, counting down.
CCAGTCAGTGCTCATCAGTGTATGCTCATCTGTGCTGCCCATCAGTGCAGCCTGTCAGTGCCCATCAGTGCCTGCTCAGCTGTGCTGCCCATCAGTGCCGCCTGTCAGTGCCCATCAGTGTCCCCCATCAGTGCCGCCTATCGGTGCTCATAAGTGCCACCTATCAGTGCGGCATATTAGTGCCTCCTCATCAGTGCCACCTCATAAGTGCCCAAAAGTGCAACCTCATCAGTGCCCATAAGTGCCAAGTCATCAGTGCTAATCAGTGCAGTCTATCAGTGCCCATCAGTGCCGCCTCATAAGCGCACATCAGTGAAGGAGAAAAATTATTTATTTTCAAAATTTACTGACAGAAATTAAGAAAAACTTTTTTTTTTCTCAAAAATTTCTCTTTTTTTCTTTTTTGTAAAAAATAAAAAACCAAGCGGTGATTAAATACCACCAAAAGAAAGCTCTATTTGTGTGAAAAAAATGATAAAAATTTAATTTGGGTACAGTGTTGCACGACCGCGCAATTGTCATTCAAAATGTGACAGCACTGAAAGCTGAAAATTGGCCTGGGCAGGAAGGGGGTGAAAGTGCCCGGTATTGAAGTAGTTAAATGCTACAAAAATGTAATATTTTCCTATAGAGTGCAGACCAGCATCTGCCGCGTGCGCTGTCATTTATTGCGTTATCATCAAGGATGCTGCCAGATCCATTCCCTATAGGGCCGGGCACAGCCTGTCCTGTGTCTGTCTGTACATCTCACTGCCATGAAAGGTAAATAGGATCCCTCAGGTGGGATGAAGATGTGTTCCTCTGTGTTGGCCAGAGATGTCATGTTCCATAGCAATGTCCTTGGCACCTCCTGTGATAAATAAATATCTGTGCCCCTTCCTCCTCCGCCTGTGGACCTGCTCACACATGTAAGGGGGATTGGGTAATAATGGAAATGTTTCATAGCACAGCACAACCTCCAGCTTCTATCACACCAACATGTGCTGCGGCATTCATTGTACACTGAACACAGGGGTGCCATGGTCCTGAGGGTAGCATTGGTGGTGGGGGGGCGTAAAGGTAGGAGGATGGAAATGACACATCATGGTGTAATAATGACATCATGTCTGCTTGGAACTGATTATCGCTTAATTCTGTATTTCATCCTATGTCTAGGTGGATGGGTCTTGGGGGAAGTGGACCCCCTATGGACAGTGCTCCAGGACATGTGGTGGAGGGGTTCAGCTGGCAAAGAGAGAATGCAAGAACCCAGAACCATCGCACGGAGGGACCTTCTGTGAGGGTCTACGGGTCAAATACAGATCCTGCTCATTGAATCCCTGTCCCGATACAGGTGAGTGTCCTCTCCCGTCTATTACTGACACATTACTTACTGACCCCTCCCATCTATTACTGACACATTACATACTGACCCCTACCATCTATTACTGACACATTACTTACTGACCCCTCCCATCTATTACTGACACATTACATACTGACCCCTACCATCTATTACTGACACATTACATACTGACCCCTACCATCTATTACTGACACATTACATACTGACCCCTACCATCTATTACTGACACATTACATACTGACCCCTACCATCTATTACTGACACATTACATACTGACCCCTACCGTCTATTACTGACACATTACATACTGGCCTCTCCCGTCTATTACTGACACATTACATACTGACCCCTACCATCTATTACTGACACATTACTTACTGACCCCTCCCATCTATTACTGACACATTGCATACTGACCCCTACCATCTATTACTGACACATTACATACTGACCCCTACCATCTATTACTGACACATTACATACTGACCTCTACCATCTATTACTGACACATTACATACTGACCCCTACCATCTATTACTGACACTTTATTTTACTGACCCCTACCATCTATTACTGACACATTACTTACTGACCCCTACCATCTATTACTGACACATTACTGACCCTTCTCATCTATTAGTGACACATTCAATACTGACCCCTCCTGTCTATTACTGACACATTACATACTGACCCCTACCATCTATTACTGACACATTACATACTGACCCCTACCATCTATTACTGACAATTTATTTACTGACCCCTACCATCTATTACTGACACATTACTTACTGACTCCTCACATCTATTACTGACACATTACTGACCCTTCTCATCTATTATTGACACATTACATACTGACCCCTCCTGTCTATTACTGACACATTACATACTGACCCCTACCATCTATTACTGACACTTTATTTACTGACCCCTACCATCTATTACTGACACATTACTTACTGACTCCTCACATCTATTACTGACACTTTATATACTGACCCCTACCATCTATTACTGACACATTACTTACTGACCCCTCCCATCTATTACTGACACATTACTGACCCTTCTCATCTATTAGTGACACATTACATACTGACCCCTCCCATCCATTACTGACACATTACTGACCCTTCTCATCTATCAGTGACACATTACATACTGACCCCTCCCATCTATTACTGACACTTTATATACTGACCCCTACCATCTATTACTGACACATTACTTACTGACCCCTCCCATCTATTACTGACACATTACATACTGACCCCTCCCATCTATTACTGACACATTACTGACCCTTCCCATCTATTACTGACAAATTACATACTAACCCCTCCTGTCTATTACTGACACATTACATACTGACCCCTCCCATCTATTACTGACACATTACTTACTGACCCCTCCTGTCTATTACTGACACATTACTGACCCTTCTCATCTATTATTGACACATTACATACACACCCCTCCCGTCTATTACTGACACATTACATACTGACCCCTCCCATCTATTGCTGACACTTTATTTACTGACCCCTACCATCTATTACTGACACATTACTTACTGACTCCTCACATCTATTAGTGACACTTTATATACTGACCCCTACCATCTATTACTGACACATTACTTACTGACCCCTCCCATCTATTACTGACACATTACTGTCCCTTCTCATCTATTAGTGACACATTACATACTGACCCCTCCCATCCATTACTGACACATTACTGACCCTTCTCATCTATCAGTGACACATTACATACTGACCCCTCCCATCTATTAATGACACTTTATATACTGACCCCTACCATCTATTACTGACACATTACTTACTGACCCCTCCCATCTATTACTGACACATTACATACTGACCCCTACCATCTATTACTGACAAATTACATACTAACCCCGCCTGTCTATTACTGACACATTACTGACCCTTCTCATCTATTAGTGACACATTACATACTGACCCCTCCCGTCTATTACTGACACATTACATACTGGCCTCTCCTGTCTATTATTGACACATTATATCACCCTTCCTATCTATTACTGACACGTTATATACTGACCCCTCCCATTTATTATTGACACATTACATACTGACCCCTCCCATCTATTGCTGACACATTACATACTGACCCCTCCCATCTATTGCTGACACAAATTAAATACTGACCCCCTACCATCTATTGCTGACACAAATTAAATACTGACCCCCTACCATCTATTACTGACACATTACATACTGACCCCTACCATCTATTACTGACACATTACATACTGACCCCTACCATCTATTACTGACACATTATAACACCCCTCCTATCTATTATTGGCACATGACATACTGACCCCTCCCATTTAATACTGACAAATTACATATTGACCCCTCCCATCTATTACTGACACATTAAATACTGACCTCTCCCATCTGTTACTGGCACATTGCTCTGTCATCATCGTCAGTGAGTTTTCTCCCCCTATAGTATACAGTAATTCTGTATTCCAGGTAAAGGCTTCCGGGAGGAGCAATGTGAAAATTTCAATGGTTACAACCACAGCACCAATCGACTGACATCCACAGTAGGCTGGGTCCCCAAATACTCCGGAGTGTCCGCAAGAGACAAGTGCAAGCTGATCTGCAGAGCCAATGGCACCGGCTACTTCTACGTCCTGGCACCCAAGGTTGGTACCCTAAAGGACGGAGACTGTACAGACAGACAGACAGACAGACAGATGTGGTGGAGTGGAGGCATCTGTGTAAAAGTTGTTTATCTGCTGACATAAAAAAGAAGATGGCAGACAAATCCTTAAAGTGGTGCTTTACTCTCTCAATCAACATTGACTATTTTTATGCTGCTGATATTAGTAAATAGATAGGAAAGTGTGTTACATTTTTTTTTTTTTACAATTTTTCAGTTACTTCCTGGATTCCAGGCCTAGGCCAAAATTATGTCATACATCCCAGGAGTCTTCAGGAGGGGAGGATGGGGTTTCTCTGTTAAGCACACCCTCGTTTCTGCATGCATGAGCTAAAGACAGATGGATTCCAGGAAGTAAATGCTACATGAATCATCTGCCCATAGTTAATTCTGGTGAAACCCAGGTGTCACTCCACCCTTAGTAGAATGTTCTCACTCCACCCTTAGTAGAATGTTCTCACTCCACCTTTTACATTCACCATAATATATAATACATAAAGTCCAGCAAGGATGGTGGGAGACACTCATAATGGGCACAGAAGTTGTGCAGACCTGGGGACTCAGCACAGGGATGATGGGAACCCCTCAAAATGGGTGCGGCAGATGTACAAACCCAGGAACTTAGCTCAAGGATGGTGGGAACCCCTCATAATAGGTGCAGCAGGTGTACAGGCCTGGGAACGCAGCTCAGGGATAGTGGGAACCCCTCATAATAGGTACAGCAGGTGTACAGACTTGGGAACTCAGTGCAGGAATGGTGGGAATCCCCCATAATAGGTATGGCAGGTGTACAGCCCCCCAGAACTCAGCACGGGGATGGTGGAAATCCCTCATAATAGGTACTCAGATGTACAGACCGGGAACCTCAGCTCAGAGATGGCGGGAACCCCTCATAATAGATGCAGCAGGTGTACAGACCTGGGAACTCAGCTCAGGGGTGGTGGGAACCCCTCATAATAGATGCAGCAGGTGTACAGACCCGAACCTCAGCTCAGGGATGGCGGGAACCCCTCATAATAGATGTAGCAGGTGTACAGACCTGGGAACTCAGCTCAGGGGTGGTGGGAACTCCTCATAATAGATGCAGCAGGTGTACAGACCCGAACCTCAGCTCAGGGATGGCGGGAACCCCTCATAATAGATGTAGCAGGTGTACAGACCTGGGAACTCAGCTCAGGGATAGTGGGAACCCCTCATAATAGGTGCAGCAGGTGTACAGACCTGGGAACTCAGCTCAGGGGTGGTGGGAACCCCTCATAATAGGTGCAGCAGGTGTACAGACCTGGGAACTCAGCTCAGGGGTGGTGGGAACTCCTCATAATAGGTGCAGCAGGTGTACAGACCTGGGAACTCAGCTCAGGGGTGGTGGGAACTCCTCATAATAGATGCAGCAGGTGTACAGACCCGAACCTCAGCTCAGGGATGGCGGGAACCCCTCATAATAGATGCAGCAGGTGTACAGACCCGAACCTCAGCTCAGGGATGGTGGGAACCCCTCATAATAGATGTAGCAGGTGTACAGACCTGGGAACTCAGCTCAGGGGTGGTGGGAACTCCTCATAATAGGTGCAGCAGGTGTACAGACTCGGGAGCTCTGCTCGGGGATGTGGAAACCCCTCATAATCGGTACAGCAAGTGTACAGACCCAGAGACTAAGTGCAGGGATGGTGGGAATTCACCATAATAGGTATGGCAGATGTACAGACCCGGGAACTCAGCTCAGGGATGGTGGGAACCCCTCACAATAGGTACAGCAGGTGTGCAGACCCAGGAATTCAGCACAGAGATATTACCAGTCCTTGATAGATAGAAGAGATGGATGTTTGGTGAAATGGCTCCTTAGATATTCAGTAAATGTCTAAAAAATGAATATTCTTGCAGTTCATTTCTAGGTGTCACTAATGCTGACTGCTGTGCGTTTCCTGGCTCTTTTCATTATAACACTGATATTCTGTCCTAACAGGTAGTAGATGGGACGGCATGTGCACCGGACTCCACATCAGTCTGTGTACAGGGAAAGTGTATTAAAGCCGGCTGTGACGGGCAGCTGGGCTCCAAGAAGAAATTCGACAAATGCAGAGTGTGCGGAGGGGACAATAAAAGCTGCAAGAAGGTGTCCGGACTCTTCACTAAACCCATGTGAGTGCCAATGGGAGCCAGAGAAGCTGCTTAAACTGATGTTCCAGCTGGGGAAAAATATATATAAATATATAGACATTTACCTGCCCAATTTCCGGATCAGTTGCCGGGTGCTTCTGCCGCCATTCATTGTAAGGGAAACCGGCAGTGAAGCCTTTCAGCTCCACAGCCCGGTTCCCTACTGCACATGCGTGAAGCGCGCTGCACTTTCTATTTGGCCCAGGGGCAGGGGAAGGAGGAGGGGGGCCGAACTTCTGGGCGACGCCATCTCCTGGAAGTGGGGAAGGGTACCTGTCAAAAACAGGTACCCGCTTCCCCCTCCCCTCTGAAAGGTGCCAAATGTGGCACGGAGGGGGGGGGGGGGGGAAGCAGATTGGTGGAAGTTCCACTGTTGGGTGGAACTCTGCTTTAATAAACGATGCCAAAATTCTGACACATTCACCACCCCCACAACAGATCCATTCTCACAAGCAAACGCTGAGTACACATAGGGCACTTTGTGGATAATGCGACTCCCCTTATCACATATATGCAAAGCCACCAGAGGAAAAGGGTTGAAAGTAAAGCACTGACACCTGTATACACTGAGAGGAACTGTCTCATTTTTTTGTAGAGTTGGAAGTTGCTAGAGATTGTCTAAAGCAGTGGTCTCCAACTGTGGGTCACAGGGCAGATACGACCCTTTGCTTATGTTTATCTGGCCCTTGGAGAACTATTCCTCTTACTGACACCAACAATGAGGCATCATTCCATCCACTAACACCAACAGCTGGGCATAATTGCTCCCACTGACACCCAATGATGGGGCATTATCCCTCCCACTGATACCAATGATGGGGCATTATCCCTCCCACTGATACCAATGATGGGGCACTATCCCTCCCACTGATACCAATGATGTACACTATTTCTCCCATTCATCCAAACGATGGGACACTATTCCTCCCATTGATACCAATGATGGGGCACAATTCCTCCCACTGATACCAATGACGAGGCTGATGCCAATGATGGAACATTATTACTCGCATTGATCCCAACAATGGGGCACTATTCCTACCATTGATCCCAATGATGGGCACTATTCCTCCCATTGATGCCAACAGTGGGGCACGATTCCTCCCACTGACACCAATGATAGGGTGCTATTTTTCTCACGGATATCAAATATGGGGCACTATACCTTCCACTGACACCAACAATGGGGCACTATTAAAATATTTTTTTACTCACACCGACCACCTAGCCTGAGACATTCATTACTCCCACCAATGCTGGCGCATTTTCTACTTGAAGATTGCAGATTTGAAGATTCACATGTATAAAGTCTGATGAGAGTACCAAACAAACAGTCTGAGGATCCAGAAACATTTGAAAATCATTATTAGTTAACAAATGACAACATAGAACAGCCAACACAATTTGGGTGCTCAAAGAACTCCCTCTACATCAAGAATTAAACATAATGAATAATTATGAGGATTTAAAGAGGGCATAATCACCAGGGTTTCATTATTTGCGGTGTAGAGATCCATGTATACTCCACAAATAATTATTCCTGGTGAATATGCTATTCTTGAGTCCTCATAATTAGCCAATGGGGGGGATTTTCTAAAACCGTTGCACACAGAATCTGGTGCAACTGGGCATAGTAACCAATCTGCTTCCAGGTTTTATTTGTCAAAACCTAATCGAACAAGCTGAAGTTAGAACCTGATTGGTTACTATGCACAGCTGCACCATATTTTGTGTGCTCCAGTTATAGTAAACCCTCCCCCCCCCCCCCCCCATTATGTTTAACCACTGATCAATGGGAAGGTCTTCGAGCCGCAGAAACATGTAGAGCAGGGGTAATTGTGTGTGAACCAGGCAGGGACTTTACAAGCACGATTTTCATAAAACACATTTTATTGAAGAATATTTAGATTAAAATCTACAATGGGGATGCATATATTTCAATGCGAAATTTGACATGTACAAATCATGATAAGCACAAAAAGACAAAAAGAAAATATCATAAAAAATCCTACTACATATTAGGATATGCACTGGTGGATATTTGCGATGCTCGACATGTTGCGCTTTATGTATAAAGCTTCATCAGGAGCTAAACATGACTCTGTATAGAATTTGTAGTAGCATGGGCCGGATTAGAGGGCCCATCACATTGAGTTTAACGAGGAAGGTGATCAATTAGGCAGTTGGATTCCAAAAATCAAAGGATTGTAGAGCAAAAAGAGACTAGTAATAAAACTCGCTGGTTTGTAAATCCAGCTAAGCCTGCAGACTAAGCCATACAACGCCTGAGTTTATAGGGTCTGCAATATGTAGCTATAGAGAAAGCCCCACAAAGGAGCGCTGCTTTGCGCAGGGTAAGAACGGGTTATACAGCCTAAGATTCCAGGTGCGTGTGATCACCTCGCTCGCACCCAGAGCAGGGGTGTCAAACTAAATTTAATCGTGGGCCGCATCAGCATTATGATTGCCCTCAAAAGGGCTGGTTGCATCTGTAAGACTAGATGTAAAGAGCATTCCCTACCCTTACATAAGATGTCAAGAGCCTCTCCACCATCAAAAGTTGAGTCCCCCACCCTCCCTTACATCACAGTGCACCTCCCTTACCTTGTGGTGCTGCTGGGAGAAGAAGCTGGAGGCATTGCTGGAAAGCAGAAAGTATAAGGTCTGGAGGAGGACTGGAGCTCTCCTGCAGCTACAGGAGAGGTGCAAGGGCCACAAAAAATGGCCTGGAGGGCCGGATTCAGCCCGCGGGCCTTGCGTTTGACACCTGTGATGTATGTAGAGTGTTATGCTGTCATTTGTGAACTCTCAGACTGTCCCTTTGGCACTCTTATTAAACTTTATGACTATAAGGGAGGTGACAGAACAGAAATATTGAAGAGTATAGTTGGAAGATCCAGCTCCATATCAATGGTTTGGCAGTCCAGAATTATTTATTTCATTTTGAAAATCCAAGGTAAAGATTCAACAAATTTCGGCTTTTTTGTTACAGTACCATTTTTATCAGGGCTTTCAACTCCTAGTTTACAACTAAAACTGGTGGAATGGTGGAGGTGAGGGCTGTCCAGGACTTCTCATGTCAGGAGAAGATCACGGATTGTACAATCCCCTCAGAGCTGACAATCAGTGTAGAAGTGAGTAGAGAGGACTCCGACAGTGTCAGAATTGCAGCAGTTTTTGGAAGAATATCCTTCTAGTCTGCAGAGAAATGTTGAGTCAAACAAGTGCTGTTCACACCTACATTGTGTTCAAAACATTCTTATCTTGCCAGGATCCTCAGCCAAAAACCACTGAATCTGATCCTCTGATCCGACCATTCTGTAGCCTTTCTCATCCGCTGGACTCTTATCTAAGCTGAAGGCTTGCTGTGAATAATGTCCGATCAGCATTTCTTCACCACATAATAAAATCTTCCCTACCTTTGTCTTATTGTGAGAGTTGTGTGCCAAATGTTCCCTCACATAAATCTGACTCTACTGTGCCCACATCCTCCCCACCCCAGAAATTTGTATTCGCACATAGTACAGAGAAACTCCATTCTTCTTCAGACAGATGCAGAGAACCTACTTCGCAAATATAATACTGTCAAAGGCTGGGCTTTTGCTGAGATTAATTTAGGTGGAACAAGGATAGTTGCTGAAAATTATACCGGGGGCCAGGAGGAACATAGAAAGCCAGATGTGGCCCTTTGATTTCCTTTATTTGGTCCTTGGGACACTATTTCTCCCACTAATATGAAACACTATTCCTCCCACTGACACCAATGATGGGGCACTATTCCTCCCACTGATACCCATGATGGGGCACTATTCTTCCTCCCACTGACACCAATGATGGGGCACTATTCCTCCCACTGACACCCATGATGGGACACTATTCCTCCCACTGACACCAATGATGGGGCACTATTCCTCCCACTGACACCCATGATGGGACACTATTCCTCCAACTGACACCAATGATGGGGCACTATTCCTCCCACTGACACCAATGATGGGGCACTATTCCTCCCACTGACACCAATGATGGGGCACTATTCCTCCCACTGACACCCATGATGGGACACTATTCCTCCAACTGACACCAATGATGGGGCACTATTCATCCCACTGGCGCCAATGACGAGGCACTATTCATCTCACTGACATGATGGGGCATTATTCCCCCTATAGACACCAATGATGGGGCACTGTTCTTCCCACTGACACCAAGGATGGGGCACTATTCCTCCCACCGCCACCAATGATGGGGCACTATTCCTGCCACTGACACCAATAATAGGGCACTATTCCTCCCACTGACACCAAGGATGGGTCACTATTCCTCCCACTGCCACCAATGATGGGGCACTATTCCTGCTACTGACACCAAAGATGGGGCACTATTCCTCCCACTACCACCAAATATAGGGCACTATTCCTCCCACTGACACCAATGATGGGGCACTATTCCTCCCATTACCACCAATAATAGGGCACAATTCCTCCCACTGACACCAATGATGGCGCACTATTCCTCCCACAACCACCAATAATAGGGCACTATTCCTCCCACTGACACCAATGATGGGGCACTATTCCTCCCACTGACACCCATGATGGGACACTATTCCTCCAACTGACACCAATGATGGGGCACTATTCATCCCACTGGCGCCAATGACGAGGCACTATTCCTCTCACTGACATGATGGGGCATTATTCCCCCTATAGACACCAATGATGGGGCACTGTTCTTCCCACTGACACCAAGGATGGGGCACTATTCCTCCCACCGCCACCAATGATGGGGCACTATTCCTGCCACTAACACCAATAATAGGGCACTATTCCTCCCACTGACACCAAGGATGGGTCACTATTCCTCCCACTGCCACCAATGATGGGGCACTATTCCTGCTACTGACACCAATGATGGGGCACTATTCCTCCCACTACCACCAAATATAGGGCACTATTCCTCCCACTGACACCAATGATGGGGCACTATTCCTCCCTCTGCCACAAACGATGAAGCACTATTCCTCACATTTACACCAATGATGGGGTACAATTCCTTCCACTGACACCAATGCAAAGTAACTATTCTTCTCACTGACACAATCAATACCATTTTTTACTTCCACTGGCCACAGTCCAGCCCCCCTAACGTATATAAGGCAGTAAATTAGCCCTTTTTTTTGAAAGTTTGGAGACTCCTGGTCTAGATGCAGCCTAAATATAGAGCCCTTTATCCAACTATACATCCAGAGCTGCTGATTCATAGCACAGATACAGCTTAAACACGGAGCCATTTATCCAACCCTCCACCCAGAGTTTATGGTTTATAGCCGAGTTAAAGCTTTAAGAAGAATTCCAGGTATTAAAGCGAAGTTTCAGTCCCCCAAATCATTATTTTTTTAAACACTCTGCTGTAATTGCTTACACTTATACTGCAACATTTAGATAATGTCATACATTTGTTCCTTTTATTTTATGTTAAAATAGTTGAAAACTGACTAGATCTCGGAAGCAGGCAGGTTTCATCTCTACTGTGGGCATCTGAAGCCCTCTTCTCTTAATTTCTGGGATTCGGTGCAGCTGGCTTCCCAGCATGCACCTCCCGATCTTACGCCTGCGCAGTAATGCTACTGCGCGGCCCTCTCTTCCTGACAGGTTGTCACAGCAATGGCGGTGTCAGTGAAAATTCCCACCCTGTTGCTATAGCAACCTGTCAATCAGGACATCCCAGTCCTCTCATTCACGTCATTTCAGGTCCGGAATTCACGTGAGATTTCGGTATTAGGGGATTCCCATGAACTCCTGGGATAGATGACGCCAATATCCCAGGAGTCCATGGGAATCGCCTAGTTACGTCATCGTCTAGGTGGCTGAGCCACAAGTGCTCCACACTACATGGAAAGAAAGGTATTTAAAAAAAATATATATATATTTGCCATTTTAAATATAGAGGAGGATGGGAGATTAATCTCAAATAAAAAAAAAAATGGGTGGAACTCCGCTTTAAGATTTTATACATAGTTACATTGGTCTAGTTTGGACCAATGTAACTATGTATATACTATACCTGACCGATAGCCCTGGAAGCTGGAAATCCCTAAAGTACACACTGCTACTCCAGGGATCTCCAATAGCTCCCATTGTCCCACGGTGAGCGCAGAGGCACTGAATTAATGCAAAGTGTTCTCTGATTGGACGAGGTGGAAGGCATGACATTACCACCTAGCCTCTCCACCTTGTCTAACCTGAGAATGCCCTGCATTCATTAGAAAATTACAAAGCATCCTCTCAATGGCACCCATGCCAAGTGGCCAACCTCCTGTGTTTAGAATGCAGTAGGGCCGCCGCTCTGCACAGTAGATTAGTGGAGTGGTGGTGTCTACTTCAGTGATTTCCAGCTTCCAGGGGTATCAGTCAGGGATGGTATATACATAGTTACATTGGTCCTACCTGGACCAATATAACCATGTAAAAAATATCTATACCTGGAATTCATCTTTGAATATGTATTTTATTTTAGAGTGGCATTGATATTCTATAGAGACAGTGTTATGCATACTTACTGCATGGGATTTGTAAAGCAAGAACATAAAGCACCCAATGGGGATCTCACGTATAGAGGGAATAAGTGTGGGTGAATCACCAATTACTTATTGCACCACATCCCGTATATATATAAAAGTTGAGTCAGGTACGTATTAGGGATTTTTCAGGTGCTTTTCATCAAACAACACTTGATTCATTAAAAGATCATAGTTTATTTTGAACATCATTAAAACCTTTTGATTTGTACAAGAAAAATTGTACAAGAAAAATAAGAAAGAAGTATACGTATACACATTAGAACCTTATATCATACAGTTCCCTCTTGGCATGACTATGTTTTGATGGCAAAATCCCAACATGTTTCACCCTCTGGGCTTCTTCAGGGGATATATTTGTCAATTGCAGGTCATACCATTTTACCAAGTAAACATATAGTGTAAGTATGCATATCAGCAAGGAAATGTTATATTCACGATGTATCATTTACATGCTTACCCCACAGATATTAATATATTACTTAGAAAGATAACTTGAGAACATTCTGCTGTCATCCAACCCAGTAATGGGGTTCTCAGTTTCTTTCTCTCAGGTTGCTTGAGAGAAATAAAATGAAGCCTGGCTGGTTGTTCATTATCTAAAAAAGACAAATTTTCACTTTGATAAATAATACTTGATACTGTTGCTTGAAGTAATATCTTATGTTCTCTCATACACAGACATGGTTACAACTTTGTGGTCACTGTTCCGGCCGGTGCTAGCAACCTGGATGTGAGACAACGTGGGTATAAAGGCCTAATCAGTGATGACAACTACTTAGCAGTGAAGAACTCCCAGGGTCGCTACCTGCTGAATGGGAATTACATTGTGTCTGCGGTGGAGCGCGACATTCCGATACGTGGCAGCCTGCTGAAGTACAGCGGTACGGGGACTTCAGTGGAGGCCTTACAGGCAATCAACAACATACAAGAGGCATTGACCATAGAAGTATTATGTGTTGGCAAAATGACCCCTCCACGTCTCCGGTACACCTACTACATCCCCAGAGAAAAGAGAGACAATTCTGCTGGACAAATAATAAGTAACAACCTGGCTGCTCTGCCCCCTCCCCCTCCAAGGCCCAAACCACAGTCTCAGTGGTCGACCGGCAACTGGGGAGAATGTTCAGTCACCTGTGGCAACGGGCAGCAGACTCGAATAGTGGAATGTCGCGACCCCTGGGAACATCTGGCATCTGACTGCCCGGCCTCTCTTCGTCCACCAGTGATAAGGACCTGTGGTGACCCGTGCCCCATGTGGGAGGCTGGAGAGTGGACAAGCTGTTCAAAGGCCTGTGGCAGGGGGTTCAGGAGGCGGCAGCTGAGGTGCAGTGCAGGCGGAGGAGTAACTTTACCCAGAGAGCACTGTAAGTTAAAGAGAAAACCTCAGGAGCTAGACTTTTGTATGGTTCGACCGTGTTAATGCAGGGGGGGTAAAAAAAAAAAAACTGATGACAAATCTAGAACTTCCTCCAGGCCCGGAGTGGAGGGGATGTGCCAAAATAAATCCATCACCCAAATACCCGGAGCACCACGTCCAATGACCAAAGAATCTACTGTTACATTCTGATGGTAACGGCAGTAATAGTGAACTAAGGGACATTTGAAGTCTAATTGCTTTGCACTTTCTCTTCGTGGGTCTATGTCCGTTGTGTCCGTTTTCCATGTTGGCAAGTCTAGCGTTCCTTCCAGGATGCAGACTGTATTGTAGAAATGGATTTTCCTAAAGAGTTTTAGACTGGAGCTTTTTCTAAAGACAGTAGAGAAAAAGTTTTCTCCAATTTTTATATTTTTGTAAGAAGTGTTCTAATGAAAAAGTGCTCATCTTACCCCTAATTAATGGATCAGATTATGTGATTCATTTTTAAATCTGGACTTTAAAATAAGACATAGAACTCTTGCACTGGGGCCACAGGAGTACTTTTTCTTGGAACAGTTTTCATATATAAGGGTCTTTATATTTTGTCACTGGAACGATCCAACATACGGGCTTAAGTGTCTTGTATCCTCCTAAAGGTCTGAGCCCTTTTCTGATAACTCCGAGAAGTCAGTATCTTGTGTACTGTGCTGAATTCTCTGTCACAGCAGAACTGGGACCTCATACGCAATATACAGTCAATCCAGTATATTAGAACATGATGATATATAATGGTGCAGCTATTATTTCCATGGCAGGATTAGATGGTCAGAAAGCTGGTAAACCGGAGGATTCTTCAGAGCCCTGGAAACATTTAGGGGCCTATTTAGAAAGATCCACAAAATAATTTCTTCTCATTTTCCGCCCTTTTATCTGTTTCACTGCCAAATTCCAGCTGATTTTCCCTCAGTTCTTAAAGTCCGACATGGGAAGTTATAAGGAAGTGCAGTGCAAAACTTTTTTTGATTGGTTTAAAAAAAAGCAAAGAGAAAAAAAAAAAGTTGCATAATTAAACCTGCTTCTTCAAATGGGACTTTAAAGGTAACAATGAATTAAATATAGCGAATTAATTTTCTAAAATATTTTAGAAAATTAATTCGCTATATTTAATTCATTGTTACCTTTAAAGTCCCATTTGAAGAAGGGGGTTTTTCCTCAAAACCTTGTTTCAGGGATTATGGTAACACCATACCTTCCAGTTGTCTACATAACTTTATATGCATAATTAAACCTGAACTCCTGGTATGATCCATATTGTATACTTCCTTTGATCCAATGTGGCATAATGTAAGTAGGCATATCTTGAACTTGAGGGGCCATCACTGTGGTAGTTAGTGCTACTAAATTGATAATCTTCTGGCTTCTGTGTTGAGAAGCTTTCCCTCTGCACACTGGCTATAGGGGGTCGCCCGCTCATCACCACCGCCATTTATAAAATGCCTTGTATTTTTTTTAATGAATACAAGTTGTTCTCCGATTTGACAGGGTGGAGATTGTGATCTCACTGACCCTCCTCTCCACCTCATCCAATCAAAGGATGCCTTGAATTCATTGAAAAATTACAAGGTGTTACATGAATTACGGCAAGCAACCCCCATGAGCAAGGTGCAGAGGACAGGGTGCTTGCACAGAAAATAGAGGACTGTGGCTATCACTATAGTAGCAGTGATTTTCATTAGCCCCACAGGTATGAGCTATGCATACTTGACATTGTGCAAAGCTGGACCACAGTCAGAGTGCAATAAAGATCATACCTGGAGTTCAGCTTTAGGCTTCTTTCACACGGCCGCTCAGTTTATTTTGTCCGCTGCGGCACTTTTTTTTTTTTTTCACGGACACGGAGCACATTTATGTCATCCGGTCCGTATGTCCGCATATTATCCCATCCGTTTGCGGATGATATACGGACATAACGTATGTCTGTGGGAGTGCGGATGTCAGCGGATGACACCACTGACATCCGATTTTGCGTCCTTTCCGTTTTTTAAACGGTAGAAAAAATAGGGTTCTGTTCCGTTCCAAAAAACGGAACAGAACTGAAAGGACGCAAATCGGATGTCAGCGGATGGTCATCAGCTGACATCCGCAATCCCATTGACATGCATTATGTCCGTATATCATCCGCAAACGGATGGGGTGATATATGGACATACGGAACGCCCGTGTGAAAGAGGCCTTAGGGAAAAATACAATTACTTTTACTTTAACAGCAAAGTCGAGTACTGTCAACACGCGCACTAATATGGCTAAACTCACCTTCACCAGCTTTCCTTCATTGAACGTAGTGGATAATGCCAAGTTTAGGGATTTGTACATTTCTGCAACATATTCCTTAAAAGCTTTGGGAAGTCTTTTAAACCAATATGATTTATCCATAACATGGACATCACGGAGTAGTTTTTACTTTTCTCAAACTATGACGCAAGTGACAGTAAAAATTGTCCAAGCAGCTTTATAAATAGGCAACATATCAGAGCTTTTATTTCTTCTATAAATGGGTCCCATTGAGGGTGAGGCTGATATCAGTGGCACATTGAGCTTACAATCAAATTTCTCCTTATATCTCTGAACAGTATTAAGCAGTGTTAGCTCATCGTTCCACGACACAGGACTATGTGGGTGAATGTCCTGCCAGGGTGATAGGGCAATGAAGCTTACCATTTAAATTAGAACAGCGTTTGTCTTTGGCACCAGTGTGCAATAATGTAATAGAGCAAGGCAACAGCATGCCAAAGGATTACATTGTTGCCAATGTAACATGTCATATGTTTTAACTCATATGCGACACAAATAATGCCCAGTATCCATCAGGTTAAGGTATTGCTGGAGGTGAGGGTTGCACGGGTCTTCTTTATAGACTGGGAGACAATCACTCAAAGTTGCACAATTTTGTCCAAAACTATAATATGGAGCTGTAAGTCAGAAGTAGCACATGAAAGCCTCTCTGTGTAAAACATACATATATTCTCATAGTAGGGCAGTATGGGAAATCTGGGGTCCAACAAACCTCCTGGTAAATCTACCTCTGTGTATCTCCGATCAGGGATGATGGCGAGGGGAGGGGCTTTAGAACAAAACATGGATGTTGGACTGTGCCGCGAGCACAGGATAATCATTTAGTAAATGACAGGTCTCATTTACACCTCCTTTAAGGAATGCCTATTATGGCTTTTCTAAAAGCACCAAGAAAAACTCACCTTTTCTTCCTTTTTCGCACATCTTTAAAGTACAACCTTTTAGGTAGTAAGTCATTAATAATTCGCCTTAAAGGATAACTAAACCCAAGAACAAAAATGTAATATATTGCAGCTCACAGTCCTTACAAGTGGTAGGGATACATTGGTTTTCGTTTTCTTTTTTTTCAAGCTAAGAACATTTTTAGCAAATACAGAAAATACTTGTTGATCCTTCCAGAAATGCAGAGCCCTTCCAGTGAGCTGCACATAATATCTTCCTTCCTAGTTATCTTCCGTAAACGACCAACTACTGCCCTCCATTTACAAAGAAAGACAGAGGCGCCTCTAAGTGTAGACTTTTTATGGTAAGTTTAATAGATAAAATTATACACTCACATCTGCAAGCATATGTTCATGCCCATAGACAAGGTTCCGATGAGGAATGGTCATCCAGTCCTAAACATCCATCCCGCTGGATTCCTCATCGGCTCCAGCGGGATGGATGTTTAGGACTGGATGACCATTCCTCATCGGCTCCAGCGGGATGGATGTTTAGGACTGGATGACCATTCCTCGTCGGAACCTTGTCTATGGGCATAAAAATATGCTTGCAGATGTGAGTGTATAATTTTATCTATTAAACTTACCATGAAAAGTCTACTCTTAGAGGCGCCTCTGGCTTTCTTTGTTTCTAGCCCTGTGGAACCTCTGGCTTTTGTTTCTGGATGGCTGCCCTATATGGTGAACTTTTTTTCTCCCTGTGCCATTCATGACTTCTTGACTCCCATGGACTCTGGTCTAAAATATGTGACTAATGCGCCTGTTACAATTTTGTATTACTGCCCTCCATATAATGGAGATAAAGCGATACGGACATGTTTAGTGCATAGCAGGAGAGCAGCCTAGGGTGACAACCACAACTCCCTCCATAGATACAGCAGAGGAGTGACATAGCCACCCAGAGACAGGAATTGTGTTATTTGCAGGATTACCAGGAGCAAAAAAAGCAAAGGAAGTTTGAAGTAAGAAACCAAATGCAACCACCAAACCAAGCACTGCAATATTTTACATTTTTGGGTTTGGGTTGAGATAAACCTTAGCATGGGGTAAGACACATTAATGAACAATACCTAGTTTTGTGCATTTTGAGACACACATTGCATTCATAGCATGTCTGGATTGCATGTAATGGCCTTGCACAGCACAACTGCCCACAGCGCTAGTAAGAACAATACACTGATAACTGTCACATAATAAAATACTCACTGTAACATTTCCATATATTTAGGAATGTTGGGTCATTCAGAAAAAAAATTCAGCATGAATTTACTGGCCATGTAAAAGAGGCCTCGCTGTTTGTTTGCAATTGATGTGCATTGTCTAACCCAGAGTTTCTCGGCTAGGGTTCCTCCAATGGTTGCTAGGGGTTCCTTGAGCAATGACCAATCTTTTTCTCTCAAATAAGTTCCCAGTGACACCAATTACTTTTTATCTATCCATAGGGGGGAAATTCTTCCAAATGACCAAGAATGCAAGGAACACTCTTCCCACTGACCGTCACACTCAGTTGTAGATATAGTCATTTTTACCAGGGGTTCCCTGAGACCGGAAAGCTCATTCAAGGATTCCTCTGTGTTGAAAAGGTTGAGAAACTCTGGTCCAATCTAATAGGTGCTATAGGAGATCTGTCTGTCTGGGGTCCACGGTACCAACTGCACTCCAACCAGTACTAAGTGACGCACAATTCTTACTTGATTATTAATAGAAGGCAGATCAGGCTTATATATCCGGTCTGTCCTGTTTTGTAGATTGACAAGCTGGATGGATTCGGTAAGGGGGGGGGGTTTGTCAACCATCCTGAAGTTTATGGACAGACTTCAATGCTGATTGTCCAAAAAGAAAGAAAAAATGAATGCCCAGTAAATATCCAGCCAGTCACAGTGTTATCATCAAGGGTTTGGATATTTATTGGGCCTAGCCATCCAGATATAGGAGAGCTCTCTGTAATGGCGCACCTTACACTATGACTGCAGTCCATGTCATAACACACGTATGTGTTCATACATGATACCTCTTATATTGTTACTTACATTGTATTACTGTTACAATGAGACTTTTATCATAGAGCAGCTCAAAGCCCATTTGCGGGAATAAGGCCCCTTTTACACCAGTGAACCGTCTGTTCGATTTTCAGATGGACCAGACCCGACCACCCATTATTTTCTATGGGGTGGCAGATTCAGCGGACATATGTCCGCTGACACCCGCCAGCATCTGATCTGGTCTGCTAAAAACAGAAAGATGGGGATTCATTCCCCATCCGTCTGGTGGATCGGATGACAATCAGATGGAAACGGACAGGCAGTCCGTTTCCATCTGACCACCCCATAGAGAACAGTGGGCTGTATCCGTGTCCACTCTGCATAGCGGAGAGGACACAGACCTTTCATCTGCCTGCTCAGTGTGGATCAACGGAGAGATCCCTTGCTAAGCTGGCGGATCTGCTTGGACGGATTCCGCTCCGTCTAAAAGGCACCTTAGAAAAAAATCTGCCCTTAAAGTGGGGCTCCCCCGCATTTCAAAGGTTAAATGCTCAGTATGTTTAGGGGGTACAGGAACAGGTATCATTACTCACCATATACTCCACTTTGGCTGGCTATGGCGCTGGCCTCTTCTTCCCGAAATTTGGACCTGTGTGGGTCTCTCTGAGTTATCATGTACAATAGCGGCCATGAGCAGCTTAGAGGGGAGGCTGCTGGGGACCCATCGCACTGACAGATGGACTCTGCTGGAGTGCAGAATAGGGTAAGTATATCTCCTTTTTCATGCACCCCTGGATATAACAAGTATTTATCCCTTTCAGTGCGGGGGCTCCACCGTAGGGGTAGATTTTTTTTCTAATTCCTAGTGTTGGGTTTTAATGCAGTCATAGTGGTGTGTCCTTAAAGCAGAACTCCAGGCAGATATAAAAAAAACACAAATTAATGCAGCTCTGTAACAATTAATACATCATTAAATATATTTTTAATGAAAGCACTGTAAGTATTTGAATTCAACCTAGTATCAACCTCTTGCAGTCCCTGTACAACTGATCTCAGACTGGAAGAGAGGGAGAAACAGTCCAGGGAGCCAATCAGTTGTAATGCAGCACTCTTGTGCTAACAAGGGCCATGCTGATAGGAGGAGAGAGTAGAGTGATATGAAGATGAGCAGTTTGCTGCTTCTCCTTTCACAATCCAATCACAGGAGGGAAAGGCAAGACACCTGTAAGTGTTACTTAATGGCAGCAGAGAAAAACCAGGTCTCCTGCCCTGCCAGATTGGAGAGTGCTTTGGGGCAGAGCTATGTAAATCTCAGTAGATGGATAGAAATACAAATTCTTTTGCAGATAAAACAGCTGTCATGTATCTATTTCATTTGTGTATTTAGTTGTTTGTCTGGAGTTCAGTTTGATATAAATACACTATATTGCCAAAAGTATTGGGACGCCTGCCTTTACATGCAGATGAACTTTAATGGCATCCCAGTCTTAGTCCGTAATGTTCAATATTGAGTTGGCCCACCCTTTGCAGCTATAGCAGCTTCAACTTTTCTGAAGCTGTCCACAAGGTTTAGGAGTGTGTCTATGGGAATGTTTGACCCTTCTGCTCACAGTCTCCTCTCAAATTCATCCCAAAGGTGTTCTATCGGGTTGAGGGTTGTGCAGGCCAGTCAAGTTTCTCCACCCCAAACTCGCTCGTCCAAGTCTTTATGGACCTTGCTTTGTGCACTGGTCCAAATCATTTGTTGGAAGGGGGATTACGGTGCGGGGTTGTTTTTCAGAGGTTGGGCTTGGCCCCTTAGTCTCATTGAAGGGAACTCTTAAGGCGTCAGCATACCAAGACATTTTTGGACAATTTCATGCTCCCAACTTTGTGGGAACAGTTTGGAGATGGCCCCTTCCTGTTCCAACATAACTGCAACCAGTGCACAAAGCAAGGTCCATAAAGACATGGATGAATGAGTTTGGGGGGAGGAACTTGACTTGCTTGCACGGAGTTTTGACCTTAACCCGCTAGAACACCTTTGGGATGAATTAGAGTGGAGTTGTCCAACATCAGTCACTGACCTCACAAATTAGCTTCTGGAAGAATGGTCAAACATTCCCATAGACACACTCCTAAACCTTGTGGACAGCTTTCCTAGAGGAGTTGAAGCTGTTAAAGCTGCAAAGGGTGGGCCAACTCAATATTGAACCCTACAGACTAAGACTGGGATGCCATTAAAGTTCATGTGCGTGTAAAGGCAGGCGACCAAATACTTTTGACAAAATAGTGTATATATATAATATTTAAAATTCTGGGCTGGCATTCCTAAAATGTAGCTGTTATGATGTGAATTTCCTTCACATGGCCTGTATATGGTGCTTTCACAATGCAATGACCAAGGACAGAGCAGTAACGAGACGGAATGACTATCGGTTAGGAGTCGTGTTCCTTGTAAAAATCTGGACGGCACTGCGAATGACTTAATACGCCTGAATCAGATCATCGCGTTCTATGGACTTTTCACCGAAAACGCTGGCCAATGATAGCGGGAGATAAGATCTGCTCTGCTGATTGGATAACATTCCTGGCAGAAGGCTGATTATTCCCATGTGGGACTGCTGTGTTCTTCTGTATTATTTGTGTGTTTTTTTTTTGTACATTCATTTGTGTTATTTTTGATACAGACAAGCCAAGATACAGGCTGTATGTATGTATATATGTATGTATACTGTGTATACTCTATATAGGCATGTACTAACAGAAATAAACATGCACAGATCCAGGTCAATCCTTGGTGTATGCACTGCACAAATCTTGTGTCGTCTTGTCATTTCCCTCTATTGTCAAAATGAAAAGCTGGCTGTAGGTTAGGGGGCAGCTGAATGAGAAAGTGGTAGCCAAAAGCAGCTTACCTACATGTTGCTAATTAATATATTATGCAGGATTTACATAGCACTAACAGTTTGCGCAATGCTTTACAATGTCAGCGATAACAGTACAGTTACAATATCATTAAATACAGGAGAAATCCGAGGGCCCTGCTCGTTAGAGCTTACTATCCAGGAGGGAGGGTCAAGTAATACAAAAGGTTATAACTGGGGGATGAGCTGATGAAGAAAATGTTAGTGCAGTTGTTAGGTGGGGGCAGGATAGGCTTCATTGAGTAGAAAAGTTTTCAGGGATCGCCTAAAAGTGGATAGAGTTGAAGATAGTCGGACAGATTGGGGTAGGGAATTCCAAAGGATGGAAGAGAGGCTCGGGAGTCCTGGAGGCGAGTATGGGTGGAGGTTACAAGGAAGCTAGAGAGCAGGAGGTCTTGGGATGAACAAAGAAGACGATTTGGTTTGTATTTTAAAACTAGGTTAGTGATGTAGCTGGGGTCCAAGTTGTGGATGGCTTTGTAATTTATTGTTAGTATTTTGAATTGAATAAATTGGGTGAATGGCAGACAGTTGGAGGGATTGGCAGAGAGGGGTAGCAGGTGGTAAGGTGTATGAGCCTGGCAGCAGCATTCATAACGGACTGAAGGGGGATAGCCTATGTAAAGGTAAGCCAATGAGGAGGGAGTTGCAGTAGTCGAGGCGCGAGATGTTGCGGAGGTTGAGGGGGCAAGTTGTGGACAGTGGTTGGATGTGGGGCCGAAAGGAGAGTTCAGAGTCCAGGATAACACCTAGCACCCTGCCATGCGGGGATGGGTTGATGGTTGTTCCATTGCTCTGGACAGAGAAGTCAGGGGAAGGGGCACGTGGGAGAGGAAATATTATGAGCTCGGCTTTGGACAGTTTGAGTTTGAAGAAGTGGTTTGACATGTCTGTTAGTAAATTAGTGATGCGTTAGGAGACTGATGGAGTGAGCTGAGGGGTGGAGAGATAGATTTGGGTGTTGTTAGCGTAGAAATTATATTGAAAGCCGTGGGAGGCTATCAACTGACCCAGCGGGGATGTGTAGATTGAGAATAGGAGAGGTCCAAGAACAGAACTTTGGGGGACCCTGGTGGAGAAAGGCGAGGAGAGGAAGAAGTGACACTGAAGATGCGGTGGGATGGAAAGAATGAGAGCCAGCGAAGAGCACAGTCACCGAGACCAAAGGAGTAAAGTAGTTTGAGGAGGAGGGGGTGGTCAACCATATCAAAGTCAGCCAAAAGATCCAGCCTGTGCCAAAGGTTTTTGCTTTTAGTAAGTCGTTTGTGAGTTTTAAAAGAACAGTTTCTGTGGAACGTGGAGGACGAAATCCAGACTGAAGGTTTTTTTAATGATGTAGTCACTCAGTTGGTTGTAGGCTTATTTTCCTTATTTCAAAACTCTTCTTTGGTAAAGAGAAAATGGAGCCATTTAGTCAGTTTATAACTTTTCAAGGGTAATGTCACTTTCGTGGAAAAAAATTTAGCAAATAAAAGAAAATATTAATATAGGGTATACAACTGCTATACAAGCCAAGTTGTAATTTAAGGTTATTAAAAAGTACCTTTCATTTTCAATCAATTACACCCAGTGTAATTTTCTGTAAAGTTCAATGCAATATGGCCACCTGGAGGTGCTCTGTACATGGTTAGTGTGCAAATTGCCTCCAAAAATATAATCTCCTGCTTGTGTGATTGAATCACTAATTCTAAGACCGCATTTACACTGGTAAGACTTGGACTGCGACTTGTCAGCCTGACAAGTCGCGGTCCTCACGCTCCCATTGAGTGGTACAGGAGCCGTTCTAATAGTCGCTCCGACTTAGAAAAAGGGTCCTGTACTACTTCGGGGCGACCTGGAGGCGACTTGCATTGACTTCCATTATGTGAAGTCCCTGCAAGTCATGCCGAAGTCGCGCTGCACGTGACTTCACAGGTCGACCCCTAAGACGGAGAGACCTAATGTGAACGGAGGCTAAAAGTCTGCACTAAGATACAATTAAAAATGTAAGTAGTCCCTGCAAGAGGAATTTCAGTTTTGCAAGGGTACTCCCCAAGGCAGAGGCGTAACTAGAACCTTCAGGGCCCCGGTGCAAGAAACCATAAAGGGCCCCCCAGGCCCCTGGCCGGGACCCTTCCCTTCAAGCCTGGGGCTCTTCCCACTGATCCTGGTGCCCTTTACTCTCCTTGCGGGGCCCTTTATTATGGTCCCGCAGTGGCACCCTTTCACAAGTTCTGCACTGGGCCCCCTTCCTGCAATCTTGGGGCCTCCCCACGTTGGTGGAATGCCAGGGCTTGGTCGCAAGTGTGACCTCTGCGATCCTGGAAGTTCACCCACTGGTGCCAGTAGTTTTTATTTTTTGGTATTATAATTGTATTATTTTTTATCATTTTATTTTTTTACAATGTCACTGACTATGACTCTGTCCATTCAGAAAAGGAAGGAGCTGGTAAATTACATATTTACCGACCCTTCCTGGTTCTCTATTGTGACACATCCCTTGCAGCAGCCGGCAGGGGAGGGAGCACAGTGGGGGGGGGGGACCAGGGGAGAACACAGGGGCCCAAAGTCAGCAGAACACAAGTGAACTGGATAGGAGGAGTGGCGGGGGCAGCATACAGAGGAACCAATCTCCTCCATTTTCCTCCTGCAGCTACAGGAGGAAAAAGGAGGGCAGTGACACCCCTCCTATCCAGGTGTACAGGGGAGCTGCATGGGCCCCCTGGAGCATGGGGCCCGGTTGCGATTGCAACCCCTGCAACCCCTGTAGTTACGCCCCTGCCCCAAGGGTTAAACCCTTCTACAGGGATGCAGACACTCCACCTCACCTCATTAGAGCTGAATATGATGAACCAGTAACTCCTTTTCAGAACAAGCATGCATTCGGTCTGGGGAAATAAAGAGCTTTTTCTTCAGAGCAACAAAAGGCAGGAATCTGCAGCAAAGTTTGTTAAACTCTCTGCAATGTATATAGATCACCCAGATGGGACTGTTTTTTTTTTTTTTTGCTCAACAAAGATGCAGGTAGGTACTCATTGGAAGGGAAACAAAGAAACACGTTTCACTGGTCACATGACCTTGCAGTCCCAACTGGTAAATGACTGTACAGTCGAGATGGACAATCAGCTGGTATAAACGTTCATGCTTATTTCTGTAGAGTTAGACCCGGTTCACACTAGCGCGAATGGTCAGGCTACTTGGTCGCCTGACAAGTCGCGGTAGGTCGCCTGCCATAGATTAGCACAGGACCCGTTCTAATAGGAGCGACACAAGTCGCTCCGACTTAGAAAAAGGGTCCTGTACTACTTTGGGGCGATCTGCATAGACTTCAATGATATGAAGTCCGTGCATGTCGCGCCGAGGTCGGCGTGCACCATGACTTCACAGGTCGCCCCAGCAAGTAGCGTCGCCCCTATGTGAACGGGGTCTAAATCCTATAGCAATCAGACAAAAATAAATCCAATATGGCCAACCAAAGGTTCCCACTAGAACATGGGGCCTGGGTGTTTTGCTGCTGACCACAGATAAGAAGAATTTGATTGCCAAAATTAGATCACATTACCATTAGAACTCATTTCTCAAACACAAACATCCTAAAAATAATTTACAATAATCAGACTTGACTGTTGGGCTTCCCAGAAGTCTGTATGCTCACCCACAAGCAGTGGCGTAGCGTGGGGGGTGCAGGGGGGGCCGGCCGCACCGGGCGCAACATCTGGGGGGGCGCCAGGGTCCCCATAGATCCCCCTTTAGAGCAGGGTCCCCATAGATTCTCCACTTTAGAGAAATTTCCCCATAGATTATATGGGGACCATTCTCTAAAGGGGGATCTATGGGGACCCTGCTCTAAAAGGTGATCTAAGGAGACCCTTCTCTAAAGGAGGTTCTATGGGGGACCCTGCTCTAAAGGGGGATCTATGGAGACCCTGGCCTGTTCTATAGGGGGATCTATGGGGGACCCTGCTTTAAAGGGGGATCTATAAGGACCCTGCTCTAAAGGGGGATCTATAGGGACCCTGCTCTAGCTCAAGTGCTAAATTCCCTCGGGTTAGGGGGCGCAAATTACTTGCCTTGCCCCGGGTGCTGACAACCCACGCTACGCCACTGCCCACAAGACATCTACCTGTATATACCCCCACTGCCTCTTCACAATAGTAAGAAATAGAGACTGTCTGTCCTGCCCACAGAAATCAATCAGATTCCGGTTTTCAGATCCTAAATCTAATTTTCCAGGTTTGAGCCAAGCTGGTGGTTGAGGGACCATACAGTCATTTCTTAGTACTGACATTGTATTATGTACAAGACTCATGTTTGATCGTCTGATCTTTATGTGAAGGAGAAGGATCATAATGCAGACACTTTGATATGAGGTTCTACAAGACATCTGGATTGGACCTGAGACCAACTACAGGATAATGAATTCAGTGAAAAGACAAAACTTGATAACCAACTTCCTAGATCCCGCTACGGGAAAGTCTGATTGGCTGTCATGGATTACCACACTTTAAATTGACTCCATAAGATAGTTGGGGTCCTGGAGACCATTCACAAAATTGTTTTGTTGTGAACTACACTACGCGTTACTGCAGGAGGTAATCCATTGATGTGCGTTATGCTGCCATTCATTTTACACCTAGATAACACAACACAGCACACCTGTAGTGTAGCATATCACACAAATGTGAACTTACAAAAAAGGCTAATGTCCATTTTCCATGTGTTGAGGTATGCTGCCAGCTCAGTCTTAACCACTTAAGCCCCAGCCCTATTTCGGACACTTTTTGTTTACAGGTTAAAACCAGTATTTTTCCTAGAAAACTACTTAGAACCTCCAAACATTATATATATATATATTTTTTAGCAAAGACTCTGGAGAATAAAATGTCGGTCATTGCAATATTTTTTTGTCACGCGGTATTTGCGCAGCGGTCTTTAAAACGCCATTTTTTTGGAAAAATTTTGAAAAATCACATTTCACTGCATTTAAAAAATACTAAACAGTAAAGTTAGCCCATTTTTTTTGTATATTGTGAAAGATGATGTCACGCAGAGTAAATAGATACCCAACATGTTACGGTTTAAAATTGCGCCCCTACGTGGGATGGCGACAAACTACAGTCAATAGAGATCTCAATAGGCGACGATTTAAATTTCTTTAACGGTTACCAGTTTAGAGTTAGAGTGTAGCTCTTTTTTTTCAATTATTGCTCACGCTCTGGCGATCGCGGCGATACCTCACATATGTGGTTTGAACAGCGATTTAATTCGCGGCTCGACTTTCGTATACGTTTTTTTTTTGCGCGAGCTAACGGTGATGGGGGCGGCTAAAATTATTTTTTATACCTATTTATTTTATTTTTTTTTTTAACTTTATTACAGGTTTTTTTTTTAAAAATCTGATCACTTTTATTGCTGTCACAAGCAATGTAAACATCCCTTGTGACACCAATATGCAGTGACAGGTACTCTTTATGGAGGGATCGAGGGTCTAAAAGACCCTCGACCCCTCGATTACACTTCCATGTATGCAAAACGCTGAAAACTGCGTTTTTGCATACAGCCGTTTTTTTTAATTTGCCGCCTTTTGCAGCACAGTAATCCGGAAGTGACGTCATGGACGCCACCTCCGGGTTACGTCATCGGAGACCCGATCGAAGCTGTTTCCGGCTTTGATCGGGACTCCATCCAGCCGGCGTACGTGCTGGCTGGGTGCTCGGGGCTCCCGGTGGGACGGGAGCCCTGAGCAAAGTCACGGAAGGCGGCGGGAGGGTGGGCGACGTCCCCTCCCGCTCACCTGGGTAGCGATCGAGCGGCTCCCGAGCCGCATCGGTCGTTACTGACGGAAAGCCGACCGTTGGCTGTCAACCACGGTACCGGGATGGTGCCTCTAGCTAGAGGCATCATCCCAGTATACTACTGCAAAGTTTGCCGACGTAGTCCTACGTCACTTTGCGGCAAGTGGTTAAAGCTGTATTCCTCAATAACAACAAAGAATTTAAATCTCCTTTGTGTGTCAGTCTTTGAAAACTTGGACATTATCTTGTAAAAGTAGTAGTGACACCATCACTGTGTTGTACATAGTCTGTGCAGTGAGTAGAGCTGTGGGAAGAGCCCAGCAGCCCACCCACTACAGGCTGCCTGCTGAAAACTACAGGAGGGGCAGGGACAAGACCAGTCATCCTGCACAAGGAGAGAGAACAGCAGTGACCGGTCTTTATTACAGGAAGTTCCTGCAGAGGTAAAGTTCCATACTGGAATACTGCACAGATCTGGAAGAAATACACAAAGTATACCAAGACTAAGAATACACATGACTCTTGTATTTAGGCAATATTTACCTGTACTGGAGTTCAGCATTAACGTACATATGGTAATGCAATGCAAAGTGTTAATTACCTGAGAAATGTCCAGCAGTACATAGCCTGCAATGACAACCCAGGCCCCCCTCCATCCTGCACTGACCCCCCCCCCCCCCAAAAAAAAAAAATTGTGTAGGAGCTGAGTATAAAATGTCTTCCATTAATGAATGATTGGCAGTCAGCTAGGTACAACATGTGTTGGCTCCAGGTCTTCTGGCTGCTGGGTCCAGATTGTGAAATGAGTGTAGAAATGGCAGAAGTGGTGCCAGCGGTTTTAAAACAAGCTCTTTGTTACAATGTGTCATTGGCCAACAATAACATTCCATCATTGTAATTATGGCGATTTAACAAACTGTGCAAAAAGAGGCATGTAAAGTAGGGAAACCCCTGGAAACCAAACTTTACCATTCATCAGTTTATATAAGATTGCTCATTAGCTGGTAACCCTATTAAAGGTGACCCATACTGAGGAAGTATGAAGGCCACCATTGCTCTTTTCAGGAGGCCATCAATAGGATGCCACATATCTCCTTCTGCACAGGAATCCCTGTGTTTACAGTGATCTGTCATATTCAACCCTAATTCTTTTATCGCAGCCTTCCACAACCTTTTTAACTTAGGGGAAGCCCTAAATGATTTTCAGGTCTCGAGGAACCCCTTCTAAACCAATTTGGGAAAAATGTCCCTTACATTACTGGTCATTGGGAAGAATAACCCCTTTACAGGTAGCTGAAAAGATCACTGGTGTCATTCTGATGATTCTGCCTAGTGGCGTTGGCCCCGTAACTATGCAGGCGCTATCAAGTGGGAGTTCAGTCAGTCACAGTTCAAGGAACCCCTTGCAACCTGTTGAGGAACCCTGGTAGAGAATGCCTTCTCTATTGCATGAAAGGAAATTAAATGTGACCAATAACTACACAGGGAGGAGCCACCTCTTTGTCTTTGCGGCCTACTTTGCTAAATGATAAATCTGGCTAACATGAGACTTTCAATGTTTGACCTGCCCTGGGATAATGGTAGCAGAAATTTCAATGGCCGTTACGACTAAACGTACAAAAACTGCTCGTGTTCCCCTTAGTGACCTGTCCCCAAATTAGATTTTTTTTGTAGGTCAGATAGTGAAATAAAGATGGGTCTGGAAGCTGTGAGTGACACAGCTAGTTTTTCATTAATCCATCTCAGAGACCAGAAGGAACTTCAAAAGGCTTCGCAACCATCTGCAGGAACAATGTAAGAGACCAGATTTTGCCTTTCTATCACCCCAAACACACTGGCACCCATTCCTCTATTGAAAATCCCTCGGAGGAACCAACTGGAAAACTCTAGCAGAGCCATTTCCTGTCAACAATGGCTGGGTCAATGTGTTCCTTCTAAAGTCCAACTGACTACTGGTGGTAATTACACAAGAGGGGGTTAAAGATTTTCAGCTGCCATTGTTTAAGGAAACATGTCATGACAGAAACATGGGGGCTGCTATTGCTGAGTGCATAACCTGTGCCTTACTACCGGGCCCTGAAGGTAAAGGCAACCAATGGGAGAGCACCGGAGAGTCCGTCTTTAAGCAGGTCTCCTAGTGGTCGCCATCCATTCTCCCTGCTAACCTAGGGACTTCCACCTGCTACATCATGGAACACAAAGGGATTGGAGTTTACTGGCTTTTCTATCTTCAGGGGAAGCTCCTTCATCTTGTCTTCCTATACAACACACACCAGGCCCAAGGCCCTGTAACGATAATGCAGATCCATCTTCCCATTAGAGAATGTCTAGTCAGATTTTCCTTTTCCAACAGTTCACTGACATGAAATGATAAAACCCATCCCAGCTTCAAGGAACATCTTTCGGGTTAACAGAGATACACATCCTACACAGAGGATTGCCAGCCAGCATTCCATTCTCCACTCCTTCCAACACTTCCAAACTGGAAAGGGCCCACCAATCTGGAAGTTCTAGTGACCCCTTACTACCATCTTGAGTATTCTACAGCTTCTTCTTACCATCAACCCCTCCTCAAGCTCCACTTACCTCTTTTATAGCCACTTACTTGGGAGCCAGGTTCTCGCCCATATTGAATAGGAACCAGAGTGGAGCCTTCTTAAAGAGAACTTAAAGTAGAAGTAAACCAATTGATTTAACAGTTTCAAAAAACAGTTACATTCCCGGCACATGCCGGAATAGCTAACTGTCACATTGGTTGTGCTCTCAAGCAAACTGTCAAACCATCCAATGACTGGTGTCATAATTGATCATATGTGCAGCATCATGGCAGCTGAAGAATAAACAGGGGCCAAGATGGCAGCTTTCTTGGCTGAAAAGGATAGGAGGGTTTACTTCCAATTTAAAGCGGAGTTCCACCCAAAATTGGAACTTCCGCTCATCTGCATCCTCCCCCCCCTCTGGTGCCACATTTGGCACCCTTCAGGGGCGGGGGTACCTGTTTTTGACAGATACCCTTCCCCACTTATGGGAGACAGCGCCCCTGCAATGTCCCTCAGAAGTTCCTCCTTCCCTTGCCATTGGGCCAATTAGAAAGCACAGCACGCTTCGCGCATGCGCAGTAGAGAACTGGCTGTGAAGCAGAAAGGCTTCACTGCCGGTTTCCCTTTGAACAAATAGCGGCGGCAGCACCCGCCAGCCGATCTGAAAATCGGCTGGGGTGCTGACATCGCGGGCTATCTGGACAGGTAATCTTCTATATATTACAAGTCATCAGCTATTTGTATTGCATCCATTGAATGCTATACTATGTACAGCGGTTAGATCCAATCCCAACTAGAGAAGAATAAGGAGTTACATTTACTTGCACATATCTCGCACATATCTGTAAAAATATTGCAGGACCCCCAAAAAATAAAGTTGAATTTGTAAAATACATTAAAAAAGCTATCCTGCACATCTAGGAATTAAAGCATTTACCCCAAAAACAAACATTTATTTATCGCTGCTTACCAGTTATTCAATGTAATAGCTGCTTTAGTTTTTTTTTTTTTAGGCTTCTTTCCCTTTATTTCCACTTGGTAATCCTTCCAATAAGTCAGTAATGATGTCAGAGGAGGCACAGAAGGATTTTATGCACATCAGCCCTCTGTGGTCTTTACCTGTGACCTCATGGAGAGTTATAGTTATTGAAGACTCAACTGACATAAGCACCCCAGACCCCTACCCTGCCTCCCTTGAGTCTGTATTATTATTTAAACTGGAGTTTAGCTCTACATTCCAATGCATGCCAACCCACCACGTTGCACTGAAATGCACTACAAAGCGTGATGAAAACACATTGTGATATTAAGAAGGAAGCTAGGCTACATACGGGTACTTAGGACTCAGGAATACTCAGGAATTTTTCTTTATAAAATAAAAAAAACATTTCCCGTATTATCTATACCTCCATAGTGAGCAGAGGATCTGCAGTCAGAAGAATTGGCTCCTCTACCTGCACTTCCATGATTGGGGTCATCAAGGTTTTCTTAAACATTGTACTTTTTGTTTATTTTAAGAACAAGTGATGGTTCCTCTTCGCTTCTTCTACTACATCTACGACAAATAGATAATAGGGCTGCCTATAGTCAGAAAAAAGTGTCTTTAGGAAAAGTGTGTAAGGATGGGGGGTGATATGTGCGCTGTCACTTGGGTATCCAAATAGGAGGAATTCCTATAATGTGTTGCAGCTGATAAAGAAACTTATACGGCTACGAGATTAGGATCAAAAATTAGTGAAAATTTTTCACTAAATACCAATATCGATTTTACATTGCAAAATGAGTCGGCGCTAATGGGAGAAAATCTCAGAGGGGCTCAAGCTGAGCTACTCAATATCACACGTTCAGTGGGAACTCCTACGGTAGGATATAACGGAAATCACCATGCAATATGTTCCATTAAATATATTAGGGTAAAATGTATAAAACTACTACTCAAAGAACGATAAAAGATATAAGAAGATCAGTTAGAAAATCGTATAAAATCTGAATCCTAAAAGTCAATCCAAATACTAAAACCAATTATGTGTCTGTCTTCAATATAAATGTTCTAAAATAGCTGCTCCAATATATATCCAACTTCCATTCAAGGCTAAAGCCGCACTATTAAAATATCAGAGAAAAAATGCCGGATAACGGCATCAAGCGATTGAAATCGCAGGTTCAAACAATCGCTGTATGAGCTAATTCAAGTAATCGAACATTCACAGTTGTCTAAATAAAATTATAAATCAATATTGACTAATGTGATAACCAATCATTCTGAATAGACTTATATAAATAAGTGGTGCTAATAAATATCCATCAGTGCGTGATACTCATAAATATCCATAATACACAGGGCCGGTGCAGGGATTTCTGCCTACACAAGCGAAGCTCCATTTTGGCGCCCCCCTGTATAGGCCAGCGGCGCGGCGGTGGGACTACAAGAGAAGCTTTCAGCTCCACCGCGCTGCTGGCCTGCTCCTGCAGTAAGTGTGCCATGGGTAATATTTTTTTCGGGGGGGGGGGGGGCAATTGACCCGATGCCCATACCTCCCAACTTTTGAACTTTGCAATGAGGGACACTGAAAGAGAAACAAAACCAAGCAAATTGTGGGTGTGGCCAATTGCTTAGCAGTGGGGGGGGGGGCTTAAGGGTTGGGGTAAACAAAACCCAGACTTCCTAGTACTCATAAAATATGCTTTGATTGCTCAGCTCATTAAAATAGTCAGAGACTGCATAGCAACCAGCAACTGTTGAGACAATGAAGACTTTGGTGAGAAGTATATAATGTACATTATTGTGTATATAGTGCAAGAGAGTGTAATGTACAGAATGCAGGAGACAGGAGAGTGTAATGTACAGAATGCAGGAGACAGGAGTATGTAATGTACAGAATGCAGGAGACAGGAGAGTGTAATGTACAGAGTGCAGGAGACAGGAGTATGTAATGTACAGAATGCAGGAGACAGGAGAGTGTAATATACAGAGTGCAGGGGACAGGAGTGTGTAATGTACAGAGTGCAGGGGACAGGAGAGTGTAATGTACAGAGTGCAGGGGACAGGAGTGTGTAATGTACAGAGTGCAGGAGACAGGAGAGTGTAATGTACAGAGTGCAGGAGACAGGAGAGTGTAATGTACAGAATGCAGGAGACAGGAGAGTGTAATGTACAGAATGCAGGAGACAGGAGAGTGTAATGTACAGAATGCAGGAGACAGGAGAGTGTAATGTACAGAATGCAGGAGACAGGAGAGTGTAATGTACAGAGTGCAGGGGACAGGAGTGTGTAATGTACAGAGTGCAGGGGACAGGAGTGTGTAATGTACAGAGTGCAGGGGACAGGAGAGTGTAATGTACAGAGTGCAGGGGACAGGAGTGTGTAATGTACAGAGTGCAGGAGACAGGAGTGTGTAATGTACAGAGTGCAGGGGACAGGAGAGTGTAATGTACAGAGTGCAGGAGACAGGAGAGTGTAATGTACAGAGTGCAGGGGACAGGAGTGTGTAATGTACAGAGTGCAGGGGACAGGAGTGTGTAATGTACAGAGTGCAGGGGACAGGAGTGTGTAATGTACAGAATGCAAGGGTCGGACTCTGCACCATCCACCACCCCCCCCCCCCAGCTCTATACACCCCAAATGCCCACCCAGCTCCATACACCCCAAATGCCCCCAGCAGCTCCATCCACCCCAAATGCCCACCCTAGCACTATCTATCCCAAACACCCATCCAACCTCCAAATGCCCACCCCAGCTCCATCCACCCCATATGCCCACCCCAGCTCCATCCACCCCAAATGCCCCCTTTTGGAGGGGGCAAACAGAAAAATGTAATAGGCATTGCTTTGCGGCAAAAAAAACGCTGTTAAAAATTTTGTGACTTTGAGGTCACAAAAGTGTGAAAGGGGCCTTCAGTAATCAAGGTAGAGTGTGCCCCCTTCAATGCAGAGAGACCAGCGTGCCTCCTTTCAATGCAGAGGGAGGGAGGGATGACGGAGGGAAGAGAGAGACAGACAGAGAGACAGACAGAGAGACAGACACAGAGAGACAGAGACAGAGAGAGAGAGAGAGAGAGAGAGAGAGAGAGAGAGAAGACTGGGGGGGGGGGTAGAATACAGAGAGAGAGAGGACAGGGATGGGGGGGGGGAGAGAGGACAGAGATGGGGGGGAGAGAGAGGACAGAGATGGGGGGAGAGAGAGGACAGAGAGAGGGGGGGCAGAGGGGGATAATGGATGGGAAGGGAGGGAGGAGAGAAGAGAAAGGGGGGAGGAAGAGCTCCTCCTCCATAGACATGCTGGATATTGTAGTCTGAGATCAGTATAGCCCCCCCCCCCTCATAGATCAGTATAGCCCCTCATAGATCAGTATAGCCCCCCATAGATCAGTATAGCCCCTCATAGATCAGAATAGCACCCCATAGATCAGTATAGCCCCCATAGATCAGTATAGCCCCCCATAGATCAGTATAGCCCCCCATAGATCAGCATAGCCCCCCATAGATCAGTATAGCCCCCCATAGATCAGTATAGCCCCCCATAGATCAGTATAGCCCCCCATAGATCAGTATAGCCCCCCCATAGATCAGTATAGCTCCCCATAGATCAGTATAGCCCCCTATAGATCAGTATAGCCCCCATAGATCAGTATAGCCCCTCACAGATCAGTATAGCCCCTCACAGATCAGTATAGCCCCCCCATAGATCAGTATAGCCCCCCATAGATCAGTATAGCCCCTCACAGATCAGTATAGCCCTCCCATAGATCAGTATAGCCCCCCCATAGATCAGTATAGCTCCTCATAGATCAGTATAGCCCTCCCATAGATCAGTATAGCCCCCATAGATCAGTATAGCCCCCCATAGATCAGTATAGCCCCCCCATAGATCAGTATAGCCCCCCATAGATCAGTATAGCCCCCCCCATAGATCAGTATAGCCCCCCCATAGATCAGTATAGCCCCCCCATAGATCAGTATAGCCCCCCCATAGATCAGTATAGCCCCCCATAGATCAGTATAGCCCCCCCATAGATCAGTATAGCCCCCCCCCCCATAGATCAGTATAGCCCCCCCCATAGATCAGTATAGCCCCCCCATAGATCAGTATAGCCCCCCCATAGATCAGTATAGCCCCCCCATAGATCAGTATAGCCCCCCATAGATCAGTATAGCCCCCCATAGATCAGTATAGCCCCTCACAGATCAGCATAGTCCCCCATAGATCAGTATAGCCCCCCATAGATCAGTATAGCCCCCCCATAGATCAGTATAGCCCCCCCCCCCATAGATCAGTATAGCCCCCCCCATAGATCAGTATAGCCCCCCCATAGATCAGTATAGCCCCCCCATAGATCAGTATAGCCCCCCATAGATCAGTATAGCCCCTCACAGATCAGCATAGTCCCCCATAGATCAGTATAGCCCCTCACAGATCAGCATAGCCCCCCATAGATCAGCATAGCCCCCCCATAGATCAGTATAGCCCCCCCATAGATCAGTATAGCCCCCCCATAGATCAGTATAGCCCCCCCATAGATCAGTATAGCCCCCCATAGATCAGTATAGCCCCCCCCCATAGATCAGTATAGCCCCCCCATAGATCAGTATAGCCCCCCATAGATCAGTATAGCCCCCCCATAGATCAGTATAGCCCCCCATAGATCAGTATAGCCCCCCCCCCCCATAGATCAGTATAGCCCCCCCATAGATCAGTATAGCCCCCCCCCCCCATAGATCAGTATAGCCCCCCCATAGATCAGTATAGCAGTCAGTGTACCTGTCACTGTAGCTTGAGCACTGGAAGCAGAAGCACATTGCAGGGGGCGGGGAGCTCAGCATTTAGTGAAGGCGGCACCAGAGGAAAAACGTACAGTGATAGGAGGACAGGACTCGGAGGACATTTCTGGGAGTGCAGCAGTGATGATTGATAGCAGCTCCAGCCAACCAGCAGCCTCTTATCAGCCGCCTGTGTGAGACTTGACTCCACTCAGAGGAGCCGACACTCGCACCCTCAGCACACTGTGAATTTCAGTGTGGGCTGGGCAGACGGCATAGGAGCCTGACTGACTGCTGGAGAACAGCAATGAAGCTCTGTGTGCACCGGACAGGGGGATCTGAGGAGCCCGCCGATGCCCCCCCCTGGATCCGCCACTGCACCGGAGCGGGACACCTGGCGCCGGCGGGCGGGCGGGCGGCGGCAACTAATATAATAATAAAGCATAATAAAGTATTTAAAAAAAAAAAAAAAAAAAGTTTAATTTTTCCGCCCCATCCCCAGCTGCGGACCTGCCCGCCCCAAGCGGCCGCTTGGTCCGCCTGGTGGTTGCGCCGGCCCTGATAATACATAAATACAAAATGTGAAAAATGCACAATCCTAAAGGTGAAATAAATAAATAAATATATTTCTTCTGCAATAATTAGTCCAGGTGTGATATTGAGTAGCTCACAGGTTTTTATATTGAGTAGTATCACATTGAACGTGTGATATTGAGTAGCTCAGCTTGAGCCCCTCTGAGATTTTCTCCCATTAGCGCCGACTCATTTTGCAATGTAATTAGGGAAAATGTAATTTCAATTCACTTGTTTGACTTAGAAAAAAATAAAATAGATTGACGTCACCAGGAGAGCCCAGTGCTGGATTTTTATGCCCATTCCCTGTCATCAGAACAATCTGTGGAAGATAACCAACTATTTTCCTGCAGAAGGAACCCTCGTTTCAGTAGTACCTTGCAATCCCACCTCTGTATTCTGTAAGCATTCTCTTTCCTGGTAGTTGACTTTTGCATTTAACCACTTTACCTCCGGAGGATTTTGCTGTCTTCCGTCCAGGCCACTTTTTGCGATTCGGCGCTGTGCGACTTTAACTGACAATTGCGCGGTCGTGCGACGCCGTACCCAAACAAAATTTACGTCCTTTTTTTCCCACAAACAGAGCTTTCTTTTGGTGGTATTTGATCACCTGTGCGATTTTTACTTTTTGCGCTATAAACAAAAAAAGAGCGTTTATTTTGAAAAAATAACAATATTTTTCACATTTTTTTATATGAAATTCCCCCCCCCAAAAAAATGTAAAAATCAAATTTTTTTTTAATTTTTGGCCAATTTGTTTTCTGCTACCTATGTTTGGTAAAAAAAAATCGCAATAAGCGTATTTTGTTTGGTTTGCGCAAAAGTTATTGCGTTTACTAACTAAGGGAAAGATTTCTGTCATTTTTGGTGGTTTTTTTTTAACGCGTAATGGCGGTGATCTGCGGCGATTTTTTTTGCGGGACTGCGACATTGCGGCGGACAGATCGGACCCTTGACTGACATTTTTGACACTTTTGGGGGTACCAGTGACATTTCTACAGTATTCAGTGCTATATATATGCACTGTTACTGTAAAAATGACACTGGCAGGGAAGGGGTTAATTTTATTGGAGAGGGAGGGGTTAATGTATGCCTGGTGCTTACTGACGTGTGGGGGGGAAGTGACTGTGTGACAGAACGACAGATCGGATGTCCAGCTATGCTGAACACTCCGATCTGTCAGTCCCTGTCACTATGGAGATCCGCCTGCTGTGTTTACACACAGCGGGCGGATCTCCAGACTCGATCCCCGACGATCGGGGCAGAGCAGCTGCAATCGCCGCTGCTCCTCCCCTGGCCCGACTCCCGCTGTGAATGAACACAGCGGGAGCGAGCCTCCGGCGGCGCGCGAGCGCCGCCCACAAGGGGCGGAGTCCAACGACGTAGGTCTACGTCGCTGGACGGGATCGCGGCACTTTGCCGCAGTAGCCTCCATGTGAGCGGAGGTAAAGTGGTTAAAGTAGAACTAAAGGCACTTTTTTTTTATTTTGGATAGTATAAGGGAGGGTTTTTTCAGGTTTTTTTGCCATCTGTGTCCCCTTGGGGGGAATTCTCGTCTTTTCTGGCCCATAGTCAAAACAGAAAGTGAGAGGAAATCCTCCAAAGTGAGGGGAACTTTGGGCACCCACCAAAACCTGTTCTCATTGGAAGACTTAAACTCTATTCCTGTTCTGGTGACTCAAAATGTGATATTTACTGTGAAAATGAGGACATATAGAGAGGGTGTAAAAATTTAACTTAAAACCCGCGCTAAATGATAATATAAAATAGTGTCATCTGCAGCTGCTGCTCACTTAGGTAAAAGGTCTTTGATGACGCCCATCATAGGGGGGGGGGGGGGGGGCGAAACGCGTCGACGTACTTCCTGGCAAACGACAACCACACAAATTCACTTCCTATATCGCATGGAACGCACGCCGGCAGCATTCCCGTAAGTGGACGCAACTGTTGTGTTTATTGCGGTTATACAACACTGCTTTTATGCTACATTTTTGTGAGTAGTTTTAATGTTATATAATATAATAAATGCTTTACGAGCTTCACTATGTTTGGCTCCTTCCCTTCCTTTTTGAGTATCTGATCGAGGGGGAACTATAAATTAAGGCTGGAAGTTTGTTGGAGGCTCTGCTGACCCATCCATCCCTATTGGTTATCCTTTGGAATACCACTGCATATTTGAGGCTCAATTATATTTAAAGTCTGGTGAGTGGATCCCCAAAAGGGGTCTTTTTTGAAGCACCTTGGCACCTGTGCGGAGCACCTCAAGCACTTTATCCAGCACCTTATTTAAATTTTAAGTGGACTATTTCTTTGGACTGCACTTTTTAGCACTGATAGCACTTTTATTGAATTTGATTGCACTTTCATATACATTTATTGATTTATTTATTAATTTTTTCACTAGTGCACTTTATTAATTACTGCATTTGCTGATTTTGTATATTTATTACTGGATGATTTCACCAATTTAAGATTTTTCCACTAGTGCACTTTATTATCATATATATTGCAATTTGATGAGTTTTGTATTATCTATATTTTAATTTTGGTTAATCATTATTACTACTTTTTTGCACACGCCTGGTAGCGCTGTTTTAGAATATTTCATATATAGAGAGGGTGAATCGTCTTAACAGGGACAAAAAAAGCAGTAGAAACTCCGTCAGTTAAACTTTAAGAAATTGTCATACTTACCAAACCATGTACAACTGAGTCACTGCCCCCCAGTCTGGTAAACGCCATCTTGTATCTGTGGGGAACCAAGAAATTCATGAATTAAATTACAAGGTTAATACGTTTATAGGTCAGCCTTTCGTAATCAGGGTTCTGTCAAACTCTGGGGCCTCTTCAGAGCTTGCCAGGGGTTCCTCGAGCAAAGAACAATTCTCAGAATAGTCATTGCTGAAACCAATGATCTTTTAGATATCTGTAAGAGGTTTTCTTCCTACTGACCACAAGTGGGTGGGAACATTATTCCCAGTTATCATCACATTGTTGCACCATGAGCTGTAGATACAATAATTATTAGCAGGAGTTCCCTGGGACTGGAATATTATTGCAAGGGTTCCTACATTTGTAAAAAGGTTGACAATGGCTGCTAAAGACTCAGCAAATCAATGAGATTATCTAATGATTGCTGGAAGAATTGTTAGGGTTGGAAATGTGAATATCTGCAATAATAAATATGAACAAGGCAAATATGAGCTGATACATTGAAAGCCCAATTCAACTTTCACTATAATTAAGTTACATACATTCCACGTGCATTAAAACATAAGGTTTGCAAAGTCTTAAAGTTTTTATTTCTAAAGCAGCCACATCATGCATAATAAACCCTGTCCCCTGCCAGCATGTTGCAGAGAACAGCCCTCGCTCTATGTGTGGAACCAATAGTCTCTCTGTAGGGGTTCGACACACTCCCTGCTGAGCCATACCTAGAGTTCTCCAATCAGTAGGAAGTGTGAGCTTTGCTGACTGTGGAGCTATTGGCTGGACTTAACAGAGGGCTTACCAAGGCCTCTGTACAAAGACCATTGCTTCCATACAGGTAGCATGGGTCTTTCTATGCAGCATGCTGGCAGGGGAGAGACTTTTCTACTCAGGCTGTGGCTGCTTTCCAAAGAAAACAAACTGTAGGACTTTGAACTTCTTTTCTTTTGATGCACACAGAAATGTATGAAACTGATTTAACTTCAGTTGAGCTTTAATAACTGCTCAGAGACAGTCAAATGTAGATGATGGGGAATACTTTCCTGGTGTCAGGCAGACTACTACCCTTATTCAAAACCATACTTGCTGTCTTTGGGGCTTTATTTAACCACTTAAGCCTCGGAAGATTTGGCTGCTAAACGACCAGGGGGTATTTTGCGATTCGGCACTGCGTGACTTTAACGGACAATTGCGCAGTCGTGCGACGCTGTACCTAAAGGAATTTGGCA
Organism: Pelophylax lessonae; assembly: GCF_965119305.1. Taxonomy (NCBI): domain Eukaryota; kingdom Metazoa; phylum Chordata; class Amphibia; order Anura; family Ranidae; genus Pelophylax; species Pelophylax lessonae. The sequence continues at coordinate 45,526,529 of NC_138779.1, read as the reverse complement.
TCCTTTTTTTCCCACAAACAGAGCTTTCTTTTGGTGGTATTTGATCACCTGTGCGATTTTTTGATCATGCGCTATAAACAAAAAAAGAGCGTAAATTTTGCAAAAATAGCAATATTTTTCACATTTTTTTATATGAAATTCCCCCCCAAAAAAATGTAAAAATCAAAATTTTTTAACATTTTCGGCCAATTTGTTTTATGCTACATATGTTTGGTAAAAAAAAAATAGCAAAAAGCGTATTTTGATTGGTTTGCGCAAAAGTTATCGCGTTTACTAACAAAGGGAAAGATTTTTGTCATTTTTGTTGTTTTTTTTTTTTAACGCGTAATGGCGGCGATCTGCGATTTTTTTTGCGGTACTGCGACATTGCGGCGGACAGATCGGACCCTTGACTGACATTCTTGACACTTTTGGGGTTACCAGTGACATTTCTACAGTAATCAGTGCTATATATATATGCACTGTTACTGTAAAAATACACTGGTAGTGAAGGGGTTAACTTTATTTGAGAGGGAGGGGCTGTGTGTGTCCCTAGGGGTGTGCTTTCTACTGTGATTGGCTGTGGCTTCAGCTGTATGCAGAGTGATCAACGGTTCTACATAGTAGAACCGTATGATCATCTCTCATACACAGGGGAGAATGACAGGCAGCTTGTTTACACAAGCCGCCTGACTTTCTCCCTCTCCCCCGCCGATCGCAGAGTGGCCGGCGGACATCGGGTCCGCCGGTCACACGCGTGGGGGTGTCCGTGACCTCGCGGGAGCGGGAGCGCGCCTCCGGGGGCGCGCGCTCGCTCCCTAGACCCTCACAAGCAAGCGACGTAGACCTACGTCAGTTTGCCTGTGAGGGGCTGACCGCCGACGTAGATAGTCGTGCGGCGGTCGGCAAGTGGTTAACTCCCCTCTTAGCCTTTCTTATTCTGAACAACACTGTCATTAGCTTTTTCCCCATACTATGGGAATAATAAATAATAATAAACAATAAAAATAATGTTATTACTACATATTGTACAATGGATAATATGAAATATGCCTATTTTTCCCAGCAAAAAAAAAAAAATTGTAAAAATGTTATTCTAGACCATAAATAAAGAAGTGAATAAATTGAACATAACCACTGAACGTTCCCTTTAATGGACCATCAAGTTTCTTCATCCAGTTCTCATTTTAGGTCAGCGGTCTCCAAAATACAATCTGGGAGCTGGATGATACCCTTTTCTTGCCTTTAACCAGCCCTTTGGGCAGTATTCCATCCACCGACACCAACAATGGGGCATAATTCCTTCCACTGACACCAACAATGGGGCAGAATTCCTCCCACTGACACCAACAATGGGGCAGAATTCCTCCCACTGACACCAACAATGGGGCAGAATTCCTTCCACTGACACCAACAATGGGGCAGAATTCCTCCCACTGACACCAACAATGGGGCAGAATTCTTCCCACTGACACCAACAATGGGGCACTATTCCTCCCACCGACACCAACAATGGGGCAGAATTCCTTCCACTGACACCAACAATGGGGCAGAATTCCTCCCACTGACACCAACAATGGGGCAGAATTCCTCCCACTGACACCAACAATGGGGCAGAATTCCTCCCACTGACACCAACAATGGGGCAGAATTCCTTCCACTGACACCAACAATGGGGCAGAATTCCTCCCACTGACACCAACAATGGGGCAGAATTCTTCCCACTGACACCAACAATGGGGCACTATTCCTCCCACTGACACCAACAATGGGGCACTATTCTTCCCACTGACACCAACAATGGGGCACTATTCTTCCCACTGACACCAACAATGGGGCACTATTCCTCCCACTGACACCAACAATGGGGCGCTATTCCTCCCACTGACACCAACAATGGGCCAGAATTCCTTCCACTGACACCAACAATGGGGCAGAATTCCTTCCACTGACACAAACAATGGGGCAGAATTCCTCCCACTGACACCAACAATGGGCCAGAATTCCTCCCACTGACACCAACAATGGGGCACTATTTCTCCCACTGACACCAACAATGGGGCACTATTCCTCCCACTGACACCAACAATGGGGCGCTATTCCTCCCACTGACACCAACAATGGGGCACTATTCCTCCCACTGACTCCAACAATGGGGCAGAATTCCTCCCACTGACACCAACAATGGGGCAGAATTCCTTCCACTGACACCAACAATGGGGCAGAATTCCTCCCACTGACACCAACAATGGGGCAGAATTCCTTCCACTGACACCAACAATGGGGCAGAATTCCTCCCACTGACACCAACAATGGGGCACTATTTCTCCCACTGACACCAACAATGGGGCGCTATTCCTCCCACTGACACCAACAATGGGGCACTATTCCTCCCACTGACTCCAACAATGGGGCACTATTTCTCCCACTGACACCAACAATGGGGCGCTATTCCTCCCACTGACACCAACAATGGGGCACTATTCCTCCCACTGACACCAACAATGGGGCACTATTTCTCCCACTGACACCAACAATGGGGCGCTATTCCTCCCACTGACACCAACAATGGGGCACTATTCCTCCCACTGACTCCAACAATGGGGCAGAATTCCTCCCACTGACACCAACAATGGGGCAGAATTCCTTCCACTGACACCAACAATGGGGCAGAATTCCTCCCACTGACACCAACAATGGGGCACTATTTCTCCCACTGACACCAACAATGGGGCACTATTCCTCCCACTGACACCAACAATGGGGCACTATTTCTCCCACTGACACCAACAATGGGGCGCTATTCCTCCCACTGACACCAACAATGGGGCACTATTCCTCCCACTGACACCAACAATGGGGCACTATTCCTCCCATTGACACCGACAATGGGGCACTATTCCTCCCATTGACACCGACAATGGGGCACTAGTCTCCCCACTGGCACCAACGATAGCGCAATGCTTACTCCTACTGGTTGCTGGCACATTTTCTACTACCACTGTCCCAGTCCAGCCCCCTGAAAGTCTGAAGTACTGTAGACTGGCCCTTTGTTTGGAAAGTTTGGAGACTCCTGTTTTAGATGTTTTTCTTGATAACAGTTTACATTGTCCTGTTTATCATCCACACTTCTCCCTCCCACATGCACCATCTTGTACACAATTCCCATAGTGTGCTGCAAACATGACATTCTGTGAAATCTAACCAGCAAATCAAAAAAGAGAAAAAGTTTTAATAATTTCCCAGCCGACCTGAGAAATGGCGACATTTGATTAATGCTGTCAGAAATGTTTTAGCGGAGGGAATTATCGATCTTCTGCAGCACTGTGAAGATTGCAGAGTTGGAGGTCACATCTGGTGAAAGGCCTCACTGGGGTGTCTGCAATCCTTCATAAGACTGATATGAGAAGAAGAAGCTCCTCTAACTCCTTCACATGTGCAGAATTCCTGCACTGTCTCTAGCAGATGTCTGTTAGTGGCTCCCCATTACACTCTGTGCAGTAATCATGATTAATACTTGTTTTCAAAATGAATTTGTATAGAAATAATATAAAATAAGCACATGGAGTTATTGCTGGTCAGGAGGGTGGGGTACTGAGTTTTTTCTACAAGACTATGGACTTCTAGGCATGTCTAATCTGGCTGTCAGTAATAATCAGAATATGTTGAGACACAGCTTCGGGAAGGCTTGGCTGACATAATTTGAACATGTATGCCACATGTGTAAAATACAAGGCTCGTGGGCCAAATGCGGCCCCATGGGCTATTTCATGTGGCCCTCGCACCTTTCCTGTACAGGGCCAGATTAACGAAGGGGCTATTAGAGCTGTAGCTCGAGGCCCCCACCTTAATATAGGCCCAGTAGGGGCAGACTGACTATTCAGCTCAGGGCCAGTAGGGGGCCGCATGAGAGGCTCCCGGCACCTCCTGCAGCAGGGGAAATATGACAGTTGGGGGTTTATCAGTGCGGTGGTGGGGGTAATTACAAGCACCAATCTCCCTCTTTGACTCTCCATGAAGGAGCTGAAAGCTGCTTCTCCTCCTCTCCCTCCCGGGGTTTTCAGCTGCTTTCTTTGTGAGCCATAGAGGGAGATCAGTGCTTATAATTGCTCCCCCCCCCGCACCATTCACCCCAGACTGTCTATCAGATTCCCCCTGCTCTCTGGGTAATGATCCTTACCGATCACTGACTGTGTCCATTCATACCTGAAGCCCTGAACCACCAAAATCCTCAGCACCAGGCCCATGATGTTCTTAATCCAGCCCTGCTCCTGTAGTTGCAGCACTCCCCTCATCTCCACCACCTCCTTGTCTCAGCAGTCAGCAGCAGAGAGGAGGACAGAACTTCTTCAGATCCTGGCTTCTTTGTGCAGCCACGGAGAGGCTGGTCTCAGCAGTCAGCAGCAGAGAGGAGGACAGAACTCCTTCTACAGTTCCTGTACCTCTCTGTGCAACTGCAGCACCCCTCATCTCCGCACTCCCACCCCCCCCCATCTTAGTTTTTAGCAGTCTCAAGCAGGTGACTCCAGCCCTCCTCTGGTCCTTCTCCAGTCCCTGCACTTACTGCTTCCCAGCTCCCCCCCCCCCAGCTTCTTCCCCACAGCAGCACAAGGTAAGGGGGGGCACTGTGATGTAAGGGAGGGAAGAGGACTCTTGACTTCTGATGATGGGGAGCTCATGACAGTTGATGATGAGGAGGTGGGGTGCTCTGGACATCTAGTCTTACAGATCCAATTGGCCCTTTGAGGGTAAACCACAATGCTGTTGCGGCCTGCAATGAAATTGAGTTGGACACCCCTGATGTATGCTGTGGACACTAAGGGGTCCATTTAAAAAGCAACAGTATGGCCATATTGCACCCATACTACTGCTTTAATAAGGCACATTTATAAAGATTGATTATGTGCTTTACAACGTGCTTAATTCTCAGAACTATTAAAATAAATGAGTAAAAACAGTAACAAATTTTTTTATCAAAGATTGTCAGCTCTGTGGCGGCGAAAATAACCCTAACCAGATCATGGTGGTGAACCACTATACCATTTGACCAGCTCAAGGCTAAACTGTCCTGGACTATAATAAATGTTGGCTTTAAAACCCTGGAAGGAAGAAGTGGGGAGGGAGAGAAAATCTCAGACACATGTCCTCTCCAAGCTGCTAAACCCCAAGAGAGAAAGGACAGAAAGTACTATTATGGAAGTATTATCTAACAATCCAGTAATGCGGCCGGCCCAAAGCCTCGCTCCGCTCCCTCACCTCTCTGCGGCACCGGCATTACTAGTGTGGGCATCTGGCTGTGACAGCTTTTGGCTTCACGTCATGCTGCAACTCCTAAATGGACCTGTGACATGTCCCAGAAGATTGCAGGGAGGGAGGGGAGGGGAGAGGAGTACTTCCGCTCGAGCCGCCTAGGCGGCCCGAGTGGAAATGGGAGCGGGTAGCTGTCAAAACTAGGAACACACTCCCCCCCCCAAAAAAAAATGACATGCCAAATGTGGCATGTCAGCAGGTCAGAAGTACTTAAAGCGGAAGTTCCACTTTTGGGTGTAACTCTATTTTAACTGCAGCCGCTGAGTGTATATCTAAATCCTTGTGACAGACAGAGTATCTCTAATCTTTACATGTTAAAATTTCACATGCACAGTGCCAGATAGCTAGGTCTGTGCTACTGCATGTGTAATAGTAATCTTTCATGATAGTGGTAGGTGAACCTGTTTATTGCAGCAGAGATTAAATGCAGTTTTTGTTATCCTAGGTCAGTGATGGCGAACCTTGGCACCCCAGATGTTTTGGAACTACATTTCCCATGATGCTCATGCACTCTGAAGTATAGTTGAGCATCATGGGAAATGTAGTTCCAAAATATCTGGGGTGCCATGGTTCGCCATCACTGTCCTAGGTAATCCTTTTTTAGTTCAGGGCTTAATAACCAGCATAGGCTATAGCTAGGTTAGGATTCTGATGGCCACTTCGAGAGCACTAGCTTAGAGGCCCGGTTGCATGTCAAATTCAAAACTATTAGAGAGGGACTAAAGTGCAGAGTAGATAGGAGGAGTTTCAGTGCGACACCACAGTTCCGTTCCAGGCTGGTTGGACAACAGTTGGAGGACCCTCCGTGACCACTGATCTTGTTTTCAAGTCCCTGACACAAAGACAGATGTCATATAATCCTTTGGGGCCCCTGCAGCTGGACTTTGCTGCAACACGGAAACATTTATCTTGAGGTATCTCTAATAATACAGCTGTGACTATCTATATAGTTATATGTGCACAATTTCACCAGGACTCCTATTGGGCCTTTTTGTTGATAATATCTGGTTGTACATTGGGTGTATGTATTGTTATTAATTCATTCCTATATAAAGCTTGTATTATTTCTATAATGGTGTTTATCTAAAATATGTACTTATGGTTAATGTTATATGCTGGTTGTAGTAGTTCTGCTGTTTAAAATTACTTTGATTAGATTACTGAATTAAGAAAGGCAATCCCCTCTATTTACAGAGCCCTGTCCTGGGTGGAGGCACTACTAACTTTATTATCAAACCCACTTAGTGAAGGTTTTGCTTCTCTTATTTACCTACAGGTGTAGTGCAATATGGGGGGGGGGCATTTCTCATAACCCCCAACAGAAGGGATACAGGTGCAAAATTTGCAACTGAAGGCAAAAAATAAAAATTCTCTCTAACTTGAACTCCAACTCATAAGGTACCCAAAGATATTAGATACTGTAGAAGTAAGAAGTGAGTGCAAATCCCAAGGTTCACATCCAATGTTCAATGTTCCAAGTCCAATGTTCAAGTCCAATGCTCCAAGTCCAATGTTCAAGTCCAATGCTCCAAGTCCAATGTTCAAGTCCAAGTCTATTGTTCCAAGGTTTAGATCCAATATTCAAGTCTACAGTTACAATGTTCAAGTCCAAATGTATTTTTTTATTAAAATGTTTTTAAGGTGTCAAAGAGTGCCCCACCCCGTTAATGTTGCTACAACCAGCTGCTGGAAGTTTGTCTATACATTGTATTATTTATTCACTCTGCCATGTTTTCCAAGAGTTCAGCTTTCACTCTCAACAATACATTTCAAGCTCTGATGATGACCTCTGACCCCTTGAAATGTGTTGTCTGTTTCTTTGGACTTAAATTTGGACTCTTACCTTGGTACTGGCACTCCATATTTTCTTCTGTGGTTCCTATCCCAAGTGTTCCTGTAGAACCTTTAGTTGCCCGCCTAATGCCTATTGAATTTTAGGACTTCCAACTCCAATCCATGGGAATAATTTTCTGCTTGAGACTGTATCAGTTCTACTCTTTCAAGGACTTTAAATAACAGGGACCAAATTTAGTTATTTTCAGGTAGGGTTTTCAGAGGGCAAGGTTATCAGATATGTTGGAAAAAGGTAGCAGCTGAAGTTTCTACACCACCATTCCCACCTCCCCATAGGCTACATAATAATGGCTGCATCATTTTTAGAGTCCCAATGGACAATATAAAGGCCCGAGGGTGGTCCAATTGTGCCTGCATATCCAACTTCCCTCTAATGTCTGTGGTAGCCTTAACACTGAGGATGTCCCTAACCCTACTATTCAACCGAACCCTTGAATGTCAATCATAAACGTACTTCTAATTCCTGAAACTAACCCCTACATCACATCTAACCAGTAACTCTTAGGCTCACCACACAATCAACTTGCACAATTTTCTCTATATCTACCAACAACTATGTAGTGCAAAGGCCTACCTGATTAGATACATATTGAGTGGATAGTTATGTAAGTCCTCATGTTATAGTTTCGGTAGATTTAAAGTTGATTGTAGAGACAAGGAGGTTACCCCCAATTGTTTGGGACTATAAATGCCACTAAACGCTGAAAAAAGTATACAACTGAGTAAAATAATCAAGCTTTATTTATACAAAAAAAGAAAAAAGAAAAAGATAAATATACAACAAGTTGATGTACCGACCAGTATATAACTGGATATACATAACAGATTAAAATTGCATGCAAAAACAGACCATCCTCAGCACAGAAGACTCCTTGGTACAGCTGGTGAAGAGAACCGGAAAGGACCCTACGCGTTTCAGGTTAATACCCTTCTTCAGGGGTCAACCAAAGTTCAGAACACGAAATGTGCCATGGGGAGTCTTCATATAAAGAGAGATGGGCTGTGAATTAAAACAGTAATACCGATAAGGAGGAATGCCTGGTTCCAATACACATAATCTACTGGATAAGAGGGTAGAAGAGTAAAAGATGGCGTCCACGCTGAGAGCCTGTGAGCGCCACAATGATCCACAAATAGTCCAGAAGGGGTCCTTACATAGGTGTATAGACCTATATTATGTACCTGTTATAGGTGAGTGTTTGCATGGCTAGAGGTCATGCAATGTAGGCTATGAGTATCAATCCAGTATGAATAGTATTTCAAAGTATGGAGGTCTGTAGCCTCGTATTGGGAATGGCAGCCTCTGAGCCTCATGAGCATGCAATCCAGTTATATACTGGTCGGTACATCAACTTGTTGTATATTTATCTTTTTCTTTTTTCTTTTTTGTATAAATAAAGCTTGATTATTTTACTCAGTTGTATACCTTTTTCAGTGTTTAGTGGCATTTATAGTCCCAAACAATTGGGGGTACCCTCCTTGTCTCTACTTATCGGGATGATGGCCACTAACACTGGGTACTAGGTGATAGGATTAAATATCCTCTTTTAAAGTTGATTGTATGGTCAGATTTTAACTTGTATGGTGACCCTTAGGCCGGGTTCACACTGTTGTGCTAGGGCCAACACATTAGCATGCATGTTACCACAAGGTGCAAAGACGCACATTTTGCAAGTGGTGCAATTTATTCTAATATCACCCCAACACACCTTGACACTACTGTATGTTGTAGTGTGGTTCATTACAATGCAATAGTACATGCGCCTTTTTCATGCGTTTTGGTGTGTTAGGCTTTCAAATGAATAGACTACCTTGACACCATGGGCGTTAGCACATTGCGGTAATGTGAACCCAAGCGTAATGTAACGCCTAGCCATCAACCAAAACCTCATATTACAAAAGTCACCAAAATCAAATGACAGTTATTAATGTCCCGAGTGAGAAGACACCATCAGTGATATGAATATTTGTGTGTTTTTGCGTTTCCCTTTATGCATTCACTACAAATCTGTTGATCTGCGCTCTGCCCTCACCTTCACCTCCATATGACACATCTAGAAAACGCTTACACGCTGCGCCGTCTCACATTTCCTTTGTTTTTCGCTGCTCATCAGATGTGCAGAACGTCTTTGTGGAGGATCAGCAAAACCTCAGAGTGCTGCACGGGGCAGAGATGAACATGTGAGAGTGAGTCAGCCAGCTGGAAGAGTCAACCATCCCTCCCGTGTTTGCTTCATGAACATGACTTTAATTACATCTCGTATAAAGGGGCTCTCCGTATTCGGATAAGGCCAGGCAGGACAGCACCCACATTGCCACACAAGAGACAAATACTGGTGAGTGTCCTTTCTAGGGCCCCAAGTTCTGCTTCATGCACTGTGATTGTGGCACTAAGATAAGGGCCTCTCAATAAACTTGATGTCAGGGCAAAAAAACAGTACATTTCTTCATTAAAGGCCACATTTCCCATATTTTATCCCTTTAAAAATGCTGCAAGTACAGAAAAATACCAGGTGATCTACCAGAAATCCAGTGAGCCCCTATTTTGTGTAGTGAGCCGACAACTCTGCCTCTTCTGCACCTAAATACCAAGTGTTATTGGCTCTCTCCATTTCTCCACTTCTGGACTATAAAACACCTCCCTCTTCCTTAATTTTCATAACATCTCCCATTTTTCTTTTTGCAATATCATAACGGAGGTGTTTTGTAGTTCATCAGAGGAGCACACGGAGGTCTGAAAACAATGCTTGGGAGTTCAGTTCAGCATTGTTGGCTCATTCCAAGAAGTTTTGAACTCTAGATTTCTGTCATATCAGCAGATATTTTTCTGTACTTTCTAATAATATGATCCCAGATCATGGCACACTGTTACATAGCTCCCAACTGTCCCTAATTTTGAGGGACTGTCCCTCATTTGGAACAAAGTCCCTCTATCCCTCTTTCTCCTCATTTTGGTCTGATTTATATAGTTGTATATAAAATGCCCTACTTATCTATCAAAAAATGTTTCCCAGTGCTAAGAGCCGGTTCACATAGGAGCGACCCGACTTGCCGGGGCGACCTGTGAAGTCGCGGTGCACAGCGCGCACCGCGACCTCGGAGCGACATGCACGGACTTCATATCATTGAAGTCAATGCAGGTCGCCCCAAAGTAGTACAGGACCCTTTTTCTAAGTCGGAGCGACTTGTGTCGCTCCTATTAGAACGGGTCCTGTACTAATCTATGGCAGGCGACCCACGGCGACTTGTCAGGCGACCAGGTCGCTTGACAAGTCGCCCCAGTGTGAACCGGCTCTAAACCTTTCATCCAATTTCTAAATTGTTACATTTGTAAATTCCAAAAGCCAATGTAAAGAAATATTAGTGGTTAAAAATGTACTTGTGTGTTTAATCAATCTTTTTTTGTACAATTCTCCTTTAAGAGGGGCATGGCGGGGGTGTTTCCTATGCCTACATAATTTTGCTAATAGGTGTCCCTCATTACCATCTCAGAAAGTTGGGGGGTATGCTGTTAACCCCACCCATGGTCTAAATTTCTTCTGCCCACTTTCCAGGTGGGGGCACCCAAATCACACAGGTTGGCCCCATCCAAACCTCAGCTGTAAATGCGCTAAATGCGCAGGACCACCAACCATACCCACTTTATGGGTTGGTCCTGCTTAGATCTCTGTCTTCAAATATGTGGGTATTGCACAGTTGGGGTCACAATCTCCACAATCATTGCTTTTATGAGTTCTGGCAAATGTAAGGTTGATGGGGTGCCCCGGGTTCCTAACGCCATCTCCACCCTACTACTGCTGCTGCCAGCATCTCTCCCTGCCAGCTGCAGCTGTCGGTCAGTGAGATGAGATAAGCTTTCCCTAGGCTCCTCCCCCGCTTTAAGGTGTCACATGACACACACACACAAGGAGGAGACTGGAGGGACGGAGATCTCCCATGCTGCACTGTATTTGAGGTCTGTAAATTGAAGGGGGTTGGGGGGGATTGTACTGGGGGACAGACTGACCTGCAGTCAGGGGATAAAAAGTGGTGGGGTTGAGAAGATTGCTGCTAATAGGGATATTAAGGGGGGGGGGATGTATGGGGAGATGACTGGGGGAGGAAGGATTTCTGCTTGGGAGATGGATTTCGGAGTGGAATGAAGAGAACCGCTGGGAGTTTGTGCTGGGATGGGGGAGAATTAGTGGTAGGAGGTAGATTGGGGGGGTTGAGAATTAGTGGTAGGAGGTAAATTGGGGATAATTTGCGCTGGGAAGGTGGAATGTGGGGGAGGGGTTGTGCTAGGAGGAGAAAATTCAGGAGAGAGGAAGGATTTTCTCTAAGAGGGGGGATTTGGGGAAGATGATTTGTGCTTGAGAGGTGGAAAATGGGGGGAGGGGGGGATTTGTAATAGGAGCGTGAAGCGGGAGGGGGGGGCAGATTTGTGCTAGGAAGGGGATTTGGGGGGTTGAGAGAATTTGTGCTAGGAGGGGAATTTAGAAGGGGGAGAGGTAGTGCTGGCAAGGGGGAGGAGGGGGGTGAAATGATTTGTGTTGGGGACGAGGATTTGTGCTAGAAGGGGGGATTTGGGGAGAGGAGGATTTAGGCTCTGAGGGGGTATTTAGGGGGGATTTTATTTGTGCTGAGAGGTGAGATTTGGGGAGGGAGTGTATTACCTCCTGAGGGAATGGATTTGGGGATGAAAGAATTGTTCCAGGGAGGGAAAATGGAGGAGGGAGGGGGATTGTACTTGGGGGGTTTTGGGGGAAGAGCATTGTGGTGGAATTTAAGGGCGAAATAATTTGTGCTGGAGGGAAGGTTAGTGGAGTGAGAATATTTGTGGCTGGGGTGGGGGAATTTGAGGGAGGACAAGATTTGTGCTGGGGGGGGGGGATTTAGTGCTAGTAGGTAGGATTTGAAGAAGTGAGGATTTGTGCTATGGAGGTGGAAGTTGGAGGGGGGGTTGTGACATGGAGGTGGATCTTGGGGGGGGGGGGGTTTGCTATGGAGGTGGAATTTGAGGGGAATAGAATTAGTGGTAGGAGGGGAGATTTGGGGGGGGGGGTGTACAAGGAGGTAGATTTGTTTGTAGGGGTAGTGGATATATGCTGTAAGGAGGAATGTGGGGGTGGGGATTTGAACTAGGATGGTATTCTTGCCCCTGCACTCTGCACATTACATCCACATGACCCAGGCATTTTGTGCATTACGTACTCCTGACCCCCGTACTCTGTGCGTTACGTATTTTGACCCCTGCACTCAGTTTGGATCAGCGTGTGGCCATTTTTATCAGACAGAAGTTGATTGTCTAATAGACATGTTAGAAATTTTTTTATTGATCAGCAGTTGAAACCAATCAGCTCTGATGGCTGATCAGTGTATTCTGAGTTTGTAGTGCCGCTGTCAGAATACAATGTCCCAGCGGGCTGATTCTTCCATCCACCTCATTTGTGTGGATGGAGGAATGTTATTTTTTTAAATTTCACTCTACTGGCTGAACGAAAAAGAACCAACTGTATATAGCCAGCTTAACAGACTCCCGCACTCTTTACACTATATTGTACATGACATACAATACTTCTGACCAAAGTGGTTATCAATTTTTGGCTGCTAAGCAGTCCCTGGCTATTTTATTGAAGTTCTTCCAAAAGGTAGGCTCAGTCAAGTGTTAGCTCTCCTCTCTCTTCTTTTATAGTGCACAAAAGCATATGTAATGAACGAGTCTTTAAAAAATTATTGTACTGAGGTTTATACATGTCTGTGAGAATCCTGCTTCTGACATAGCAATCAAAGCATACTTTTTGGGTAGAAGAAGGTTCTTCATTTCTTTATACATGCCCCTTCGAATAATAGTAAAGACTGTTCCTTTGTTTACTTACCTGCTCTGTGCAGTGGTTTTGCACAGAGCAGCCCCAATTCTCCTCCTCGGGTCCCCTGCTGGTGCTTTCAAGCTCCACCTCCTGCTGAGGGCCCCCATTGCAAGCCACTTGCTATAGGGGCACTCGTACATGCCTCCATAAGACACACGGAATGGGACTTGAACCTGCCTCTGCTCCTTCCCCAATAGCTTTGATTTACAGCAGCAGGAGCCAATGGCTCTTGCTGCTGTATCTGAGCCAATCATTAGAGGGAGGCCCAAGAGCCTTGGCTCTCATGCACATCACAGAATCGGGATGTGCTCAGGTAAGTATTAGGGGGGAAATCTGAATGAAGAAGCTTTTTTACCGTCATGTATAGAATGCAGTAAGGTAAAAAAAAAAGCTTCTGCCTTTACAACCCCTTTAAGCTCCTGCCATTGCCAATTGGCCACACCCGCTGATTTCTAGTGCCACATGCTGCTTTGCTTGAGATGCCCAAAGGTGCCCCAGGTCTATCAATGCCCCTACCCAAGACACAGCGTTAGTGGGATAGAGGACCCAGACGAGCGACTGCTCCAGCAAATCTGGGACAGTTGGCACACACATGGTAAAAATAAAAAACACTTAAAAGAGGCAAAACATGGGGAAATGTGCATGAATTATAGAGACTGAATATGTAAATCAAGAACAAAAGACAAACAATTAGACCGATTTGAAAACTTAAATTGTTTACAGTGGATTTCACGTGTTATAATAATCTTTTTATTTTATTTATTTATTTTTTTAATTTGATCTTTTCCAGCACACAAACCATAACATTTTTTGAAACATTCTCAGTCTGATCATAATTTGGATTTAATGAAAAAAACAAAAATTAAAACCGCAAACACCTGTTTATCATGACTAAAGAATTCACAAATAAATATTCTGACCAAATGAAAAAAAATCTCTGCCAAGTTGATACGTGTGTGGTATGATACTAACAGGTGAGCTTGAAAGTCCACCAGCCATGTAACTAGAGGAAAGTACTTGTATCTCCGAATGGATTACCCTGGTGACTTCCATAGTGAGGTCAGGGACCAGTTGCTCTGGGTAAAAGACTTCAGCCTCCTTCACCAGTTCTTGGCCATGGAGTCCAGCTTTTTTTATTTTTATTTTGAATGTAGCTTGAGGGGGTTAAGCGATCTGGGCTGCGCTCCCATCTCTGGGCGGCCTGGGATGTTGTACTGAATTTTTCATCCAGGCTGACAGATCTATGGAAGGCGTATAGATGGAGTGCAGCATGTGGTACACATTACACAGACACGCCGTTCCTAACAACACTCTATATGCTCCATGCTTTTCCTGGCACTCAGCAGCCTTCTCCAGATGTTCTGGTGCTGACCCAGTTTAGTATGAGCCACAGATTTTTGATTCCAATCCCAGCGAGCTCTGTACAGCACTGAATAGAGCAGACTGTAAACTGAACCCAAATTCATAGTTGGCCAATTAGGACTGAACAAATCAGATGTGATAACAAGAACTGGCAAATGGATTATGAAAGAAGAACATTAAAAAGCTGCCCCCTTTTTTCAATTGAAATGCAATTGCAACAGTTTTAGAGCAATTGTTGATATGCAAATGCAATGTCAGTTTGAATCACCTTTGGGGTCAATCAGAATTCATCGACAGGTGCAAACCCCCACCATGCCTCTAGTTGAGGGGACAAGAATTTGTACATTAAAAAAAATGATTGGTTTGTAGTAAGGTGCAGTCCATTTTATCCACTGCAGGTGGCGCTCAACCGCTGTGGTATTGCATCGGGAGAGGAAGTCAAGAAGAACCTAGTTCCTCTTTAGTTTCCTGGGTCACAGGAGCAGCTATTAGATTGGATGCTGCCATCCCATGTGACTCTGGTGGCCATCATGGGTCAGGCAGAGTCTTTTTAAGACCCTGACTCCCAGGCTTAAGGCGCATTTTGCCTGTGGCTAGAGTAAGGACATGTCACCCGTCTGTCAGGGACAGTGCTTAGCCTCAGGGAGAGGTTCCTGAGGAGTAGGAAAAGTGCAGGGACACACCATCCTACCTGGAAGCCTACTAATTTGTGTATTATTTTATTTATTTGTTTCAGTTACTTATATAGCGCTGTCAATTTACGCAGCACTTTACATATACATTGCACATTCACATCGGTCCCTGCCCTCAAGGAACTTACAATCTAAGGTCCCTAACTCACATACATACACAGTAGGGACAATTTTTTTTTTTTTATACAGGACCCAATTAACCTATCAGCATGTCTTTGGAGTGTGGGAGGAAATCGGAGTACCTGGAGGAAACCCACGCAGGCACAGGGAGAACATGCAAACTCCAGGCAGGTAGTGTCGTGGTTGGGATTCGAACCAGCGACCCTCTTGCTGCTAGGTAAAAGTGCTAACCACTACACCACTGTGCCGTGCCAGTGTATGGACTGGACTGGACTGGACTGGACTGGACTGGACTGGACTGGACTGGACTGGACTGGACTGGACTGGACTGGACTGGACTGGACTGGACTGGACTGGACTGGACTGGACTGGACTGGACTGGACTGGACTGGACTGGACTGGACTGGACTGGACAGGCCATATTCCGATCCTCAAGACTGACTCTGTTGGCACACCTGTGACCTTCTGCTACTGACTCCTTGCTGTCACTTCTGTAAGTGCCCCCGGTTGGGTTGCCTTTCTGCAGGGCTTGTAGTGTATTACTGAACTTCAATTACAAAGTATTGGATTGCGAGCATAATTCGTTCCGGAAGCATGCTTGTAATCCAAAGCACTCTTATATCAAAGCGAATTTCCCCATAAGAATTAATGGAAATTCAGATGATTCGTTCCACAACCATTTATTCATAAGTCCTTCAGTTTATAGTCCATATAAAAAGATTATAGCATTGCGATAGGTTGTGTAACCATAAAATGTCCATCCACAAATGGCGCTTCGATAAGGGGATTAGAAGCAGAATCCAGCAGGGGCTACAGAGTATCAAAGAGAAGAGAGGCGACTCTAAGTGTAGCATTTAATGAAGGTACAACATTTAGCAACTCACATTGTTGATGAATAAAACAAGCACATCTAAGTATGCAGGCATCCGGGGTAAAACTGTCCACATAGACCATCTTCTGCACCGCCGGCTGCCAGTCTGTAATCCTGACCAGGAAGACCACCCTGCAGTAAAGCGATCTGAAAGCGAGGGGCAGCATGGAAGGGATGACGTAGATGACGGTGCGGAGCATGGTCCTATGTGGACAGCTTTACCCCAGATGCCTGCATGTGCCTGTTCCAATCATCAACCATGTGAGTTGCTAAATGTTGTACCTTCATTAAATGTAACCATATTGCTACACTTAGAGGCGCCTCTCTTCTCTTTTATACTTAGCTGTGACTTGAGGCTACTTGTATATCAAGACATCGCTTGTATATCAAGTCAAAATTTATTTGAAAATTTTGCTTGTCTTGCAAAGCGCTCTTAAACCAAGTTACTCTCAAACCAAGGTTTTACTGTATTCCGGTTTCTCTGCATCTGGACTTTGAGTGTTTTCTGCCGCCTCACCATGCTGCACCTACCCACAGGTTAAACCCACAAGTGCTTTTTTTTTTTTTTTTTTATCATACTTTGCTTTCCCTATGCTGAGTTTTCAAAAAATGTATGCAAAAATTTAGAGGTAGGATAAAAGATCTAGTATACTAATATACTTTTGGTGGTCAAATAATACATTCATTTAGAGGTCTTTACATCCAAGCAAAATAGGGACAGCGGAGAAGGACAGAGGGACAGAGAAACTTGATCCCAAAAGAGGGACATTGGACCTGCAGCTGACCTCCTTCTGACCTGCTGTAAAGCAGACCTTCACGCATTTGAATATCATGCTCTCTCATACCTCCTTCCTCACCCTCTAACACAATTGCACATATAATATTTTTTGAACAGAAAATACCTTTTTTTCTTTTTTTTACAGTGCTGCTTCTCTTATTCTTACCTAGGTAAGGATAATGTATATGGGCACAGCTGCCTCCTAGTATGTCCACTTAACACATCCCAGAAGACCACCTGCTAGATTCTGTGCATGTGCAGACATGCCATGGGTCTCTGCCAGAAGAAATTGTCTAGGTTGGAACAGTGTGAGGATGGAGGAATGTGTAATGGAACAGTGTGAGGATGGAGGAATGTGTAATGGAACAGTGTGAGGATGGAGGAATGTGTAATGGAACAGTGTGAGGATGGAGGAATGTGTAATGGAACAGTGTGAGGATGGAGGAATGTGTAATGGAACAGTGTGAGGATGGAGGAAAGTGTAATGGAATAGGGTGAGGATGGAGGGACATGTGGTGGGATGGGTTGAAGAATGAGAAACCTGGAGGAATGTCTGATGAAATAGGTGAGGATGGAGAGATGTGTGTTTGAATAGGGTGAGGATGGAGGGATGTGTGGTGGAAAAGGGTTAGGATGGAGTGATGTTTGTTGGAATAGGGTGAAAATGGAAGGATATGTGTTGTAATAGGGTGAGGATAGTGGGATGTTTGGTGGAATAGGGTGAGGATGGAGGGATTTTTGTTGGAATAGGGTAAGGATGGAGGGTGTGTTTGGTGGAATAGGGTGAAAATGGAAGGATATGTGTTGGAAAAGGTGAGTATGGAGGGATGTGTGTAGGAATAGGGTGAGGATAGAGGGATATGTGGTGGAATAGGGAGAAAATAGAAGGATGTGTGTTGGAATAGGGTAAGGATGGAGGGATGTGTGTTGGAATAGCATAAGGATGGAGGGATGTGTGTTGGAATAGCATAAGGATGGAGGGATGTGTGTTGGAATAGAGTAAGGATGGAGGGATGTGTGTTGGAATAGGGTGAGGATGGAGAAATGCGTGTTGGAATAGGGTATGTATGGAGGCATGTGTGTTGGAATAGGGTGAGGATGAAGGGATGTTTGATGAAATAGGGTGAGGATGGAAGTATGTGTGTTTGAATAAGGTGAGGATGGAGGGATGTTTGCTGGAATAGGGTGAAAATGGAGGGATATGTGTTGGAATAGGGTGAGGATAGTGGGATGTTTGGTGGAATAGGGTGAGGATGGAAGCATGTGTGTTGGAATAGGGTTAAAATGGAAGGATACAAAAACCATACAGACAAGAAGAAACTGCATAAAATACTATAACAATGAGCCATGAGCCACAGAACCACCCACCATGACCAGTCAATAAAACAGACAACGTCTATAAAACCAAATTGGTGTGCTGGACGCCATACTCCCATACACACTACTCAAACATCCCTCCAATGACTGTATGTAGTTCCTATAGGGGATAGGTAAGTAGGTAGCCTATAATGTGACATCTTTTGAAAAACAAGTAGCCCTCTGGGTACGCTATATTGATGATATCCTAGTGGTCTGGAGGGGCAGAGAAGCGGAATTGCACATGTTCATTGATGAATTGAATCTTAATAATTATAATATAAGACTATATTATAATATAAGACTAACATATAATTTTGACCGTGTTGTAATTCCTTTCCTGGACCTCCAGATCACCAAGGAGGATAATCATCTGGTGACCTCGACATATCGTAAGCCTATTTCTGCTAACAAACTGCTACGAGCTGACAGTTTCCGTCCTAAAGCCCTAATCCAGGGAATTCCTACAGACCCATTTCTTCGGATCTGAAGAAATTGTAGCCAAAAAAAGGATTTTAATAAAGAAGCACACAATATGTATACTAGATTTAAAGGTTCCAAAAAAAGCATAGCAAAAAGCTTCAAATAGAGATCGTTCTCTATGCCTCTCTTAACTCCCTTGTCCTAGGTCCCAGGAGAGGGGCCAAGCTTTGATGAGATTTATCACACAATATAGGGCACAATGGCCCAAAGTGAGGGAAGTTCTAACACAACATTGGCCTACATTGTGGCAATGTCATCTACTGTCCAGGATTGTGGGTCATTTCCCACACATGGTTGCATGTAGGGCACCCAACCTATCTGAAATGCTTACCCAATCTGAATACACACAGTCTGCAGGTAATTCATGGCTATCTTATTTTCTCAGAACTTTGGGGATGGTTCCTTGTGACCATCCCCAAATCTGTGTGTTTGTTGAATGCACTGAGGCCTTCACTGATGCGGATGGTTCAACTGTCTACTCAATTAAGAGTTTGATCAATTGTGCCACCACTCGTATCATCTATAGTATATCACGCCCATGTGATAAGATGTATATGGGCAAAACTAAAGGACAGTTGCGCATCTGCACCTTAGGGATATTAAAAAGAAAGAACCTGACAGTCCCCTGGTTCAGCATTTTCTCCAATACCATCAGGCAGATCCCTCGGGTCTAAAAGTCAACGTTATTTTTGCCCTCAAATTGAGCAGTAGAAGAGGGGATTTCGACAGAATACTTTTAAAAAAGGAAAAATTCTGGATATATAAATTCAAATACTCTTGTGCCTAATGGCCTGAATAGGGAATTTAATCTACAAGTCTTCTTGGATTAAGGTTAAGTGAATATGGTCACATTACAAAGTAGTTGGACTATTCCCTAGGTCTGCCTCTCTACTCACTTTGTTATTTATTTTTTCATCCCATTTCTTTGAATTTGTGATCTTTGTTGCTTGGACTCTGATTTATGAACAATGACTTTTGAGTCTTTACTATTATTTATTATTTAGTGTTATATGCTTTTGTGTTGTTTTGCTGTTTATTTTTTGGCTTTCTGATGCCCTCTGACCTGTCAAGTTCCCTAAGTTCTGGGTACCATTGGCGCACACATTTCCACCAAATATGTTTGCTTGGATGTTGAATGATTACATAATTTTTGTAATTTATTTATATCTGAACTAGTTGCATGTCCCGTTTAAGGATTCTTTATGAGCTAGATGAATGGGTGTATTTAAACACGTACTAGGTAGGGGGACCTTACGTCCTGAAGAACTGGTTTCCCAGTGAAACGCGTTGCCTTCATGCAGGCAACCACCGGACGTCCATAGTCACGCTTTCAATCTCTTCTATCATCGGGTGGATGTAGCGGATCAATGAAGACACAGCAGAGATTCACACATATGTGCTTAGCAGCATGGACTGGAGAGGCATCGATATGCATTGATCTTTCTCTGCTACTCTACTACTACTACTACTACTGGTGTAGATTGCACAACGATCAGGTTTGACACACATGCTATATGCTTTATCGCTTCATCAGTGAGACCGTCAACTGAGATACGAGACTGAGTGCCTGACTCACAGAGCGTAGAGGTAACTTTGGGACTAACAGAGACGGACCTGCCTGTTGTGAACTTCATGGATACAACACCCTATTTTTATTCTCTGCTCCTTGCATAAATGCGCTGCACCTGATCATCAGCTGGATGCCAAGATTTGCTATTTTCTGCTTTTAAACTGCTGCTACTTAGTTGCTACTTGCTATCTGCATGCTTTATTGTCTTCTCCCGCTATGCTTACATGCTTATATGCAAATTCACGGACTAGGAACATATAGATTTACTTCATATGACTGGGGATATCTGGATCTAAGAGACATCTATTTCCTCATGATGTGATGATTGCACAGTTTTAGGGAAGAATTCTTCAAGCCAACTTATCCAACCAGGCTACTATGTAATCATTTTCTCTGTTCCTTTTGTTCGGAATTTCATCCATCCGGGGGACACTGCACACGGACGCAGCAGTAGTGACTGACTATTCATTCAATATTTGCAGACCCGTAGAAGTGGTCATACAGTTGTGCTCATAAGTTTACATACCCTGGCAGAATTTATGATTTCTTGGCCATTTTTCCGAGAATATGAATAACACAAAAACTTTCCTTTTACTCATGGTTAGTGTTTTGCTGAAGCCATTTATTATCAATAAACTGTGTTTACTCTTTTTAAATCATGACAACAAAAACTACCCAAATGACCCTGATCAAAAGTTTACATACCCTGGTGATTTTGGCCTTATATCATGCACACAAGTTGACACAAAGGGATTTGAATGGGTATTAAAGGTAACCATCCTCACCTGTAATCTGTTTGCTTGTAATTAGTGTGTGTGTATAAAAGGTCAATGAGTTTCTGGAGTCCTGACAGACTCTTGCATCTTTCATCCAGTGCAGCACTGATGTTTCTGGATTCTGAGTCATTGGGAAACCAAAAGAATTGTCAAAGGATCTGTGGGAAAAGGTAGTTGAACTGTATAAAACAGGAAAGGAATATAAAAAGATATCCAAGGAATTGAGAATGTCAGTCAGCAGTGTTCAAAATCTAATCAAGAAGTGGAAAATGAGGAGTTCTGTTGAAACCAAACCACAGTAAGGTAGACCAACTAAAATTTAAGCCACAACTACCAGGAAAATTGTTCGGGATGCAAAGAAAAACCCACAAATAACTTCAGGTGAAATACAGGACTCTCTGAAAACATGTGGTGTGGCTGTTTCAAGATGCACAATATGGAGGCACTTGAAGAAAGATGGGCTGCATGGTGGAGTCGCCAGAAGAAAGTCATTACTACGCAAATGCCTCAAAGTATCCCGCTTACAATACACCAAACAGCACAGAGACAAGCCTCAAACCTTCTGGCACAAAGTCAACTCGAGTGATGAGACCAAATTTAGCTTTTTGGTCACAACCATAAACGCTACATTTGGAGAGGAGTCAACAAGGCCTATGATGAAAGGAACACCATTCCTACTGTGAAACACGGAGGAGGATGGAGGGATGTGTGTTGGAATAGGGTGAGGATATAGTAATGTGTGTTGGAATAGGGTGAAAACGGAAGGAAATATGTTGGAATTGGGTAAGGATGGGGCGATGTGTGCTGGAATAGGGTAAGGATGGAGGGATGTGTGTTGGAATAGGTTGAAGATAGAAGGATTTGTGGTGGAATAGGGTGAGAATGGAGGGATGTTTGGTTGAATAGGCTGAGGATGAAGGGATATGTGTTGGAATAGGGTAAGGAGGGATGTTTGGTGAAATAGGGTGAGGATGGAAGAAATAGAAAAGAAAAACTAGGAAATAGAAAAAGAATAGAAAACGGAAAGAATGAGGAATAGAAGCCGCAGAAGGTTGGTGTCCAGGTCCACAAAGTAGAGGCCCAGGCGACTCAAGTTAGCCGCCTGATCCCGGTATATGGGGGATTTTTCCCCTGTTCACGGGGAGCCCCGCCAGGTATCTCACCCAGGGGTCCCAAGTCTTCGCAAAGAGGAGCATTTTATCTTGAAGTATGGCCACCATCCTCTCATTGATCATGATCCAGGGCAGCTTAGCCTTAAGCAGCTCAATCGGTACCACCAGAGATCTCCAGGAACGGGCTATTGCTATTTTAGCTGCTGTGAAGATAAACGTTACAAGACGTTTGGTATGTTTCGAAGCCTTCTCTATAGATTTACCCAAAAGCACCTGTAGAGGCAACTTAACCAAGTTAATGTGTGTGAGGGAATATATGAAATGATATATACGGATCCAGAACCGTCAGACCTTAGGACAAGTCCACCAGATGTGCAGAACAGTGCCCATTTGGCCACAACCTCTAAAGCAGTTTGGAGAGACCTCTCGAACCCCTGCAGCCAATATGACCGGAAACCATGTACCCCCTCAAAAACACTTTATAATTAGCTTTTATCAGAGATGTATTAATCAAAGATTTTGAGTTTAGCTGTGCCAACACATTCCATTCAGTCCTGCCGAGTTTGTTTAGGGTAAGAATGGAAAAATGTGTGTTACATTTTGTAACACACATTTGTGTGTTGGAAACAATGGAAAAATGTGTGTTGGATTAGGGTATCAAATTAGGGATGTGTGTTGCCTCCTAGTACTTTAACTTATCCCTGGGCAACAATCTGCATCCAGCATCTTACAGTTTTTCCAGTTTCTTCATCCAGCATCATCCAGCATCAGTGGCGGCTGGTCTATAGGGGGCGCAGGGGCGCCGCCCCCCGATAAGCATCTATCAGCATCTTCAAGGAAAAAAAAAATGACCATTTAAAGCCCACTAGGGGCGCCTGACCTATTGAAGTCTATGGGGGGGTGGGGTTTGGCATCCCATGTGCTGCCAGGCAGAGGTGCCGACTGGCGGCCGTTGTGGGTGTCATCGGGGCGCTGAGCAATGCGCCCCGATACTCCCACTTCTACACTCCTAGTCCTGTGATTGGTCCAGACTCCAGCCTGGACCAATCATTCAGGACTCCCGTCTGACGTCGTCGTGGGGGCGGTGCGTGCGTCAGTCACTCTGATGCACTCACCTTAACGGTTCCCGCCCACCGTCAGACTCAGCAAGGAGGAGCAGCCGCGAGACGTCTCAGCCAGGAGCAGGTAAGTGAAGAAGCCGCCCGCTACTTACAGTCTCCTCTGCTGCCGGCCGCCACTGATTCTTGGATCCCTTGAGGCCGCTGGTCACAGAGCTCCTAGGCAGCAGGTGACAGGTCCTTACAGTGCCATCGCAAGGCCACCGCGGCTTCTTCACTTACCTGCTCCTCCTCGCTGAGTCTGACGGCGGGCGGGAAGTGAGCAGCATTATCTAGTTTTTTCATCTCCAGTCTGACTGTCCCTGCTCTGCCCCCTATATTCACTGGATTTAATTTCATGAAGAGTCAGAGTCACATGTGTGTTTTACATAGGGTGGCCTGGTGTTTTCTGGAAGCTTAGTATAGCCTCTCCCACTAGCCATGATCTGTCTGCATTACATAGAGAAACACAGAGACCCAGTTATAAGATCACTGGCTGTGAGGTTTGTAATGGAAACTGAAATCTTTTGTATAAATTCCCATTAGTATGATGAGGAGTGGGGAAAGATAAACTATGGAATGCAAAATAAAAGCAGATTAAACTTCAGCTTTAATGCTGCTTTGCTTTTCTGTAAAGGAAATACTGTTCCTGTCATTAGGGTCATTTAACGATCATGATTCATTTCCAGATCTCTCTGATGAGCCCAGGCCCATGTGATGAGGAATCTATGAGAGAGTTTTATAAGCTGGAATAGATGAGGCCAAATGTCCTATATACACAGCAAGCTATAAATCAGCACCATAAAGAGAATCTATAACACATTATCAATGACAATCACCATGAATGGAATGTGCGGGTGAGTGTAATACAGTGTAACAGCCTATAACTTCTTTGAGGAATGTGTGTAAACAAACAGTAATCTGCAATGTCACAATCTCTACAATTAGGGTCTCAGGGCCCAGCAAGAAGCCTCGCCGTGCGCTTTTAGAACTGCCAAATGCATTTTGAAGGTTTGCATTTAGTTGCCTGGTTGGCAAAGCTCAGGAAAAATGCCCCCAAAGCCATTGGTTTTAAAGGCTCCAGGATTATCATAATCATCCTGGCTGTACTACTCATGTGACCCAGCGCAAGCATGCAACCAGTGAAGGCTGAAAGAAGGTAGGCATGGAAGCCAGGGATCAGAATGATTTCCCCGAAGACTGTATCTTTGTAAGCATGTCAGCAATGTCATATTTCTATCCTGAAAGGTTCCATTTAAGATAAAATTAACCATAATAGTTTAGAAGGAATTTGACAGCAGTGATTCGGAAATTTAGGTGAATATGATGTATGTTGGCTGCAGAGGCGTAACTAGAACCTTCAGGACCCCGGTGTAAGAAACCATAAAGGGCCCCCCCGGACCCATGGCCAGGGCCGTTCCCTTCAAGTCTGGGGCTCTTCCCACTGATCCTGGGGCCCTTTACTCTTGTTGTGGGGCCCTTTATTACGGTCCCAGAGTGGGACCCTTTCACAAGTTCTGCAGTGGGCTCCCTTCCTGCCATCTTGGGGCCTCCCCACGGTGGTGGAATACCAGGGTCTGGTCGCAAGTGTGACCTTTGCGATCCTGGAAGTTCACCCACTGGTGTCAGTAGTTTTTATTTTTTGGTATTTTAATTGTATTATTTTTTATCATTTTATTTTATTTTTTACAATGTCACTGACTATGACTCTGTCCATTCAGAAAAGGAAGGAGCTGTTAAATTACATATTTACTGACCCCTTCCTGCTTCTGTATTGTGACACATCCCCTGCAGCAGCCGGCAGGAGAGTGGAGGGAGCACAGTGTGTGTGTGTGTGGGGGGGGGGGGGGCAGCACAGTGGGGGGGGGGGGGGATGGAGCCAGGGGAGCACACAGGGGTCCAGAGACAGCAGAACACAAGTGAACTGGATAGGAGGAGTGGCGGAGGCAGCATTCAGAGGAACCAATCTCCTCCATTTTCCTCCTGCAGCTACAGGAGGAAAATGGAGGACAGTGATTTCTCTACATGCTGCCCCCGCCACTCCTATCTAGGTGTACAGGGGAGCCGCACAGGCACCCTGGAGCATGGGGCCCGGTTGCAATTGCAATCCCTGCAACGCCTGTAGTTACGCCCCTGGTTGGCTGAGTCTGTGCAGAATAATGATAAAATGTAACAATAAATGAATTTCTTCTGAAATATTACCTGCAGACTCCATGCAGCTGTTTGCTTTATGAGCCACATTCCAGCTATATAGCTGTGAGGACAAGAAGTTTTCACACAGAAATGTAATTTGTGCCAATTTCCCTTTAATTAATGAATTCTCATAATAAAATACCAAACACAAAAAATGCTCAACCAGTAAGGAGAGAAGAGAAAACTTCCATGGATGTGATCAAATGAGCCCCCAAATGCAGGTATGTTGTGGGGATGCCTTTCTTCAGCAGAGACAGGGAAACTGGTCAGGGTTGATGGGAAGATGGATGGAGCCAAATATGGGGAAATCTTAGAAGAAAACATGCTAGAGTCAGCAAAAGACTTGAGACTGGGGCGGAGGTTCACCTTCCAGCAGGACAATGACCCTAAACATACAGCCAGAGCTACAATGGAATGATTTACATCAAAGCATATTCATGTGTTAGAATGGCCCGGTCAAAGTTCAGACCTAAATCCAATTGAGAATTTGTGGCAAGACTTGAAAATTGCTGTTCACAGACACTCTCCATCCAATCGGACAGAGCTTGAGCTATTTTGTACAGAAGAATGGGGAAAAATGTCACTCTCTAGATGTGCAAAGCTGGTAGAGAGTAGAGACATATCCAAAAAGATTTGCAGCTGTAATTGCAGTGAAAGGGGGTTCTACAAAGTATTGGCTCAGGGGGGTGAATACAAATGCACACCGCACTTTTCACATATTTATT
This sequence comes from Pelophylax lessonae, assembly GCF_965119305.1. Lineage (NCBI taxonomy): Eukaryota > Metazoa > Chordata > Amphibia > Anura > Ranidae > Pelophylax > Pelophylax lessonae. The sequence goes on along the minus strand of NC_138779.1, from coordinate 45,500,402 downwards.
TGTAAAAAAATTTGAAATCCATTTTTCATTTTCCTTCCACTTCACAATTATTTGCCACTTTGTGTTGGTCTATCCCATAAAATTCCAATATAATACATTTACATTTTTGGTAGTACATGACAAAATGTGGAAACTTTTAATGGGTATGAAAACTTTTTTAAGGCACTGTAGGTACAGCAAATGTTTTATAAACCAACACCTGCACATGAATGTGATTGGTGAAGCAGCCAACTGCTGATAAGCGCCCCTCCCCCACTGTACCATCCAGGGGAGGACTGGGCCAGGGGGGCAATTGCCCCCTGTGCTACTCTGATGCCCCGTAAAAAGGCTGCACCTCTTCTGCCACAGACATGCCTAAAAGATTCCTGGTGAAGAAAAGCAAAAAGTTTTTGCAACTGACCTACTGATTGTGGGTTGAAAACAAGGACAGAGCGCAGCCTCCCCCCTCCAGCATGGATGGTGTAAACTGTGTGTGAGCAGAGGCCGAGTCCATGCCCCAATGGAGACTCTCCTCCCCCTACCAGCCCCAACCGAGCTGTCCCAGCTCCCCTCAACCGCCCCCTGGTCGGATTCAGCCAGTGAGTAGAGAGTACCTGGAGCAGGGCTTCAGCCTGGAATGGGGGTCAAGGGGAGGACAGGAAGAGGGAGAGTGGGGGGGGGGGGCTGAATCGCTGCACTATGGGCCTCTGGTTTGTACTTGCCCCCTGGGCCGAAAGTTGCAAGTGTGCCCCTGGTACCATCTTAAGGACAGGTACAATGTATCCAGGGACAGCAGTGCTGAGTGCCCACTACCCTCCTGTATTGTCAAACAAGCAAATGTACTGTCGATGCAGCACCTATTCCCTGCGCTCTGAGTGGTGCAATCCTCTTATCCAACCTGACTGTAGGCTTGTAGATGAGAACAGATGACACGGCAACTTGGTAATACTTCAGCCTTGCAGCCCCTCGCTGGACCAGGGTGGTCCGGAAAACACTGTAAACGACAACAAACACAAGGGCGCACCGGCCTAGTGCATTATCTCTTAGACAGGTTTATTAAAATGATAGATTAAAAATACTCACAAACGAGTTTCTTTATAAAAAGCACATCAAATAGATATAAAATCCTCAGCAACAAGATCGGGATTAGATCGTCCCCTGAAGCTGTACAGGCTTACGCGTTTCGAGGCAGCGCCTCTTCTTCAGAGTAGCTCTGAAGAAGAGGCGCTGCCTTGAAACGCGTAAGCCTGTACAGCTTCAGGGGACGATCTAATCCCGATCTTGTTGCTGAGGATTTTATATCTATTTGATGTGCTTTTTATAAAGAAACTCGTTTGTGAGTATTTTTAATTTATCATTTTAATAAACCTGTCTAAGAGATAATGCACTAGGCCGGTGCGCCCTCCTGTATTGTGCTTTGTATTACTGAAGGTGGATTTTGCTCAGGTAGGTATAGGAATGTTTTGTTTATAAGAGGCTTTTATATCAAACATTAACTGGATTTGGGACTTGTTTAGATCGCCAACGTGAGAGTTTTGGTGCTTTACCTGAATTGAAATGAATAATTCAAACTTTTTTTTTCAGTTGCAAGTTTTTGCTGTAAATATGTCCCAAAGTTGGATAGATTGGAGGGGGGGGGGGGGCACTGTACAGAGGCACCTTAATATACCATACAATTTTCATTTTTATTTGTACATTTATGCAACTGCAATTGTGCTGCTCAGCAGTCTATTTTGTTTATTGTAGTGCACTTGGCTTTTTCTATTAACCCCCTCTGTTTTCTGTTTAGACCAGCCTTTTAGTTAGACACTCCGAGTCCCAGCCTCTCCTTTCCCAGTTTTTACCTTGCTGAGTGAAATACTTCTATAATAGAGAGACATGTTTTTTAAACTTTAAGAAAACAAAGAAAAATCCTTTCCAGTTCTCCTAATTAGAATAAACTACATTGGATTCCACTTCTGAGGCTTCTTCATGAGTTGACACTGCCTGTGAATCTTGTCGAGTCAGCAATTTCCTGACTGTCCGCACAGATGAGGTCTCAAGCATAGGCGGCTCTCTAATTAGGCAAATTAGGCGGTCGCCTAAGGCCTCGCACCTACAGGGGCCTCGCGGCCAGTGGCGGAGCAACAACATTTAGAAGGGCGCAGTCAGGGAAATCTCCCAAATAAAATATTGCTTTAAATCCTCGGATATAAAAGTTGCAGCAGTGTGCTGCAGTCCCTTTACTGCAGCTGCCAGGTGTCTGTTGTCCGCTGACACTTACCCTGCCTTCCCTGCCTGGGGATTGGCCGTCTGATCACATACCCCCTAAGATATGGAGGAATCGGTGGGTGTGTACCTGCATCAGTAGGAAGTGACTGCCCGGTCAGCTCACTCTGCTATCATCGGTTGTTGCTCTGGGAGGAGAGCTCTGCCCTGGCTCGGGAAAATAGAGGTAACCAGGCCCGACTTGTCACTCTGCAGGCTGGTCATAGATTTGTGGTGTCTACTACGCAAAGGGGGTGAGTAGTCCCAGGGAAGTTGGAAGAGTTTTAGAATGGTTGGTGGAGGAGGAGAAGAAGAAGAAGGCCCTGGGTGGCTGGGGGAGGAGAGGGTGGCTGGAAGAGAAGGAGAGGGTCCTTGGGTGGCTATGGGGAAAAGAAGAGGGCCCCTGGGTGGCTATGGGGAAAAGAAAAGGGCCCCTGGGTGGCTAGGGGAAAAAGAGAGGGCGCCTGGGTGGCTAGGGGAAGAGGAGAGGGCCCCTGGGTGGCTGAAGGAAAAGGAGAGGGTACCTGGGTGGCTGCGGGAGAAGGAGATGGCCCCTGGATGGCTGTAGGAGAAGGAGAGGGCTCCTGGGTGGCTGGGGGAGAGGGAGAGGGCCCTTGGGTGGCTGGGGGAGAAGTAGAGAGCCACTGGGGGAGAAGGAGATGGCCCCTGGGTGGCTGGGGGAGAAGGAGATGGCCCCTGGGTGGCTGAGGGAGGAGGAGAGGCCCCCCATGATGCCAGAGTCAGTTGCCAGGGAAGAGAGTGGAGCTGTGCCAGTCCTGCATATCTGACATCAAAGCCAAACATGGTGGAGCTGGAGCCCTTAGCCCTACACAATGACAGCACCCGAGGTGGAAGGTGAGGGGTAGCGGGGCTGTGACATTACATAACATATGGACTCTGTACATTATTGGTAGTTTTGGTTGGAGTGGTCCTTTAGATGTTCCAGAATATCAGGCTGTCATGCCTTAGTCCCCACAGAGTGCACTACAAGTCTTAGCATAGCAGGCAGTAGTTCCTCAGCCCCCTACAGAGAGCAGTACAAGTCCAAGCATAGCAGGGAGGAATGGCAGTGCACTATACTGGAATTTATAGTGCCCTCTGTGGGGACTCAGGTATGGCAGCCTTCTGCAGTGGGACTTGTCGTGCCCTAGACTGTGGCGGATTGAGGAAGGGAAGTGTAAGGGGGACTCTGGAAACTCTGATGCAAGGGGGAGCTTTGGTTACCACAGAATTCTCTTATACGCCAGAGTCCTCAGCTTTCCCCCTCAAATCAGGGTTCCCAGAACTCTCCTTACATCAGAGTCTCCAGCATTCCCCCTTAAATCAGGGTTCCCAGAACTCCCCTTACTTCAGAGTCCCCAACATTCCCCCTAAATCAGGGTTGCCAGAACTCCCCTTACTTCAGAGTCCCCAACATTCCCCCTAAATCAGGGTTCCCAGAACTCCTCTTACATCAGAGTCTTCAGAGTTCCCTCTTACAGTGTAAGGGGGAAACTCTGGAAACTCTGATGTAAAGGGGGCTCTGTGAAATTTGATTTAAGAGGGGGACTCTAATGTAAAGAGGAATTCTGTGGACTCTGATGTAAGGAGGAGATGCTGGGGAGAATCTGATTTAAAGGAGAACTCTTATGTAAGGGGGACACTGAACTCTGATGTAAGGAGGGACTCAGGGAATCATAACCTATAGGGAAATGCTGGGGACTGTGATGTAAGAGCAGACATATATATATATATATATATATATATATATATATATATACATGCATACCCGATGTTTGATGATCTTTGATTAAAGAAGAATTGGTTAGAGAAAATTCTAGAAACTGTGAATTCATAGTACAAAGGTTAAGTCTATTAATATATGCAATTTATACAGTTAATTTTTATCGCTTGAATTATTTTTCCCATTACGGGCGTGAGTGGGGCCTCATGTCCAAGTTTTGCCTTAGGCCTCACAGAGCCTAGAGCCGCCTCTGGTCTCAAGACCTCAATATGTGTGCAGACTTCTGATTTTATTAAAATACTCTTTTATTTAGGTCCCTTGTACTGCTTAGGAAAGGGAATGTTTTTTGCTCTTATATTAACTACCCACTGTGCACCCACCTTGCTGTGTCAGTTATAAATTGATTGAGCTTCTGCCACACATTGGCTCTCGGAATGGATGAAATAAGTTGGTGGGAGATGTTGTGAGGACCTGCTCTCAGCTCTGTCCTCAGGAACCTGCACAGACAGGTGGTGCCTTCAATGTTCATAGAGGCCGGCAAAGGATAATTTCCCATGCAGCGGGTCACTGCACTTTGCACATTGCTGTCTGACTTTTTTCAATAATCCCAACAGTCTGGCATGCTATTCCTGGCATTCAGCCACCTGGGAATGGGAAGGCAGATGTAATGGGGTCAGAAGGAGTGAGAGATAGCATAAACTGAATGGTATTTGTGCCAGCAGACATGCCAGACATGCTACATGGAGACAATGTTGCAGAGAAAACTTTTTTCCCAGGAAACATCATGTTCCAGCAGTTTGTGTCCAATTCTCCAATCGAACGTGTTGCTGGCGCAAAAATGAGATAAAGATGAAGAGAAATCAACAGCTTCATATTCTCAATTCCTGAAATGCTGGATCCAAATAAAACACCTAAAACAACAAACAGCCGGGACCATTTTAATAATAGGTAATAAAGGGCATTTTCACATCTAAATAAATAGTAACTAAAGACTTTCCATGATGGAGCTTGGGAGGCTGTAAAAATGTAAATTAAAAAACACAAACGATATATATATATATATATATATATACGTATACGTATACGTATACATATACGTATATGTATATATATATATATGTGTATATATATATATATATTATTATACAGTTTATTTATATATATTTATATTGTGCCGACAGTTTGCGCAGCGCTTTACAAAATGAGGGGAAACAATACAGTTACAATACAATTCAATACCAGAGGAATTAGAGGGCCCTGGTCATTAGAGCTTACAATCTAGAACAGGGATTCCCAAACTACGGCCATGCAGTTGTTCAGGTACTACAATTCCCATCATGCCTAGTCATGTATGTGAATGTCAGAGTTTTACAATGCCTCATGGGATGTGTAGTTCTGCAACAGCTGCAGGGCCGTAGTTTGGGAATCCCTGATCTAGAATATATATATATATATATACAGTATCTCACAAAAGTGAATACACCCCTCACATTTTTGTAAATATTTTATTCTATTTTTCCATGTGACAACACTGAAGAAATGACACTTTGCTACAATGTAAAGTAGTGAGTGTACAGCTTGTATAACAGTGTAAATTTGCTGTCCCCTCAAAATAACTCAACACACAGCCATTAATGTCTAAACCGCTGGCAACAAAAGTGAGTACACCCTAAGTGACAATGTCAAAATTGGGCCCAAAGTGTCAATATTTTGTATGGCCACCATTATTTTCCAGCACTCTTGGGCATGGAGTTCAGCCAAGCTTCACAGGTTGCCACTGGAGTCCTCTTCCACTCCTCCAAGACGACATCACAGAGCTGATGGAGGTTAGAGACCTTGCACTCCTCCACCTTCCGTTTGAAGATGCCCTACAGATACTCAATAGGGTTTAGGTCTGGAGACATGCTTGGCCAGTCCATCACTTTTACCCTCAGGTTCTTTAACAAAGCAGTGGTCGTCTTAGAGGTGTGTTTGGGGTCCTTATCATGTTGGAATCCTGCCCTGTGGCCCAGTCTCTGAAGGGAGGGGATCATGCTCTGCTTCAGTATGTCACAGTACATGTTGGCATTCATGGTTCCCTCAATGCACTGTAGCTCCCCAGTGCCGGAAGAGCTCATGCAGTCCCAGACCATGACTCTCCCACCACCATGCTTGACTGTAGGCAAGCTCCTTCCTCTGCGTCCGTTGATCTCCTTCTGACCGCCAAATTAGAGACCACCCCTCCTAAACTGTAACAAAAAACCCCACCCAGACATACCTTCTCCAATCACTGAGCCCCCCCATGACTCAACTATAATTTTAACTCCTACCTACCCTGTCTCCCCTCTTCACCTGGTCATGTCTGCCCTACGCTATTTTTTTTTTTTTTTTCGCTCCGGGCCTTGCTTTCTTCCCATTGAATATCACACTAATGTATCATGAGTTGTAGATATAGTCATTTTTAGCAGGGGTTTCCTGAGAAAGGAAAGTTATTTCAAGGGTTCCTCTGTATTGGAAAGGTTGAGAAAGACTGGTATAAAGAGTAGGGGTCAGGACTATGCAATGTTAAACACAGTATATAGAGTGCAGAGGTCAAGACTATGTGATCTACAATATATTGCATCAATTTCAGGAGTCAGGAATAGTAATGTACAGCATAGTGTATAGATTGCAGGGGTCAGAACAATCAAGGGGTCAATTACAATATAGTATATAGAGTGCAGGGGTCAGCACAATCAAGGGGTCAGCTACAATATAGTATATAGAGTGCAGGAGTCAGAAGTAAATACAGCCTGAAGCAAAAGCAAAAAAAATAGCGTAGGGCTAGCATGACAGGGGGATAGTGGAATCAGGGAAAGAGAGGGTTAATGTTAAAAGTGTGGAAAATAAATGGTTGAGTCCCTTACTGGATTGGTGGGTTTCACAGTGGGGGGGAGGGGCTGCAGGGGTCAGGTAGGAGAGTCAAGACAACTTCCTGGCATTCGGAGAAGAAGACACGTGGAGGAAGAACGTTCCCGTCCACCCAAAACTGGATCGGCTCTTTTTTAAGTGCTCATGTTGGCCTGGAGGTTGGGGTCTTTGGAGGCATTTTAAATATGCTGTGATTATCATATTAGGGACCCATCTAAGGTATGAAGTCCCCTGTGGAATGCCAGTTAATGGTGGGTTAACTGATAAGTTAAACTGAGAGGTATCTCCAGAATGTTGAGGTTGTCCCAGAGCCGGTGCTGTGTGTCTGGGGGACCGTTAAGTATTTATGAAGATACAAAAGTGGATACTTGATACTTGGGGCCTCCAAAAAGATCGGCAACCTTATGTTTATTCTTATCTTTATTGTTATTGTATTAATATTTTGTTCCTGTTTTAAGGAATGTTTGTTATATTTAGTTATTGGTTAATAAATGGCCGCTATGGCCAATTTTACTCCAAAATGGTGTTATGATGGTTATTGCAGTTTAGCTGGGTTAAAAGGGTTGGGGTAGGTTAGTGGTCATTATTTATGTGGGTGCTGATGACATCTGTGGTGCACAGGGGAGGACTGGCAGCCTTGGGCCTGGGGGGCAAGTCCAGTCAAGTGGCCCATTGAACCACCGAGCTCACCATCTATGCCCACCTGGTTTATAACGGATATTGATGTTATAAAGCAAGACAAATATGATACAATGTGGTAACATAATTTAATGTTAATAGCAACAAAGGAGGTTTAACAAAAATAATGCATCAATGCAGCCTCACCAGTGCCCATCAGTTCAGCCTCATCAGTGCCCATTAATGCAGCCTCACCAGTGCCCATCAGTCCAGCCTCATCAGTGCCCATTAATGCAGCCTCACCAGTGCCCATCAGTCCAGCCTCATAAGTGCCCATTAATCCAGCCTCACCTGTGCCCATCAAGGCATCCTGATCATTGCCCATCAATGCAACCTGACCAGTGCCCATCAATGCACCCTGATCAGTACCCATCAATGCAGCCTCACCAGTGCCCATCAATGCAACCTGATCAGTGTCCATCAGCTCAGCCTCATCAGTGAAAGAAGATTATTGGTGAACCCAACAAAAACTGCGCAAAATGAATGTGATGTATAAATAAATAAACACTACTCATATCTATAAATGTGTTTAGGGTGAAATTGCTTCCACTCTGCGAGCTGCAAAATCAACGTAAATAACGTGACAAATGAAAAAGTGAAAAAATGTGGCACTCAACAGTTTGATAAAACACAAAGTAAATTATTCCAATGTGCAAACGTTCGTGCAAAAAAACTGTTTCTAGTGTCCAAAAAAAAAAAGGGTTAAGCAAACAGCCAATGATGGAAACACAGACTTGATAGGAGTGAATCTCAAAAAAGCCTCCACCTCCACACGATCACCCAGTGAAATGTATAGGTACCGCTTACCAGAACCACTGGACCCCTTAGTTATAGGGGGTCAAACATGCTTATTGATCCACATCAGATCCGACCTTGCACATCCCCCTCTCACACAGGCGAGATAGGAGCCGCCGCTCCACGCCTGCGTTCCTTAGACCCTTAGATTGGGAACGTGAGACCGTAAACTTCCGGGTCTAAGGAACGCAGGCGTGGAGCGGGGTCTCCTATCCCCAGCAAACTGAAAATGATCCTTTGATGAGTAATACTGCACCATGAGAGCCTGTTTGTCATTTCTCTCCATCTATGACTTGGTTCTTTAATGCTCCATCGATTTGGCAACACACTGTCGCCTGTGTGAGAGGGGGATGTGCAAGGTTGGATCTGATGTGGATCAATAAGCGTGTTTGACCCCCTATAACTAAGGGGTCCAGTGGTTCTGGTAAGCGGTACCTATACATTTCACTGGGTGATCGTGTGGAGGTGGAGGCTTTTTTGAGATTCACTCCTATCAAGTCTGTGTTTCCATCATTGGCTGTTTGCTTAACCCTTTTTTTTTTTTGGACACTAGAAACAGTTTTTTTGCACGAACATTTGCACATTGGAATAATTTATTTTGTGTTTTATCAAGCTGTTGAGCGCCACATTTTTTCACTTTTTCAGCCTCATCAGTGTCCACCAGTCAGTGCAGCCTCATCAGTTTCCATCCATGCAGCCTCATCAGTCCCCAGCAACGCAGCACCACCAGTGTCCACCAGTGCAGCCTCATCAGTGCAGCCTGATCATTGCCCATCAATGCAGCCTCACCAGTGCATATAAGTTCAGCCTCATCAGTGCTGCTTGATCAGTGCCACCTATCAGTGTCCATCATTGCCACCTACTAGTGCTGCATATCAATCCAGCTTAATCATTGCTCCTGATCAGTGCTTACCATTGCCGCCACATTCTCTGCCCTGCTGACCCCGTCCTATGTCCCACTGGCCCCCATCCTCTGCCCTCATGTCCCAGGGTCTGATAAGGAAGCCGCAGCCATTCATTGTGAACAGCTGTGGCTTCCTCATCAGACCCTGAGACAAGAACAGTATACTGTGGCTGGGGTGGGATAAATGTAGATGGGGGTGCCCGATTTAAATCTTGCCTAGGGTAGCACAAAAATAAAATACACCACTGGACACTGATGCATAGTGACTAGTGGCAGTCATTAACCCCTTTGTGCTGCATTAGTTGTACCAGTGTCAGTGTTTATTAACCATTTCATGCTGCACAATACAGGGGTTAATTAACACTGACACTGGTGCCACTGTCACTAATGCAGCACAAAGGGGTTAATTAACTGCCACTGGTCACTAATGCATTAGTGGCCAGTGGCAGTACATTAACCCCCTCCATGCTGCATTTTACAAACAGCATTGTAAATTAACTCCTCGCCTCAATGAGTTAATTACTTGAGCCATTTCACACATCTACAACACTGACATAACATTGCCTTATGTAAGGTGTATTATCAGCCTGAGCAGCCTCTGAAAACTCACTATTCCACAGGGCTTCACTGGGCTGGCTCCTCGCAGTTCCTTGCAGAAGCACTCTCCTCCGTCCTTTCTTCCCGCCTCCTGGCCTCTGGATGACATCACACTCGGCCGGGACTAGAAAGCATCTGTCGGGTGGAGATCACTCCGCCTGACAGGGAAGTGACTGGACTCACCAGTCAAAAAGGCCACTCGCTCCGCACCGATTCCACCCCTGCAGACAGGCATGACACCCGCCGGCCGCCGCTACATTATAGTATACTTGCAGAGCTGCAGCAGAGCAGTGATGCTCCGCAAGTATAACACAATGTAGCGGCGGCCGGCGGGTGTCATGCCTGTCTGCAGGGGTGGAATCGGTGCGGAGCAAGTGGCCTTTTTAGGAAGCATCAGAGCGGCCTGGAGGGCAATCGCCTCCCTGCCTCCCGGCCCAGTCCGCCTCTGGTGGTGCATTAGTCATGTGATCTACAATATTGTGTATAGAGTTAAGGTGTCAGGATTATGTAATGTAAATTACAGTGTATAACATCAAGGGGTCAGAACTTTGCAATGCACAATATATTGTATAGAGTTCAGGGGTCAGGACTATACAATGTGCATCAGGGGCTAAGTCCACTCCCCACACTATATAATATATGCTTACACAGCAGCCATGTATAGTGTGTGATAATACTGTAGAGATTAGGCAGGTAGTTAGTGGATAGTGTGTTGAGTTAGTTTAGTGCAGTCAGTGTGGTGTACAGGCATACCCCACCTTGAAAATTTATGGATATGTTGTAGTCCTGGGTCCCCTCTCTGTGCTCCCCAAGTTTTGTATCCCTGTCACTTATAGTTTGTGAGCAGTGCCATGCCAAGCTAACCAAAATTTCCCATAGACGCCAATGTTAAAGACAGGGAGCAGTTTCATGCCAAGCTGACCAATATTTCCCATAGACGCCAATGAGCAATGAAAGTTGAAAATTGGTCTAGGCAGGAAAAGGGTGAAAGTGCCCTGTATTTAAGTGGTTAAAGAGAACCTTATGACCCTTTGGGTTTGGTATAGATTTTAAGGGGAACTCCACGCCAAAATGTAAAAAAGAAAACGACATGGGGCCCCCCCCCAAAATCCATACCAGACCCTTATCCGAACATGCAGCCTGGCAGGCCAGGATAGGGGAGGGACAAGGGAGCACCCCCCCCCCCTCCTGAACTATACCAGGCCGCTTGTCCTCAATATGGGAAGGGTACTTTGGCGTGCCTCTTCCCGACAACCCTAGGCTGTGGTTGTGGGGGCCTGCGGGTGGGAGGTTTATCGGAATCTGGACGGCCCCTTTAGCAAGGGGGCCCCCAGATCCTGCCCCCCCTGCTATGTGAATGGGTATGACCAAGACTGAAAGCAGCACTCAGAACTCAGCATTTACAAGAGGACGCACAGCTCCTCACACGCTTGTCTCCAGGTCAAGCTTGTCTTCCTGGAGACAAGCGTGTGAGGAGCTGTGCGTCCTCTTGTAAATGCTGAGTTCTGAGTGCTGCTTTCAGTCTTGGTCATCCCCTTTGTACACCTGGAGTCCATTGAGGTCTACCGGTTCCATGGTCCTTATTCGGAGGTTCTGTGATTGTTCGGAGAGGAATTCTGGTGACTGATTTCGCACGCCTGTTTGACCTTCCTTAACAGGGGGTCCAACTATCTGGTAAGGGTACATCCTCTTTTTGTGTGATCTCAGCCAAGAAACTTCCTTTGCAAGAATTTTGTTGGATCTGTGGCTACATTTTCAGCATTTGATTCTTTTTCCTCTATATGGGCTTATGGACATTGGTTCACCTCTTTTCCTTTAGTTAGTTAATTTATTTAGTGGCGCTGTACCATCTTCACATTGTCTTTTTGGTTTGATATACTTTGTACTAGCAGCCTTTTTAGCTCATTGTTCTTTGTGCGCAGCTTTCCTCCATTACAATGTTTTATAGCAGAAAGTAAAATATATATTGTGTTTTTTTCAAAATTGTCGCTCTTTTTTTTGTTTATAGCGCAAAATCTAAAAACTGCAGAGGTGATCAAATACCACCAATAGAAAGCTCTATTTGTGGAAAAAAAGGAAATTAATTGTATTTGGGTACAGCATCGCACGACCACGCAATTTTTCGTTAAAGTATCGCAGTGCCGTATCGCAAAAAATGGTCTGGTCATTAAGGGGGTAAAACCTTCCGAAGCTGAAGTGATTAAAATGAGGACTTTTGATTTTTAATGTTTGTGTCTCATAGACTTTAAAAAAGTTTGCATGTTTGCTAGAACTTTTTCCCTGTTCGAGATGTTCTGGTGTGAACCGAACAGGGGGGTGTTCGGCCCATCACAAATTAGGACTATGCAATGCACAATCTAGTGTATAGAAAGCAGGGATCAGGATTATGTGATGTACAATATAATGTATTGAGTCCAGGGGTCAGGACCATGCAACGTACAAGATATTATAGAGAGAGTAGGGGTCAGGACTATGCAGTGTACAATATAGTGTATAGCAGTGGCGGCTGGTGTATTGGGGCCTCTATCCATGCGTCCGGCCCCTAATCTACATGCAGGGCGGCAGACACATGGAGTTTAATGGGGCTTTTTTATTTTTTAACCATGTGACTAGAGCCAGAGGCTCTCACAAGCTAAAAAAAAGGATGGGCTCGGGGCGCAGAGCACTGCGCCCCAAGGCCACCCAGTTGTGTGATAATAGCGAATGAATATTCAGTATTGTCACACGGATCCGCCTACTGGCCAATCAGGAAGCGGGTCCTGAGACCTGTTTCCTGATTGGCCAAAAGTAGAAGCCATGCCATTGGGCATGGGGAGGAGACGCTTCTCCTGAGGGGGAAGAAGCCGAAGCTGAAGCTGCCGCCGCTGCCGCTCAGGGTGAGTGAGCCATAGGAGGGACCTGGGTTCTGTACCATGTACAGTAAAGAGTGCAGGGATCAGGAACATGTAATATACAATAAAATATATAGAGTTCAGGGGTCAGGAGTATTTATTGTAGGACTCCTTATATTGCTGGTTAGTGAAAAGAAAAAAAATGGCTAGTGTTAGTGTTTGTTGGGGGAAGAATGCCCTAGTGTTGCTGTTAGAGGGTAAAAGAAGAATTTATGTCAGTGAGAAATAGCCAATGGTGTCAGTAGGAATGAAGTAAATAACATTAGTGCTCAAGTAGACACTTACATAAACTAACACTGTGTCCTGCACTGACCGTTCACATTCACCTCCCCCCCCCCCTTCTTCTCTGCCGGAACTATGCCAATACCATTGGGCAGGTGACTCCATCTGACACTACTGCCATAGACCTGGAGCCAGGTACTGGAAGGATTGTTTCAGCACTCAGCTCCAGGACACAGCCTGAGCCTATTGGGACATACCTTCCAACTTTCCGAGATAAGAAAGAGGAACACCTATAGCCTGAAGTATGATAAAGGGGGACAACTAAAGAAGACAAGGGGACAGGAATTGGGGTCCATAGGGAGATGATTGGGAGCTGTGCTTTGTATTATCACACAATGTGGCATTTAGAGAGGTGACGGTCTTGAAGTTGAAAGTCTCTTGCTGCCCCAGAAGGGGAATTGCTAATGAAATCACTCAGACATTCATGTGTTCTTATTTTTAGAGGTCGCTATTCCCTAACACACAGAGCTCTGGAGAGCGTCACTTTCTAATGTGACCTGACAACAGCAGTAAGATAAATGCTGAATATTAGTTATATGGAACCTTTCTCACATTGTACCAGGATTATGTTTGCCATATGTGCACCTCTAATACAGCTTTCTGTACTTGGTGCAATGTCTAACCTTGAGCAGACTGTGTAACATCACAGCGATGGGTGGCCCACCCTGGAATGAAATGGCTGTGGGGTCCATGTGATGCCACAAAGGTGATTTATAAAAACTGGGACTAATGCTTTTGAAAGATGAAAACTGATTTGTGGTCTTTATAGCTTACAGCTCCAGTTTTCATAAAACTGTAACAAATGTTATTACCTGTGTATGCGTCCCACCTTGTACAGACTCTCTACTGCTGGTATTTGGATGGGTTCCTGTGTATATTTATTACTGACTTCTAGTTGTACATTTTAGTGAGAGGTCGTACTAAATTAAAGACCAACTCCAGATAATACTTTCTTTCTGTTTTCTCTTTACATCCTTTTTGACATCCTAGTTGTCATTCAGAACAGGAAGTGGAGGAAAGTCTACCCACTTCCTGTGTATGTGAGGGGAAATTCACAAAACACTGATGCAAGCAGGAGTGAAGACACATTTTCTTTAGAGTGAGGGAGGTTTAGCTTGTTGAGGATTCTGAGGAAGCTTGGTTAGGATTTTTTCTACTGACTAGCCAGGGAGAGTGTACAGACACACTGGAGGACTTCATTTGGTGCAGACACACACTGGAGAGCTTTATCAGGGGCAGATACACTGGAGGATCTCATTTGGTGCCTACACACACTAGAGGACTTTATCTGGTGCAGACACACACTTTAGGGCTTTGTTGGTTGCAGATATACACTGGAGGACTTAATTTGGTGCAGAGACACACTTGAGGGCTTCATTGGCTGCAGATATACACTGGGGGGGGGGGGGGGGGGCTTCATTTGGTGTAGATACACAGTAGGGGACTTTATTTATTTAATTTTGTGCAAGCACACACTGGAGGACTTCATTGCATGCAGATATACACTGGAGGACTTCATTTGGTACAGACACATACTGGAGGACTTCATTTGGTGCATATTTACACTGCATGACTTCATTTGGTATAGATACACAGTAGAGGACTTCATTGTAGGAACACCCTGGAGGACTTCATTGGGTGTAGATAGACACTGGAGGGCTACACAGTAGAGGACTTCATTGTAGGAACACCCTGGAGGACTTCCTTGGGTGTAGATAGACACTGGAGGGCTTCATTTGGTGCAGACACACATTAGAGGGCTTAATTTGGTGCAGATATATACTAGAGGACTTAATTTGGTCCCGACACACACTGAAGGACTTCATTTAGTGCATACATGCTGGAAGACTTTATTTGTGCAGACACACACTGAAGGACTTCATTTGGTGGAGACATCCTGGAGGAATTCATTGTAGACACACACTAAAGGACTTCATTTGATGCAGACACACACTAAAGGACTTCATTTGATGCAGACACACACTGAAGGACTTCATTTGATGCGGGTACACACTGAAGGACTTAATTTAAAGAAGACACACACTGGAGGACTTCATTTGGTGCAGATAAACTGCAGGACTTCATGTGGTGCAGACACACACTGGATGACTTCATTTGGAGCAAACACTCAAGAGTACTTCAGTTGGTGCAGGCACACAAGAGTACTTCAGTTGGTGAAGACACACAAGAGTACTTTAGTTGGTGAAGACACACAAGAGTACTTTAGTTGGTGCAGACACACAAGAATACTTCAGTTGGTGCAGACACACAAGAGTACTTCAGTTGGTGAAGACACACAAGAGTACTTCAGTTGGTGCAAACACACAAGAGTACTTCAGTTGGAGCAAACACACAAGAGTACTTCAGTTGGTGCAAACACACAAGAGTACTTCAGTTGGTGAAGACACACAAGAGTACTTCAGTTGGTGCAGACACACAAGAGTACTTTAGTTGGTGCAGACACACAAGAGTACTTCAGTTGGTGCAGGCACACAAGAGTACTTTAGTTGGTGAAGACACACAAGAGTACTTCAGTTGGTGCAGACACACAAGAGTACTTTAGTTGGTGCAGACACACAAGAGTACTTTAGTTGGTGCAGACACACAAGAGTACTTTAGTTGGTGAAGACACACAAGAGTACTTCAGTTGGTGCAGACACACAAGAGTACTTCAGTTGGTGCAAACACACAAGAGTACTTCAGTTGGTGCAGACACACAAGAGTACTTCAGTTGGTGCAGACACACAAGAGTACTTTAGTTGGTGAAGACACACAAGAGTACTTCAGTTGGTGCAAACACACAAGAGTACTTCAGTTGGTGAAGACACACAAGAGTACTTCAGTTGGTGAAGACACACAAGAGTACTTCAGTTGGTGCAAACACACAAGAGTACTTCAGTTGGTGCAGACACACAAGAGTACCTCAGTTGGTGAAGACACACAAGAGTACTTCAGTTGGTGAAGACACACAAAAGTACTTCAGTTGGTGCAAACACACAAGAGTACTTCAGTTGGTGCAGACACACAAGAGTACTTCAGTTGGTGCAAACACACAAGAGTACTTCAGTTGGTGCAGACACACAAGAGTACTTCAGTTGGTGCAAACACACAAGAGTACTTCAGTTGGTGCAAACACACAAGAGTACTTCAGTTGGTGAAGACACACAAGAGCACTTCAGTTGGTGCAGACACACAAGAGTACTTCAGTTGGTGCAGACACACAAGAGTACTTTAGTTGGTGAAGACACACAAGAGTACTTCAGTTGGTGCAAACACACAAGAGCACTTCAGTTGGTGCAAACACACAAGAGTACTTCAGTTGGTGAAGACACACAAGAGTACTTCAGTTGGTGCAAACACACAAGAGTACTTCAGTTGGTGAAGACACACAAGAGTACTTCAGTTGGTGCAGACACACAAGAGTACTTCAGTTGGTGAAGACACACAAGAGTACTTCAGTTGGTGCAGACACACAAGAGTACTTTAGTTGGTGAAGACACACACTGGAAGACTTCAGAGGACGTGAGAAATGTTGAAGTTCTGGTGTGTTGCTCCTGAAGGAGCAAAAGGTTAGAGGATGCACTTTTCAGAGGTCCCTTGACATTGCAATGTGGCTTTACGTGTACTGGTGTACAATAAAACCTCTGTTTTTAACCAAAATCTTTTAATTATGTAATTTGAGCTGACTGGGCAGAGAGTGTGCTAGGGAATTTTTGTATTGTTTCCATTAGACAGCCAATTTCTATTTCTGCTACATCTATGAGAGTAGTAAGGGTCCTTTCACACGAGCTTTCCTCCCAGTGGACTCTGTTTTGCTCAGCGGGGATTGATCCGCCGATCCCCGCTGAGCAGGTGGATGACTGGTCTGTCTCGGCCTACTTTGCAGAGACGGAGCTGTCTTATCCCCACTCTCCTCTATGGGAGATCGGATGATAATGGACCGCCTGTCCGTTTTCATCCGATCCTATCCGATACTCCTATTTTCCATCCATCTGGATTTCACAGACAGGATCGGATAGCAGCGGGTGTCAGCGGACATTTCACCGCTGACATCCGCTGCTCCATAGAGGTAGATGCAGCATCCGATCCAGGAACGCCTGAAAAACTGACAGGTGGACGTGATCGGAAAACCCGTGTGAAAGGGCCGGGGCCTAACACTGGGGGAGATTTATTAAAACTGGTGAACACAGAATCTGGTGCAGCTGTACATACTAACCAATCAGCTTCTAACTTCAATTAAGCTTTGACAATAAGAAGCTGATTGGTTTTGATGCACAGCTGCACCATATTCTGTGGGCACCAGTTTTAGTAAATCTCCCCCACTGTGACATACAGTATACAATAATTATTACATTGAGAGCAGTTTACCTGATGGTTACCCCATACTTTCCTAAAAGAAGAGTGATACATACACCTGCAGGTAGGTGCTAGGTAAAGGTATAGTGGGCTTTGTCTGCTTAACAGCAGGGCTGTGATTTATTAGTCAGGGTGTCATGGTTTACAGGTGTGCCTGCTGAGAGGGGAGTCTCCCCACTGGCTCCTGTGAGAGGCTTCTCATAGGGCGGTGGAGGAAACCCAATCAGGGGACATATCCAGGCTTGTAACTACCCCAGAAAGCATATTGTGCTGCAAGGGATTCTGGGAGTGGGTATAAGTTTGGGGGTGGCACATGACACAATGTCTTTGGCGGGAGCAGAGTCCCAGGATGGAGAGTGTGGCTGTCTCTCCTCCTGTCTGAGGAAGGTGGATGTCTCGAGGTGTCGCTTGAGAATCCAGAGAGTGCTGAGTTGAGCTGAGGGGATCCGGTGTGCCGAGATCCTGCAGAGACAGAGAGGGGTCCAGTCCCAGGAAAGCCTACACAGGTTGTGAGTACTGAGGATTGCCCCTGGGGGTCTGCCAGAGTTAAAGGGGACCACTCCGGAAGAGGTTCTGGGATCCAGTGTCAGCTAGCGGAACGGGGGTCCCTAGGCTGAGGACCCTGAAGTTACAGAGGGGGGTACATAGGCAGTGAACCCCGAAAGATTCAAGTTAAAGGGGGCACCTACTATTGGGCCCTGAATTGTACAGAGAGTGTGCCAGTTGGGATTTACAGTTCCACAACATACTACCTCAAGCCAGAGCAAGGTAGGAGGGAAGTATTCAGTGACTTGTTGCAGTGTAACAGTGTCGGTGGTTCCACAATTCACAGTCCTGGATCTTTTGGACTTTAAGTCAAGGATATAGAACTTCTATTTAGCTACAGAGTATTCTCAGAGTTAGTGAGCGTTGGCTGGCGCCGGCTGGCGTCGAGAAAGTGCCAACGGGCATTTTTCAGGACCCAAGTCCCAAGTGTACATAGTTGAAGCCTAAAGGAGTATACCACTCATTCCCTTCTCCCATCCCCTTTATCTACAATAAAACAACAAAACCAAGATGCCGGAGTTCATGTCTCATTCTCTACATCCAGGGCCGCAGCTCACATGGGCTGGAAAGGTAACTTGTAACAATGGCAGACCCACATCAGGCCACAGGTCTGGAAAACCTGCTACACATAATAGATCCACACTTATGAAAGGCAGCTAAAGACCTCCAATGGGTCAAGAGGGGGGTCTTGCTATGTATGCCCCATTGATGGTATTCCCATAGATTAAAGAGAGATAACAGATATTTATGTAGCACCCTACAGGTAGGTGCTAGGTAAATTTATAGTGGGCCTTATCTGCCTAACAGCAGGGCTGTGATTTATTAGTCAGGGTGTCATGGCTTCCAGGTGTGCCTGCTGAAGGGGGAGACTCCCCTCTGGCTTCTGTGAGAGGCTTCTCATAGGGCAGTGGAGAAAACCCAATCAGGGGACACATCCAGGCTTGTTACTACCCCAGAAGGCAGATTATGCTGCAAAGGATTGTGGGAGTGGGTATAGGTTTGGGGGTGGCCCATGACACGAGGTCTTTGGCAGGAGCAGAGTCCCAGGATGGAGAGTGCGGCTGTCTCTTCTCCTGTCTAAGGGAAGAGGATGTCTCGGGGTGTTGCCTGAGAATCCAGAGAGTGCTGAGTTGAGCTGAGGGGATCCGGTGTGCCGAGAACCTGCAGAGAGCGAGAGGGGTCCAGTCCCAGGAAAACCTACACAGGTCGTGAGTACTGCGGATTGCCCCTGGGGGTCTGCCAGAGTCAGAGGGGACCACTCCGGAAGAGGTTCTGGGATCCAGTGCCAGCTAGCTGAAAGGGGGTACCTAGGTATCACGTACCTGGAGGTGAGCCTGAATGGTGAGGAAGGCCTCTCTTACGCCTCTGACTCGGGACCCCTGATAGTGTAGACAGGAGGTGCCGAGTATAGAGTAGCACGAGTGCCTGATGTAGCTGGAAGCAGGCTGATGTCCACAGACAGGGATAGCCGCGTAGGTCCAGAGCAGGTATGCAGGCAACTGGTGCTGGTGGCAGGGGCGTAGTGAGACAAGCCGGGTCAGAAGCCAAACGGTCATACAGGAGCCAGAAGGAGCAGACTGGAGCGGAGGTCAAGGGACAATCCGAGGTCGGTGCAGGCAGAGAGCAGAGGATAGTCAGGACAAGCCGGGTCTGGTACTGGTAAACAGGATACAGGTAGCAGGTTCAGGTCAACAAGGCTGAAGACAAAGCAGCACTGAACCTGTGTGCTGATCCAGCTTAAATAGTGCTCTTCCTTGATGAGAAGGGTGGAGCCAGGATTAGCCTGTGAGTTTAACTCATCCTCTGCCAGAGCCTTTCTGACAAAACCTCTTCTTACACTAGGTTGAGGACCCTGAAGTTACAGAGGGGGGTGCATAGACAGTGAACCCCGAAGAGTTCAAGGCTAAAGGGGCACCTACTAATGGGCCCTGAATTGTACAGAGTGTGCCAGTTAGGATTAACAGTTTAACAGGATTCTACAACATACTACCTCAAGCCAGAGCAAGGCAGAAGGGAAGTATTCAGTGACTTGTTGCGGCATAACAGTGTCCTGGATCTTCTGGACTACAAGTCGAGGATTCAGCACTTCTCTTAAGTTACACAAAGATAGTGAGCGTTGGCTGGCGCCGGCTGGCGTCAAGGAAGCGCCAACAGGCATTTTTCAGGAACAAAGTCCCAAGTGTATATAGTTGAAGCCTAAAGAAGTATCCCAATCATTCCCTTCTCCCATCCCCTTTATCTACAGTACAATAAAACAACAAAACAAAGATGCCGGAGTGGTTCATGTCTTCACACTCAGGGCCACCGCTCACATGGGCTGGAACGGTAACCGGTAACAATGGCAGACCCACATCAGGCCACAGGCCTGGAAAACCTGCTACATTTATTTAAGGTACTTATATAGTGCCCACAAATTACCCATATATATTGCATATATATTGCACATTCGCATCAGTCCCTGCCCTCAGGGAGCTTACAATCTAAGGTCTCTAACTCACATTCATATATCCACATACTATAGTCAATATAGACAGGAGACAATTTAGCTACCAGCATGTCTTTGGAGTGTGGGAGGAAACCCGCGCAGGCACAGGGAGAACATGCATATCCAGACAGGTATTGCCGTGGTTGGGATTCAAACCAACAACCCTAGTGCTGCTAGATGGAAGTGCCAACCACGTAGTCGCTATAGTGAAATATCTGTTTGTTGACCGTTCCAGCTGCAATCTTTTTTTGCCAATATTCCTTACAATTCTTCTGTAGGAGAGTATTTTATAGTGACCTATGCGCAGTGATGACAAGGACTGATCCTCACCTGTTTGTCATAGATGACACTGGAATGTGGTCAGGATTTGTGCAGAGGCGTTTTTTCCCAACAAACAATCCCATTAGCTCTTTGTCTGAACGTTTGGGTCACCCAATGCACTTACTGAAAATTTTGGCCAGTTCCCCAATTTGTCTAAGTCCTGTTGGCTCATGGCTGAATCTGTTGTGTAAGAGGCGAGAGTGATGAGCAGCTTTGCAAAACACACCCAGCACTAAGTCTAATATGACAGAATGCTGAGTCGTACATAGCCAAATGATATCTGTCTATGTATGATTTATGTAATGTGAAAAGAACATAGATAACACAATTTTGTGCAGCCTAGGAATAAATGTTCAGTAAACTGATAGCATCACTGAAATAAAAAGTAAAAGTTGGGTTGCTGAGGTTGTGGACAAAGATCTGGCTGTGCAGACAATCCTCTACTATCAGCACAAGGCAGTGATGGGGTGACTCCAAAAACAACTGCAAACCTCAGACTGTCCTTTTCTAGTGCGGATCTGAATTTGTTTGGTTGCTGTAGGGCAGCCTTTCTCATCCTTTTCAACACAGAGGAACCCTTGAAATTTCTGGTCTTGGGGAACCCCTGCTTAAAATCTACAACTCATGACACATTAGTGTGACAGTCAGAGGGAAGAATGCTCCTTACTCTTGTCATCATTGGGAATAATTACCCCCCTTACAGATAGCTAAAAGGAACAATGGAGTCATTGGAAATTTATCTGAGAGGCAGAAATTGCTCATTGATCAAGGAACCCCGAGCAACCTCAGGAGGAATTCTAGAGTTCCATGGAACCCTGGTTGAGAAACCCTGCTACAGTGTAGGGTAACACAGACCATTCTACACATACACTTTAATAAAAAATGCTGTTAGTAACATTTTAGGTCATTAGGAAAAGGGGAAAAAAGAAGCAATGATGAAATCCAAAGTGGTGAAGAAATTCCAGGACACCCAGACCTCTCTGACAAAGTAGACTGTTTATCGTGAGGTCAAAGACAGCCGACCCTCTTTAGGCATCTGCGTCTCCTTCCTCAGGGCAAAATTCTGTGGCTTGCAGAGAGCAGCACATGGAAGACTAAAATTAAGAAGATTAGAGCAATAAAACAATGCAAAAAGAGTAATATACATATAAATAAATATAATAATAAAAATAATAACAATTCCAGCAGATAATAAAGAGATGGCAGCAGCTCTTAGACATCAAGTGCTAATAAACCCTATGAATAAAACTGGTAAATGGTCAATAAATTTCTTTGACTATAGATGACAGCAGGGCAGATATTTTTTATTCATCCTTTTCTGCAAGATTGGATGCTTAAAATTCTTTGTTTTCTGTGATCATGCCGTAGTATTTGTGTTTTTACCACCGAAAGCGGATCTTCACTGCATCTGAGCACCACAAACCAAAAATTTTATTTAATTCATTTTTAATATTCAAAGCAAACTCTCCAATCCATCCATGTCTCTATTATTTTGGTAAAAAATCACTTTGGAAACCACCCCCTAGCATTTCTGGGTGTAGCCATCTTAAGTAAGGGCAAATGATTCATTCAGCATTTAGTTCCTGCTCTTAGTTCAAGTATGCATGCAGAAGAGTGTGAAGCTCTTGTACCTTTTTTGGGCATCATGCGTCCCACGATTTTGTTTGCCCGATGTTACCGCGATTCGGCAGGCGGAAATCGCGGCAACATCGCACAGCTTTTGGGGTGCCATTGCAAATCACGGGCAACGCACAGGCGTCCCGCGATTTGCAATGATTTCCAGATTGCGGGCAGAATCGCAGTGATTCTGCCCGCGATCCGCTACGCCCACATGTGAACGTAGCCTTAATGACTGCTCCAAAGCAGATTTACTGCTACAGGGTGGCCATTCTGTGCAGAATCACACTTACAGTATCTCACAAAAGTGAGTGCACCCCTCACATTTTTTTAAATATTTTATTATATCTTTTCATGTGAATACATTGAAGAAATGACACTTTGCTACAATGTTAAGTAGTGAGTGTACAGCTTGTATAACAGTGTACATTTGTTGTCCCCTCAAAAATACTCAACACACAGCCATTAATGTCCAAACCGCTGGCAACAAAAGTGAGTACACCCCTAAGTGAAAATGTCCATATTGGGTCCAATTAGCCATTTTCCCTTCCCGGTGTCATGTGACTCGTTAGTGTTACAAGGTCTCAGGTGTGAGACGGGAGCAGGTGTTAAATTTGGTGTTATCGCTCTCACTCCCTCATACTCGTCACTGGAAGTTCAACATGGCACCTCATGGCATGGAACTCTCTGAGGAAAAAAAAATTGTTGCTTTACATAAATATGGCCTAGGCTATAAGAAGATTGCCACTGAGCTGCAGCACAGTGGCAAAGACCATACAGCAGTTTAACAGAACAGGTTCCACTCGAAAAGGCTTTGCCATGGTCAACCAAAAAAGTTGAGTGCACGTGCTCAGGCTCATATCCAGAGGTTGTCTTTGGGAAATAGACGTATGAGTGCTGCCAGCATTGCTGCAGTGGTTGAAGGGGGGGGGGTCAGCCTGTCAGTGCTCAGACCATACGCCACACGCTGCATTGAATTGGTCTGCATGGCTGTCGTCCCAGAAGGAAGCATCTTCTAAAGATGAGGCACAAGAAAGACCGCAAACAGTTTTCTGGAGACAAGCAGTCTAAGGGCATGGAACCACATGTTCTGTGGTCTGATGACCAAGATAAACTTATTTGGTTCAGATGGTGTCAAGCGTGTGTGGCGGCAACTGGGTGGGGAGTACAAAGACAAGTGTGTCTTGCCTGCAGTCAAGCATGGGGGTGGGAGTGTCATGGTCTGGGGCTGCATGAGTGCTGACGGCTCTGGGGAGCTACAGTTCATTGAGGGAACCATGAATGCCAACATGTACTGTGACATACTGAAGCAGAGCATGATCCCCTCCCTTCGGAGACTGGGCCGCAGGGCAGTATTCCAACATGAGAACGGCCCCAAACATACCTCCAAGATGACCACTGCCTTGCTAAAGAAGCTGAGGGTAAAGGTGATGGACTGGCCAAGCATGTCTCCAGAGCTAAACCCTATTGAGCATCTGAGGGGCATCCTCAAACGGAAGGTGGAGGAGCGAAAGGTCTCTAACCTCCATCAGCTCTGTGATGTCATCATGGAGGAGTGGAAGAGGACTCCAGTGGCCACCTGTGAAGCTCTGGTGAACGCCATGCCCAAGAGTGTTAAGGAAGTGCTGGAAAATAATGGTGGCCACACAAAATATTGACACTTTGGGCCCAATTTAGACATTATCACTTAGGGGTGTACTCACTTTTGTTGCCAGCGGTTTAGACATTAATGGCTGTGTGTTGAGTAATTTTGAGGGGACAGCAAATTTACACTGTTATACAAGCTGTACACTCACTACTTTACATTGTAGCAAAGTGTCATTTCTTCAGTGTTGTCACATGAAAAGATATAATAAAATATTTACAAAAATGTGAGGGGTGTACTCACTTTTGTGAGATACTGTATATATACAGTATGTGATTCTGCACTTCCTGGTAGGGGGTGCACCGCTTCTGCTGTGATTTCTTACAGCAGAAGCCGATTAGTGGGTATTGACCAATGGGTATCCACTGGCACCTGCCGTTCCTGACGGGGGAAGTAAAGAAAATCCATCCCTCCCCTTAGTAAAAGCACCTAACACAGTACACAATATCAATCAATCAATACATGCTTTTTGAGATTTTTTTAACCAAAAATATGTAGCAGAATACATATTGGCCTAAATTAATGAAGAAATTGGATTTTTTAAAAAAAATGTTATTGGATATGTTTTATAGCAGAAAGTAAAATAAAAAAATATATATATATATTTTTTTAAATGTCGGTATTTTTTTGTTTATAGCGCAAAAAAATAAAAAAGGCAGTGGTGAAAAAATACCACTAGAAGAAAGCTCTATTTGTGGGGAAAAAAATGACATAATTTTTATTTGGGTACAGTGTGGCACACCCGTGCAATTGTCAGTTAAAATAACGCAGTGCCGAATCGCAAAAAATAGCCTGGCCATGAAGGGGGGTAAATCTTCTCGAGCTGAAGTGGCTAATGATGTTCTCTTCATATCAAGCAAACACCGTGCTATACCTGAAGACCAGAGTCCTGTGTCTCTCACAACACGGAGAATATAACACACCTTTTCATAGATTTTCACGATTACTTTAGTTTCCGTATTTGTTCAAGGAGAAAAAAGAAGTCTTGAAGTCACAGG
The DNA here is from genome assembly GCF_965119305.1 of Pelophylax lessonae. NCBI lineage: Eukaryota > Metazoa > Chordata > Amphibia > Anura > Ranidae > Pelophylax > Pelophylax lessonae. The sequence goes on along the minus strand of NC_138779.1, from coordinate 45,475,449 downwards.
CTGTTTTGTACTAATCTTAGGGCGGCAGGCTGCTTGTTTGACAAAATAGAGGTATAGGAACCACTCACGTGTTGACGTTCAAGACCACAAATTCACAAAGGGTTCACCTGAGCAAGAGGGGCAATGCCCATATCCAAAGGGGTGAAAAAAGTTGAAGAAACATTGGCCTCTATGATAATGGGGAATATTTATTGGGAATTTAAATTTAGCCAACACACTTCGGAATCTGAAAAAATGTAAGGGTCAGTGGCGCTGCACATATGAGAATGTGATATTGATAGAAAATATAAATAAAGTGTCCTAGTGCATAAATACCATAAATACAACCAACTACATAAAAATTATATACTGTACAATAAAAATGAAGTGATTGGGTATACACACTTCTATAAAAATATATATAAAAGTGTCAATTGAAGTAACTCAGTGCTGTGAGATATATTGAAGAGTCTTAGTGCTGTGAATAATTAATAACAACCAACTTAATATATACAGGTGATGCCTGAATCACAAATGTGACATATAAATAAAGTGTAATAAGTGTTGGGATGAGCCCCAAAATACGTGTATAAAAATGTGTATAGTGATCATCCAATAAATACATTTAAAATAAATACATATAAAATGAATAAATATAATAAGAACAAATAAGTGTCAGTATAAGTGCCAGTGCTAATAACACACTAGATAGTCCATGCAGGTCTTTCACCAAAGACTGATGGTGGTGATACTCCTCCACAGTGGTAGTAAACCAGGGGAGGTGGGGGTGCTCGTGGTCATTCCAATCATGAATGCACTCACCGAAATTAATCACCCCACAAGGGGGTATCACGCCCAAATCTGATATCCTCTTAGTAGCAGCGATACATCAAGGGATGAGACATATGTTCCTCTCAATTGGCAGGGGTACATCAGGGGTAAGCCTTATATAGATGGTCCCAGAAGCCTCAGTTAGCTTGCGGGGAAACCCCTACGGGGGGGACAAGAAAAGAGGGTCATAATAGTGTGATACAGTTTAAGTAAGTGTTTTATTTAAGTAAAAACAAGGTACTCACAAATGGATGAGAAATAGTAAGTGGTACAATATGTATCCTCCCGGAACGTGGTATGCATTTCAAATGACGGAAACTGGAAACCCGGAATCCGGAAACCGGAATCCGCAAGCGACGTAATGGTGCTAGATGCGTTTCGTCATGTCACGTCTTCAGAAGCTCGGAATCTGTGTCTCCTTCCTCAGGGCTGTGGCTTACAATGAGCAGCCAACAGAAGACTGTGAGGGCCTGTTCAAACCACGTCTATTGAGCTGTATTTTTCTGCATACCACCACACATGTATGGCATGAACAAGACTCAACAAACTGTTTTCTATGTGCCCTATTCATCTATTCATACCTATACATGTGGGGTGGTGTGCAAAAAAAAAAAAAAAAAACACAGCTTAATGGACACGGTGTGAACAAGCACTCAAATGAACAATGAGGACTGAAAAGCCCTAACCTGGTGGTGGTGACACCTACATACCTTATACTTTCTGGCTCCTAAAAGTTATTTAGGTTAATATGAGTTGAGCTGCAAGCGATGTGTTTGTTGGCAGTAAGTTACAGTAAAATTGTATCACAATTCCCAGAAGGAGCTGCTGAATTGTTTCATGATTTATCTGCACACTTGAAGATTACACACCATGCTCACCCAGCACCCACAGACACACCTTGATGTATTTCAAAGAATTTATTAGGCCATTTAAAAGAAAAAATAATTAGCAAGTGTACTTACACAAACAATCAATAAGATGATATGGTTAAACCAGAGGCGTAACTAGAACCTTCAGGGCCCCGATGCAAGAAACCCTGAAGGGCCCCCCAGTCCCCTGGCCGGGGCCTTTCCCTTCAAGCCCGGGGCTCTTCCCACTAATCCTGGGGCTCTTTACTCTCGTTGCATGGCCTTTTATTATGGTCCCACAGCAGGATCCTTTCACAAGTTCTGCAGTGGGCCCCCTTCCTGCAATCTTGGGGCCTCCCCACAGTGGTGCAATGCCAGGGCCCGGTCGCAAGTGTGACCTTTGAGATCCTGGAAGTTCACCCACTGGTTTGCTACCGGGCCCCCTGGAGCATGGGGCCCGGTAGCAGTTGCAACCCCTGCAACCCCTGTAGTTACGCCCCTGGGTTAAACAACTGCAGTACTCTGACTATCAGTAATTACCAGAACTGAACTGCATTTACCTGGCAACAGTAAACTGTATAAAGATAGTCCTAACCTGCTATAACAGTCTCCGTTTTATCCCAATGGTCAGTGATTGATGGGAAAAACCATTGGCCAGCAAAGTTGTATGATGTTAGTTTCTTACCAAACCCAGGGTGCCCTCTTCTGGGTTTCGGTACATGTATTCTGGTTCAGTTGAAGACTTTAGACAAGGATAGGAGCTGCTGTGATATCTCCCTTCCAATCCTGCTTAGACAGTCCCTCTTTTCTACACGTGGTGGGGTGCTCTGGTCTCACCAGACATCCAAATCATACCTCACACCTTTGCAGGGAGAAAGTTCCCATCTCTGAGGCAAGGTCCTGTGCAATGAGGTCTCACCCAATTGTGGTCAGCTATGACAGGGTTCCATTCAGCCAGCAATCTAGTCTCTCTGTTCAGTAAGCAGTCCAGTGTCTTTTACTCATTGCATTTTTGCTAAGGCTGCTCTCTCTCTTCCTCTCCAATAACCATCCTTCCGTCCCTCCTTCTCCAATAACCGTTCTTCCAGGATTGACCCAGACCCAGCCAAGATGGCTGACACCTGTACTGTAGACACTCCACAGACAAGCTTTGTAAAGTGCTCTCCCTAAAGACGGCTGCTGCACTTCTGTATTAATGAATATTCAGTTTTTCCCTGTTCACACTGCAGAAGGATAATACAGCAGCAACACAAAAAAGAAGTTCCAAAAGTGGTTATCAGATTACAAAATTAATAAAAATCTCATGTGTAGCTTCACCCTTGGGAAGGTCAAAAGTTGTGGGACTGGCACTGAGCATGCACAGAAGCTTTACTGCTCAAGTTATAATATTCCCTTGGCTGAGCCCTCTAGTGGCTATAGATTTGTACATGAAATATAATCAAGAAAATATGATACAATAGGGATAGATGTAGGAATTAAAAACTTGTCAGTTATTCCTACAATGCAGTTTTCCTTTATTTCCGAAAGTTTCTGAGCTTTCCTCTCGTAATTACTTATTACTTCACCACACATTTCACAAACATCAATTTTGATCTTGCCAGGAGCGAATCAATTATCTCCAGGCTTATAAGGAAGCAGAGAACAATGCTGCATTTTTATGTGACAGACAACTTAATTCCACGTTACAATCATACACGGGTTCTCCTGTCGCCTCTCTGGGCTGGGAATGGCTGCAGGTCCTTCTTCATCTGGCTGGTTCCCGGTGATGGTGACTGCTCGGACAGTTGTTGTATTGTTTGTTTGGATCTACCAGACGCATGAGATTGGCCAGATTACTGCTTTCTCATCTATAACAATGTAAACAGTGAAACATAAATTACCATTTGTAGAAACCACTCCAGGCGGCATAAGCAAGTGTTTATGTAGCATAATAGTAGGCTTTTATGTAACATAATACACGAATTTAGGTAACAGAAGAAAGCGTTTGTGTTCTAAGATATTACAGCTAGAACAGCTGTGTGTGAGAGACAGCCCATCCATTACTGGGTGACGGTAAGATAGCGGCAGTGATTTTCCATCTGGCACATTAATAAGTCAGTAAATCATTCTCAGCCTAGGTTCATGCATGGTGCATGCAAAACACTGCATGTGATTCGCAAAGGAATCAGACCCCATTCCTGTGCACATCACATGCAATGTCTGTGCAGTGCGATTCGAGCCACACACTTCTTTTGGGCAACAGTCGTCCCATGATTTTTTTGGCGTGATTTTGCTGTAATTTGTTGGGTGACAATCTCGGCAAAATCGCCCCGCGATTAGACTACCATTAAAAGTAATGTGATCGCAAGCACATCCCGCGTTTTGCAATTTGGGAATCTTGGGCTGAATCGCAGTGATTCCACCCGCGATCTGGAACGCCTAGGTGTGAGCCTTAGAGAACACCACTCTCCAAGTGTGCAGAATTTCTGAGCCCGTGCTGTGGAGCATACATCGGTGTCACATACTGGTTGGAGGCGGAGGTGCTCCCCTTGTGGCTAAGTGCAGAGCATCCCCCTGGAGGTAGTACAGAGAGTGCAGTGCCCAAAGAAGCACGGTTTTCCAGATACTGAAGTATGAAGAGCTGATCACCAGAAGATAGCTGTAACAGGCAGGATGCGCTGTAGGGCAGATGTGCTGGTGTACTTGGTAGAAGGGCAGAACAAGAGCAGAACCAGGAGCAAGGCTAGAGGTCGTACTTGGTGGATCAGTCAATAGCAGGTCAGACATCAGAACTGGAACAAGTCAGGGTTGTACACAGTAAGCAGATAGTAGCAGAGTTGGTGAGCCAAGCCAAGGTCAAACACAGTGGAGTAGAAGTCCAAGTCAAGGGTCAAACAGAGATCAGGAAGCAGGTCAAGGTAAGCCGGGTCCTAAAATGGAAAGTCCAAGGATCAGGAAACACAGAAGCACAGGGAACACAGGGAAGCTGACGATAGTCCAGTAATCTAGAGGTCTAAGCAGCTGTTTTATATAGGTCAGCGGGCGCCAGCATCTGTCACGCTGTGTGCACGTCACGCATCTGCATGCGCTGGTTTTCACTGCCACTGCACCATTGCCCATGGAAGTTCGCCAAATGTGGCCATAATGAGTATTGGTAATTCTGCCAGTTCTTCGGCCTTTTCCCTGACAATCAGTCTTTGCCAACTCAGCAGTCCCGTCACTTCACTACCAGTGACTAATCCAGTGTTGCTACTGGATATAGGGAACACTATCTCTTTTCATTCTCTGTGCTTGCTTCCTCTTCCTTGGAGCTTCTCTACATCTCTCTCTCTCCCGTGACTCCAGGCTGGGCCTCTAGGCACTCTGTGCACTGATGAGACTGCTCTGATGAGATGGCACTGAAGAGACTGCTCTGATGAGATGGCACTGATGTTTCCCAATTGCTCCTCTGTATTGTCACCATGTCACATTTGCCCATTGTAGAGATTATGAGGCCACAAGCTGACGGACATTGCATAGTTGCCAACAGTCCAGATTTGCCTGGGACATTCCTGGAAATCAGGTTAATGTCCTGGTCTTCCCTGAAAATCCCCCTCTGTCCCGGGCATCAGGATGAAGGCGGTGTTGCGGGGGCATGGTGGGAGCATGGTGTGCCAATTGCAGGAGCATGAGGAGAGGCAGCCTGGCCAATAGAGTGTGAGCCAAAAGCCTGCTGAGCCTGCGGATGGTGAGTGGAGCAGAGGAGAGTAGTGGTCTGACTGCACTGATACCAATGAGACTGCTCTGACTGCACTGTGATGAGACTGCTCTTATGAGTCTGCTCTGACTGCAATGTGATGAGACTGCTCCGATTGCACTGTGATGAGACTACTCTGACTGCTCTGCGATAAGACTGCTCTAATGAAACTGCTCCGACAGCACTGTGGTGAGACTGCTCTGATGAGACTGCTCTGACAGCACTGTGATAAGACTGCTCTGACTGTTCTGTGATGAGACTGCTCTGATTAAACTGCTCTGACTGCACTCTGATGAGACTGATCTGACTGTACTGTGATGAGACTGCTCTGACTGCTCTGTGGTGAGATTGCTCTTTGATGAGACTGCTCTGACTGCACTGTGATGAGACTGCTCTGTGATGAGACTGCTATGACTGCACTGTGATGAGACTGCTCTGACTGCACTGTGATGAGATTGCTCTGATTGCACTGTGATGAGACTGCTCTGATGAGACGGCATTAATGAGACTACACTGACGAGACTGCTGTGACTGCACTGATGAGACTGCTCTGATGAGACGACACTGATGAGACTGCACTGATGAGACTCGTCTGATGATATGGCATTGATGAGACTGCTCTGATGACACTGCTCTGATGAGACTGCTCTGACTGCACTGATGAGACTGCTCTGATGAGACAGCACTGATGAGGCTGCTTTGATGAGATTGCACTGATAAGACTGACTGCACTGATGAGACTGCTTTGATGGATGGCACTGATGAGATTGATCTGATGAGACTGCTCTGATGAGATGGCACTGATGAGACTGCTCTAACTGCACTACAGAGACTGCTCTGATGAGATGGCACTGACGAGACTGCTCTGATGAGACTGCTCTGACTGCCTCAACGAAGAAGCTTTTGCATGATTTATTATGATCTTTATGGTGAATAGACGTGCTGGTGACAGAGAAATTAAAACCTGGTGGAAATTTTAATTCTTTTGTACTATATTTAAACACATTGTCCGGAGTTATGCTATAAATTTGTTTTGAATTTTTTTGTCTTTGCTGCCTAACTTAAACACTGGGGAAATGAATTCTCTGCTCCAGCAACCAGGGCTGGTACTGGGGGTGGAAGGGGGCAGAAGGGACAGTTGCCCTGGGTGCAGTGTCTTTATGTGTTGGGGAGGGGTTGCCGCAAGTGCATTCAACTGGGCTGAGACTCCTTCCTCAGTCCTTCCATCCTTTACTGATCCGTCTTGCTGCCTAGTGGCTGACCAACCTGACAGGAGGACCCTGAGCAGAGGAGCAATGATGCCTTCAGTGTTGAGGTTCACTGCCTGCACCAGTAGTGTACTTAGGGGGGTGCGGTCCACATTGAGGACTGGCATGCTAGGGGTGCCGACCAGCTGGTCAACATTTTCCTATTTGTTGCACCTTGCCCCTATCAGACACGCAGAAGCAGAGCTGTAGTGCTAGCCTAGTATCATAAGTCTTGGCTGCAGAAGTTGATCAGAAATTTGGCATCTTTACCTTGGGCACTGGATGACCTTGCCCTGCCATTGCTGACTCCTCTATGTTCAGGTGACGTCTTCAAGCTTCTCTTCAAAGTAAACGATTTTCAGAATCAGAGAATATTCAGCCCCACATTACAGGCAGATGAAGAATAATTGAGGGTAACGTGGTAATGCTTCTTGTCAAATACTCACTTTTCATTCCTAAAACCATTTGCAGTTCTCATCCTCATGGTGATCCGTGACCTCAACTTCTCATCTGTCTCATAACAAACACATAACATCAGCTGATCTGTACTTCATAGAAGCCCCTATCCCCCGGGGGGACAAATACCCCACCACCCCACCATGCGCCTCTTTACTGCCTGTGTTTTTCCAGCTGGTATAAGTCAGATTAATTGGCGGGGGAGGAGGAACCTATAATCACAATAACATTTATTTTCCCCCGAAATGTGAGCCTTTCCCAGAGTCAGGAAAAGTCGTAGTGCATCATCTACAGTACATCTTGCGGTTTAACACGTTTCTTTTTAACGTTTACAATCTGCCATCTCTCTCTGGGGGGAGTTTTATTGTGACAGCGACTTTTATCTGGGATAAGGACACGCTAAAGGTTTTGGATGATGAACTCAGTAATGCATGTTGTAGTGGTAACAATGAACCGGACTAAAATGACCTAGATGTCTGCTGTCTTGCAGGGTGACATAGCATTCTTAATAAGACATGTGCCGTTCCTTTCGTTCCGAATAAATATTCGGACACATTTTTCGGAGATTCGGATATGTCCAAATTAAGGATGAGCTTTATGTTCAAGTCTAATGCACGTTCGGCTCGAACATTGGATGTTCGTGTGTTCGCTGAACACACGAACACCCGGGGCACTCGGCGGGAAGATCGCCCATCGACGAGCGCCCCATAATGCACCAGGCGATTGCAGTGCATTAAGTGCTTGTAATTGGCGAAAGCATGCATCTGACCTGTATGCTTTGGCCAATCACAGCACAATGTCCTGTTAGAGCCATGATTGGCCAAAGGCAGGGTGCCTTTAGCCAATCATAGCTCAGGGGCTTAGTCCATGCCCCACACTATATATGGTTGCTGCTTACACAGGACGTGTACCTGTGATATAATAGAGGTTAGGCAGGTTAGTGGATAGTGAAATGAGTTAGTTTAGTGCAGTCTGTGCAGTGTACAGGCATACTCCACTTTTAAAATGTATGGATGTTTTGTAGTCCTGGGTCCCCCTCTCGGTGCTCCCTAGGTTCGGTTTCCTTGTCACTTAACGTTCGTGAGCAGTGCCATGTCAAGCTGACCAAAATTTCTCTATAGACGTCAGTGTTAAATACAGGGAGCAGTGCCATGCCAATCAGACCAATATTTCCCATAGACGTCAATGAGCACTAAAAGCTGAAAATTGGTATGGGCAGGAAGTGGGTGAAAGTGCCCTGTATTTAAGTGGATAAGGGGAACCCTATGACAAATTAAAAAAAAAAAAAAAACGGCGTGGGGTTCCCCCCCAAAATGTATACCAGGCCCTCTGGGTCTGGTAAAGATTTTAAGGGGAACTCCATGCCAAAATTTAAAAAGAAAACAGCGCGGGGTCCCCTCAGGGCCATCTTACCGAATGGGCACGCTGGGCAGTTGTCGGGGGGCCCAACTTACCCAGTGGGCCCCACCTGCCAAGCGACCCAGCCCCAGCCAAGCATTAGTCCTGATTCCTGTGTGCATCCCGCTGCCAAACTTAGCAGGTGGCAAGCGTCTGTCAGCCCTGCCCTGCTGGCAGGCCACTTGGGTCATGGAGGGAGGAGCCCACAACTGCAGGAATGCCTGTCCGCCTCCATGGCAACAGGCACACACAGGACAGTCCAGTCTGACTCCCGTCCGTGTGTGTGTTCACCAGACCCAGCCGCCAAACCTGGAAGCTGTCATTAGCCTGGCACTGCTGTACCAATAAATATTGCCTTATCGATAATTTGCATTTTTATTCTCGTGGGTGATTGTGTAGACGGGGCCCCAGTGCACTGCATTGCCCGGGGCCCTTAAATGCTCTTAAGATGGCACTGAGTCCCCTCCAAAATTCATACCAGACCCTTATCCGAGCATGCAGCCTGGCAGGCCAGAAAAGGGGGGACGAGCGAGCACCCCCCCCCCTTCCTGAACCACTTGCCCTAAACATGGGGAGGGTGCTTTGGGGTGCCGAAGATCGGGCATAAGAGGCAAAGAGGCAAAACGTTTATACATTTTTTCCAAATTTTCGGGTCAGGAAGGCATCATGACTGACAATGGATTTACATCCAGGGACACTATTTTTTTTTCTTTTTAATAAAGGACTTGTCAAAAACTGTGTTCTGTGGCTATTACTTTTTTTTTACACTTTTTTGGTGAATGGGTATGCTGTACCAGATACCCGTTCACATAGGGCGGGGTCGGGATCTTGGGGTCCCCTTGTTAAAGCGGTCTTCCAGATTCCGATAAGCCTCCCACCGACAGACCCCCACAGCCACAGCCCAGGGTTGTCGGGAAGAGGCCCTTGTCCCCATCAAAACGGGGACAAGGGACATTGGGGTGGGGGGGCAGAGCTTGTTCCCCCTTTCCTGACCTGCCAGGCTGCATGCTAGGATAAGGGTCCGGTATGGATTTTGGAGGGACTCCACACCATTTTTTCTTTTAAATTTTGGCATGGGGTTTCCCTTAAAATCCATACCAGACCCGAAGGGCCTGGTATGGACTGGAGGGGGGGGATCCATGTAGTTTTTTTCACGTTTGTTTTAATCTGTATTGCCGGGAGCCGGCAATACAATATAGCTGCGAGCAAATGGCTGCTTGTTGGAGTCTTGTTGGAGTCTTCTGTGAGGGGTTTGTGGTTTTCCTGTACCCCTAACCCTTCTCCCCAAGACAACTGGGCCATTTACATTTTCATAAAGAGTATAGAAGGTAGGTCTGTCTGTTGATCACTATATGTGGGTCAGAGTGTCGTTGGGTGCAGCTATATGGTGAATCATTATTGAAAAGTCAGAGGAGCCCACTGGAGTGTTAGCTCTACAAGTGAATTTCAGAGTTTTCATTTCCCTTAAATTTCAGTAACAATCAGGAGTTCTTTAGTGAAATTTAGTTTTGGTGAAATGCATTGATATCAATAGAGAAAGTGAAATCAAAGGGCTATCTATAAACAATTTACATAGCTATAAATCCAGTGAAACTACATTTACATTGAACATTGGTTGAATGTTCTTAGGCTATTGTTTTATGCTATTTCCTCTTCTGGTCAAATGCGTTTAGGCTACTGTTTCAGGCTATTTTTGGTCAAATGTATTTATAATCTTATATTCTATTGTCGTAAAATAAAAATAAAAAAGAGAAAAAAAAATGCCAACTTTATTTTAATTTATTTATTACGTTTTCATAAACTGTAGAACAACAATTATTTTTTCATTAGAACAAAAGTGTTAAAGGACATGTTAACATCCAATCATAATCTATACAGAAAATAGAACACAAGCTCTTTTTTTTAAAACCTACGATTTACTGTAAACATTTAATGTAAACATTTTAATTAAATAACTCTGGTATACAGTGCATCCGGAAAGTATTCACAGCTCTTCGCTTTTTCAACATTTTGTTATGTTACAGCCTTATTTCAAAATGGATTAAATTCATTATTTTCCTCAAAATTCTACAAACAATACCTCATAGTGACCATGTGAAAGACGTTTGTTTCAAAACTTTGCAAGTTTATTAAAATAATTAATTAAAAATTAAAAAATTAAAAATTAAAAATATCACAAGTACAAAAGTATTTATACCCTTTGTTCAATACTTTGTTGAAGCACCTTTGGCACCAATTACAGCCTCAAGTCTTAAATATGATGCTACAAGCTTGGCACACCTATTTTTGGGCAGTTTCTCCCATTCTTCTTTGCAGGACCTTTCAAGCTCCATCAGGTTGGATGGGGAGCGTCAGTGCACAGCCATTTTCAGATCTCTCCAGAGATGTTCAACCAGGTTCAAGTCTGGGCTCTAGTTGGGCCACTCAAGGACGTTTACAGAGTTGTCCCATAGCCACTCTTTTGTTATCTTGGCTGTGTGCTTAGGGTTGTTGTCCTGTTGGAAGATAAACCTTCGCCCCGGTCTGAGGTCCAGAGAGCTCTGGAGTAGATTTTCATCAAGGATGTCTCTGCACATTGCTGAATTCATCTTTCCTTTGAGCTTGACTAGTCTCCCAGTCCCTGCCACTACAAAACATCCCCACAGCACGATTCTGCCACCACCATGCTTCACTGTAGGGATGATATTGGCCAGGTGATGAGCAGTGCCTGGTTTCCTCCAGACATGACACTTGCCATTCAGGCCAAAGAGTTCAATCTTTGTTTTATCAGACCAGATAATTTTGTTTCTCATGGTCTTGGAGTCCTTCAGGTGCCTTTTGCCAAACTCCAGAGGGGCTGTCATGTGCATTTTAAAGAGGAGTGGATTCCATCTGACCACTCTACCATACAGGCCTGATTGGTGAAGTGCTGCAGAGATGGTTGTTCTTCTGGAAGGTTCTCCTCTCTCCACAGAGAAAGGCTGGAGTTCTGTCAGAGTGACCATCAGGTTCTTGGTCACCTCCCTGACGAAGGCCCTTCTCCCCGGATCGCTCAGTTTGGCCGGGCGGTCCGCTCTAGTAGGAGTCCTGGTGGTTCCAAACGTCTTCCATTTATGGATGATGGAGGCCACTGTGCTCATTGGGACCTTCAATGCTGCAGACATTTTTCTGTACCCTTCCCCAGATTTGTGACTCTATACAATCTTGTCTCAGAGATCTACCGACAATTCCTTGGACTTCATGGCTTGGTTTGTGCTCTGACATGCACTGTTAATTGTGGGATCTTATATAGACAGGTGTGTGCCTTTCCAAATCATATCCAATAAAATGAATTTATCACAGGTGGGCTCCAATAAAGTTGTAGAAACATCTGAAGGATGATCAGTGGAAGCAGGGTGCACTTGAGCTCAATTTTGAGCGTCATGGCAAAGACTGTGAATACTAATGTACATATTTTTTGTGTTTTAGAAATGTAAAACTATCCATCTTTTAGAAATGTTTTACCATTTATATTATCGCAGAACAGACAGATTGTAGTCAGACATGACATTTGTAGAGAAGGAATTGTACATGACATATTACAAGGACCTCCTACACAACCATGCTGTCATCTTCTGTATCTCACAATGTACAGATCTTCATCCATCACCCCTAGAATGATGGAATATGACAACTTGTTCTGTGACCGCAATTCACACCTGACTTCTCTGCAATGTTTATTAAACTTTCATGAGAGCTTTTTTCGTCTTTTCGCTTCAGGAGCTCAGAGTATGTGGGAGGACTGGGGAAAGTAGACTCAGTTCAACTCACAATTCACACGCAATGTGTTATAGTCCAATGACAACAAATCCAAATAATAAAAGTAATTAAAATAACAAACAAAAACATATTAAATATATTTATGCCTAACTCAATTAAAATTGATAATAAAGATTTGTGTACCAACTGATGCACTGAATCTGCTTGTATCTCACAGTAGTTTCCTTCCACAATGGTGAGATTTCCCTGCAGTAGTTTGTGTCTCTGCCCCTCCCACAATGGTGAGATTTCCCTGCAGTAGTTTGTGTCTTTGCCCCTCCCACAATGGTGAGATCTCCCTGCAGTAATTTATTATTCTGCCCCTCCCACAATGGTGAGATTTTCCTGCAGGTGTTTGTGTCTCTGCCCCTCCCACAATGGTGAGATTTCCCGGCAGGAGTTTGTGTCTCTGCCCCTCCCACAATGGTGAGATTTCCCGGCAGTGGTTTGTGTCTCTGCCCCTCCCACAATGGTGAGATCTCCCTGCAGTAATTTATTCTTCTGCCCCTCCCACAATGGTGAGATTTTCCTGCAGGTGTTTGTGTCTCTGCCCCTCCCACAATGGTGAGATTTCCCTACAGTAGTTTGTGTCTCTGCCCCTCCCACAAGGGTGAGATTTCCCTGCAGTAGTTTGTGTCTCTGCCCCTCCCACAATGGGGAGATTTCCTGCAGTAGTTTGTGTCTCTGCCCCTCCCACAATGGTGAGATTTCCTGCAGTAGTTTGTATCTTTGCCCCTCCCACAATATTGAGATTTCCCTACAGTAGTTTGTGTCTCTGCCCCTCCCACAATGGTAAGATTTCCTGCAGTAGTTTGTATCTCTGCCCCTCCCACAATGTTGAGATTTCCCTGCAGTAGTTTGTGTCTCTGCCCCTCCCACAATGGGGAGATTTTCCTGCAGCCGTTTGTGTCCCTGCCCCTCCCACAATTGTGAGAATTTAATATAGTAATAACTAAAGCCAAAACATTTTTTTTTAGTTTTGGATAGAGTGGAGTGGGATTAGAACCCCTGTCAGTTTTTATTGCTGTCTGTGCCCCCATTAGGGAGATTCACCCTCTCTATTTGTCATGTTTACTGTTATCATTGAAAGTGAAAGTAAAATTTTTAGAGATTTCCTCACACTTCCTCTTTGGCTCTGGGACAGGATGTGAAGGAAAATCTCCCAAATGGGACAGAGATGACAAAAAAAAGCTGACAGGGGTTATAACCGTCCCATGTTCTATCCAAAATGAAAAAAAAAAAAGTTTTTCCCATAGTTCTACTTTAACCACTTCCCGCCCGCCCTATAAGCGATTGATGTTGGAAAAGTGGTTGCATTATCCTGACCGGACGTCATATGACGGGGGCGCGCAGAGCGGCGATCGATGCTGCGGTGTGTCACTGACATAGGCTCTTTACCATGGGACCAGCTGTGTCCAATCACGGCTGGCCACAAAGTACACAAGAAGAGCCGTTGATCGGCTTTCCTCAGTACGTGCCTGACAGGCACGAGTAAAGGAGAGCCGATCTGCAGCTCCCCTGACAGGGGGGGGGGGGGGTGATTAGTAGTGCAGACCCTCGGGGGGGGTGCCACTAGAACCACCAGGGATGCCCACCCATGACCCCAGGGATGCCCACTATGGCCACCAGGGATGGCAATCAGGGCTCAGGGAGCCCCCCAGTGCCCTCCCAATCAGTGCTGCCCGCCAGTGCTCTCCCCATCAGCGCTGCCCACCAGTGCCCACCATTGCCATCTATCAGTGCCGCCCATCAGTGCCCATTAGTGCCCATCAGTGCCGTCTGTCAGTGCCAATCAGTGCTGCCTATCAGTGCCAATCAGTGCCCACCAGTACCGCCTATCAGTGCCCATTAGTGCCCATCAGTGCCGCCTATCAGTGCCCATCAGTGCCACCTATCAGTGCCCATCAATGCCGTCAATCAGTGCCCAGCAGTGCCGCCTATCAGTGCACACCAATGCTGCATATCAGTACTACCTATCAGTGCCACATATCAATGCCCCTCAGTGCCACCTATCAGTGCTGCATATCAGTGCCACCCCATCAGGGCCACCCCATCAGTGCCTCCTCATCAGTGCCTGTCAGTGCAGCCTCATCAGTGCTCATCAGTGCAGGAAAAAACGTATTTATTTACAAAATTGTATAACTTAAAAAAAAACTTTTTTTTCAAACTTTTCGGATATTTTTTATTTGTTTGGCAAAAAAGAAAAACCTTGTGGTGATCAAATACCACCAAAAGAAAGCTCTATTTGTGGGGGGAAAATGACATAAATTTGGTGTAGGTACAGTGTTGCATGACCGCGCAATTGTCATTCAAAATTCAGCAGCGCTAAAAGCTGAAAATTGGCCTGGGCAGGAAGGGGGTGAAAGTGCCCGGTATTGAAGTGGTTAAATAAACTGAAAAGCTACTTAGACAAGATAGCAGAAATGGATTTATGTGAGCACTTCTCCTTCCTGATCCCACACACAGTTTTCTCCAGCAGGCTTCTCTCTCAGCATTGTGGTCGTATTTGGATGTTATTTGCGTTTTTTATGGTTTGCAGCGTTTTAGCAGCACTTACAATCTCTCACACCTCAGTCCGCACAGTGTGTAGAATGACACAATCATTTCTGCTTCTGTCAGCAAACATGCCGCTCAGGAATGTATTATCATATGTAGCGATGGGGGGGTTATTAGGGTCAGCTGGGGGCCCGCCATCAATCAGATCATTCTTCAGGTCAGGAATTTTTTCTCTGTAGTAACAGGTGGGAAAGTCGCTGGCTGATCAAACTCAATAATTCAACAAATCTCTCAAAACCAAAATCCCACCCAAAATGAAAAATCGTGTTTTGCTCGGTGATAAATTGGTGTCCAGGTTAATGGGATCCTTAGGAAAGAGTCAGACTCTCTCCAATTAAAGTGTTTTATTGAGTTTTGAAGGGTTAAGCTGGCCATACATTATACAATTCTCTTATACAATTTTCCTTTAGATTTACAAAAACCATACACAGTATCTCACAAAAGTGAGTACACCCCTCACATTTTTGTAAATATTTTATTATATCCTTTCATGTGACAACACTGAAGAAATGACACTTTGCTACAATGTAAAGTAGTGAGTGTACAGCTTGTATAACAGTGTAAAATTGCTGTCACCTCGAAAATAACTCCACACACAGCCATTAATGTCTAAACCGCTGGCAACAAAAGTAAGTACACTAGTTATAACATCCAAATTGGGCCCAAAGTGTCAATATTTTGTGTGGCCACCATTATTTTCCAGCACTGCCTTAACCCTCTTGGGCATGGAGTTCACCAGAGCTTCACAGGTTGCCACTGGAGTCCTCTTCCACTCCTCCATGACGACATCACGGAGCTGGTGGATGTTATAGATCTTGCGCTCCTCCACCTTCCATTTGAGGATGCCCCACATATGCTCAATAGGGTTTAGGTCTGGAGACATGCCAGAGGCGTAACTAGATTTCTCAGGGCCCCGGTGCAAGAAATCATGAAGGCCCCCCCCCCACCACGGCGATGGTGGTGAGGAGGGTGGCAGCAGTGGCAGCGGTGGTGGTGGTGCGGGGTGTGGGATCAGAGGTTGTAATGGTGGGGAGGGGCTTGGGATCAGTGGCGGTGGAGGGGAGGGAAGTGGGATCAGTGGCGGTGATGGTGGGGAGGGGGGGGGGATCAGTGGTGGCGGCAGTGGTGGGGAGGGGGGGAAGGATCAGTGGCAGCGGCGGTGGTGGGGAGGGGGGTTGTTATTAGTTTGTTATTAGTAGCGGCGATGGTGGGGAGGGGGGTGGGATCAGAGGCGGTAATGGTGGTGAGGGGGGTGGGATCAGTGGCGGCAATGGTGGAGAGAGGCAAGGGATCAGTGGCAGCAGTGCTTTAAGTGGCCCAAAAGAGGTGCCGGTACACTATTATAGCCTATAAAGTTTGTCGCCCCCCCCCCCCACTCCACATCAGGGTCCCCACAGAGCACCCCCCGGCCTGGGCTGGGATTCCGGAGCAGGGGGACTCACTGGTGCTGACTGGTCTGGCTTTGGAGTGGGAAATATTTTTTTGAGGGCGCAGATGTCCAAAATGAGCAGTCAGGTTGGCAGAAGGGCCCCCTCACGCCGTGGTAAGAGAACAGGGGCCGGCGGGCCCCCCCTCAGGTGGCAGCACTCCAGGGCCCGGTTGCAAGCGCGACCGCTGCGAACTTGATAGTTCCGCTACTGAGACATGCTTGGCCAGTCCATCACCTTTACCCTCAGCTTCTTTAGCAAGGCAGTGGTCGTCTTGGAGGTGTGTTTGGGGTCGTTATCATGTTGGAATACTGCCCTGCGGCCCAGTCTCTGAGAAGGGGGTGGGAGGGGATCATGCTCTGCTTCAGTATGTCACAGTACATGTTAACATTCATGGTTCCCTCAATGAACTGTAGTTCCCCAGTGCCGGCAGCACTCATACAGCCCCAGACCATGACACTCCCACCACCATGCTTGACTGTAGGTAGGACACACTTGTCTTTGTACTCCTCACCTGGTTGCCGCCACACACGCTTGACACCACCTGAACCAAATAAGTTTATCTTGGTATCATCAGACCACAGGAGATGGTTCCAGTAATCCATGTCCTTAATCTGCTTGTCTTTAGCAAACAGTTTGCAGGCTTTCTTGTGCATCATCTTTAGAAGAGGCTTCCTTCTGAGAATGACAGCCATGCAGACCACTTTGATTCAGTGTGCGGCGTATGGTCTGAGCACTGACAAGCTGACCCCCCCACCCCTTCAACCTCTGCAGCAATGCTGGCATCACTCATAGGTCTATTTCCCAAAGACAACCTATGGATATGACGCTGAGCACGTGCACTCAACTTCTTTGGTTGAATCAGGTTCTCAGGGGTGCGCTGAGAGGCCGAGCCAGCTGCTGGTCAGGCATATGGGTGGATTCTGACATTTTTGTCGGGATTCCTGAAGAGCCTACACCTGCTTTATGTCGTCAGCCGGAGGTATCACCAGCAGGATGAAGGAGAACCTGATTCTCCTATATAGATCACTAGATGTATCACTAGTACGAGGAAGGAAGTCCTGGTTCCCCTATAAAGATCTTTGGTTATCACCAGCTGGAGAAAGGAGGTCCTGATTCTCCTATATACAGTAGTGTAGTTGTTGGTAGATTTAAGGTGGATTGTAATGTCAGATTCCGTTGTGTGTGGTGAATTTACAGGAGATTGTACAATCAGATTATACTCTGTATACTGTAGCTGAGTAGAGCTCTGACAACTAATGTTTTGGGTTATATTCTGTATTGGTAAAATTATATACTGCTAGTAGATGGAAGTTAACAACGCTGGTCTCGGCCGCAGAGCTCACACTTGTGTTGGGAGCAGTCACTATGCGATGTCTCTTGGTTGCAGGCTGTACTCCCATCCCGGGGTCAGCAGGAACAGCAGTGAACATGATGAGCCTCTCATTGGCATGACAAGCTGAAATTGATTTCTCACTTGGCAGAGTAGAGGGATTCCTCAGACATGAACCTGGATAGGCTGCAGATAGGAGATAGCTCAGAATCTATGTTGGTTTGCATTTGTTACAGTAGAAGATGTGTGCGTGGGAAAGTGACGCCCCGGGGCGTTTCTGCTGGAGTGTGGATAAAGAGATCTATTAACCCCTTCACGACTCATACATCAATGTGAGGGCCCATCACTCCTGGAATTTAAAAATAATGTCTTATCTCCGTGTCCTACCTCTGCATTTGTAGTAAAAGAAAAGAAAAAAGGCTTAATGTAACAAATGTTTTGAAACAAAATTTTACCACCTTACATTTTGTATTGGATAGAATAAGAAGGGTGGAAATCCCTGTCAAGTTTTGTTGCTAAAGTCCGAAACATAAATATCAAAATCAGTTCTACATATCAGTAGTTAATGATTGAAAAAAGTCAATTGAATGGAGCATAAGGCTTTGTTCACATCTAGGCGTTCCAGATCGCGGGTAGAATCGCGGGCGGCATCGCCACAGCGATTCTGGAACCATATTTTTGGTGACAGGCGTTCCGCAATTCAGTGCGAATTTACCGCGATTCGTCAGGCAAAAATCTCAGCAAAATCGTGCCGTGATCGGGTGCCATTGGAAGGGACTGGGATCGAAAGCGCGTCTCGCAATTTGCAGTGATTGAGGATCGCGTGCAAAATCCGAGAGGCCTAGATGTGAACGGTGCCTAAAAGCAGAGCAGGGACAAGGTTTTCTAGAGCCCAGGGCGTACATGGCAAACTGCGCCTCCTTTCCCTCTAAGATATATGAGCATTGTGTGTCAGCAAAAATCCCCCTACCCCCTAAAATTGTGCACCAATCTGCATGCTTACTCCTAAGCATAAATTTCACCTCCTCTCAGTATAAATCTACCCCCCTGCTGAAATACCCCCTCCCAGAACAAATATTTGCCAGCCCCCATCTCCCAAATCCCCCTAGCACAAATGCACCCCCCCCCCCTCAAAAAAAGTCACCCTGACTAGCACAGATACTCTACCCCTCAAATTTTCCCACTCCTAGCACAAATCCTTCCCCCCAAATATTCCCACCTAGCACAAATACCCCACAATCATTCCTACTAGACCAAATCCCCCCCAAAAAAAAAATTCCACTCCTAGCACAATTTCCCTCCCCCCTCTACCATATCACCGCTCCCCCCTCTACCAAACCCCCCAAATCCCCCTCCTATCACAACTGCTCTTCCTCCGTCCCCCCTCCCTACACACAATTCCCCCTAAATAATCACTCCTAGCTCCCTCCACCCAATTTCCCCCTCCTAGAACAATTCTTACCCGCTGCCGCCACCCCCCAAATTCCCCCTCCCAACACAAATCTGCCCCCCACCAATATTCTCACAGCACCCCCCCCCCCCACCCAACCTCACATGATACCATAGTGACCAGCGGCCAGCTGCCCCTCCTGCCCACCCCTTGTCCCGGCCCTGCATAATAGGGATGAGGTAGCTCTCAACAAATACAGGGTGCTCATTATCTAGGGGATTTAAAGTTTAGGATCCACAAATAAAAGGTCTGGTGAGTGTGCCAAAATCTAAGAGATCAAAATCTTAGTGTTTGCTCATAACAAGACAACAGGTTACAGCCAATGCATTTCAGGGGTTCAGACACGCTCTCTTCATTAAGACTTATACATGCCATAACTGGACACCGTAGGGTGCTTTTAGTAAGTTTCAAGGAATTGAAAACATGTGTGGCCCTTACCCCCGTAGGAGCCGCTTGGTGATGGTGAGCTTTCTTTGCTGCCAAGACTCAATAAACTGCTCGATTCCCACTGACACACCTGGTTGTAGTCTGAGACTCACTCATACCCGTGTGACTTAAGCATTATTATACCTGCACTCTATGTCAGCACACACAGAAAGTAAGCCACCAAAAAATGAATAGTACATTAACTAAATATATTATCTCAAGGCAGTTATAAGGTGTGTGAATTGGCAAACAACAACAGAAAACCTTCAAGGCTGCAAAAACTAGATAAGGTGAACACAGAGTAAGGAAGGGAGATCAAAAACAAGCCGGGTGGTCATCCAAGCCTGGGTCGAATCCAGAAGCGGGTAGTCATCCAAGATGGGGTCGAGTGCAGAAGCGGGAAGTCTGCCAATGCGGGGTCAAGAGCCAAGAGAGTTGTCAGACAAGCCAGGTCATACACGGAGAACAGAAGACTGCTAGCAGAGATGCACCTTGGAGAACAAACGCAAGGGCAAGGACTGCAACCCATCAGGTGATTGATATAGTCAGGTGTGCAGCATCATCACTGTGCGACACCCAGGCAGCAGGCAAGTGATAATGCAAACAGAGTTTATAGGAGGCAGCAGCCTGCACATATCCAAGATGGCTGCCAACAGGAGGGCAAGGTAAGACCTTGACAGTACCCTCCACTCAATGGCCCCTCCTCTGCGGCGCAAAAAATGGTTTTTGAGGAAAGTGAGCATGGAAAGCGCGGAGAAGGGCGGGAGCATGAACATCAGCGGAGGGAACCCAGGAGTGCTCCTCAGGACAATAACTCTTCCAGGGCACTGGGTATTGAACCTGACCTCGGAACAGAGGAGAATCCAAGATGCTGCTAACCTCATACTCCTCATGATTGCCCACAGGAATGGGACCAGGGTGAGGAAGTGAAGAAGTATAGCCATGGCAAACCAGTGGCTTCAAAAGTGACACGTGAAAGACATTGGAGAGTAGCATGCCAGGGGGAGGACCAAGGGCATAGGCCACCGAGTTCACCTTACGGAGGATGCGAAAAGGCCCAACAAAATGGGGTGCCAGTTTTGAAGTGGACACCCTGAGGTTGAGATTAGGGGTCAATAACCACCATTTCCCCCTGGCCTGGTACAAAGGAGAAGATAAAAGTCTCTGGTCTGCCTGGAGCTTCTGACACTGTGTAGAGACCAGTAAAGACTCTTGAATCTGCACCCAAGAGGAACAGAGCACACAAAGATGATCCTCCATGGCTGGAATGTCCTGTGGAGAGAACGACTTGGGCAACACTGTTGATTGGAACCCATAATTGGCCATGAATGGAGACATTCCAGAAGACGAGTTGATGGCAGAGTTCCTGGCAAACTCTGGCAAGGGTAGCAGATAACTCCAATTGTCCTGATGGTCAGAGATATAGCAGCGGAGAAATTGCTTTGGATGGTAGGCCGAGGAGAAGGAGAGTCGAATAGGAGCAAAAGGCGCGCCAGAACCTAGAGACAAACTGGCTCCCATGGTCCGAGACAATCTCCTTAGGCAACCCATGTAAATGGAAGACCTCCCTTGCAAACACCGAGGCAAGCTCCTGAGCGGATGGCAGCCTCTTAAACGGAATACAGTGGCACATTTTGGAGAAATGGTCGACAACCATGAGGGTAACCGTGTAACCTGGAGACGCAGGAAGTTCCACAATAAAATCCATGGCCAGGTGACACCAGGGACGCTCCCCAATGGGAATGGGATTCAGTAGGCCCAAGGGAAGGTGCAGAGGAGATATGTTCTGGGCACAGACCGAATGAGCAGCAACATACGCAGCAACATCAGTGCGGAAAGATGGCCACCAGAACTAACCAGGATGAGCAGCAGTCTGGGAATTGTGGTATGTGCGCAACAGTCTGATGCGCAACCCCTCAGGTACAAAACATTTGCCAGCAGGTCTCTCTGTGGGAGCATCAGGTTGAGCAGCCAAGATTTGTTCCCCAAGAGGAGAGGTTATGTTGGTGCAGATGGCAGCCAGGATATGATCTGAAGGCATGACCGGTGTCGGCACATAGTCCTCCCTGTACAACTCAGAATACTGCCGAAATAAGGCATCAGCCTTAATATTCTTGGAGCCGGGCAAATAGGAGACCACATAGTTAAAACGAGACAAGAATAAGGCCCATCTAGCCTGACGGGGTGTGAGCCTTTTGGCCTTCGAGAGATATGTCAGATTCTTATGATTGGTGAGAATGAGAACTGGAACCACAGAACCGTCGAGCAAGTGTCTCCACTCCTTGAAAGCCAGGATAATGGCCAAGAGCTCTCTGTCTCCAATCTCGTAATTACATTCAGCTGGAGACAGCTTCTTGGAGTGGAACCCACAAGGAAGTAAGAGAAGAAATATAAAGCTTAGTATGGGGATGGCCAATGGACTATCTGCCACGTCCCTTTGACAGGAACATACAAAGGAGAAGGAACCCCCTGGTTGAGATTTTTAGGGCAGATAATAAATGGTATAAAATTGTAGTATAAACAGTAATATTTATTACATATAAAGATAATAATGATGATACATGACAAAGAATAAAAACAATGTAAAGACAATAGTAGCAAGTGGAAATCTATCACCGGTAAATCAGGGTAAGAAAGACGGGATACTAGGATAAAGCATCCGCCCCACACAGCTCACACTGATGTGTTCATGTTCATGTTCATGTCCAACATGTTTCGGAAAGTCAGTTATTTCTTCTTCACGGAAAAAATCTGAACATAACACTTGGGTCTATAGGGTACAAAAATGTAAATATCAGTACAAATGCAATACAAAGGTTTTCTCACTTGCATTCAAACAATCACAATGGCAGAAAAAAACGAGGAATGATACTCACATATAAATATGCACAAAGGACATAAGCTGGTTTTCTAAGTCCAAGATATCAACGTCCCCACGGGTACAGAGCAGGATGGGGCCCTCAATAGGGGGCCAAAAAGGTGTAAATCATCCGTAAATATGTATGAAACATCAGATCGACTCTCTGTGACAGTCTCATGGGTAACCTGTGACGGTTGCAGGGGTCTGCCATCAATTGCCTCACTAACCATTGGAGGAACACGAGGCTGCATGGGTTTGGAATTCGTAGCAGCAGACGTACTGTTAATAAAATACCACCAGCACTGGAGTCTACCAATGCCTGAGCAACCACTGAACCCGCTGCCCAGAAGAGGACAACTATGTTAGCGGTTAATCTTTACGGGACGAGGAAATTCCACCTACGATCTGCCCCTGACAGGACCTTAGGTGTGAACGTTTCAAGGACAGGTCGGACAAGATTTCAGGAAATGCCCACTAAGACCACAATACAGGCCCTCCTACCTCCTAGAGGCCAGCTCAGCTTCGGAAAGGCGAGTGAACCCCAGCTGCATGGGTTCACAGCCAGACACACCATCCCCAGAAGGCATGGGAGGTGAGAGAGGAATGGGTGGGAAAAAAAACGTAGGAGCCAATCTTGTAGGAGGCCTCCAAAGGCACTCCTTAAACAATGGTCTCTCCCTGAGCCTAGTATCGATCAAAATCAGGAAGGAAATGAGAGCCCCCAGCTCATCAGGGAGATCCTTGGCCGCAATCTCTTCCTTCAATTCATTGGAGAGACCATGAGAGAAGACAGCCACCAGAGCCTCATTATTCCAGCCCACCTGTGCTGCCAGGGTATGAAATCCATTGCCATACACGGCAACGGTTCGTATAGCCTATTGAATGGACAGGAGCAGCTTTGCAGCAGAGGCTGAGCGAGCAGGCACATCTAATACCCTACGAAAGGAGAGAACAAAACTCAGGCAATCAAATATCACAGGATTATCATTCTCCCATAAGGGATTCGCCCAGGCCAAGGCCTTGTCCGAGAGCAACGAGATTAGGAAGCCCACCTTGGACCTATCAGAAGGAAACGCATGAGGAACCATCTCATAATAAATGCCCACTTGGTGTGGGAAGCCGGGAAGCCACGACACTGACTCGGTCCATACCCATAGCGCTGCGGAAGGGGGGCTGAAGCAGTCATCCCTCTGGTAATAGTGACTCCAGCTGCAACTGCTGGAGCAGAAGCGGCAACAAGAGCAGCGGCAGGAGCAACAACAGGAAGAACCACCGACCTAGCAACACCAAGAGCAAGGTGTGCTGTGCGTGCAAGCAATGACTGCAATGCCTGAGTAAACTGACCCAAAAGGTGATCTTGTTGATTGAACCTGGTAACCAGCATAGGGAGCGTAGGAGTACCTGCATCGTCAACATTCATGGCCCTTGCGTACTGTCAGGGTGCCAGGAAACCAGACAACACAGGGATGCAGGTAAAATAAAGCAGTTTATTGGACAAACAACAATAAACCCACAGCAAGAGTGAGGAAGCAAGATCAGAAACAAGCCGGGGTAAGTCCAGAAGCGGGTGGCCATCCAAGCCGGGGTTGAGTCCAGAAGCAGGTAGTCACCCAAGCCGGGGTTTGAGTCCAGAAGCGGGTCGTCTGCCAATTTGGGGTCGAGAGCCAGGAGAGTCATCAGTCAAGCCAGGTCATACATGGAGATACACGAAGAACAAAAGACTGCTAGCAGAGATGCACCTTGGAGCACAAACGCAAGGGCCAGGACTGCAACCCATCAGGATATAGTCAGGTGTGCAACATCATTACTGTGCGACACCCAGGCAGCAGGCAGTGATGATGCAAGCAAAGTTTATAAGAGGCAGCAGTCTGCACATGTCCAATATGGCTGCCAACAGGAGGGCAAGGTAAGACATTGACAATAATTCAACTGAACTGTGGCTCTGTACACTCGAGTTTAAACTAATGTAACCATTAACTGGCGTTCTGAATCAGCTAACACAAAATAGTGACCTTGGGTGCACCCTTCACATACAGCCCTTTGATGGGTGGATTCACACGTGCCTAATAAGAGGAAACCCCAGAAGTTGACTAAAGTACATTAGTCAACTGATTACTCAATGGCAGCTGGCTTTCGGTGGGGCCCTTCTGCAGGTGATACACTGTCCTTTTAAGAGTGTGAGTGATGAGTGACAGATTATCTGCTATGTAAGAGCAGTCTCTATAGCCTTAACTGTGTGTCACAGGGGTTTAGGATGCATAGTTTGGCTCAACTATCCTGGCAGGTAGTAGGCTTGGTCCCATGCACTTGGTTGTCAGCTGTTCCTGAAGTTCCTATCCTCACGAGTAGTCCCTCTCTGACTCTCCCTGACTGTAGGCTCTCTTGGCAATGGGTTCCTCCAGTTTTGGGTTCCAGTACATCAGGAGGGCTCTCAGTGTGTCAGTCCTTTGGCCCCCTGGAATGGCGCAAGCACCCTAGCGATGGGTCTGCACTGATCCAGGTCTCTGCACACAGGAGGCTTGCAGTGGCTCAGACTCTTGGCTCTGGTCCTCCTCTTAATAGGACTCTACAATTGTAGGGCACAGACCCTGACAGTAGGTCTTCCCCTCTCACTCTCCTCTCAGGACTGGCCCTCAGTCTCTAGATATGCCCTGGAAAAACACTTCTAATTCTCTCCTCCTCGAGTGTCCAAGTATTTTGGCTCCTGTAGTTCCTGCAGCCATTCACTTCTATTGTACAGTGCCCCATTAAAACTACATATCCCAGTGTCCTTAGCGGCTCCTGTGTACTGTATTCACACTGATTAGCTCTGGTCTGCACTGCATTAGGGAGGAGGGAGAAGCAGGAGTGAAAATGAACGGATAGAATGGGCAATCATGCAGTCTGCAGCTGGAACTCTCACGTCTGCTCTGGGTACACAGCCACTCCGACAAGTGTACCGGTGGGGGGGGGGGGGGATCAAGCACACAGAGTCGCTCCACACCCTGCTCTGCAGACAAAGCACAACAAAAAAAGGGGGTGCTCCTCTCAATCAAGCAACACATGGCGAGGGTGGGGGACGCTCTGGGGGGGGGGGGGCAGTTATGCCTATTTCTGATGTTAGGTACTGATGTTGTCTAGCAATTGGGATTCCAATTTATCCCAAATGTTTTCAGCAAGGTTTAGGTCAGGGCTCTCTGTGGGTCACTCAAGTTCCTCTACACCAAACTGGTTAAACCATGTCTTTATGGAGCTGGTTTTGTACACAGAGACACAGTCTTGCTTGAACAAAAAATGGTCCAAACTCTTAAACACAAGGTTGGAAAAGCAGAATTGTCTACAACAGCCATTTTCCACTAGGGTTCCGTCGAAACCTTATGTTTCCTTCAGATGTTGCTAGGGGTGCCCTGAGCTATGTTTGATTAACCTTTAACCAAATGGTGCCTGCCTAGCTCTAAGGCCATCACCACTTGGCAGAGCCAGAGGCAGTACACCGATAATCCTTTCACCTGTCTGTAATGGTGGCAGTCTGACCTTGATTGTAAGAGGGGCATACTTTCATCTCACCACCTGTGTAAGGGGCATTCTCCTCACTGAATTGATTTTACCCCATAGGAACACTTGAAAATGATTGCAAGTGCCCCTCTGGGGTAAAAAGTTTGAGAAAGACTGATCTACAATGTCTGTAGGGTTAACAGTACTCTTCCCTTGAATCCCATCATTGTGAAGGAGGTCCAATTACTTTAAGCCACATGATAAACAGGCAAAAAATTTGGGGGAGCATACCCATGTATTTCCAAAGCTGCTGCAGCTATGAACCAAAAGACATGTATATTAAAAAAGAATAGCGCGCAAATGCAAAGGAAATTACTACCAAATCTGAAGAAAGTCCATAAATAAAAATGGGGGTTTGGTCCCACCATATGGCCATATCGTGCTCAAGCCCACTACTGCGTCAAAGTACCCCATTATCAGTGGGACCTACACTATCCATGAAAAAGAGATGAATCCAGCCTTTCTAACCCATGGAGATAATACTCCTTGCTGGGAAAAATGTGCAAATGCACTACAGGGGACTCCTCCTATATCCACTTGATGGTGGACACTGATTGAGTACAGGTGTGTGTGGGGGGTGGGGAGGGCTGCTCAACCTCGATAGTCTGGTCAGACCGAATACATAATAAACAGGCAAAAAATTTGGGGGAGCATACCCATGTATTTCCAAAGCTGCTGCAGCTATGAACCAAAAGACATGTATATTAAAAAAGAATAGCGCGCAAATGCAAAGGAAATTACTACCAAATCTGAAGAAAGTCCATAAATAAAAATGGGGGTTTGGTCCCACCATATGGCCATATCGTGCTCAAGCCCACTACTGCGTCAAAGTACCCCATTATCAGTGGGACCTACACTATCCATGAAAAAGAGATGAATCCAGCCTTTCTAACCCATGGAGATAATACTCCTTGCTGGAGTATGGCATAGTGTTAGGGAACCCCTAAGTCAGTGATGGCAAACCTTGGCACCCCAGATGTTTTGGAACTACATTCCCCATAGTGCTCATGCACTCTGCAGTGTAGTTGAGCATCATGGGAAATGTAGTTCCAAAACCTCTGGGGTGCCAAGGTTCGCCATCACTGCCCTAAGTGAACAAATGGTAGGTTGGCCCCAAAGTTAGTGCATATTTTGACCAAGGCCAGTCATGTGTGGGATTATCGTTATAATTCCTTACATTTGACAAAAGCTCCTCTTCCTCTTCAGGTGCTTTCATACAAGTGAAGCAATGGGGACACTCTAGGTAGTTCTGCTCCCAGAAGAACTTTAAAGAAGATAAGACTTAGCCCAACAGATTAAATGCATGCAGCTCCGTACATGGCAATCTGCTATTGTTTAATTAATTGGCAAGAAGGACAGTAATTATTTGTAAGCCCTAAATGTGTGTGCAGCACGTCAGATGTTTCTTCTGTATCCAGCTAACAAGTTTGTTATCCAAGAACATTTGTATTCTTCTGTTAGACTAAACGTTGTTATTGGATGACTTGGCCTCTCACTCATTTTTATTTTGGATAGAATACGAGGAAACTCATTCAAAGGAGAAGAAAAAAACAAGAGGAAATGAAAAATGAAATGTTCTCCCTTTATCTCACGTTCTCTTTTTCTACATATATAATTTTTTACTGGCCTGTAATCCTTTATGTTGAATTATCTGGGAATGCTACATTCCTGGCAGCAATAGTGGTGTTGGAACACAGATCAGACACCTTATAGCCTGCTTCCCAGGATTCTCTTCATCTTTATTTCCCTTATATGGGTTTACTTTAAAATAGGACTAACTTCTCATAAAAAGAAAACTTAGTTATGTAGAGTGCTATAAGTAAAACAGGATTCCAACGTTTTTTGTTACAAAAATGCAGTTTTCTCCTTAGATTTTTCATGATTTTTCTCCCTGATATGTGCACATCCTTTAGACTCTTTGTAGGAACTTCTCGTGGGTGTGTCCATTCTTAAAGCTGAGTTCCAGGTATGGCAATTTTTACATAGTTACAGTATATTGGACCAATGTAAGAATACATGTGCCATACCAGGCCAATCCCCCTGGAAGCTAGAAATCTAGTAGGCACCAGTACTACAGTGATTGCTGTTATTATCCGGGTCCCATGCAAGCAACTGCAACACTGCTTGCTGAACACAGGAGATTGTCCATTTTCTCAGAATTGCAAAGTGTTTTTTAAATGGAGGAGGTGGAGATTGTGGCTTCACTGCTCACCTCTTCACCTCATCCAGTCTGGGAATGTTTTGACAGGCACAAGTCAAAAGTGCTGACTTTGGCTGCCCTTTTGGCCTCTTCTATATTCATAACACCCGTACTATAGGCTCCCAAGATGCAAAGCGTTCTGTGATTGGAGGAGGCAGATCTTTCATTCATCCAATATCATTCATCTATTCATGTAATGGTTTGCATTGTGATAACCTATAGCACAGTGGCTAAGTGGTTAGCACTTCCACCTAGCAGCAGTACAGTTTTTGGTTTGAATCCTGACCACGACACTACCTGCCTGAGTTGGTTTCTGTCAAGTCCTTACCTTGCCCTCCTGTTGGCAGCCATCCTGAACCATAAATTCTGCGCTCTACCAGAAAATCCTGAAGAAAAATGTCTGGCCATCAGTTCCTGACCTCAAGCTAAAGCGCACTTTTGTTATGCAGTAGAACAATGGCCTGAAACACACCACCATTGTCCTGCTGCATAACCCAAGTTCACCTCTGAATAGCTAAAAATAATTAAATAAATTAAGGTTTTGGCAGTTAAAGCCCAGACCTAAATCCAATTGAGATGCTGTGGCATGACCTTAAGCAGACCGTTCATGCCCGAAAACCCTCCAATGTGGCTGCTTTAAAACATTTCTGCAAAGAAGAGTTGGCCAAAATTCCTGCACAGCGATGTAAAAAACTTGATTGCTGTTTTTGCCAAGGGTGGCACAACCAACTATTAGGTTTAGGGGGCAATTACTTTTTCACATAGGGCCAGGTTTGGATAGCTTTTCCCCTTAATAAATTAAATCATCATTTAAAAACTGCATTTTGCATTTGCTCAGTTTATCTTTTTGTAATAATAAAATGTGTTTGATGATCTGAATCATTTAAGTGTGACAAATATGCAAAAAAATTAAAAATCAGGAAGGGGGCAAATACTTTTTCACTGCATTGTATGGAAAGCACTGCGTAAATTGATGGTTCTATATAAGTACCTGTAATAAACAAATATGGGCGCTATGAATGGAGCATTGGGTTGGAAAGGATGAGCATAGCCTGTCACAGAACAGTTGCTCATATAACCACTGCAGCACTGGAAGGTCACCACTATGGAGGTGCAGTGCCATCTTAAGAGCCTTATAGGCCCCTGGGCAATGCAGTGCACTGGGGCCCCCTGCCTACACAATCACCCACGAGAATAAAAATGCAAATTATCGATAAGGCAATATTTATTTTTACCTGGAGTATATACCTTACTATATACATATTACAGGGACCAATATATACTACAAGAGAGTACAACGACCTGGAGTATATACCTTACTATATACATATTACAGGGAACACTATATACTACAAGAGTCTCTTGTAGTATATAGTATTCCCTGTAATATGTATATAGTAAGGTATATCCTCCAGGTAGTTGTCTCTTGTAGTATATATTGGTCCCTGTAATATGTATATAGTAAGGTATATACTCCAGGTAGTAGTTGTACTCTCTTGTAGTATATAGTGTTCCCTGTAATATGTATATAGACTATATACACATTACAGAGAACACTATACTACAAGAGAGTACTGCACAACTACTACCTGGAGGATATATACCTTACTATATACATATTACAGGAACCAATATATAGTAAGGTATATCCTCCAGGACAGGTAGTTGTCTCTTGTGTCGATCATCATCATGCCATGGAGAGAGAGAGTTAAAAAAAGAATATCAAGCAGCCTGGCAGCTGGGCTGGCTGCCTTACCTTTTTCACAACGGCTGCACATGGGAGGAAGTGGGTGGAGGCGGAGGCGGAGCCAGTATTCTAGGCGCGGAGACGGAGAGGAGAGGGGGACGAACCGACGAGGAGGTGGATCCTCCTCCGAGTCCTCCGCTGCGGCGCTGTGCATCATGGGTCTGCTCTGCTAACGTCACTGGTTGCTAGATGCCAATCGGGCTGACCTTAGCAACCAGGGTCTGTGCAGTGCAGACTCGAGCCACCACGGCCACCACCGGCTGACAACAAGGGGGGGGCCGGGCCGGTGGACAACGGGGGGGGCCCTAGACCACCAGGGACAGTAATTGCCAGTTTGCCACCATCCATGTGGGGCCCCTTGGCAAGTGGGGCCCCCGGGCAACCGCCGGGCATGCCCATTGGAAAAGACGGCCCTGTGGAGGTGATGGGGACAGAGAATTTCTACTATAAAAGGGCAGCCACCGGCACACAGGACACAATTCATTACTGCTAAGTAGAGTCCCTGGTGCTGTTTAATTAAATATTTTCTTTCCCCCGAATTTCAGGTTTAAAAAGCCATCAGTGGGCCGCCTCTTGGAGTTATGAAAATATCCCAATGCCTTGATAGGCAAATATCAATTTGGAGGAGTGGACATTCCTCAGCGAACTAAAAATTCAAATAAAGAATGGAGCGAGCCAGGGACAATCAGGCTGGGGGAACAAAGGGCCAGATGATGTTGGACGTCCTCCAGCCAGAAAATGAGGTGGGCTCTATCTGACTCTAAGCTGTAGCTTCTAATGAACATTGTAAGAAGCTCACAGTGTGAAGTGAAATCAGAGTAAGCAATTTCAGCACAAGAGGAGCCTGTACACCTGTGCAGGACTGAAGGAGAGGCTGGAGTTCAGCTTTAACCACTTGCTGACCACACGCCGCTTTTTTACTGCGGCAGTGTGGCTCCCCCAGGCAAACCGACGTAGGTAAACATCGGTCGCGAGCAGGGAGCTAGGGGGCGCTGGCTGCACGCTCCCACCCCCAGTCCGCAGCGGGGAAGCCGATGCAGCGGGCAGGCGGCTCCGATTGCCGCCTGACACCCACGATCGCTCCTCGCTGAGAGAGAAGAACGGTCAGCTGTTGTAAACACAGCCAACCATCCTTCTCCCTGGAATGGTCATAGAGCTCATGGGATCCTTCTATATAGGATCACAGGTCTCTATGGTCATTTCAGTAGCCACACCCCCACAGTTAGAATCACTCCCCTAGGCTCACATTTAACCCATTAATCACCCACAGTGTTAACCCCCTCCCTGCCAATGGCATTATTACAGTAACAGTGCATATTTTTAGCACTCTATTTCTATTATAGCACCTTAATATTGCGCAGTTATTTGTACTATGGCACTTTAATACTGCACAGATTTATGTATTATAGCACTTAATATTGCATATATATATATGTTCTTTTATTTTTACATATTATCACTGAATGCACCTTATTAGCGCTGTACCGTTTTGGATTATATTTTTAGCACTGATTACTGTAGTAATGTCACTGGTCCCCCCAAAAGTGTCAAAAATGTCAGTTGGGGGTCCAATCTGTCCGCTGCAATGTCGCAGTCCTGCAAAAAATTGCAGATCGCCGCCATTACTAGTAAACAAAATAAATAAAAATGACATAAATCTTTCCCGTAGTTAGTAAATGCAATAACTTTTGCGCAAACCAATCAAAATACGCTTATTGCGATTTTTTTTACCAAAAATATGTAGCAGAAAACAGATTGGCCTAAAATGTTAAAAAAAATTAGATTTTTAATTTTTGTTTTTGAGAATTTCATATAGCAGAATTTGAAAAATACTTTTTTTTTTTTTTTTTTTCAGAATTGTCGCTATTTTTTTTGATTATAGCGCAAAAAAAAAAAAAAAAAAATCTCACAGGTGATCAAATACCACCAAAAGAAAGCTCAATTTGTGGGGAAAAAGGGACATCAATTTTATTTGGGTACAGCGTCACACGACTGCGCAATTGTCTGTTAAATTAATGCAGTGCCGAATCGCAAAATATGGCCTGGTCATCAAGGGGGCAAATTCTTCCGGTCCAGAAGTGGTTAAGCTGCACTCAGACACATGACACTCCAAT
Organism: Pelophylax lessonae; assembly: GCF_965119305.1. Taxonomy (NCBI): domain Eukaryota; kingdom Metazoa; phylum Chordata; class Amphibia; order Anura; family Ranidae; genus Pelophylax; species Pelophylax lessonae. Next base: position 45,443,551 of record NC_138779.1, on the reverse strand, counting down.
AACATATATCCAGTATCCAAATGATTATTCAAACATGTCATGAAATTATAAATTAAATCAAAATATCTTCTGCCATGGTCCTGGAATATAAATGATAGGAAGAATTCAGAATGGGATTGCAGCTGTTAGGTAGCACAAAGTGTTTGCTTCGGTCCCCGGACATGATTTTCTGGATTAAGGGGAAAGACAGACATGAGGGATTTAGAGTGAAATCCGTTTATTTCTGCATTGCTGACAATCTGGGAGAAGAGCTGTAGTCTGTAGACGGATATCTGAAAACCCGAATGTTCCCACACTGGATTAATCCACTTAGCAGGAACATTTAACAAGCATATATAATAAAGGACTGATGACATGACTGCAACAATAATTTAGAGGCAAACTCCAGCCAAAATGTTTTTCTTTCTTTTTGAAAAGCTGTACATTCTCTGTTGTGGTTTTATGGTTGTCCATGGTGCCATCAGGGAGATTTTACCTCCTGTCCCAGTGACAGCCTGTATGTCAGGGTGTCATAGAGGAAACCTTCTCAACACAGATGAACCCTTGAAAAAACTTCCCAGTTTTAGGGAACCCCTGCTAAAAAATTACTATAACTCATGACCAGAGATGTATAGTAACGAAGTAGAATGACTTCACTACTGTACTTAAGTACTAAAAGGCGGTGTCTGTACTTTCCAAGAGTATAATTTTTTTTCTCCTACTTCCACTTTTACTTCAGTACATATTTTCGATCAGTTTAATACTTTTACTCCGATATTTTTTTATGTGCTGCATAGTTACTCGTTACTATTATAAAAATGTTACGAATCATTCCATTCCAAATCCGCACCGCCGCTGACTTTTTTTACTCGAGTCTCACTGTCTCTGAGACTCACAAGTCACGACCAATCCCAGACCCGATGCGATGGCTCAGGGGCAGAGCCTCGCCACCTCTGCCCTCCCTCCGAGTCCCGCCTCCCGCTCGGCTCTCAAGTGAAGTGGTGGTGGCGAGAGAGGAGAGACACCTGCCTGTGGAGTGATCTCTCTGGGCCCTGACTGGGGGAAGGACTGTGAGTTACTAGAGTCTAGACTACTAGACGGTCTCTGGGCACTGTGCAGCACAGCCGCCCAGTGCGGGAGAACTGGATGGAGGTAGGAATATATTCTTCTTTCAGCAGGGGGGGACTGGACTGGGGACTGTGGAGAGAGAGGCTGGAGGACTCGAGACAGCCTAAGGTAGGAGAAGTAAGAACTGTGTTAAAGTCAAGTCACTCACTAAGGGAACGGATTTATTCAATGGGGGGAGAGGCCTGCCCTGGCCTGCCCTACTCTAAGGGGGATCTATAATGGGAGGGGGACCCTGGCCTGCTCAAAGGGGGCTCTATAATGGGAGGGGGGCCCTGGCCTGCTCTAAGGAGAATCTATAATGGGAGGGGGGCCTTGGCCTGCTCAAAGGGGGCTCTATTATGGGAGGGGGGCCCTGGCCTGCTCTAAGGAGAATCTATAATGGGAGGGGGACCCTGGCCTGCTCTTAGGGGGCTCTATAATGGGAGGGGGGCCCTGGCCTGCTCTAAGGAGAATCTATAATGGGAGGGGGACCCTGGCCTGCTCTTAGGGGAATCTATAATGGGAGGGGGACCCTGGTCTGCCCTAAGGGAGATCTATATTGGGAGGGGGACCCTGGACTGCTCTAAGGGGGATCTATAATGGGAGGGGGACCCTGGCCTGCTCTAAGGAGAATCTATAATGGGAGGGGGACCCTGGCCTGCTCTAAGGGGATCTAAAATGGGAGGGGGGCCCTGGCCTTTTGACTACTTTCTTTAATAACTACATAACACAATACTTGTACTTTTACTTTCAGTACTTGAGTAGTAAATGTTAAAATAAACTACTTGCAATACTTAAGTACAAATAATGTTGAATACTTTAGTACTTCTACTTAAGTGTGGTGCTTAAAGAGCACTTCAACTTCTACTCAAGTCACTTTTTTGATAGAGCACTTGTACTTTTACTCAAGTCTGGGTCTCTAGTACTTTATACATCTCTGCTCATGACACATTAGTGTGACAGTAAGTGGGAAGAATGCTCCTTACTCTTGTGGTCATTGGGAAGAATTACCCCCTTACAGATAGCTAAAAAGATTAATGGTGTCAGTAGGAACTTATCTGAGGCAGAAATTGATCATTTCCCAGGGAACTCCTAGGACCTCTGGAGGAACTCTAGAGTTCCATGAAGACCTGATATAGACTTCAGAAAATGAAAAATTCAAGAAGTGCTGGGACTTCAGTATTTAACCTTCCTAGCGGTATTCCCGAGCGTGACTCGGGGTTAGATTTTAGAGCCAAAAGCGGTACCGCTAGGAAGATCGCTGGATCCTGGTAGAGGTTTTACTTACCTTTTCTCCGGGATCCAGCGAAGAATGCGGGCAGTATGCGGCGACGGAGCTTCCTCCCGATCGTCTGCGAGCCCCGACTTCCGTCTCCGGCGGTGTGACGTCCGCTGGCGGGTGGAACCAGCGGCAAATTCAAATGTAAAACACACCAAACACACTGATACCATTCAAAATAAAATAAAATCACATTACATTGCCCCCCAGTGCCCTTTCCTGCAGTTTTACTGTACTTTTTATGTAAATTTATATATATATATATATATATACATATATATACAGTTTATATATATATACATATATGTATATGTATATATATATATATATATATATATATATACACGTATATATATATATATATATATATATATATATATATATATATATATATATATATATACGTAATTCTTGTGAATGAGCAGCCCAAACCAACTGTATACATTATATATATATATATACAGTATATATATATATATATATATATATATATATATGTATATATATATGTATACATAATATATGTATACATATATATATATATATATATATATATATATATATATATAAAATCAGGGCCGCTGATGGGGGGGACCACCAGCCCTCCTCTTGTAGGGGGCCCGAGCACACAGGGGGGCCCACACAGAGAGGGGTATTAGTGATGGACAACAAATACAGAAATCTTCCTCCAGCACCTGAATCTGATCTGTCCCTCTCCCTGCTATCAGCATTTATCTGCTGAGAAAGAGACAGTCCTCCCTCACTAATCCCCCTTCCTGTGTGGGCCCCCCTCCCAGCCCTGGCTCTAACGGTATCTCTGCTCAGGAGTTTATTTGTAACTTTAATTCTCTCTCTCTGTCTCTCTGATCACTGAGCTCCAACTGCTCAGCCTGTATATTTTTCTCGACTTCATTTTTATTTAACATAGTTTTTTTTTTTTTTTTTTTTAGATTTAGCAGGAATTATGTGAGTTATGTTATATTTGTGTCTACTAATAGTGATTTTGTTGTAATTTTAGCTAAATATATCTTTAATATTTTCTTGGGGGGGGGCCCTGCCAGGTAGTCTGTACGGGGCCCCGCGATTTCTAACAGCAGCCCTGTATATAATATATATAATAAATGTATACAGTTGGTTTGGGCTGCTCATTCACAAGAATTGCATGCAAAATAATGGTACCGCTTTCAGCACCTAAAATCCAAAAGAATCATACCGCCAAGGAGGTTAATTGTCCAAAGCTGTGAAGAACATAATCATTGGGTCTGTTCGCTGGCCCTGATGAAGCAGCTCACATAACGCAAGGCACCCCTCCAATGGGTACCGAAAAAAGGACTCAAAGCATCATGAAACAGGATGAGCACCAGACCAAACAGAAGGATCATTGTCCTGCTGCAGTTTGAATTTGAGGCCAATCACACACCTCCTTGATGGAATGACATTAAGTATTAGTGTCTGCCTGTATTTCTCAGCATTGAGGACACCATTGATCCTGACCAAATTTCCAACTCCATTTGCAGAAATGCTGCCCAAAACTTGCTAGGAATCTCCACCATATTTATTCATCATGCCATATCATCAGAAAGGCGTGGGATTGGCCCCAAATGTGTTCTTCAACAGGACGATGACCCCAAACATAAAGCCAATGTCATTAAAGAGTTGTATGGGTTTTGATTTTTTAAGATTTACACTTACCTAGGTGGATGCAGCATCGGTCCAATGCTACATCTGTCCTCTAGCACCTCTAACACCGAATGATCGCTAGGTTTTCACAGCTCCCAGAGCAGAGAGCTGGTTCTCTGCTCTGTCCACCCCCCCCCCCACCCCGCGCTCACTGGAGCACTGGGATGTGAAGGGGATGGGAGCGGCCGGCTCAGGTTCTCAGCGGCCTGCTGAGAGGCTGAGCCAGGTGTCGGTCCAGACATGTGGGCGGATCCTAACTCCATTGTTGGGATCTTGCCTGAGCCTGTACCGGCTCTGTGATATCAGCCAACAGTGGGCTTCAGCCCGCTGTCTGCTGATGAAGGGTCACAGAAGTGCAAAACGAACTGCTCTCTGTGATCCACAGGAGAAGTACAGCCAAACAAGCTTTGGCTGTACTTCTTCTTCAAGAACTATTGTCAGGGTGGAGAAGAACAAGGAGTCCTGGAAGTGATGCTTTGGCCCCCACACAGCCCTGATTTCAACATCATGGAGTCTGTCTGGGATTACATGAAGAGACAGATTTGAGGCAGCCTACATCCACAGAAGATCTGTGCTTAGTTCTCCAACATGATTGGAACAACCGACCTGCCGAGTTCCTTCAAATGTACATGTAAGTGTACCTAGAAGAATTGATGCTTGTTTGCAGCCAAAAGGGTGGTGACACCAAATATTGATTTGATTTAGTTTTTTTTTCTTCTGTTCACTCACCTTGCCTTTTGTAAAATTATAAAATGAAACAATTAAAATCGAATTATTTTTTATTTAAAGCATTCTTACTTTACAGCACCTGCCTAAAACTTTTGCACAGTACTGCACATATTGCTTAAAAAACAGTTTTGCAATCCTAAATATGTAATGGAAAGCGGACTTCTGCCAAAATTATGACTAAGTCATGAAACGTGCTTGAGCCAAATAAACAAAAGATATAAAGACATTAGGTTAGGGTTAGGGTGTCACTGGGACAGGAAGTAAAGGAAAAACCTCAATTTGGCTAGAGTCCACTAAATTTACCATATCTTAGTTTTTACAATCCTTTGCATCCAGATTCAGGATCCAGGGTGGTACTGAAATGTCTTGTCACAAGATGATGTTCTTTGGAACCTCATCCTGATGCTCAGACATTTTTACGTGAGGGTGCATTGGGCCCAGAGGGTGAGCAGCGCTTCAGGGCTCGGAGAGGTGGAGCTGGAACCAGGGAATACTGGGTGCATTTCCACTATAGAAACCTCTGGTCCCCCCCAAAAAGTGCAGTGGGCCCAGAGGGTGAGCGGGGCTTCAGGGCTCGGAGAGGTGGAGCTGGAACCAGGGAACACTGGATGCATTTCCACTATAGAAACCTCTGGTCCCCCCCCAAAAGTGCAGTGGGCCCAGAGGGTGAGCGGGGCTTCAGGGCTCGGAGAGGTGGAGCTGGAACCAGGGAACACTAGATGCATTTCCACTATAGAAACCTCTGGTCCCCCCCCCAAAAGTGCAGTGGGCCCAGAGGGTGAGCGGGGCTTCAGGGCTCGGAGAGGTGGAGCTGGAACCAGGGAATACTGGGTGCATTTCCACTATAGAAATTTCTGGGCCATCTAGAAAATGAAAAGACTGGTGAGGTAGCCAGGTGGGGAGTGTAGAGGGCATGAAGAAAGTCAGACACTGAGCAGGTCATTCTATCTCTTGAGTAGGGATGAGTGGCGTGATTTTGGCTAAACTAATTTTGCCACACAATTGCCAATTTTGCTATCAGAGAAATGTTGCTAAATCAGAAACATTCAGTTTCATTTAGTAAGCTGCTTGGTGAAACTTGTTTAAAAATGGGCATTTATTGGGTATGGGTATTTATTTTCTTTATTTAGAGGGTATATTTTGGGGGGACCTGTTTAGAATAGTTTAAAGGGTAACTCCACTATCATGGGGAAAAACTAAATAAAGAAAGAAAAAAATAATATAGCGTAACAAATTGAGACACAAGTCATATTGTAATTGAATGTTATTAAAAAATTACTTTTTCCTTCAATCTTCAGCCACTGTAATTTTTGAAAATGCAATGCAATATGGCGACCTGGAGGTGTTCTGTACACAGAATGTATACTGACCACACCCCAGAAACATCATTTCCTGCTTGTGTGATTGGCTCACCAATTTTCCCAGAAGTCTGCCCTAAGATACAAGTCAGATTTCTGGAATCCCCTGCAACACAAATATCATTTTTGGTGAGATACTCCCAATAGGAACACTTCAAAAGGGATGCAGGCCCAGCAGATTTCCTCTGCAGGTGCACAGCTGACTGATAATTATGAAATCACTCCCATTAGATTCATTTTACCACTGGGGCACAGAAAGGTTGTTAAAATCCTTGCAATGTACAGAGATCACCCAGAGGGGAATGTTTTTTTCTCAACAAAAGTGGAGCTACACTTTAATTTTTTTATTTGTGATGCTGTTTTTTCCCTTTTTTTGGACATATTTAATCATTATTTATTACTGTCATTTTAGATTTTTGTTACTTTTTTCACAGTCTGTTTCTTCTCTGTACATAAATAATGAGGCTAAGACTCCGTTCACACTATGTCGGATCCGACTTCGGGGCGACCTGTGAAGTCGCGTGCAGCGCGACTTCGGCGCGACTTACAGGGACTTCATAAAATGAATGTCTATGCAAGTCGCTCCAGGTCGCCCCGAAATAGTACAGGACCCTTTTTCTAAGTCGGAGCGACTTGTGTCGCTCCTATTAGAACCGTTCCTGTACTACACAATGGGACGCAACGGACTGCGAGTTGTCAGGCTGACCAAGTCGCGGTCCAACTCGGATCAGGGTGAATGGGCTGTAATGAGGGACAGTTTTTAGGCACAAATACAAACCCGGGATAGGTAATAAAAGTTCCTGTAACCCCCAGGTGCCATTTAAAACCTACTGTACTCTTGAAAAAAGGACCAAAAAGCACCTTCATTTCATTTTCTCCGTTGACTTCAATGCATTTTGCATAAATGGCAAAAGTTTACCAAGCCTCCAGATTTTTGCTAAAATTTGAAGTCAATAAATCTCACAATTGTACTCATCTCTACTCCTGAGTCGGTATAAAAGTAAGATTTTTACATTAGACTGGGAGTGTACATGTAATACAGTATTTGATGTGTTTTTCCAGATTGCACAGAGAGTGTGCCAGAAATCTCCTAGTAGAAGAATCACAGTAATCTGAAACTGAAACACAATAAATGATCCTTCCATGGCGTGTGCTCTGTTCTCAGGACCCTCAGGAATCTTCTCTGTCATTTGTATCCAATTAAAGATCTGCGATAAATGATGACAATGGGGTCATTTTTTTTGCACTGATCTGTTTTGCTTCTGTCATTTCCACTTTAAGATGTCAGGAAAATGGACTCTTCCAATTCCCTTTTATTTACCATAGTGTAGGGGATTAGGACCCTGGAGGGGGTTCACATCTGTGCTGAGGACAGTCTGAGTGCACATCTGCATTGTGGGGACGTCCACACGCTCCTCACATTTCAGTCTGTTTTTCACAAAGTTTTACGTTTTAAAAAGGGGGGGGGGGCTCCAGTCCTTTTTTTTTTTTATTCAGATTTTATTTTTGAAATTTTTTCCATTATAACTAATAAACAACAGAAATAACACGTAAAACAAAAACACAAGTCCTTCAAGAGTCACGTACACTTTGCATTCTTTCTGACCCACAGAAGAACTTATAGTGATACTAAACACACACTGTTTAACCACTTCTGGCCCGGAAGGATTTGCCTCCTTAATGACCAGGCCATTTTTTGCGATCCGCAACTGCGTTACTTTAAAGGACAATTGCACGGTCCTGCGACGCTGTATCTAAATTAAATTGATGTCCTTTTTTTCCCACAAATGGAGCTTTCTTTTGGTGGTATTTGATCACCTCTGCGATTTTTATTTTTTGCGCTATAAACAAAAATAGAGCGACAATTCTGGAAAAAAAAAACAATATTTTTCAAATTCTGCTATATAACATTCCCAAAAAAAATTAAAAAATCAAAATTTTTTAACATTTTAGGCCAATTTGTTTTCTGCTACATATTTTTGGTAAAAAAAAAATCGCAATGAGCGTATTTTGTTTGGTTTGCGCAAAACCTATTGCGTCTACTAACTATAGGAAAGATTTGTCATTTTTATTTTTTACTAGTAATGGCGGCGATCTGCAATTTTTTGCGGGACTGCGACATTGCGGCGGACAGATTGGACCCCTAACTGACATTTTTTACACTTTTGGGGGTACCAGTGACATTACTACAGTAATCAGTGCTAAAAATATCCACTGTTACTGTAATAATGACACTGGCAGGGAAGGAGTTAACATTTTGGGTGATCAAGGGGTTAAATGTGACCCTAGGGAAGTAATTATAACTGTGGGGGGGGGGGGGCGTGGCTGCTGAGATGACCATAGAGACATGTGGGGGGGCGTGGCTTCTGAGATGACCATAGAGACATGTGTTTCTATATATAGAAGGATCACAGGAGCTCTGTGATCATCCCAAGGAGAAGGACGGTTGGCTGTGTTTACAACAGCCGACCATCCTTCTCTCTAAGCGGGGAATGATCGCGGGTGTCAGGCGGCAATCGGAGCCGCCTGACACACGCGCCGGCTTCCCCGCTGATGATCGGGGGTGGGAGCGTGCTGCCGGCGGCGCGCGCTCGCCCCCTAGCTTCTCTCAGGCGATCGATGTAGGTCTACGTCGTTTTGCCTGCCCGAGCCACCCTGCCGCAGTAAAAAGGCGGCGGGTGGTCGGGAACTGGTTAAAGGGTGCCTAGACTGAAAAAAGATTGAGGTTAGAGTATCAGTTGGTGTGTGTTGTTGACCATTTTTTATTTTAATGTGCATCAGCACAAAGTAAAGAAACTTTTCACCTAATTGCTTGTAAGTATTATGCTATATCAGCTCAATCCCTGATTTCTGGTTTGACATTTGGTTGGCTTGGAAAGAGGAACGTGTGGCAGATGCCCCTTTTACCTCCCAGGATTTTCTGCTCAATTGTACCCTCTGTGGATGGAAAATTGGTCAATTTTACAGATTCCCCTTTCTCCAAAATGACCTCTACTATTGTCACTGTTAGGGGAAATTAGCTAAAAAAAACACCTTGCATTGTTTAGAATTGAAGCTGTGTTTTTTTAAACTAAGCCCGCTGCCGCTGAGTGACATGGCTTTGTTTGTCCCCAAGGACGTAAACTCAATGTCAGCTCTGATGGGAATTAAGGGCTTTGAGTTTCTTTTTAGATGCCCTCAGAAGGCTTAAAGAAAAAAGTTTAAAAAAGTAAGTTCCCTAACTCTCTAAAGCTGCTTGAAGCCAACTGAACACTTAGAAACCACCCAAAACCAAATTTTCTCCAATTTTCCAACTGACTCCAATGCATTTTGCCAAAATGGTGGATTTTGCTGTAAGGTCATGATTTGTGCTGAAATGTCAGTGTAGCACTGCCCCCTTGAGGACTGCTGGATATTACACTTGCAGGTCCCCCTTGGTTACTCTTAGCAATTTAACACTTTACTTCTTGGCTCAGTCAATGTTCAGTCCAGGGGTTTGTAGTTGTTTTTGGTGTTTTATTTTAAATAGGGATGGGAGAAGGGAAGAATGGGATACTCTAGATTAACTATGCACAAAGTTGGAAGGACATCTATCTGTTGATACAGGCAGGCTGTTTATCCACCTTGCTACTAGTTTGATTTAGGGTTAAGTCTCTTTCCAGATGACTTGATGAACTAAAGTTATCTTCAGGACACTCTCCTAGTATCCTCTCATTTGACCACTGACACCCGACCACTGACTATCCTACTCCGGGGTGGCCCCCCTCAGGTCAGGCCCCTTGACACGATCCCCTGTACTCACTATACTGTTTTTCTAGGGTCTCCAGTGCCCCCCCACAGTCAGCTTTCCGGGACCTGGGTTCAGATCCGTTCCTCTGGCCCTCAGAATGACCTCCTGATGCCATGTACCACTGCTACAGAGGAGGAGGCAGCCGCCACCCTCCCTCCGGGACCCTGCTCTCCAGCCAAAGACCCAGCAGCACATGGGCTCCTGGCTTTTATACAGTATCCCAGAATGCACTGAAACAGCCTGACTCTACCAATCACCCGGACGGTATCAAAGCCCATGTATCCATTGGTCAGGTTTCCTCCCACTGTCTAACATGCCTCCCTATTGGACCAGTGTGAAACACTCTCTAGACTCAATGAATCACATACTGAGCACACTGATCAGACCTAACTCACAGATCCTGCTCTCTGGTAGGCAGAAAGCAATATAGATTTGCCTGCTGCTCTTCTGATAGGCAGACAGAGGCAAAAACTATACTCACTAGCATCTACCTAGGAAGGTGCTACATCAGTAAAGCAAAAAAAAAAAAAAAACACTCTCTATTTCGCTCCATTCTCAATAATGATTATTGAACCCCGCCATCGCACCTGTCGTTTCTGCTGCATCCAGGACAGTCCTTTCTGTGTCACAGCAAGCAATAAATGCAGGGTTAACTAACCAACGGTGATATCAGCACCTCCAATCTGTGCTGGTGCTGGCAGCTCAGCAGCAGAATGGGCCAACACCCTCGCTGGTCGTGTGACCTCACACATTATGAGCCCACCAGGGACTGCAAGGCCTTGATCCGTTCCAGCACATGTGCTTACTTGCTGCGAGATTTGCTGGGCTGCAGCTTGTGTTCTGGAAGGCTGAGCATTAACCCTTCCGCTGTGTACAGAATTCCCCTTCAGCCCTGAGCCCCACATCCCGCTGGCTGTGCTGGGAGTGCGGCAGTTAAGCGGAGCTCTGTAAATAAATACGGCTCTGGAAATGTTTTGAAAGCTTGGGACCTTCCCCGTGAAGGTGTCAGATCTGCTCCCTTGGTGCTTGCAGCATGGAAGGGAGGCAGAATGTGCCTGTCCTTGTATAACCTTTATTCGAAGCACATTAAATATGCTCTCGGTCCCCTCAGTGCTATATATTGCAGCATGAAAAGACCCTGTGCCAAACCTTCCCGCTGACTTCAGGGTGGTCAGATCGCTCCGGGTACACCATGATTCTTTACACTTTGCAATGATGCCACGGAGAATTATCAGACCTTATTCTCCATGCTAACATTTTCCAAAGAAATTCTTGCTGAAGGCTAAGTCTGTCCAAACTCCAAGGAAACCTGTCAGCATTGACGACTTGTTTTTAGAAGGTGGAGGGGACAATGACGTAATCTTGGCCCCAACCCCAAACACCTGTAAATGATGCCTTAGGATGGTTCTCCTGTCCCTGGGCTAACTTTATTTAGGTGTCAGACACACTTTACCTTACACATAAAGCAAATTTAAAATCACATCTTCACCTATTTATAAAGCTGCCCAGAAAATGCTTCCTATTTTCCCCATTTTTGGACAGAGGTAAAAACTATTTGTAGATAGATTTTGCCAATTTATTATTCTTATTATTGATATGTAGCACTACTCCATTGGGAGCTGCTGAATACGGGTTCCCCTGGGTTACCATTAGCAACATTAGAACAATCTGGCATGTTTCCAAGTGTTTTACCTTAGACAAGGGTCAGTCCAGTTTCTTTGGTTTTTAGGTGATTTAGGAACTTGGATAGGAGAAGGGATGAGTGGGATACTCCAACTTAAAAGAACTATGCGCAATCGGCAGGGACGACTCGAAAAATGCTGGTTAACGCTGTGTTGAGCTAGTCACAGCTAGGCCGCTGTTTCACTTTGCCCATGGCTGGGAAAAAAGTAATTAAAGCGGAGTTTCAGCCACAAAAAAAAAAATTTCAATGAACATACCCCCGGGACAGTCAGGGCTAGTACATTCCACAATGGCTAGCCTCTGATCTGTCCCGGTTCGCACTTACCTGCAAGAAGAAATACTCACTTTTAAAATTTCTTCTCCAGCGTTGCCATCTCTGTTGTGGGCAGCTGAAGCCAGCGCGATCCTCTTCTGCGTCCTCTTGCGTGTCTTCTTCTCCCAGAATGCGCCTGCACTGGCACCTCTCGTCACTTCCGGTGCGGCGCCGCATTCCTCCACAGCTTCTGGGCATGCCCAGAAGCTGTTTAGCCGGGAATGCGGCGTCGCATCGGAAGTGACGAGCGGGGCCGGTGCCGTCGCATTGATTCCTGGGAGTGATGAAGTTCAGCTCCCAGGAATCATTGCAAACCGGAAGTGACGGCGCGGGCCACGGCTGCCGAGGGAGGAAGTGGAAGAAAGGTGAGTATTTCTTTCTACAATGACAAGGTAAGTAAAAAAAATAAATAAATAAATCCTAACTATCCATTTCCTTTTCAGGTGAAGAAAAGCAAGCGGATGGCCACAAAATCGATTATGGCAATTTTGTGGCCGGAACTCCGCTTTAAGCTTCCTGAGGTAATCCTTTCCTAAGGCAAGCTGTTAGTTAAAGAAGACTGTACTGCTGAACGACTTCAGGGCCCTTCCTGGCGCCCCCTTTATCCCTAATCTTCAGGTCTTAACTACTTGGCACCCCCTTTACTGTAACACTCCTGGTTAGCTGGCTCCTTGATCCCCTTGACCTCTATGGAGTGGTCCCCTCTCTTAGGCAGACCCCTGGGCAGATCCTTGCATACTCACGACACTGTTTTTCCTGAAGTCTTCTGCCCAGCAGCTCCACTGGTCAGCACACTGGATCCTCTGCAGCACACCTCAACCCCTGGTCCCTAGGCCGACTGCCTGGACCACATTCCTCACTTCAGCAGGAGGAGAGACAGCCGTCCACCTCCTCCTGGGACTTTTCTCCCGCCAAAACACACCCTGTCACATGCCCCCTCAGGATTTATTCCCAATTCCAGGATGCATTGCAGCAATGCCTACCCGCTGAGACAGTTATAAACCCTGTTGGGCTATTGACTATGTTTCCTCCACTGTCCAACACAATCCCTCATTGGATACAGTGGGGAGACTCCCCAGACCCAATAAGTCACACCTGGAAACATGTGACAGGCTAAACTGACAGATCAGACCCTCCTGATAAGCAAACAGGGCCACTCTATGTGTTTGCCTAGCACTTACCTAGGAGGGTGCTACAGATATATAGGATTTAGAAAGCATCAACAGTTTGCACAGAATTTACAACGGAAAGGGAGTTAGAACAGTTACATACCAATTCATAACAAGAGGGTTGACTTACAATTTATAAAGACTTTTTACCCCTTTAATCCAGCTATAGATGGATAGATTTTCTTTCCTGCAACCACGGGTTGCAGGAAAGAAAAACATTATTTCCCCCTCCATCAACACAAATAGGGTGCATGGGGGAATCTCTCCCACTGAGCCATTGTGGGGGGAGCCACCCCCGCCAGTAGAACACCGTAATTACTGCTAGGGGCTATTATAGCCGCTAGCAATAATTGCATGTAAAATTTGACAGTCTGGTTGTACCCAAGCTGATCGATTTATCAACTTGGGTACATTCAGCTTGCCCATACATGGTTCCCTGCTGAACCGGCCAAGATTTGAACCATCTATAGCAGGCTTTAGACTGAAACCTTTCCTAAAATTTTCCCCACCCTAAATGATTTTCCAATTTGTTCCCTGAAGCACCGACGTTGTATTGTAGGATGTTGGGGGATCTGGAGCTTAGTTAGAGCTCTCTGTGTGGTTTGCCAAGTAGTGGTGGCTCCTTGGTGCACTAAAATATAATACACTAACCCAAATCTATCACTGACAGCAGCTTCATACAGGCCACCATGGTCCGGGAACACGGCCACATACGTAGCATGTGCTAGTCTATTGTAATATATGTATATCTGCACTCTTCGAGAGTTAGATACACTACCATCACCAATCAGGTACTGAGGATGGATCATAGACCAAACAGGAGTCTTTCCAAACCTGTCCACTTACACATCTACACAATACAGGAAGGGGCAGAGAGATGTATGTCCAATAGACGGACAGTTGTGCAAGAGAGCAGAACGGAGGAATTTGGGTCCAATAAATGGCCAGTTTAGAGGTGAGAGAGATGGAGGGATTGGGTCCAACATTCGGAGGGTTGTGGAGGAGAGAGAAATGGATGGATTTAGGTCCAATTTAGGGGCAATTGTGAAGGAGAGTGGGACTAAGGGATTAGGGTCCAATAGAGGGACAGTTGTAGAGAAGAGAGGAAAGGAGGGATTAACGTCAAATTGAGGGAGAGTTTTAGAGGTGAGAGGGATGGATGGAGGGGTTTGGGTCTAATAGAGAGCCAATTGTAGAAGTGAGGCAGATGGGGAATTTGGATCCAATAAAGGGCCAGTTTTGGAGGTGACTCAGACCCAGACTCGGGTTTGTGTCCAATGGAGGGACAGTTGCGAGTTAAGAAGAATGGGGGATCTAGGTCCAATAGAGGGACAGAAAGGGATGGGTGAATTAAGGAAGTGGAGGGACACGGGGGAATTAGGGCCACATCCACACTGGACGTTATAATAACACCAGTAGCTTTAACTGTACAATGCTGCATAAAAACACAAGATTTTTAGCATTTTGCACCATTTGTGTTTTTAGCTTTTTCTAGCTGAACTATACTACTACAAAAGCTCATGGCTTAAAAACGCTCATAATCGCAGAATAGCTACGTTTTTCAGCTTTTTTCAGTGTTCTTCAGAGTTAGAGAAAAACTCCTCTTCAAACCCACTGGTTCTGGGTTTTTTTTCCAGCCAGAAAACGCCCCTGCCAAAAACTGCTGATAAAAGCCTATGTGTGCCTGGACACATTGGATAACATAATGGGGAGTTCTAAAGGTCTAAAGGTGATCTTATCAGTCTGATTACTTTTGTTTTGAACTGAATCTAGTTTGTATGCTGCTGATCTGATTTGTGGCAATCCCGGATGTTTTGGCTTCCTGCTTTGTGTCTTTCGGGCTGTGGAGCGCATTTGGCTTCTGTCTGGGTCCTATTCCGGAACGCTTTGGCGTCATTTCCGGCCTAGGGCTTTGAGAATGACTATTTCCGGTTTCCGGCGGTACGTCACTTCCAGTTTTCAGGTCCCAGATGGAGCGGTTGTTATCTATACCGCTTCCGACCCAGTGCCACCTCGTTTTCATTTAAAATGATGGGATATTCTGTTGCATTATATTCTACTATCTAATGATTGCCGGGATTTTGCAATTTTTTAATCATTCCCCACATCTGATCTCCGCCCACTTCCGGTTTGTTCCCTATATATGCAGTGGGTTTGCGCCTTGCACCTGATGATGTCACCTATGACAAAACGCATCGGGAGGAGCTTAACCACATGACGCTGGTGTTGTATGCCATTGGAGGTTGGCCATGTTTTTAGTTTGAAACAGATCTACATTACTTCTTTGTCATTTCTTATGCTCTTTTTGTTGGAGAAAGTGTAAGTACCCTGTGTGCAGGTTTTATTTGTATAATAAACAGTTTTTAAAGATGTCTGCGGAATGATCGCTCTTTCATTTCTCCACGTTTATGCTATGAAGTCTGTCTTTATGCTTCTAAAGGACCTGGATCCATTGACCTGTGATTGATCTGTGCTCACTCTGACTGCTGCTTAACCCAATAGTCATTGGAATCTGGTAAGAGGCTGTATGCTTATTTCCCTTGGTGGTGGATCTATCGTCTTCTTCTCATGGTGTTTGTGCTTATTTCACTGGAGGATTGTCTGGAATACACTTTGAGCGCTGCTATTTACGTGAATCTTTATGCATGGGTGGTATGTGCATCTCTCTTGGGTATCTGGGAGTATAGACCCTCACAGGGTGGTTTTCAGACCTCCAATAGGTGTTACCCATCAGGAAATCCTAACCTTCATCTGCTGAAGAAGGAACATATTTGTATATGTTTTCATATTTTACCGGTCCTACTGAAAAAAAAAAAAAACGTAAGCTGTGTAATGTTGCCAGGCTCAGTGTTTTAGTTTGTGATCTGATAGTTGTAGTTTTATCTTCATGCACATTTGCAGATAGTAAGAATTCTCTTTGAAGGTTAAGGAAACTATGGTAACAGCGTGTTTACTATGGTAACATAAGGTATTTCTGTTTACAGTGCCTTCATGGTGCTTTTGGCATGGGAAAACTTTGATTCATAATATAGCAGAACGCTGTAAATTTTGCATATAATGTGGAGAGCCATTTCACGTGAGCTCCACCCTAGCAACATCTTATTTACAGCAATATACATGGTGTAATGTGTCCACCGGGGACTCACTTTACAGGATTTCCAGCCTTTCACTCTTTCTGTAGTTCTGTTACAGCAGACAAAGCAATGAAAGAGAGATTTGTCATAGGCAGGTCTCCATCATGTATGCTTCAGATTTTCCCACCTCTCCCAGTTCTGTGGCTCAATGCCAGATATGATAAAGGGACTGAAGTTACGATAGAGACCATTGTGTGCCACTTGCGTGACTCTCATATTAGTAAATTAAGCTCACCAGAAATCATTAAGGAATATCCAAAGATGTAAAATGTTTATCTATTATGGCGCTTTTCCACTGCATGGAACAGTAACGGTTCGGCACGCTTTTGTGCTTTTCCACTGCTGGTACCGCATGGTATAGGGTCGGAACGGTTCGGTACGGTACGGTATAGGTTTGCTTTTCCACTGTAGGGAACCGAACGGTACAGTACGGTACGGATCTGAAAAAACAGTACCTACTCGATTGTGGTTCCAACAGGTACCAAACTGGTACCATATCCCACAATCCTTTGCATGCAGTCACTACTAGCCACTGATTGGTCAGAGAATCCCACCCACCCCGTTGTTATCCCACCCACTTAACTTTAGTACTACTTTAGTGGAAAAGCAAACCTATACCGTACCGTACTGACACTATACCATGCGGTACCAGCAGTGGAAAAGCAAACCGGGCCAAGCAGGGCCGAGTAGAGCCGAGCCGGTACGAGTCGGTACTTGCAGTGGAAAAGTGCCATTAGATTCAAATTTCTCTGTCCTCTCCTCCACAAATGTCCCTCTTTTGGACCCAAATCCCTACGTCCTTCTCTCCTCCACAAATGTCCCTCTTTTGGACCCAAATCCCTACGTCCTTCTCTCCTCCACAAATGTCCCTCTTTTGAACCCAAATCCCTACGTCCTTCTCTCCTCCACAAATGTCCTTTTATTGAACCCGAATCCCTCAGTCTCTCTCACCTCTACAATATTCCCTGTATTGGACTTAAATACAAAAAGTGGTCACCTCTCCCACCTATAACTGGTCTAAACAGCAAGCAGCAAACAGCAAACGCATGTTAAAAAAGCCAAGGAGTTTCCAGTCACAACTTACCAACCAGCCTGCGACCTACCGAATTAATCTGTCTAACAGTATGCGTTAAAAACAGGGGTTTAGTTGCACACATTTACATATACATGCGTAAGCTGCAGGCCCCGGCAAGGCACCCTGATATCTGCAGACCCTAACTCTACCTATAAAGAGTCCCCACAGTGAGAGCACATGTATTCTGATGGATAGATGGAGGACCGGTGAGTGGATTGGACCTAAATCCCTTCAATCCCCTGATCTTTACAACTGTCACTCTAATGGTCCCAAATCCCTCCAATACTCTTCCCTGCACATCTGTCACTGTATTAACCACTTGCCGACTGCCTAACGTCGATTTACGTTGGCAGTCCGCCCCTTACAGGCAAAGTGACGTAGTACTACGTCGCTAGCCTGTGAGGCTCTAGGGAGCGAGCGCGCGCCGCTGGAGGCTGGTGCTCACGGACCCCATCGCGCGAGTGACCGGCGGACCCGATGTCTGCTGGTCACTCGCGATCGTTGGTTACACCGGGAGAAAGGCAGGTGGCTAATGTAAACAAAGCCGCCTGTCTTTCTCCCCTGTGTAACAGCACAGATCATACGGTCCTGTTATGTAGGACCGTAGATCTGTGCTGTTACATCACACAGCCACATCCAATCACAGTAAGAATCACGCCCCTAGGGACACACTTAATCCCTCCTTCTCAAATAAAGTTAACCCCTTCCCTGCCAGTGTAATTTTTATAGTAACAGTGCATATGTATAGCACTGATTAATGTAGTAATGTCACTGGTACCCCCAAAAGTGTCAAAAATGTCAGTCAAGGGTCCGATCTGTCCGCCGCAATGTTGCAGTCCCGCAAACAAAATCGCAGATCGCCGCCATTACTCGTTAAAATAAAAAACAATAAAAACGACAGAAATCTTTCCCTTAGTTAGTAAACGCAATAACTTTTGCGCAAACCAATCAAAATACGCTTTTTGCGATTTTTTTTTTACCAAACATATGTAGCAGAAAACAAATTGGCCTAAAATGTTAAAACATTTTGATTTTTACTTTTTTTTTGGGGGGGGGGGGTTCATATAAAAAAAATGTGAAAAATATTGTTATTTTTGCAAAATTGTCGCTCTTTTTTTGTTTATAGCGCATGATCAAAAAATCGCACAGGTGATCAAATACCACCAAAAGAAAGCTCTGTTTGTGGGAAAAAAAGGACGTCAATTTCGTTTAGGTACAGCGTCGCACGACCGCGCAATTGTCCGTTAAAGTCACGCAGTGCCGAACCGCAAAATAGGCCCTGGTCAGGAAGGGGGTAAAATCTTCCGGGGCTTAAGTGGTTAAACCGAAATCTCTCCATCCCTCTCACCTACACAGTGGTCACTCTTTTGGACTCAAATGCGTCTATTAGTCTCTCCACCACAATAGTTCCTCAAATTAACTCTAATCCCACCATCCTTCTCTACTCCAAAACAGTCCCTATACCAGTGATGGTGAACCTTGGCACCCCAGATGTTTTGGAACTACATTTCCCATGATGCTCAACTACACTGCAGAGTGCATGAGCATCATGGGAAATATAGTTCCAAAACATCTGGGGTGCCAAGGTTGCCCTATACCATACCCATACCCAAATCCCTCCACCCTTCTCACCTTCACAACTGTTGCTCTACTGTAGGAACATCCCTCCATTGCTACACAATCTGTCCCTCTATTGGATCCAAATCCCACTATATATTTCACTTCAACAACTGTTACATATTTGGACACGTATCCCTCCATCCTCTCCACCAAAACAATTCCTTTGTTTGGCATAATTCCCTCTATCCCTTACTCTTTCACAACTGTTTCACTATTGGAACCAAAAACCCTCCATTCCTCTCACCACCTCTACTCTTCTACTAGACCCAAATGCTTCCATCCCCCTCTCCTCCACAACTGTTCCTTAGTTGCACCCAAATCCTTCTTAGATCTCGCATTCACTAGATTTCTTCTACTGGACCCATTTACTTCATCCCTCTCTTCTCAATAACTATTTTTTAATGAAACCAAATCTCTCCATCCCTTTCTTCTCTATAACTGTCTCTGTATTTGTCCCAGATTCCTGCTTTCCATTCACCTTTACTAACGTCTCTCTATAGAATACACCAAAATTGGTAGGCAGTAAACTGGGCCATGGGTGCTTTCAGACCCAACACGCGATCTGTCTCTTTCCTCAATGTACAGGAAACAAACATTATGGTTGCACTCCACTGAAATATATTTTTTTCAATCAACTTTATTGTTGCAGTAACATGGCATGCAATACACAGTCTACCTCACCCCTTTCAAATCTGGTTGGGGCTTAATTATAGTGAGAGAGATCTAATGTCCCTCCACTGGACCCAATCACTTCATCCCTCTCCTCTCCATAGGTACCCCTATATTGTACCCAAATCTCTCCATTCATCTATTTTTAATAGGCATCCTTCAATTGGATCAAGAAGTGTATGTGAACAGGTGGAGGAAAACTCCAGTGTTGTCTATGATCTACCCTCTGCTACCTGATTGATGATCACAGTGGGTCTAGCTCTAGAAGGAGAGTGCAGTTCTATAGTCCAAAAATTTTAGGTGTAGGGTTGTGTTTGTGGGCCCTGTTGCCTTGTGCTCAGCATTAAGATATTCTCAGTGATGGATTTGGGTCAGTGTATTATACCATGGTGTGACCTGAAACCCCACCACCACCCCCACAACTGCCAAAATCTACACACAATGCTCTAAGTCAGGGGTCCTCAAACTTTTTAAACAGGGGGCCAGTTCACGGTCCCTCAGACACTGTTGGGGGCTGTACTATAATAGTTTGAAAAAAATATGAACGAATTCCAATGTTTTATTTTATTTGTAGAGCACAAAAAACATGAAAAACAATACAATATTTATTGTTTTATATTTATATATATAACCACAGCGTGCCCCCTTTCAACGCAGAGTGACCACAGCGGGCCCCCTTTCAATGCAGAGTGACCACAGCGGGCCCCCTTTCAATGCAGAGGGACCACAGCGGGCCCCCTTTCAATGCAGAGTGACCACAGCGGGCCCCCTTTCAATGCATAGTGACCACAGCGGGCCCCCTTTTAATGCAGAGTGACCACAGCGGGCCCCCTTTCAATGCAGAGTGACCACAGCGTGCCCCCTTTCAATGCAGAGTGACCACAGCGTGCCATGCCCCCTTCAATGCAGAGTGACCCCAGCGTGCCCCCTTTCAATGCAGAGTGACCACGGCGTGCCGTACCCCCTTCAATGCAGAGAAACCAGTGCACTTACCTGCAGCGGCGGCTTCTCCTCAGTCCCCCACGTCTCCTCGAGTCCTTCCGCCTCCTCCTCGGCCAATGGCATGGGTTCGCCTTTCGGCCAATAAGGAAGCGGGGAACCGTGTGACAATAGGGAATTTTCATTCTCTATTGTCACACAAATGGATGAGCTAGGGCGCAGTGCTCTTTGCCCCGGGTCCACCCTTTTCTGAAGCCTATTAGAGCTTCAGTGAGTGACAGGCAGTCAGCCCTATGCCGATCCCAGCCGGCGGGCCGGGTTCAGGACCCTGGCAGGCCGTATTTTGAGGACCCCTGCTCTAAGTAATCTCCTTTTTTAGAACTCCTTCCCTTTCCTCCTCTTTCCCTTGTGGCCTACAATCAGGGCTGGACTGGGAATAAAAACCAGCCCTGGAAATAATTTCATACCAGCCCCATAGCATTTTAATACCGGCCCAACAGCACAGCGTCATTTTTTTGATTATAAAAGGGAAAACCATGCATTTTAAAGCACATGTGAAGTGTGTATTATATGTAGATAAGACAGATATGAAATCACATAGGGTTTATATATATATATATATATATATATATTATACATATACATATATATACATACATACATACATACGAGCAAATTCCAGTTAAAAGTGGAGCAATTATCAAGAACAGTCCACTTATTGCGATGGTGATATATTACCAGAATAAAAAATAATCAAAGTTTGCCTTTACATGAGGGTCCGCAGAGTTCCCCCTTACACTGTAATGAGGAATTCTGCAGACTCTGATGTAAAGGGGAACCCCAGGAATTCTGGAAATGTGACCATAGACCACCTTCTGCAGATAGAAGGGGGGGGGTTACTGATATAAGGGGGGCCTTTATATCAATGCCCCCCCTTACATTACTGTATTCATTTCCCCCTTACATCACTGACCCCCACTCAGCCTGGTCTGGCGGAAGTGTCACTGACCTCCTCTCAGGCGGACCGTGCAGGGCTCAGTCAGTTGGCTCCAGCTTCTTGGCTCTGGGTTTATCCTATAGTCTTCTCTCCACAGTCCACAGACATTTGACTTCTCCCGTGACCCCCATCCCGGTGGCACTCCCACTCCCGACTCCTCTCCAGACTCCCCCTCAGAGACTGCAGACATGATAAAAGACAAGAGATGGTCATAGGCTGTGCGGACATGGTACAGGAGATGTCAGAGGTTGCAGACATGGTACAGGAGATGTCAGAGGTTGCAGACATGGTACAGGAAATGTCAGAGGTTGCAGACATGGTACAGGAAATGTCAGAGGTTGCAGACATGGTACAGGAGATGTCAGATGTTGCAGACATGGTACAGGAGATGTCAGAGGCTGTGCGGACATGGTACAGGAGATGTCAGAGGCTGTGCGGACATGGTACAGGAGATGTCATAGGCTGTGCGGACATGGTACAGGAGATGTCATAGGCTGTGCGGACATGGTACAGGAGATGTCAGAGGCTGTGCGGACATGGTACAGGAGATGTCAGAGGCTGTGCGGACATGGTACATGAGATGTCAGAGGCTGTGCGGACATGGTACAGGAGATGTCAGAGGCTGTGTGGACATGGTACAGGAGATGTCAGAGGTTGCAGACATGGTACAGGAGATGTCAGAGGCTGTGTGGACATGGTACAGGAGATGTCAGGGGCTGTGTGGACATGGTACAGGAGATGTCTTAGGCTGTGCGGACATGGTACAGGAGATGTCTTAGGCTGTGCGGACATGGTACAGGAGATGTCTTAGGCTACCTATAGCGGCCGCGTCTTAAAGCGGCCACAATCTTAAAGCGGCCCCAGGGCCGGCGGCCCACCGGGAAATTTCCCGGTATCCCGGTAGGCCACCGCACATGAAACAAACAAAGATAAAATTCCCAGTTCAATTTGCCAACCAGTCTGCTTACCAACCAAATTGGCCTGTCTAACAGTTTGCGTCAATACAGGGGTTTAGTTAGCACACATTTGCAAACGCATGTGAAAGCTGCAGGGCCACGTCAAGGCTCCCTGTTACCTGCAGTCCTAACTCTAATGAATTTTAAAGAGTCTCCACAGTGGGAGCACATGCAAGCTAATGGATAGATAGGGGGCAGGTGAGCCTGGAGGTGGCCCATCCCTCCTGAAAGGTAATTGGGGGCATAATGGAAGCCCAGCTGATAGTATTACAGCAAAGGCACCCAGTATGTCCACTCACCAGTACACATATACAACAAAGGAAATGGCCTCTGCCCCCACCTATAACTGGCCTTCATAGCAGAGAACACATGGAAGGGCAACGCACATGAAACAAACAAAGATAAAATTCCCAGTTCAATTTGCCAACCAGTCTGCTTACCAACCAAATTGGCCTGTCTAACAGTTTGCGTCAATACAGGGGTTTAGTTAGCACACATTTGCAAACGCATGTGAAAGCTGCAGGGCCACGTCAAGGCTCCCTGTTACCTGCAGTCCTAACTCTAACAGACTTGTATAAAGTACTCAAAATTTCTACTTGAGTAAAAGTACAAGTGCTCGATCAAAAAGTGACTTAAGTAGAAGTGGAAGTGCTCGCAGAAAAAGTTACTTAAGTGGAAGTACTAAAGTATTCAACATTTTTTTTACTTAAGTATTGCAAGTAGTTTTTTCAAAAAAATTGCTACTTAAGTACTAAAAGTAAAAAGTACCAGTAGTTTTGAAAAAAAAATTCTACTCAAGTACTGAAAGTAGAAGTAGAAGTACTGTATTATGTAGTTATTAAAGAAAGAAGTCAAAAGTTTGAACATCATATTGTTTTTTATTATTTCAAATGATTTATTCAAATGATTAACCTAAAGGACAATCACAATTCCTTAGGCTGTAACTTTTTGTAAACAAAAACAGATAAAGTCCCTCCCTTCCCCTTTTAAAGCCAGGGGTGGTCTCCTTCCTGAGCTTCCTCACTCTCACAGCCAGGCAGATCACTTGAAGTTGAAGGGCCAGGGGTGGAAGGCGGTGTTTTTGGTTCGTCCATCTTTTCAGCTGATCAAAAGGCAGAACAGGAGCATGCGCAATCTTCTTAATCGCGGTTTGATTTGATTTGCTCAATTGATGATGATGTGCCAGGAGAGCTTCATCAAACCTACAACGCTTAAAGTGAAAAATGCATCAAAAACTACTAACAAAGTGGCTGTGCTAAAAATGCTAATAAAGTGCCTGCAATTATATATATATATATATTCTTCTTGTATTCAAAATCATCGCCCACAGTATCAAAAATAAAGTGACATGTCTGTGCTAAATGCAGTGCAAATTATTCCCACAATGTAAATGTAATTCATATAAAATATATATGACAATACCACAATAAAATAAGTTGTGATTGTGAATAAGTTAGGTGCAAGTTTAAGTGTGTAAACTAAACTTTATAAGGAAAAGTCCATAACTGAATTCCAGTGTGCAATCTAAGAAGTGCTTGTCACTTGCTGTCAGATGCTTCCACCTTTCTTCTGTCATCTGCTCAGTAAAGTGGTGGACTGGATAGCCTCTCTCTCTGCCTCTCACCTTCATAGCACTGGCACTGCACTGCTTCAAAAAGCTGTCTATATTATTTTCATTATAAGAACTTGTCAGAACATGCTTCCACCACCTGTCCTTCACACTAGTAGTGCTCATTTGCTTTGCTCAAGTCAAGTGCCACTGCCAATGGCCACTGCAGTGCAGGCACAGCCGCACAGGCAGAGGCAGGCCGCAGGAAGCACAGGCAGAGGCAGGCACAGCCACACAGGCAGAGGCAGGCACAGCCGCACAGGCAGAGGCAGGCCGCAGGAAGCACAGGCAGAGGCAGGCTGCAGGAAGCACAGGCACCACCACAACACAACACTTATGGTCCATGGACCATGGATAGTCGGATAATCATCATAGCCGTCAGTCTCACTCTTCTTGGTTCAAAAAAGCCACCCATGACCCGTGTGTATATAATATTAATATTTTATATTGATTATTTGATTCTCAAATGGCACATTTGCCATGGCAAGGATTAGGCCCTCTCCACGGTCCACCTCACTCACAGAGAGAAGAAGATGAGATAACGAAGAAAATGCTCAGAGTCCTGCTCCTGCGTCCCGCCGCCCGCGTCACAACTCCTCTCAGTAAGTGCCCTAAGGGGTGGAGTCTGAGTGACACACAACACGTTTAGAGGCGGAGACCTCAAGTGGGAAGACGGCAGCACGGCTCCTCCAGTGCGGTCTTAACTTGATGATCATGACAGTGATTCCACGGGCCGCGGCGCGAGCGAGGCTGTGGGATTGATTGAATTGAGTTGTGCTGCCTACTGCTACACGCTACCTACTACTAAATTGTGAGTCAGTATATTTTATTTCATTTTTATATATAAAAGCGTCACTTTGTCACATGTTGGGGAATCACAGCGGCTCGGCTCCAGAAGTGGCGGGTGTCCCCGTCATCCTGCCAGGGCCGCCAAGAAGTTCATCACCTAATCTTAAGTTATTAATATCTTATGAGGAGAGGACCTATGAGATTGAGAATTGAAATAATTAAATATATATGGCTTTTTGAACCAGTGCAGTCAGTGCCACAGTGCCACCCAGACGCTATCCACCAGTGCCACCACCATTAAGTGTGTTGGTCGGTCACTCGAGCACTGAAGGAGGTGGAAGCCTCTGACAAGTGAAGTCACACTTTAGATTTGCACACTGGAATTCATTTATGGACTTTTCGTTATAGATAGGTTTACACACTTCAACCTGACCTAACTTATTTCATAACTTATTTTATTGTGATTTATTGTCATATTTTATATGAATTGAATTTACTGTTACATTGTGGGAATAATTATTTTCACTGCATTTAGGCTTTAGCACATTCATGTCACTTTATTTTTGATACTGTGTGGAGTGTGGGCAGGGCACTGGGGGCAACGATGATATTATATCGATTGCACAGGCACTTTATTCGCACAGCCAAGTTGTGTTTGTTAGTAGTTTCTTGATGCACTTTAAGCGCTGTAGCACCATTTATTTGTTTCATATTTTCTTTTTATTGGAAAGATTTGGTATAGCAGCTTTTATTATACACAGCCTTTATTTTCGTATGCGCTGATTTACAAATGACATTATACACATTTTTTTGAGCTTTATGCAACCTGCCATCTACTGTTCTGGTAGTGGTCATTTTTTTTAAAAGTAACTAGTAACTATGCAGCACAAAAAAAAATACTTGAGTAGAAGTATCGAAATCATCGAAAAAATGTAGTGAAGTAAAAGTAGAAGTAGGAGAAAAAAATTCTACTCTAGGAAAGTACAGATACCGCATTTCGGTACTTAAGTACAGTACTTAAGTAGTTCTACTTCGTTACTATACATCTCTGAACTCTAATGAATGTGGAGACTCTTTAAAATTCATGGAAACCTTGACGTCTCATTGGTGAGATCCTCCTCGTTACAGGGTCGGTCAGCTCTCTCTCTGCGACATCCCAATTCCTCAATTTCCACAGACGTCGACCAGCGGACCTGAGACGTCTTCACATTACTTCTTTTCCACCCTCTCACATATCAGGATGATGCAACAAGCACCTACAAATTTCATGGTTTCCTTGCTGCCACTTGATGGACTGGTCCTTCCTTTCTACGGAATCTACCCTGCTGCCTATGTATCCGGGACCGGTCTCTAACTCATTGAAATTAGGCAGTCTGTAGTAACTCAACTTCCAGCATGTTTTCTGACTGTTTGCTTTGCCTCGAGAACTAGTTCCATACGTTTCTTTAGCCACATATTTCGTATTTTGTGCCTCTTTCTCCCTCTCTCCCTTCCCCTGCAGCCATTCCTTCCTTCCCCCCCCCCCCTTACCTCCGTACCTACCCTCTATCCACCCCCCCCCCCACCCCACCTTATTGGGTCAAACCTATTGTTACTACTTCTATGGTCGCCTTATTTAGCTTTGCCTGTTACTTTGACCGAATATGGTTTGTTGACTCTTGCATTACAGCCTATTTAATGTCTGTATCACTTTTTTTTTTGAAAATTTTCAATAAATTTTGTTTAAAAAAAAAAAAAAAAATTCATTAGAGTTAGGACTGCAGGTAACAGGGAGCCTTGACGTGGCCCTGCAGCTTTCACATGCGTTTGCAAATGTGTGCTAACTAAACCCCTGTATTGACGCAAACTGTTAGACAGGCCAATTTGGTTGGTAAGCAGACTGGTTGGCAAATTGAACTGGGAATTTTATCTTTGTTTGTTTCATGTGCGTTGCCCTTCCATGTGTTCTTTGCTATGAAGGCCAGTTATAGGTGGGGGCAGAGGCCATTTCCTTTGTTGTATATGTGTACTGGTGAGTGGACATACTGGGTGCCTTTGCTGTAATACTATCAGCTGGGCTTCCATTATGCCCCCAATTACCTTTCAGGAGGGATGGGCCACCTCCAGGCTCACCTGCCCCCTATCTATCCATTAGCTTGCATGTGCTCCCACTGTGGAGACTCTTTAAAATTCATTAGAGTTAGGACTGCAGGTAACAGGGAGCCTTGACGTGGCCCTGCAGCTTTCACATGCGTTTGCAAATGTGTGCTAACTAAACCCCTGTATTGACGCAAACTGTTAGACAGGCCAATTTGGTTGGTAAGCAGACTGGTTGGCAAATTGAACTGGGAATTTTATCTTTGTTTGTTTCATGTGCGTTGCCCTTCCATGTGTTCTTTGCTATGAAGGCCAGTTATAGGTGGGGGCAGAGACCATTTCCTTTGATCCCGGTAGGCCAGTCCGGCCCTGCCTACAATCCACTGCAGGTGCTATGTTGGTCAAAAGTGAAAATGGGTTTGTATTAGGGTGGTGTAAATTTCTACTAAGAATTCCTGGCCCAAAAGTGGGGAAAAGAACTGCAATATATTACATTATAAGATTTAAATACACTTTATTAATTTCACCTCTAAATAAATATGGAGAAAATAAGAGGCGTTTTCCAGCAGCTTTAAAAACAGTTAAAATTTTGACTTCAGCTTTTTTAAAATTGTTCCTGCAATATTTAAATTTTTCTGTAAAGTTCTCGGTATTTTGCACATTAACTGCTCCCTTGCTTTATTTTCTGTAATCACAGAGACAATTATTTACAATGTAATTCAGCATTATTGCCTGTAATGATTTAATAAGCTGTTTATTGCTGGAGCCGTGTGCAGTGATGGGATGAGTTACGAGGATTCCCGACCTTGTGTTCTGTGTCCTCTTCTGTGCAGCAGAATTAGCGCTTAGTTTGGCTGCAATCCGAAGTTTAATGGGTGACTAGTGAAGAGAGACTAATATAAAGTGATTTGGCAGCGGAGCTTTCGCTCAACACCCACCACCCAGGAATACGCTAATTCAGCATCAGGGTGGGCTGTCCAGCCAGTCACCATACTAATCTTCCCTTCTATCACCGACATGGACGTGGTCAGATATTCTTTACAAGTTCTATCATTTTCACTCTTTTATTCGATCTTTGTAGCTGTTTGTATCGGGAGGAAAACAGATTCTGAAAAATTGTGCTATAATTATAGGTAACATGACCATATAACATTGAATTGACCACTTCAGCCCTGAAAGGTTTTACCCCCTTCCTGACCAGGCCATTTTTAGAGATACTGCATTGTGTTGCTTTTACTGACAATTGCGCGGCCGTGCAACGCTTTACCCAAAAAAATTGATGTCTTTTTTTCCCCACAAATAGAGCTTCTATTTTTATTTTATTCCATCCCTTTTTTTCTATTCAATTTTTTTCTATTCTTTTATTTTGTGTTCTGTTCTGTTTTACTCTTTTATTTTCTATTCCTTTATTTTCTATTATATTCTATTATATTTGTAGCAATGCCCCCTAGGGAGCTGCTGAGAATTGCACCTTCTGGATTCCCCTGGGTTACCCTTAGCAACGTATAGCAGACAAATAGCATTTTAAGTCTTTGGCTCAGTCAATAAACAGTCCAGGGGATTTGGTTTTTGTATTTTATTTTAGAACTTGGATGGGAGAAGGGATGAGTGGGATACTCCAACATGAACTATGCACAATCCTGAGGACAACTAACTGCAGTGTGTGCGGCAAGGCTGCTGCTTCACCATGCCACTGAAGTAAAGTTAAAGTATATGAACTCTTGCTTAGGTTACTCTTCAGGGTCTAACTTGGCACCCCCTTTCTCACTTGCTGTGTGTGCTGAGCTCCTGTCCACTGACACTCTACTGGAGTGGTCCCCTTCCTGGGCAGACCCATGGCAAGCTTCCCGATACTTACAGACACTGTTTTTCCCTGGGTTTCTCTGCCTTCAACTCCATTGTCAGCATCCACTGGAACTCCTGGCTCAGCTCCACGTCTGGTCCACAAGGCCGACCTCCTGTGACCACCTTCCTCAGCAACAGGAGGAGAGACAGCTATCACCCTCCTCCTGGGACCTGGCTTCTCGCCCAAAGACACCCTGTCACATATGCCCATGGCTTTTATAACATATCCCAGGATGCACCACTGTTGTGCCAACCCACTGGGATAGTCATAAAAGCCTGTGTGTCACTGGCTGGGTTTCCTCCACTGTCCAACATGCTCCCCTATTGGATACAGTGGGACGCTCCCTCAGACCAAGTGAATGAACACATGCAACAGGCCTAACTAACAATCAGTCTCCCCTGATAAGCAGATGGAGCTGCTAAGCTTTTATCCACCTAGCACCTACCTAGGAGGGTGCTACATATTATTTTCTATTATATTATTTTGTATTATATTCCTCTATTTTCTGTTCTATTTTATTCTCTTCATAAATTCCAATTTGATTCTAAAACTATTTGAATTCAAATTGTATTTATTCTTTTCAGATTTGTTTAAATTCATTACTATTGTCATTTGGAAATTCGGGATACATCTGAATTTCCGAATAATGAAAAATTCTTCTTCTACTGCTTTATTCCTTTTTACCAGTCTGTCTACTCTTCACTATTTTTATTTGTTTTAACACTGCAATTCTTAACACCAAACATTTTGGTGAAAATGATAGTGTAAAATGTGGCAAAATGAAAAGCACTTATTTGCGTGGCTCTTATAAATAGGTCCAATCGTTTGTGAAAATGAGAGGGATTACATTTGCAGTAACGGCCCATTGTTTTTTATATTCAACTTCAACCCAAACTTTTTTTTTCTACAGAGGGAAAGTATTCGAACCTCACTTTCTGCTCTGACACCTGACTTCCATCACCAAGATAGGAAATGATGAAATCTCCCTTCCCCGCTCTACTAAAAACATATTTCATTGCTCTCTGTGTCTCCTCTGGGGTGATTATCCCACACTTCCTGTTCTGTCTGACACCAATCCAGTAAATAGGAGGTGAGACGATATCTCCCCAGCGAGGGTCCAGACAGCAATGAAAAGAAATGACAGAGGTTCTTACTTGTCCTCACTTTGTGGTTTATTTAGGCTCCTTTCACACATACGGTCCGTTTGTCCGTTTTTCATCCATCCGTTGACGGATGAAAAACGGACATCAATGCAGCTCTATGTAAAACGGATGATCATCCGTTAACATCCGATTTCATCCGCTTCCGTCAATGTCCGTTTTTTGGAACGGATGAAAGCCCTATTTTTCATCCGTCAAAAAAAACCCAGATCGGACGAAAAAAGGATGTAAACGGACAAATGGTCCGTTCATCAGTTTTTGCATTGGGAGTGGATGTAAAAAAATGGATGAAAAACATACATTTTGACGTAACTGAACTGAATGGACCGTATGTGTAAAAGGGGCCTTAAGCTACAGAGGGCAAAATTAGTCCCAATTCTGCAGAGAAACCAATCAGATTCTAACCTCAGCTTGTTTAATTAGGCCCCTTCAATGCAGAGCGCCCACAGCGTGCCCCCCTCAATGCAGAGACGCCCACAGCATGCCCCCTTCAATGCAGAGACGCCAACAGCATACCCCCTTCAATGCAGAGATGCCCACAGCGTGCCCCCTTCAATGCAGAGCGCCGACACAGCATGCCCCCTTCAATGCAGAGCACCCACAGCGTGCCCCCTTTAATGCAGAGACGCCCACAGCGTGCCCCCTTCAATGCAGAGACGCCAACAGCATACCCCCTTCAATGCAGAGATGCCCACAGCGTGCCCCCTTCAATGCAGAGCGCTCACAGCATGCCCCTTCAATGCAGAGCACCCACAGCATGCCCCCTTTAATGCAGAGCGCCCACAGCATGCCCCCCTCAATTCAGAGCGCCCACAGCATGCCCCTTCAATGCAGAGCACCCACAGCATGCCCCATCAATGCAGAGCGCCCACATCGTGCCCCCCTCAATGCAGAGTGCCCACAGCGTGCAGAGAGACCAGTGCACTTACCTGATGCAGCGAGCGGCGGCTTCTCCTCAGTTCTCCCGAGTCCTCCTCCTCCTCGGCAAATCGGCAAATTTCGCCTTTCGGCCAATCAGGAAACGGGTCTCGGACTCGCTTCCTGATTGGCCAGGAGGAGGATCCATGTGACAATGGGTAGGCTCAGGGCGCATTGCTCTGCGCCCCGGGTCCACCCTCCAAATCGCCCCCTATTGGTATGTGTGAAAGGGGCCTTAAGCTACAGAGGGCAAAATTAGTCCCAATTCTGCAGAGAAACCAATCAGATTCTAACCTCAGCTTGTTTAATTAGGCTTTAGCAATAAAACCTGGAAGCTGATTGGTTTCTCCGCAGAATTGTGACTAATTTTGCCCTCTCTAGCTTTGGTAAATAAACCCTTTTCTGTTTTGCTTGGAGTTTGGATTTAAAGTGGTTGTAAACCGCGGCACTTTTTTTTTTCTTATGTAGTACCCTCCTAAGTAGGTATTTCCTAGGTAAAAGCATATATTGCTCCTACTGCCTATCAGGGGATCCTGATCTATTAGGTTGCCTGTTGCATGTTCCTAGGTGTGATTCACTGGGTCTGAGGGAGTGTCCCCACTGCATCCAATAGGGGGGCCTGTTGGACAGTGGAGGAAACCTGGCAAGTGACATATTGGCTTTTGTGAGAGTCCCAGTGGGAGGGCACTCTTGCAGTGCATCCTGGGATTGCTCATAAAGCCCGGGGGGACATGTGGCAGGGCGTCTTTGGCAGGAAGCAGAGTCCCAGGAGTACGTGGATGGCTGTCTCTTCTCCTGCTGAATGAGGAAAGTGGTCTTAGGCGTTCGGCCTAGTGAACCAGGTGTGGAGCTGAGCTGCAGAGGATCAGGAGTACAGCTGACACTGGAGCTGCTGGCAGAGTCTTCCAGGAAAAACAGTGTCCGTGAGTATCAGGGGACTTGCCAAAGGGCCTGCCACTCCAGTGAAGTCAGAGGATCAAGGGGTCAGCTCACACAGAGTGTCAGGGTAAAAGGGGGGTGCCGTTTATAACCCTGAAGAGTAGGGACAAAGGGAGTGCCGAGTATGACCCTGAAGAGTGATTCCCAGTGCAATACAGTGCAGTTAATTCTTCTTCACTAACGTGGCAAGGTGAAGCAGCGGCCTTGCTGCATTTAGCGTTACATAGAAGTCCCAGGAATTGTGCATAGTTTGTTCAGTTGGAGTATCCCACTCATCCCTTCTCCTAACGATCAGGCCATTTTTGCGATTCGGCGCTGCGTTACTTTAACTGAGCGGTCGTGCAACGCTGTACCCAAATAAAATTACTACTACTAATTGGCTCCTGCTGTGCCCAATCACATCGCCAGTGGTTTGCATTTTGCTCTACTTTAGCCACTTCTCATCTCACCCATAGCAGATTTACTGCTACAGGGCGGCCATGCTGCGCAGGATCACGTAAGCTGACCAAACGCGGAAGCACCACAGATGAACACCAGCCCTTCAGCCCCATTGACGTTGGAGCGATAAAGTCCTCCAGGATGCAGCAGTAGAAGAGAGACCTCCACTCCTAGAGATGCCCACCATTCTTTACCTGTTTGTAAGTGTTTGCAATAAACACATTCCTTATAATACTGCACTTAGTGGCGCCCCTACCCACCTTTCTTCTTTTTTTTCTTTCTTGTACATACACAGAGCATGTCCACACTGTGAGGATGGCAGCCTTATCACAGTGCAACCAATTTTGTGCAAGGACAGCAGACTCTATTTCCCAGCCCTTTTTTTTAACAGTCCAGGTGACTCTCAACCATTGGAATCTTGGAGCGCCAGACTCCCGACAATATTGTTTCTCTCAAAAAATATATAAATAATGTTTGGGGGTTCGAGTCATTTTCTGGCAAAAAATGATGATTTTTACATGTAGGCGAGGAATGCTGGAATTCAACTGGTATGGAAGCGGTTAAAGTAACACAGTGCTGTATCACACAGAATGGCCTGGCCAGGAAGGGGGGTAAACCTTTTCGGAGGTCAAGTGGTTAAAGCGGGTTGGGTGTAGATCCGCTTTAAGTAACATTTGCAAAAATCGCATCAGGAGCCAATGGCAGCTCACCCCTATTCATTGGATTGGATCTGCCAGCCCAGTTAACACCCGGAGTGACACAAGTGATAAGCAAGCCCAAAAAAGCAATAAGAGACGTCAGCATTTGCTGATAAAGGACTTCTGCCTGAAATGTGTAAGTGCTTTATAATACATAATTTATAAAAGTGGAGAATTGTCCTAGAAGTGCTGACATTCCATTAATTATTCTGTCCTCAAAAATCACTTTTTTCACTCTAACCAAAACACCTCTTAAATCAGAGCAATCAAAGCCCTATAGACTTCCATAGATAAATGCTTGGAAAACGTGTTTATGTGTGTTTTTCAGGTGCTGCCATTTAAAAGTGTATGGGCATAGGCATGCACAGGGGGTGTGCCACTCTAATCGCTCTGTGCGGTTCCAACAATTCCCCCTCTGTACAGTGCCAATTCCCCCTACTGCCCAGGCTTCCCCCCATGTTGTGCCCCCCCCCCCCCCCACTACTGGCTTCCCCCCTTTCCTCTGCTGCGGGGGATGTTTCAGGATGGAGTGTGGGGAAATGGGATAATCAATGTCATTTACCAGCCCTTTCCTTTTCTAATGGAATACAGTGAACACAATCACTCATTGGGTTCAATCATAACTGAAGCATAGTAAACACAGTTACTATGCTTCAGTTTGTGAATGAACAGAAAGCCGCTTAGCACAGAACACTTCCCAGTCATTCACTATCCAGTACAGCTGAGGCTGCAGAGGAAGGCATGTGTGTTTGAGCTTTGGGGTGCACACCCTAATGCAATGGGCTGCGCACACCTATGTGTATGGGGCCAAAATGCATGTTCTGCTACTGTCCTACCAGTCACATGTAAAACATGTGTGTAAAACATGCAAAGAAAGGGCCTGCTTGCGCTCATGCCTAGTATGACTAGGGCCTAAGGATTTGCTGCCTGGATTGTTTTTATGGCTGTACTGTGTTATTACCTTCACTGTTTCTATTGCTTTACACCAGGGGTCTCTAAATTATGGCCTGCTGCAAGATTTTATCCAGCCCTCCGATGTAAGAGTTTACTAAAATCTTGTAGGGACTGCAGCTTGTCATTTGTAAGATCTTATTTTGGAACCTCCAATGCGTTTCAGGGGTGCAGCTCTCCCCCCCCCCCTTCATCAGGGCTAGACAATAGATAAAATATGAAAATTCCTTGAAACCCCTTAAAAGCTACTTATGTAAAAGTATAATTGAGAAGTATAAAATACTAAAAACTGTGTTCTTATTAAAGCCCCAGGTCACATTATTTTGTTGAGCGATTTGCATGCGATTTTGCATGTTGCATAGGGACCAGCCTATTTTCTTGAATGGGCTGTCAAACACGCCTTTTTCCCCTGAAAAGAAGCTCCGTGCAATTTTGAAAGGCACGGTTCGCCATGACAGCCATTGCGTTTGGGGTTCTATTAAGGGTTAATGGCACCCAAACACGCATTGCCATCTGATTTGGAATCATAGGCAGAATTGTCGAGATTGTGCCCACAATTTCAAATTGCAAAGTGTGAATTATTTTTATTTATTTTTATTTTTTGGTGTTATTTTATACTTTTTAAGTGTGTGTTTTTTGGCTTTAATAAAATACATTGAGGTATTTATACTTACGTTCCAAAATAAAATCTTTCAAAGGACTGTTTAAGCTTGCATTATAAAAGGAACAATGGGCTAGCACTCTGGGCTGCTGTAATAGGGTCGGATGTAATCAGTATGTAAGCAAATGATCAGGCAATAAATTGGCTCATAAATATAAATATACAGGTAGTATAACAATATGATCATATGCATAGAAAATCATGGAGGATATTCTAGTCCATAATGATGAATAACAAACCCAAAAAGGGGAAAAACCTGCCAATAGGAATTGGATGTAAGTCTGCAATAAAGGCTAGCTCCACAATACAGGGTAGGTGACACTTGAAAAAAGAGCGTGGATGCCCGTTGTGAACTTGGCGCATGCTCTGAAACGCGTAGTGTCATTCCCCTGATCCCGGTGACGTCACGCGGCATACGCTGCGTTCCAGCTTGATACACGGAAACTAGCCAAACCCGGAAGACTCACAGCCGGCCTCTCCGCCTCCATCCAACTGGCTACAGTTACCATCACATCCGCGGACCACCGGCATCAGACTGAGCCTATGATCTTTTAACCCATGTGACTTTGTACATTATCATGTGCTTCCTTGGAATAAATCAATACTGCACTTAGAGGCGCTCTGCTTGTTTGTTCGTATGTTCAAGCTTGCATGGCATTCTTAAAAGTTTAGTAAACTCTTCCGAGGGTACAGCAGGACACCACAGTTGCTAGTGAGAAGCCTCTTGGACCGCAACACACCAATCATTATGAAACTTTTGTACAATAAATTTGTTTTTATACATATTTTTTCAAATTGTATATCTTTCCTGAGATCAGTCAGTGGATGCCTTCAAAGTCCTACTCTCTATAAGGGGATGAAAATATTCTCTTTTTCTCCCCCCTTTCAGTTTCCAAAAGTGGAGCCACTGTTTAAGATTTTTTTCTTTTTTTGTTCTAAACCATATCATGCTGACTACAAAAAAAACCTCTGAGAATATTTATGAAATATACGATGTGGCCGCATACGATGTGACCCCCTACTTCACACCAATCAGAGGTGGAGTCAGGGCTGCCATGTGTGATTATAGCATCCAACCTCTTTGCTCGTTACACTGAACGCCACGCCATCATTTTGTGAGAACACAGCAGTGTGATGGGCGACTATAAGCACGGCCCCACTTTGAGTCCTTACTGACTTGCTTTTTAGGAGGTCAGAACAGCTGCGAGCTTGTGTTATAAAAAGGGTTTTAATGAGCAGTTGACACCTTTCGTGGCACAGAATGTATCGCTGGCAACTTTTCAGCAAAATCACTACAGCTGGATTCCCAACCTGCTGGCAGCCTGCGCCATAAACTTCTAGGTCACAACAACTGCCTTTTCTATCATTTCACTTTAACCATTGCAAGTAAAGGCCAGCAACACACGAGACCTTCCTAAGCCTAAGGAAAGAGTTCTCCTTTCCAGATCACTTCCCACTGCCTCTAACTTCTGCTTCCTGTTTTTGTCTTTACTTGTAGAGAAAATATATCCTTTGTACATTAACAATGGTCCATTTGTGATTTTCTATCAGGAA
Organism: Pelophylax lessonae; assembly: GCF_965119305.1. NCBI lineage: Eukaryota > Metazoa > Chordata > Amphibia > Anura > Ranidae > Pelophylax > Pelophylax lessonae. The sequence goes on along the minus strand of NC_138779.1, from coordinate 45,407,456 downwards.
CGTATAGTAAGAAGAGGCGATATACACTAAATAGGCAAAAATATGTGGACCTACCACCAAATTATTGAGTTTAGGAGTTCCCAGTTATAGGGTTCTGTTAATATTACAGCCTACAAAGACAATTAGACAATTGTTCTTTTTCAACCTTTTGGTAATAATTTGGAGAAGACCCTTTTCTTTTCCAGCATGACTGTGCCCCTGTGTACAAAGCCAGCTCCATAAGGACATGTTTTGACCAGTTTTATGTGGAGGAACTTGAGTGGCCTGCTTGGCGCTCTAACCTCAACCTTACTGAACACCATTGGGATGAATTGGAAAGCCAATGGTAAGTCTTCTCCTCCTACATTAGTACCTGAACTTAAGTGGTCTGCTTGGCGCTCTAACCTCATTTGCCGTGAACACTGGAGGTTGTCTGACACCACCGGCTCGCTGATTTATTGCTCCATAAGAATCGCCAAATGTGGGTTCCAGTTGTCTGCCCTTGATACATTCATAGGCTGATTTATATATCATAACAAGCCTTCATCTCTACGAAATACACAAATTGAGGCAACATCTTATCAGCTATATCCCTTATACAACAAGTGTGTGGACTCGGTCGAGCATGTTGACTACTTGATTTTAATATTATGATGGCAGGTTCATAGTGTCAATCATCACTGCAGAAAATACCACTACCCAGGGTTTCCCCTGAAGAAGTCTGTCGTAACTCCGAAACTAGTCAGGTTTCTACCCCGGAATGTTGTGGCTGTTCATTACCTGCTGATGTGATGTATCTTATCTAACTTGCCATTCTTTTATGTCATTTTGTATTTTTCAATAAATTTGGTTAAATTTTAGCATACTGTGTACACGCATATTTGAGTGCCTACAAAGTCCCACAAACAGGGGATTCTTTCTTCAGCCTACTGAACACCATTGGGATGAATTGGAACTCTAATGTTAAGCCAATGGTAAGTCTTCTCCTCCTTTATTAGTACCTGAACTTAAATGGCCTGCCTGGCGCCTTAACCTCAACCTTACTGAACACCATTGGGATGATTTGGAACTCTAATGTTAAGCCTATGGTAAGTCTTCTCCTCCTACATTAGTACCTGAACTTAAGTGGCCTTCCTGGCGCCTTAACCTCAACCTTACTGAACACCATTGGGATGATTTGGAACTCTAATGTTAAGCCTATGGTAAGTCTTCTCCTCCTACATTAGTACCTGAACTTAAGTGGCCTGCCTGGCGACTTAACCTCAACCTTACAGAACAGCATGGGGGTGAAATGAAACTCTAATGGTAAGCCAATGGTAAGTCTTCTCCTCCAACAACAGTACCTGGCCTCACAAATGGGCACAAATCCCCACAAACGCACTCCAAAATCTTGTGAAAAACCTTCCCAAAAGAGTAAAGAATGGTATAGCCACAGTGGGGGGGTGTAACACTCCTGCATTTTTATTATAGGCTGGATTTGCAGCTGCAAAATCTCCACTCAGTAGTCATGTAGAGATGTGTTGAATACCAGATCCAACTCTCCAGGACTCATCACCGTGGGCCTGTCAGCTTCAACATACAGATATATACACACTCAATGAGATGTTCCTGGAGTGATAGGATGTATATGATAGTATGAAGGTGATGTGCTGAAGGGACAGGTGTGAACAGTGACAAGGATGGTAATCACTTGATAGGTTTTGTATAGGAGAGTTCAAGATGGTATTTAGGAATGCAGATAGGTTAGTATCGAGTATGCTAACAGGTGGTGAGGACAGCAGATGACAAATACAGGATAGACTAACCCAGTGCAAGGATAGATAGTAGTAGACAGGAGAGCTAGCAATCTATGCAGCAGTGCAGATGATAGATGGTAGTAGGCTGAAGAGCTAGCAATCTATGTAACAGTGCAGATGATAGGATAGTATAGATAGGTAGTAACAGTCCTTAATGTGCATAGGTAGATAGTGCAATAAGGTTATGGAGGGTTCCCCTGCGGGGTACTTATCACTTGTAATGTTAGTAGTTTAGAGAGGTCTAGTAGATAAGGAATGATCCGGTAGCGAGATACAGGGATCAGTAGCGAGGTTCCGGTCTGCTCCAGGTAAAGGGAATGGCTGGAGGTTCCGATCGAGAGACAGGCTTGAAAGCATGTGGATAACAAGGCAGGAAAGCAGGGTGAGATAGCCATAAGTAGAAGCAGTATTCCAAGAGTGATCGGGTAGCGAGATACAAGATCAGTGAGTGAAACAAGTCCAGGTAGCGAGATACATGAGCGAGTAACATCAGGTATGGCTGCTTCAGGCATGGCTTGATCGAACCAACCATGCGGTTGAACGAACAATGTGAGTGAGACCGCCGGCAGTTGAAATAGCCGCTCTGCGGCGCTCAGCAGTGACATCATCGTTCTTAAAGGTATATGCGTACCACCTGAAGAGAAAGGTGGGACGCATTACAGAGGAAAGTGGTGATTAAGGGTACCGGAGGTACCAGAATCTTACAGGGGGCTACCATGTATTAATGATTATGGCGTTGGAATGAGATATCCAACAAACCCAAATTTCTGGGTGTGCTTGCACAAATCATGCCCACGATATGGATTGGTCTTGCCTAGACCCTGCCTCTGAATATGCAGGGACTGCCCCTCATTTGCACATTACCATTTGGTCCCACCCAAACCTCACCTCCAAATAGACAGGGACTGCCCACTTATGGTCCAGATCCCTGAAACAAATTCTTTTCATTTTAAAATGATAGTAAAGACCCCTTGTTCAATGTACCTAAAATTAAGCCTATAATAAGGGTTACCTGTAGGTACAGTGCATCTGGAAAGTATTCACATCGCTTTACTTTTCCCACATTTTGGTATGTTACAGCTTTATTCCAAAATGGATTAAATTAATTATTTTCCTCAAAATTCTACAAACAATACCGAATAATGACAATGTGAAAGAAGCTTGTTTGAAATCTTTGCAAATGTATTAAAAAAAAAAAAAAAAAAAAAAAATCACATGTACATATTAGTATGTAACAAGTATTCACAGCCTTTGCTCAATACTTTGTTGAAGCACCTTTGGCAGCAATTACAGCCTCAAGTCTTTTTGAGTGTGATGCTACAAGCTTGGCAGTTTCTCCCATTCTTCTTTGCTGGACCTCTTAAGCTCCATCAGGTTGGATGGGGAGTATCAGTGCACAGCCAATTTCAGATATCTCCAGAGGAGTTCAATCGGGTTCAAGTCTTGGCTCTGGCTGATCACTCAAGGAAATTGACAGAGTTGTCCCATAGCCACTCCTTTGTTATCTTGGCTGTGTGCTTAGTGTCATTGTCCTGTTGGAAGATGAACCTTCACCCCAGTCTGAGGTCCAGAGCGCTCTGGAGCAGGTTTTCATCAAGGATGTCTCTGTACATTGCTGCCTTCATCTTTCCCTCAATTATGACTAGTCTCCCAGGTCCTGCGCTGAAAAACATCCCCACAGCATGGTGTTGCCACCACCATGCTTCACTGTAGGGGATGGTATTGACCAGGTGATGAGCAGTGCCTGGTTTCCTCCAGACATGATGCTTGCCATTCAGGCCAAAGAGTTCAATCTTTGTTTCCTCAGATTAGAGAATTTTGTTTCTCATGTTCTGAGAGTCCTTCAGGTACCATTTGGCAAACTCCAGGTGGGCTGTCATGTGCCTTATACTGAGGAGTGGCTTCCGTCTGACCACTCTACCATACAGGCTTGATGGTTGTTCTTCTGGAAGGTTCTCCTCTCTCCACAGAGAAACGCTGGAACTCTGTCAGAGTGACCATCGGGTTCTTTGTCACCTCCCTAAGGCCCTTCTCCCCCGATCGCTCAGTTTGGCTGGGTGGCCCACTCTAGTAAGAGCCCTGGTGGTTCCAAACGTCTTACATTTATGGATGATAGAGGTCACTTTGCTCATTGGGACCTTCAATGTTTCAAAACATTTTCTTTACCCTTCCCTTGATCTGTGCCCCAATACAATCCTGTCTCAGGGGTCTACAAAAAATTCCTTGGACTCCATGGCTTGGTTTGTCATGCAAAATTATTCAGCCCCCTTAAGTTAATACTTTGTAGCGCCACCTTTTGCTGTGATTACAGCTGTAAGTCGCTTGGGGTATGTCTCTATCAGTTTTGCACATCTAGAGACTGAAATTTTTGCCCATTCCTCCTTGCAAAACAGCTCGAGCTCAGTGAGGTTGGATGGAGAGCGTTTGTGAACAGCAGTTTTCAGTTCTTTCCACAGATTCTCGATTGGATTCAGGTCTGGACTTTGACTTGGCCATTCTAACACCTGGATATGTTTATTTGTGAACCATTCCATTGTAGATTTTGCTTTATGTTTTTTTTTGGGCTTTTACTAATGGTTCTGGTCCAATCACGGGCTTTTAAAGCCCATTTCCTGTCCCATTGCATTTTGGTCGGTTCTGGTTGCCGAATTCCGAAATTTTTCAGCAAAAAGTTCTAAATTCAGCCGAACCTCTAACAGCCAATGTTCGGGTCGAACCGATGGTCGACCCGAACCGTTCGATCATCCCTATCTACAAACTACGGGAAAGATTTATGTCATTTTTATTTTTTATTTTTTTTTACTAGTAATGGCGGCAGGACTGCGGCATTGCGGCGGACAGATCGGAGCCCTGACTGACATTTTTGACACTTTTGGGGGTACCAGTGACATTACTACAGAAATCAATGCTAAAAATATGAACTGTTACTGTAATAATGACATTGGCAGGGAAGGGGTTAACCCTGTTGGTGATCAAGGGGTTAAATGTGAGCCTAGGGGAGTGATTCTAACTGTGGGGGGGGTGTGGCTTCTGAAATGACCATAGAGACATGTGATCCTATATAGAAGGATCACAGGAGCTCTGTAATCATTCCAGAGAGAAGAACGTTCGGCTATGTTTACAACAGCTGACCGTTGTTCTCTCTCAGCAGGGAACAATCACGGGTGTCAAGCGGCAATTGGAGCTGCCCGTCCGCTGCATTAGCTTCCCCACTGATGAGCAGGGGCGGGAGCGCACTGCTGGCGGCGCATGCTTGCCCCCTAGCCTTCCGAGAGTGAGCGCCGTACATGTACATCGATTTGCCTGGGAGCGGCTGCCTGCCACAGTACATCTGCGGCGGGCGGTCGTAAACTGGTTAAAGTAGAAAAATAACAGACTTAATGCCAGGATCTCCAGGTGCAAGTAAAGGAAAAAAAGCCTAAAAAATAATACTAATGCAGCCACCACATTTAGGAACTGGTAGGGTGCATTATAATAAATATTTGCTTTTGGGTTTAGACACACTTTAACATCTAGAATCTGGCACTAGAGTAGCTTTACAGAATTGTAATATTGGGCAAGCAGCTTCTGCACATAGAAGGGTTTCCAAATCACCTTTGGTTTCCATAGGAATGAGTAAAAATAAAATTGAAGAACCACACCAGGGGGCCAGATACAGTACAAGTTTATTACAAATTCAACGCGTTTCAGGGCTTTACTCCACCCTCTTCATCAGGGCTCAAAAAAAGGATTGTTAGGGCAGTGTTGTTTGCACAGCATCCATCAGTAGGTGGTTCCAACAGCCTCTAGTACAGGGGTCTCAAACTGGTGGCCCTTCAACTATTGCAGAACTACAATTCCCATAAGGCATTGCAAGGCTGACAGTTACAAACATGACTCTCATTGGCAGAGGCATGATGGGACTTGTAGTTCTGCAACAGCTGGAGGGCCGCCGGTTTGAGGCCACTGCTCTAGATGTCACAGAATTGGAGACCCAGTGGAAGAGATTTTTCTTTTTTTTTTTAATTGTCCTGCACTCATATTATAAGGCCAATTCGGATGCACATAGACTTACTCAAGGACAACCACTGCCCCTATATTAATGCCAGCTTAGCTTTCACCAGATGAGGCCACCTATTTTTTTTTTTCTGGACCTTTGCTTTCTCCGACTCACAAAGCTTGGACCCAATCCTTGAATTTTCTGCCAGATATTTTCTATATTCTCCATACATTAAAGTATGTGTGCCACGTCTGGCCTGCATTCCCGGCCAATCTGTGCCCTGCTAAATATATTAGACAGAAGTAAGAGACGTTCCCATTTCATCGCTCGTCTATGTTGTGACTTCTAGAAGCTCTAATAAATGTGATGTATGAACTTGGCTCACGGCAAGAATTTATCGGCATTTCATTCCTACAGGCTCTCCATCAATGCAAATGAAGCAGTGGCAAGACTCCCATCTCTAGTCTAGCCCTAGAATAAAGAAAATAGTTACAACGGGTTACATTGTATCAAATGATTGTGCATAGACGTGGACCTCAGCATCATTTGTGCAGACATATGTCTTATATAATGGTCTCCCAGGATCTGCAAGCTCATAGTTTTATTTTGTGTGTAGAGCAGTCTTCTTTTTAACCAGGGTGCCAAGGCACCCTGGAGTGCCCTGAGGCTTCTTCAGGGGTACCTTGGCAAAATGCCTAAAAATTTGATCAAAAATTGAATACAAGCCAGCAGGTGGATGAAGCCTGCCTTTGAGTTACACAAAGTCACAGGTTTTCATTGTGCACCATAACCACTTTATATGGCATCCTAACAACCAATGATGTCATCAGTTAAAGTGGGAATATACTAAAAAAAAAAAAAAAACCCTGCAAGACAAAGGCATAATGAGCTAGTATGCATCGCATACTAGTTCATTATGAAATACTTACCTTAGAACGAAGCCCCGACACGGACCCCCGGACACCGCTGTGGGAGCTGACATGATCCCTCTGCGTCTCTTCCGGGTTCGGCGGGTCCGGCGCTGTGAGTGGCCGGAGCCGCAATGACGTCACTCCCGCGAATTTTCGCGGGAGTCATTTTCCGGCACTTCCTGGCAAGGAACGCTGAAGGTCCGCCGGACCTTCAGAGCGCATGCGCCACTCGCGTCAGCGGCTGCATGCAGTGCAAATATCTCCTAAACTGTGCAGGTTTAGGAGATATTAATTGTACCTACAGGTAAGCCTTATTATAGGCTTACCTGTAGTTAAAAGTCACAAAAAGCGGTATACTACCGCTTTAATAAGGAGAACGTCTGTTGCCTCCACAGCATCCTTGTTTGACCCTCCTCTGCTCATCTTCCTCAGCACTGGGGCCCATTAGCTGACTGTAATAGAGAGAGAAGAGAAACATTGGAATACTAGTCAATACCAGTGTGCAAAAGTGTATTTGGTTTGGAAGAATAAATCACCTCTAACCTTGGGTGTCCTATGTGTATTTTGGAGTTAGGGTTCGTACTTCTGTCTTGCAACACTGGGAAACTTTTTTCAAATTATTATTGGACCCCTGAGCTAACAGGAAGTCAACAATATGTGTCCCTTTAAGTATGGCAGAAATGCAGGTCCAGATCTCCAAACAATCCCCCAGAAACGTGGATAAATAAATAGATCTAAGTGCTCCCTGTTGAAACAACTTAGGCTTTATTGCATAAAACATTTCCTACTCACATTTAGAATGATCAAATCAGGCACATAGAAACAGGATGGTGTACTGTGTACTCTCTGTCTCACAGGATGGCAGCGGGTGACGTCATCTGAATGTAGCTCCTCTCCCCGTACGCGTTACGTCCAATGGGACTTCATCAACTTGGTAACGCTGAAATGGTAACGGCGTTCTTGCGCTCAGAATATGTCATCAGACACTGTGCTCCCACCTGTAGGATTCAAATGTATTCATATAAGTGTGGACAGGAAATTACTGGAGTATTATGTCATCACACGGGAGGACCGAGGTGAACACCTGCATAGAGGCACCGAGTGGGAGCGCACAGCTGGTTTGATGGCTCCGAACTTTGGCAGATAAAAATGACCTCATGTTTAGGGCTGAAATCCTGATTTTTATACATTTAGATTTGTTATTATCTCTTTCACTCCGGAGTGCATAAAGTTTTTCTTCAGGCTGCATAAAAGTTTTGCAAATACTCAGGCCTGTGGGTACCTGTCATTACAATATACAGTATGTTGAATCTTCCTGATTTGTCTCTTCTGTTTTTCTCTTCACCAGAAGAACTTGCACTTTAATGTCCCACCACAGTCACACATTATTATTGGTATACATTTATAAAGCTCTGACATATTCCGCAGTGCTGTACAGATATCACTGAGCCAGTCGCGTCAGTCTCTGCACCAGAGGAGCTTACACTTTAAACTCCCCACCACACAGTCATCCTCTATTATTATTATTATACATTTATATAAAGCTAACATATTCCACAGCGCTGTCCACAGAACCCTGCGCAAGAGTCTTTGCACCAGAGGAGCTTATATTCTAACTTCCCCCCACAGTTACATGCCATCGTTATCATACATTTATATGGCTCATATTCCACATTGATGTATAGAGAACACTAGACGGGCTATTATTTTGGTCCAAAAGTAAATTCGGATGAATTCTTGGTCATTAGGAGATTTGGATGTATCTGAATCTCTGAATGAAATAGTTACGCATTTTGTTGAAATGCATTTCATTTCGTTTCATTTATAAATTTTCTATCAATTTCCAAATTTTCGAAACGGTTCAAATTCAGATTGGTCGAGAAATGATCGACCGATTAAAGTTCTGTGTGAAGACTAGCTGATTGTTAAGGAGCAGGCCGGGAAGACGGCCACCGCGTCCCTAACAACCAGAGCAGGCAGTTGGCGGGGAGTGTTCAACGAGGCCAGGATTTTTTTTTTCCTTTTTTCGGGTCTGGTGGTGCTGCCATTGTTTTTTTTTTTTTAATAAAGGTATTTTCAAAGACTTGTGTTGTGTCTTTACTCACGTTTTACACTATTTTGGTGAATAGGTAGGGGTACTCATTTACATAGAGGAGAGGCAGGGATCGTGGGGCCCTCTTTTAAAAGGGGGCTTCCAGATTCTGCTAAGCTCCCCAACCACAGACCCCCACAACCACCGCCCAGGGTTGTGGGAAAGAGGCCCTTGTCCGCTTCTCTTCAACATGGGGACATGCCCCCCACCCCAAAGCACCCCCCCCATGTTGAGGGCATGTGGCCTGGTATTGTTTTGGGGGGGCACTCACTCATCCCCCTTCTCTCCTGACCTGCTGGGCTGCATGCTCGGATAAGGGTCTGGTATGGAAGTTTGGGGGGGACGCTGTTTTTATTTTAAATTTTGGCGTGGTGTTCTCCCTAAAATCTATACTAGACCTGAAGGGCCTTGTATAGATTAGGGAGGACCCCCCACTGTGTTTTTTTTTTTTCTGAATTTTCTTTTGCCGAAATTCTTTTGTTTACGTGTATTTCAGTTCTTAGTGGGGAAGCCTGCTGACAGCTGATAAATCGTTGGTTGTTAAGGATGCGGCAGCAGGCTTCCCAGCCCACTCCTTGACAGCCAGCTATTCTTCACACAGAATTCAAATCTGTCAATCATTTTTCGTCCGATTCAAAATCGAATCCTTCTGAAAATTTTGAATTCCTTTATAAAATAATAAACAAAATTAAATGACATCCGAAACGAATCAACAAAACAAAATTAGTAACATAACCAATCTATCTGAAATGAAACCAAATTAATTTTTCCCTTCTCCCCATGTGTAGAAAACACTGAGACGTTAACATCAGTCTCTGCCCCAGAGGAGCTTACACTCTAATGTCCCATCATAGTCACACACTATTACTATTATTATACGTGTTTTATAGCTCTGACATATTCCGCAGAGCTGTACAGAGAACACTGGGCCAGTCACATCAGACTCTCACCAGAGGAGCTTACATTCTAATGTCCCACCACAGTCACACAATGTGATTATTATACATGTTTATAGCTCTGACATATTCTATAGAGCTGTACAGAGAACACTGGGCCAGTCACATCAGACTCTCACCAGAGGAGCTTACATTCTATTGTTCCTACCACAGTCACATGCTATTATTATTATTATTATACATTTATATAGCTCTGACATATTCCATAGAGCTGTACAGAGAACACTGAGCCAGTCACATCAGTCCTGCACCAGAGGAGCTTACATTCTAATGTCCCACCACAGTCACACTATGTGATTATTATACATTTTTATAGCTCTGACATATTCCATAGTGCTGTACAGAGAACACTGAGCCATATACATCAGTCTCTGTGCCATAGGAGCTTACACTCTAATGTCTATCCACAGCCACACATTATCACTCTCCATTTTTATAGCTCTGACATATTCCGTATCATCATCGCTATAAAGGAGAAGAGATACAATTGGTTGATTTGTGGTTTGGTTGGAATATCTCAGTGTTGTCTGTGGTTGAGGTTCTGGCACGATGCGGGAGGCAGACAATGCAGGAGGGGACCTCAGAATGCTCAGACTGGAACTGACGGGGTTAATGGCAGATGCAGGATACACCTGGCCCGAAATCTTTTGACGGCAGCGGTAGGAAAAAATTTTCGGCAGGCCTATTTGTTTTCAAGTTGCTACAGCAACCAATGGAGATGGTGCCCAAACCCCCTGGAAGCTGGCCGGGTGGCAGAGCCAGCTGGCACTGGATGGAAGGGGTGAGTAAAGTGTGAATGGAGGGCCCCCTCCTTCTCTTGTTCTGGAATCCACCTGGCCATGGTATAGGGGGGTGTCATCTGGGAAAACAACAACACTGATGGAGTATTTGGTGACCCCCCCCCCCCTAATTGGGGATTCCACAATTTATAATGGACGTCTTACATGCTAATAATAAAATCCATATGGCATTATTATTATTATTAATATTCATTTTATATAGGATTTTTATGGGGCCAGCAGTTTGTGCAGCACTTTACAAAATAAATCCATTTACAATGCATATATGGTAGCATCACTCCACAGACATAGCAAGGATGGGCTCTATAGACCTGCTAATGCTGGGACTTATAGTTCCTTGGCCGCGGCTATGCAGGTTAATAAAAAACAAATGTGATCTGCCGTCTGTCTGTTATCCTTTGTTCTGGATTATTTGGAAGAGTTCATTCACATGGGCAACGGGGGGTGGTAAAAAAAGACAGTTAAGACACAGTTTTACCCTCCTCAGACTGCCCGCCTAAATTAGGGCATGCAGCTGCTCAGGGATGTCCACATGTCATTGCTGTAATAATTTGCTTCACAGCCATGGCAAACATGAAACGCATTTTGCATTCGGTAGACAGTACTGCATGTGACCTATTCAAGTGAATGGGGGTCAGGCTGCAAATAGCATGGTGGGTTGGCATTTTCAGGGTTGAAACAAGTGTTGAGGAGGTGGCATATCACCTCCTATCAAACGACCTATGAAAAGCGATCTGCTCCGGCAATAATAACCACACGTCTGAATGAGCCCTAAGGCTGCATTCACATGTCAGCGTATGATCGCGGGCAGAACCACCGCGGTTCCGCCCGCGATTCGGAGATTTATTGCAAATCGCGGGACGCCTAGCGTTGCCCGTTGATTTGCAATAGCCCCCCAAACGCCGAGCGATGTTGCCGCGATTTACGCCCGCCGAATCGCGGCAACATCGCGCAAACAAAATCGCGGGACGCAATACGCTCCAAAGAAGCTCTTGTACTTTTTTGGAGCGTATTGCGTCCCGCGATTTTGTTTGCGCGATGTTGCCGCGATTCGGCGGGCGTAAATCGCGGCAACATCGCTCGGCGTTTGGGGGGCTATTGCAAATCAACGGGCAACGCTAGGCGTCCCGCGATTTTCAATAAATCTCCGAATCGCAGGCGGAACCGCGGCGGTTCTGCCCGCGATTATAAGCTGACATGTGAATGCAGCCTGAGGCTCCGTTCACATCTAGGCGTTTTGGGGAGTTTTTCTGCTCTAGGATCAGCTCTCAAAACGCCCAACAAGACAAATCCTATTCATTTCAATGGCCCCTGTTCACATCTGAGCGTTTTGAAGCTGTAAGCAAAACGCCCAATGCTCAAAAAAGTACATGAGCTTCTTTTTGGGCAGATTACAGGCGTTTTCCATTGGTTTCTATTCAATCTAAAAACGCCTACACAAAAAACGCCTGTAAATCGCGGTAAAAATCGCGGTAAAATCGTGGTAAAAATCGCGGTAAAAACGTGCGAAAACGCTACGCTCAGGTGTGAATGTAGCCTAAGGGATGCAGCATATACAGGTGCATCTCATAGAATTAGAATATCATCAAAAAGTTCATTTATTTTAGTAATTCAAATCAAAAAGTGAAACTCATATATTTTATATAGATGTGTTACACACAGAGTGATAGATTTCAAGCATTTCTTTCTTCTAATTTTGATGATTAGGGCTTACAGCTAGTGACACACAAAATTCAGTATCTCAGAAAATGTGAATATTAACTAAGACCAATAGAAAAAAGGAATTTTAATACAGAAATGTTGGCTTACTGATGAAAAGTCTGTCCATGTACAGTATAGTATGCAATCAATACTTGGTCGGGGCTCCTTTTGCATGAATTACTGCATCAATGCGGCGTGGCATGGAGGCGATCAGCCTGTGGCACTGCTGAGGTGTTATGGAAGCCCAGGTTGCGTTGATAGTGGCCTTCAGCTCGTCTGCATTGTTGGGTCTGGTGTCCCTCATCTTCCTTCTGACAATAAACCACAGATTCTCTATGGGGTTTAGGTCAGGCAAGTTTGCTAGCCAATCAAGCACAGTGATATCATGATCATGTGACCAGGTATTGGTACTTTTGGCAGTGTGGGCGGTGCCAAGTCCTGCTGGAAAATGAAATCAACATCTCCATAAAACTGGTCAGCAGAGGGAAGCAGGAAGTGCTCTATAATTTCCTTATAGAGGGCTGCACTGACTTAGGACTTAATAAAGCACAGTGGACCAACACCAGCAGATGACATGGCTCCCCAAATCATCACTGACTGTGATTCCCCAGTCCCTTTCTCTGCAGCATCAGCTGCACTGGACAGTGAACGAATGAGAAGTGCTCTGTGCTGAGCGGCTTCATTCACAAACCGAAGCATAGTAAACACAGGTTACTATGCTTCAGTTAGGAATGAGCACAGGGCTGATCAGTACAGATCACTCACTGTGTTAATTCAGAAAAGGAAGGGTCCTGGAAATGAAATCCTGAAACATCCCTGAGACAGTAGAGGAGGGAAGCTGGCAGCACTGCAGGGGGGAAACAGGGGGCGCCAGGAAGCAGGGGAAATCGGCACCGCATGAAGTGATTAGGGTGTGCCCAGTCACAACCGGCACACCCTTTGCGCACACCTTTGGGAGCGCTGTTACTTAGGCACCATTCACATCTCAGCATTTTGTAGTTTTAAGCTTCAAAAACCCCAACATCCAAAATCCCATGGTTTTCAGTTTTTCACACCTGAACGTAGTCTCACTGAAGCTTGTAGCTGGAAAACGTCCATGGACTTCTTTTAGCTACAAGCTTCCAGCATTTTTGACCTTGATGAATTTAAAAAATACACATACACACGCGAAAAAAAAAGAAGGTTGAAGCACATATATCATTTTATTCCCTGGTAATTACCTTAAAATAATGAATAAAAGGAAAAAAAAACTCTCAAACCTCTGACACCTGCAAAAACAGCCATAAAAACGCTTATAAAAAAACAAAGAGCCTGCAAAATGAACGAAGACGCTCAGCTCAAGAGAGAAAAACAAAACAAGTAAAGAAGAGAATGACATACGGCAACTTCTTTCATCCTGAACCCAGTATTGAGTCCATTGATGGTGACAACAAGCTGCTCCAGAGCGCCATGCAGTCTGTTCATTCTGAGTTGGTCTCTCTATTAGTACACTCCAGCCAAATACAGTAATAGGCAGTGTTTAAAAACAACATAAAACATTTTCTGTTACTGTCAGATTTCCTTTACACTTCCCATTAAATCATGTTACTAGGAGGCCCATAGGCGGACAGGTCATGTGGTCTGGTTGTTTTTAGCAGCAATGTTGAGTGATCTCATGTCTATGGAACGCGGTTGGCTTCTGTCTGTACTGTGCCTGTATCACCTTTATCCTGACTGCCAAATAAGAAGAACAACCTAATAATGTGAAATAAACTGGTCATGGGCAATACAGCTAAGGTCCCATACACAGTGAACTATTGCCCAGCTCTTCAAAATTCCCTTCTCCTGGCAGCGTCAAAAGTGCGCCCAAAGCTGCGTTTCTGCAAACTAGTTTAGGTGCGTCAGGTGCTTGGGCGTGCATTCATTTCATTGGCCAGTATAATAATTTATTGAAATTGAAATGAATGAACGCTGAAGCACCTAACATGCCTAGCGTTAATATGTGTTTATACTTGTTTACATGCGTTTTGGGTATTTTTTAGCAGCAAAATTCTCCTCCCCTGAACGCGCTGGCTCTGGGGTTGTTTTTTTGCTTCTTCTAAACCAGGGGTCTTTAAACTAGGGCCCTCCAGTTGTTCAGGAACTACAATTCCCATCATGCCTAGCCCTGTCTGTGAATGTCTGAGTTTTACAATGCCTCATGGGATGTGTAGTTCTGCAACAGCTGGAGGGCCGTAGTTTGAGGATCCCTGCTTTAAACGTTTCTGCCTGTGTGCAGTGACACATAGGCTAACACAGGGCTGCCATCAGGGGGGTACATCCAATACACTTGTAAGGGGCCCGGGCATCCCAAGGGGTCCAGCCCGCCCCCCCTACAGCAGCAGTATAATGAAATCAAACTTTTACCAGCGCCGCCTGCAACAGAGAAGCACTAGCTGCAGCCCTCCACACAAGTCACTGAAGCTGGGACACTGATTCCTCCTCCCTATCCCCCCCGCAGTTAATCCGTGATCCAGGACTCGCTCTACTTCTTACCCTGCTGAGGCGGAGCCTGCTGCTAGGTTAGTAATGTGATTGGGCGGGACTCGATTGCATTCAGTTAAAAAACCTTCAGCCTTTAGAACCACTATAACATAGGCGTGCGCACAGGGTGTGCTGGGTGTGCCTGGGCACACCCTAATCACCTAGTGCACATTAGCATTATCGCTCTGTGTGCGGACGGGGAGATGGGAAAGATCTCACTCTTACCAGCTCAGCCATAAGAGAAGTGCTTAAGCATTGTGCCAGCAGGGAGATGAATGCACTGGGGCCATATACATGTAGACATACACATGCATGTGTGTTTGAGATTTGGGGTGCACACCCTAATGCTATAGGCTGCGCACACCTATGCACTATAAGTAGTAAGAGTGTTAAAATAAAAGTGGGTGCACTGAAGCACTGGGATGGCCAGTGGCTGTATTTGGTGGGACGTCCAGTGGTTTGTCAGGCCCCGGGGGGCCCAGGCCTAAAGCTGTGTAAGAGGCCGCAAATTTTTTGACGGCTGCCCTGGACTAACATAAGGGGCCGAGTAGAGGCAGGAAAAAAAGTCAAATACCCTGAAAAGTGGGGGTTTTGACACCCAGTGTGCATTAGGACTAAGCCCCGGTTCACGCCAGTGTGGCTTTGAAGTCGCGCTACTTCAGTGCAACTTCAAAGCCGACTATCATTACGATTTAGTGTGCGGGTTGCTGAAATCTGTGTGACTTACTTGAACCGGTTGCCGACCAAACGCCATGTATTTACTGCAGCAGTGTAGCTCTTCCAGGCAAACCGAGATAGGGGTACATCGGTCACGCGCCTGCAGCTAGGGGGTGAGCGTGCACTGCCGTGCTCCCGCCCCCCTCTTATCAGAGGGGAAGTCACAGTCAAGATGCACGGGTCAGGCCGCTCCTATTGCCGCCTGACACCCGCGATCGCTCCCCGCTGAGTGAGAAGGCCGGTCGACGGTTGTTAACACAGCTGACCGTTCTCCCTGGAATGATCGTAGAGCGCCTGTGATCCTTCTATATAGGATCACAGGTCTCTATGGTCATTCCACAAGCCACACACCCCCACAGTTAAAAACACACCCCTAGGTACACATTTAACCCCTTGATCACCCACTGTGTTAACTCCTTCCCTGCCAGTGTCATTATTACAGTCAGTCTCCATTCACACTACCGCGACTTGTCAAGCGACTTGTCAGCCTGACAAGTCGCGGTCCATGCAGTGCTACAGGACCCGTTCTAATAGGAGCGACACAAGTCGCTCCGACTTAGAAAAAGGGTCCTGTACTACTTCGGGGCAACCTGGGAGCGACTTGCATAGACATTCATTATATGAAGTCCGTGCAAGTTGCGTGCCAGTCGCCCCCGAAGTTGTGCCGCTTCAGTGTGAATGCGGTCTAACAGTGCATATTTTTAGCACTGATTACTGTAGTAATGTCACTGGTCCCCCCAAAAGTGTCAAAAACGTCAGTTAGGGGTCCGATCTGTCCGCCGCAATGTCACAGTCCCGCCAAAAAATCGCAGATCAATTCTTCAACACTAAGGAAAAACAATTGATAAAAATCGCATATCGCCGCCATTTCTAGGAAAAAACAATAAAAATGACATAAATCTTTCCCGTAGTTAGTAGACGCAATAACTTTTGCGCAAACCAATCAAAATACACTTATTGTGAATTTTTTTTACCAAAAATATGTAGAAGAAAACAAATTGGCCTAAAATGTTAAAAAATTTTGATTTTTACATTTTTTTCTGGGAATGTCATAGCAGAATGTGAAAAATATTGTTTTTTTTTTTTTTTTTCAGAATTGTTGCTCTTTTTTTGTTTATAGTGCAAAAAATAAAAATCGCACAGGTGATCAAATACCACCAAAAGAAAGCTCTATTTGTGGGAAAATCTATTTTATTCAGGTAATGCGTTGCCTGACCGCGCAATTGTCTGTTAAAATAACGCAGTGCCAAATCACAAAATAGGGCCTGGTCATTAAGGGGGAAAATCTTCCGGTCCAGAAGTGGTTAACAGATGTCAATGCAAGTCACATTGAAATCAAACAGAAATAGAGCAGGGAACTTTTCAAAGTTGCTGCAACTTGAGTCGCAGCGATATTGAAACAGTGCCATTGCTGCAAATGGAGTGAGACTTGCCATGTGACTTTTAACTGTCAAGTCGCATGACAAGTTGAACTGGTGTGAACCAGGGCTTAGTCTGATAATGTAGTGACTTTGATTGCTGATGGTGCCCTCATTTTCATTTTATTAGCACCCAAAGCCAGGACAGCTGCACTGAATATTTTGTTCTTTTCTTTTAGCCCATAATCGGCGATCTGTTCCAGAAATATGCACCGGCACACCGCTCTCATTTCTGATTTACATTGCCGGCGACTGGCAGCTTCTATTCTATACCGCGCATATATTAACGCTGATTGCAGCTAGACATTTATAGGAAGGTCACTGTATACAGAGCGGCTCCCTGATGGATATAGAAGCATTAATGTAACATATGCTTTGCATTGTCTCCTGACATCACCACTTTAGTGACTTCTTAATTGTTTATTGTTTCATGTGGATTCAGTCCCCCCCGATCCGCCGTCCCATTCCAATCCGCATTTATAGGCATCCAAATATTGAAATAAGAAGAAAATAGCCCCCAGATGCTGAGAGAATATCTCAGTGCGGATTAAATAAACTGGATGGGGAATGGAGGAAATAAATATTCAGCAAGCGCGTGCCAGGCAGGCGAGGAGAGCCACATGTGGTTAGGTATCAGGAAATCTGCGGGGGTTCAGTAAATAAAGATTGGTGCCGCGGGGGGGACATCCAGAGCTTTTATTAGCAGGTGTTTCTATTATTAGGAGTAATATTTGTGAGCTGACAGATACGATCACCGACACTAAACGAAGTACTATGTACAGAGACGTGTCGTCACCGCTAATGTATCCTATGGTGATCCACCGACAAGGGAATTCAGAAAAAGCATCACTCATTCTCTTAACCCAACGGGTACCAGCCTGTTATACCCCTCCATTAACCACTTAAGCCCCGGAAGAGTTTACCCCCTTCCTGTCCAGGGCCTATTTTGCGATTCGGCACTGCGTGACTTTAACGGACAATTGCGCGGTTGTACGACGCTGTACCTAAACGTCCTTTTTTTTCCCACAAACAGAGCTTTCTTTTGGTGGTATTTGATCACCTGTGCGATTTTTTGATCAAGCGCTATAAACAAAAAAAGAGTGTCAATTTTGCAAAAATAACAATATTTTTCAACTTTTTTTATATGAAATTCCCCCCCAAAAAAATGTAAAAATCAAAATTTTTTAACATTTTCGGCCAATTTGTTTTATGCTACATATGTTTGGTAAAAAAGCATATTTTGATTGGTTTGCGCAAAAGTTATTGCGTTTACTAACTAAGGGAAAGATTTTTGTCATTTTTGTTGTTTTTTTTTTTTAACGCGTAATGGCGGCGATCTGCAATTTTTTTTTGCGGGACTGCGACATTGCGGCGGACAGATCGGACCCTTGACTGACATTTTTTACACTTTTGGGGTTACCAGTGACATTACTACAGTAATCAGTGCTGTACATATGCACTGTTACTGTAAAAATGACACTGGCAGTGAAGGGGTTAACTTTTTTTTGAGAGGGAGGGGTTAAGTGTGTCCCTAGGGGCGTGTTTCTAACTGTGATTGGCTGTGGCTTGAGGTGTAGGAACAGTGATCAACGGTCCTACATAGTAGAACCGTATGATCACTATTTTTACACAGGGGAGAATGACAGGCGGCTGTGTTTACATTAGCCGCCTGCCTTTTTCCCGCTCTAACGGACGATCGCGAGTGCCAGGCGGACATCGGGTCCGCCGGGCACACACGCGGGGGGGGGGGGGTCCGTGACCGAGCAGGAGCGCGCATCCCCAGAGCCTCACAGGCTAGCAAAGTAGACCTACGTCATTTTGCCTGTGAGGGGCTGACTGCCTACGTAAATAGTCGTTAGGCAGTCGGCAAGCGGTTAACCACCTCAGATCTGGAAGGTTTTACACCCCCCCCCCAAAAGAGGAAGTAAACTTCCATCTTGATGTAGCACCCTGCTAGGAAAACACATTTGGTGTCTCCCCACTGTATCCAATAAGGGAACTTGTGGGACAGTGGAGGAAACCTAACCAATAGCACACCAGGGTTTATGGCTGTCCCAGTGGGTGGGCATTACTGCAATGCATCCTGGGATTGGTAATAAATCCGGAGGGAGCATGTGACAGGGTGTCTTTTGGCGGGAGCAAAGTCCCAGGAGGAGGTGGACGGCTGTCTCTCCTCCTGCTGATGTGAGGAAGGTGGTCCAGGCAGTCGGCCTGTTGAACCAGGTGAGGAGCTGGGCTGCAGAGGATCCAGTATGCTGACCAGTGGAGCTGGTGGGCAGAAGACTTTTGGAAAAACAGTATCGTGAGTACTGAGGGATCTGCCCAAGGGTCTGCCTAGGAGAGGAGACCACTCCAGAGAAGTCAGGGGATCAAGGAGCCAGCTCACACAGAGTGTTACAGGGAAGGGGGTGCCAAGTTGTTAACCCTGAAGATTAGGAATAAGGGGGGCACCAGGAAGGGCCCTGAAGTTATTCAGCAGTACAGTCTACCTCAGAGTACAGATTACCCCAGGATACAGTTTACCTCAGGAAGCTCTATTACTTCATTCACAGCCAAGGGCAAAGTGAAGCAGCGGCCTAGCCGTGACTAGCTCTATTCAGCGTTATACAGCGTTAATCAGCACTATTCAGCTCTATTCAAGTTGCCTATTGTGCATAGTTCTTTAAGTTGGAGTAAAACACTTGGAAAAATGCCAGACTGTTTTGTTGTTGCTAATGGTAACCAAGGGGAACCCACACACAGCAGCTCCAATGGGAGAAAGTGCTACATTTAAAAGGCCCTGTTCACACCTGAACGTTTTGTAGCTCGTAAAACGCTCATCTCTGAAGTCTCAAAACGCCCAAGAAGCAAAATTCCCTGATACTCCATGGATGTGGTAGATCTTCCAACCTCACAGGTGAAGTCATCAGGGAAACTGTTCAATCTCATCAAGCCAGACAGAAGGATCTGTGATAACGCCCAAGTGGGAGGGCGAAACGCGCCAACGTAATTTCCGATGCAGCACCTTCTGACGTCAACTTCCGGTTCACTTCCTGGTTTGCCGTGGAACGCACCCAGCCGCAGTGTACCCGGAACCTTATGTGATACTCTTCTTGCGTATGCCTTCACCTACTTTGTGAGTACATTTCCTTTATTACGCCAATAAAATTATTAAAACGGGCTTCACTATTCTGGGATCTTTATTGTTTTTGGAGCCATCCAGGGCCATTAAAGTGAAGGGATACCATCCAGTCTATATTCCACCAAGGAGAAGATTTGGCATGTCATAAAGTTTAACTGGCCAGGAATACAGATCGAACGATCCCTCATAATACAAGCGATTTTGACCCCTAACAAGGGTCCACCCTTTCTGGTGAGTGGGGTTCCTGAAGGGGTTCAAGGCACCTGGCACGAGTGATCATCTTAAGCACTTTAATATCTGCACTGAAGCACCTTTATTTTATTTTTAAATTTTTTGGTCACATATTGCACCTCTGTGCACATGAAATTTGAATTTTCTATTTTTTATTGGACTTTATCATTAGTTTATTGGACATTTTTAAAATTAATAGCATATTTAATTTATATTTATGGTCATACTTTGCACTTTATACACTGGATATTTGCACATATTTGATGAATATTACTACATATTTGGTTATTGAAGACATTTATTATTATTTTTGCAAGCGCTGTGCTCTCTTGTTTCACTAGAAGGATCACCAACACCAGAAAAATTGCTCATAGTGTAGTATTTATTAAATATGTAAAAAAACAACAAATTAAAAACACCACCAAACCACAAACAGCAGGGAATGGTGTTTAGACTCTACAACTGACGGTGCAAACAGTCCATATAAAGTGCATAAAAAACGTGAGGCACACAAACTTACATAGTATGCCGCCAAACTGAGCTCAGAATGGCGGCAGGACCTCTGGCATATAAGTCAAGCTCTACGGCTGTTTCGCGCCACACGCATCATCAGGGGCGTGTGGCAAGGGGATGCAAAGCGCTTGTTCCAAACCAATAAAATGGCCACAGCGTCCAGCATGTTGACGTCATACATCACAGGTCCCGGATAACGCGTTTCATCACAGTTGACATTTTCAGAGATCTTTATTACCACTCCATTACCAGGCCATTCAAACACTCCTGAAATTACCCTTTTTTGGAAAGTAGAAACCCCACGGTAAGGTTACCAGCCAACCCTGTTTACCAGGGACTGCCTCATTGTGGAGGGTCTGTCCCTGGGATATGGGAGCTGACGCTGTCCTTGGGATCCCCGGGAGCTGTTCCTGGGATAACCGGGAGCTGACACAGTAGACTTCTAAGTGCAAATTCATCACACTGGGCAGTTCAAAAATGGTTCCCGTAAAAGCAAGGTAACTGGTAAGTATTACTCTTCCCTAACCTCATGATCATTGACAAGGGAACCAGGAAAAAAGTATCACTACTCCCTTAACCCCTTGGCCATTGAAAAGGGAACTAGTAAAAAGTATTTCTCTTTCCTTAACCCAATAAGTACGAGCCTGTATTACCCCTCCATTACCAGGCCATTTGAATACTTCCAAAATGATCCCTTTTTGGAAAGTAGACATCCCAGGGTAAGGTTGCCATCTGTCCCAGTTTCCAAGGGACAGTCCCTGTTCTGCGGGATCTATCTCTGGGAAATGAGCAACCCCAGAAGTTGATACAGTAAACTTCTCAATGCATAGGCTTCCATTCATCATACTGTGCGGTTCAAAAATGGCGCAGGTAAAGTGCTGAAGGGCCTGGTATGGATTGGGGGGGGGGGGTGGGGTGCTGTTTTTTTTAATAATTATTAAGTGCAGGCATGTTTTTTTTTTTATATTCAGCTGTCAGTGGGAAAACCCGCTGACAGCTGCTGAGTCATCCGTTAAGCACGCGGTGGCCGGCTTCCCAGCCCGCTCCTTAACAACCAACTATTGGGGAGGGACCCCCATGCTGCATCTGAGCAATACTGCATGTGATAAACCCTTGTAATAAATATTGCATCTATCTTTTCCTTTGTGTTCTGCTTGTGAATAGGATTTACAGCTTACTGCATTGTTTTTTTGTGATATTTACTGACACATATTTAATTTTGCGTTAAATACCACATAAATCAGGGCTTGACAAATTTTCCTGAAATCTAGGAGCCAGCTAAAAAAGTTAGGAGCCAGTTTTTTTTTTTTTTTTTTTTAAACAAACAACCAAGCTTTATTTCCAAAAAAATAGCATACTAAATTTACACATAAAGACGACTAGAACCCCACTCTCCTCTATAGCGCAATCGGATGGAAACAAACTGTCTGTTTCCATCCGATGCCATCTGATCGGATCCACGGGATGGATAGAAAATAGATCCACCATCCGTCTGTTTTTGGCAGACAGGATCAGATGGCGTCAGATTACTGCTCCATAGAGGAGACTGAAGGGTCCGATCAGGTCTGCCTGAAAAACTGACAGGCGGACCTGATCAGACAGCCCGTGTGAAAGGGGCCTTCGGCTGTGGCATGGCGATGAGGAAAAAAAAAAAAATTATATAATATATAATTTTTTTTTTATAATCATAATTGAAAAAAAAAATAGAATAAATTATTTTTTATTTTTTTTATAATTGAAAAAAGAAAAATATTTTTTTTTTAATAATTAAAAAAAAAAAGAAACTTTTTTTTTTTAATAATTTAAAAAAAAAATAAATGAATAATAATAATAACCACACTCCCTGTCCCCTTACCTTTTAAGCAAAGGTAAGTGGACAGGGAGATGAAGCCTGCAAAAACTTCCTTCTCATCTCCTCTTGGGGAAGGAGATGGACAGGCATGGGAAACATCCATTAGTTACTGCTTGTCAAACTCCCAGCCACCACAAGAGGGCGCCAGTTCCCCGTTCTCTCACTGAAGAAGGCCGAAAAGCCACGGCATCAATTTTTGGAAGGCACGGTAGCCCGTGCACTCGGTGAGTGGTGTGGGGGGGGGGGGCGCAAAAGGGACAGGACACCTCTTACAG
The DNA here is from genome assembly GCF_965119305.1 of Pelophylax lessonae. Classification (NCBI taxonomy): domain Eukaryota; kingdom Metazoa; phylum Chordata; class Amphibia; order Anura; family Ranidae; genus Pelophylax; species Pelophylax lessonae. The sequence goes on along the minus strand of NC_138779.1, from coordinate 45,384,613 downwards.
TGCACCCCAGGCGCCAGGTCGCTAATTCTAGTCGCCAATGCGACCTGGCGCCCGGGGTTTGTCGAGCCCTGACATAAATGTTATTTTTTTTGTGAATTGTACATTTTTTTACTGCAGTAGATAATCTATGCAAATGAGTCACCTGACCGTGTTATCGCATGCGGTAATCTTTGGTGAATTGACCCCATAACCTTTGAAGTCTGACCCAGTAAAAATGGGGAAAACTGGTTTGGCAAATATTCTTTGGACCATTTTTGTAGGTCCTGTGTCTGTTGTCTGGTGTATTCGCTGCTAGTCCCTGGAGAACTAATGGCGGAATTCTGATCTGTCTTGTTTTAGCTCTCTAACAACCCCGGCTATGCTGAATGTACATTAAAAATATTGTCCACAAGGAATTCTACAAATCCATCATCATATTTATGTGAAGAATATATTCCCAGGACAGAGGTTATGAGAAATGTTAATGGAGTATATTAGGATCGCTCTGGGAAGATATAGAGGTACGCTGCTCCGCTGTGTCTTCAGGAGTGGCAGCGTGTGAAATCAATATGCGGTATTTGTGGTGGATGAAGGAAATATCACGCCGGATTCCCGTCAAGTTGTGGTAGGTTGTGGGATGTATTAATACCCAATATGGAAACTGGGGATTAATTAGGTTTCCATACTAGACTGCCAGCTAATATTGAGAAATCTTATATTTTACTACTTAACTTCCTTACATAAATTGTGGGATATGTATAGTGGAAGGAGGATGTCTGGAGATAGAGAGGGGAGATATAAAAGTAGATCTAAACCATAACTAACCGGATTACATTTCGTTTGCTCTATGCGCTGTGTATCATAAATTGTCTTTTTATTTTTTTTATAATACCATTCCTGTTTTTATCTTTTCTCATCCTTAGTTACATCTCATTGCCACTGATTTCCTGCAAACTCTTTACAGCTACTTTCTGTCTACATGCACTCCAGCGATGGCTGCATGGAACTTCTCAGGAGGGGGGGTTCCTGGTGGTGACAACAGTTGCCCATGTCTGTGTAATACAAACAGACAGTTTCCCAGCTTGCACTGCCTCATCAAGGCTCCTATGTATACTGCGATCCAATAAGGTTTAGGAGTCTCCAAGTTGAAACACATTCACTATATTACCAAAAGTATTGGGACGCCTGCCTTTACACACAGATGAACTTTAATGGCATCCCAATCTTAGTCCGTGGCTTCAACACTTTCACAAGGTTTAGGAGTGTGTCTATGGGAATGTTTGACCATTCTTCCAGATGCACATTTGTGAGGTTAGGCACTGATGTGGATGAGAAGGTTTGGCTTGCAGTCTCTGCCCTAATTCATCCCAAAGGTGTTCTATGGGGTTGAGGTCAGGACAAGTCAAGTTTCTCCACCCCAAACTCGCTCAAACCGATAGAACACATTTGGGATGAATTAGAGCAGAGACGTCAAGCTAGGCCAACTCGTGATTGAACCCTACGGACTAAGACTGGGACACCATTAAAGTTCATGTGCGTGTAAAGGCAGGCTTCCCAATACTTTTGGTATTATAGTGTACATTAAAATTGATGGACAGGCAGGATTTTTAATGCAGAAGAGACATTCTTTGTCTCTTCTTCATTAAAGCTACTTAATACGTACTTGCTTGCCTGCCTGCTTGGTACAGTGAGCCGCACATATGCAGCTCACTGTACATATTCGGCAATACCGAATCTGAGTGAACTCCCGTGCATGCACAAGAGTGACGTAACGTCATCCCCGCCCAGCCAATGATTGCGATCGGCAATTGAGACCCGGAAGTCGGATGCCCAAAGATGTCAGCGGCTAGGCAGGGAGCTTGAGGAATTAAATGAATTAAAAGCCCATCAAGAGCACAATAGCGGCTGAAGGTGTCCAATGTGCCCCCAAACCAAATCCAACAAGCAAGCTATACAAGATTGCCACCCACCCCAATTTATAACTAGCATTTGGGGTTGCAGGAAAGAAAATCACTCTATTCCCCCATCAAGTCAGTGCGGGGGAGGACAAGGTTCTGGGAATAAATTAGTTTGGGTCCAGGTGGCCCCTGGATTGTTTTGCTTTGGATAAATAGGGACTTGTGGTAAGAACTCTGTGGCATTATTTGATCTCATCACTAAGTGGATTAAAACCAATACTGTATATTTCCAGGGCCCTGAAGAAGGGGATGCCCTTAAAAAAAAAAATAGGGCTACTGGATTTTAGCACTGGTCACATTCACAGTCATTAGGTTTACTGCTGATGACCATGAACAAAGATGTTTATCACAATTGTAATAGACTGGAGCAGTCTATGGCTCCTTTCACACGGGCGCCTCTGTTAAGCAGAATCTGCTTGCTCAGTGGGGGAGCTCTCCGCTGATCCCCCACTGAGCAGGAGGATTACTGGTTTGTGTCTGCTCTGCTATGCAGTGTGGACACAGTCCTGCTGTCCTCTTTGGGGCAAGCGGATAAAAACTGACTGCCTGTCCATTTCCATCTGATGCCATCTGTCCCACGGGAATAGGACCAACATCCGCCTGTTTTGGTGGACAAGATCAGATCGGATGGTGGCGGGTGTCAGTAGACAGGAGGATCCGATCAGGTCAGCTTGAAAAACTGACAGGTGGACCTGGTCGGATAGCCTGTGTGAAAGGGGCCTATCTCTTGCAGCTAATGACCACAAGACAGTTTGGGCAATCAAGCCTAGCTGGAGCAGTCACACATGCACAGCTGGGGACCACAGATACCTGCAGCACAGTGTTCAGGCTCTACTCACAGACCCAGGAGGGTAATCCTCTGGCGCTGTCTATAGCACAAAGTAGTCCAGCAGCCTGTCCTGGAAGGCTCCAAGGGCAAGTAGCCCTCTGGAGCATGAGCAGTCCATTCTTGCAGGGAGGATGACCAAGCACCAAAAAAAACATGTCTGTCCAGGCTACATATTTACCCCTTCCTTCCCCACCTACTGGGCATGCCTCCCAAGGGATTGGTCAGAGGGTAGTAAATATTCAGGCTAAGGATTTGAGTTTTCCCAACATAAGCTCTGGAAGTTTCATCAACAAAGCCAGGGAGAAATAATCAATATAACACAAAAGAGCAGCGCTAAAATTTGAGTGAATATGATTATGAATAGAAAAATTCCAGTATTCATAAAGAAATATATAAAGGAATATGGGTAGTTTCCAAATAAATGAATACAGTCCCACAAAAACTAGTGCAAAATAAAAATGAATCCGCATGCAGGATATTCCAAGGAAGGGATTCTTTCCAGTGACACCAAGGAAAAGTGTGAGAAGGGGACACCTCTGTGATCAGGTATAGTAAGCAGCTTACCAAAATTCCGTGGCTGCTCAATTGAATGAGTCAGTCTCTCCCAGCTAATAACCAAACCAGTATGGTCGGATGTTAGACCCAAGTATTTCAGAATTCCGTGGTTGCTTTCCAAATAAGAGGGGCCGCCTCTCCAGACAGGTGGTAGGATCAATGTAATTAAGGGATGTCAGGCTTAGTACGTCTTAGTTAGCTCCATCAACCATAAATGAATATGTGGAAAAGAAACAGAAGCCCATAGCGTGATCCCGTAAAAACTTAGGCAATATTTATTAAAGAAAATTACTCACACATTACAGATGATAACAGGCACGTAGAACAAGCTGATCATAGGGTAAAAGCGCGGCGTCCCGCAAGTTTCCCGAGCAGCATACAGTGTATCACAAAACAGCCGGCTTCTTCCAGGGGGCGTGTGGACGTTGCGTCTGGAGTCGCCAACGTTTCGTCATCAAAAAACGTCGTCTGGGCGAAACAATCAATGCCAGAGTCTGTAGAGCCACCCTGTGTGCAGGAGGCCAGAAACAGAAAGTGTTTAGTAAGATTTTCCAATAAGAACTTCTGGACATGAAATTGCGATCAGTGTTAGGACAGTCAAATGTTTTATTTGTAGCATATGTTACCAATACATGTATAGGAATATCATTGTATACAGAGACGGGGAGTGGCTGGGTGTGGAAAGGTTCAGTTTGAACACATGGCTTTAATGTACTCCTCGGCCCCGATGAAAATCATTTCTGACCTCCAGCGACGGGATAAGAGCGCAAATCATAGCAACACGTAGCTGTATCACCTGGATGCGGGATCAATCGGTAAAACGTAAATGTATCGAGTTCTTTGTGATATCATTTCCTCCTCGGAATATATATACAATGTTAAAAGCAGAATGAAGTTCTTGTGACCGGTTCACCTGTCATGTCCAATCATTGTATACATTCCTCATTTCTAATAAAATGCTTGTCGAATGAGAACAAGGTCTGCCGGCCTGTCACGCTTCCATACCTCTCCTCCTAGAGAATAGAAAATCATTACAGAGCGATTACACATGATGTCTGTCAGGTCACAGGTTAGGAAATGGCCTATTATAAGCTTAGAGGCCTTCATATGTCACACTAAGAACATTCTTATGATTTCATGAATAAAGTATGAAACTCTGATCGATTCCTTGTAATGATGAATAATAAATTGAGTAATGTCAGGAGGGAGAGACAGGAATAACCAACCATTTATTGGATCTTTTCTATAGTGGAATGATGATGATTAACTCCACAAACTAATTTAAAGTGACACTAAAACCTGGTTTAAAATTATTGTAAAGTTTCTTTTTTTTTTTTTTTTTTAATAACAAACATGTTATGCTTACCTCCTCTATGCAGTTGGTTTTGCACAGAGCAGCCCAGATCCTCCTCTTCTGGGGTCCCTCGTTCCTGCCGTTCTGCCCCACCCCCTCTCTCTCCTGATTGGCTCACTGACTTTGATTGACAGCTGCAGGAGCCAATGGCGACACAGCTGTATCTCAGCCAATCAAGAGGATGAGTCCCAGGATGGGCGAGGGACTTGTATACATCGCTGGACAGAGAGGGGTCACAGGTAAGTATTAAAGGTGCTGGGGGGGGCTGCTACAAACAGAAGGTTTTTTTTATCGCATAGAATACATTAATGAGAAAAGGGCTTCCTGACTTTACAACTCCTTTAAAAAAGAAAATGATATTTAAATATATTGTAGCACCCTACATATAGGTGCTAGGTAAAACTATAGTGGACCTTGTCTGCTTAACAGCAGGGCTGTGATTTAACTAGTCAGGGTGTCAGGACTTCCAGATGTGCCTGCCGAGCAGTGTTAATTTCGTCGACTAAAACTGACTGAAACGTTTTCGTCAACTAAATTAACATTTTAGTCGACTAAAATACGACTAAAACAATTCAGATGACTAAATTACGACTAAAACTAAAATGGCATTTTAGTCTTAAGACTATAACTAAAACGAAATCGAAATTTGCTGCCAAAATTAACACTGGTGCATGCTCAAAGCTTAATACCATAAATAATAACATTTTAGATTTTTCACTCCAAGACCAGCAGTAGTATATAATGAGTTTGGAAATTGTAGAGAAATGCTTAAATAATGCATTACAAATTACAATTGAACTACACCCATTCGATTATAGATGACTAAAATATACTGGAGTTTTAGTCGACTAAATACGACTAAAACTAAAACACTTGCAGAAGACTAAAATGGGACTAAAACAGAAATGCCATTTTAGTCCTAAGACTAAGACTAAAATAAATTGAAATTTGCTGCCAAAATTAACACTGCTGCCGAGGGGAGAAGTATCCCCACTGGCTCTTGTGAGAGGCTTCTCACAGGGCAGTGTGGGAAGCCCAATCAGGGGACACATCCCAGCTTTTAACTACCACAGAAGGCAGATAAGGCTGCAAAGGATTCTGGGAGTGGGTATAAGTGTGGGGGGAAATGCGTGGCACGGTGTCTTTGGCGGGAGCAGAGTCCCAGGAAGGAGAGTGCGGCTGTCTCTCCTCCTGTCTGAGGAAGGTGGATGTCTCGGGGTGTCGCCTGAGTGTCCAGAGAGTGCTGAGTTGAGCTGAAAGGATCTGGTGTGCCGAGAGACTGTGGAGAGAGAGAAGGGTCCAGTCCCAGGAAATCTTACAGAGGTCGTGAGTACTGAGGATTGCCCCTGGGGGTCTGCCTGAAGTTAGAGGGGACCACTCCAGAAGAGGTTCAGGGATCCAAGGTCAGCTAGCTGTAAAGGGGGTATCTAGGTTGAGGACCCTGAAGTGTAAAGGGGGTACATAGTCAGTGGACCCTGAAGAGTTCAAGGAGCATAAAGGGGGTGCCAGCAGTCTGGGCCCTGAATTGTATTGCGTGTGCCAGTTACAGTGTTAGCCATTTGGAGTTCTACACAATACTACCTCAAGCTGTGCCAGGCAGGGGAAAGTATTCAAAGACTTACACAGTGAAGCGGTGTCAGGAGTTCTACAGTTTTCAGTCTTGGATCTACTGGACTATTGGTCGGGGATTCAACACTGCTTATGTTATTCAGAGTGTTCTCAGAGTCAGTGAGCGTTGGTTGGCGCTAGCTAGCGTCCAGGAAGCGCCAACGGGCATTTTTCCCAATTGTAATTTAGTTCAAGCCAATCCCCTTAACCACTTAAGCCCCGGAGGATTTGGCTGCTAAAGGACCAGGGGTTTTTTTGCGATTTTTTACTGCGTGACTTTAACGGACAATTGCGCGGTCGTGCGACGCTGTACCTAAACGAATTTGACGTCCTTTTTTTCCCACAAACAGAGCTTTCTTTTGGTGGTATTTGATCACCTGTGCGATTTTTTGATCACGTGCTATAAACAAAAAAAGAGCGTAAATTTTGCAAAAATAACAATATTTTTCACATTTTTTTATATGAAATTCCCCAAAAAAAAAAGTAAAAATCAAAATTTTTTAACATTTTTCGGCCAATTTGTTTTATGCTACCTATGTTTGGTAAAAAAAATCGCAAAAAGCGTATTTTGATTTGTTTGCGCAAAAGTTATCGCGTTTACTAACAAAGAGAAAGATTTTTGTCATTTTTGGTGTTTTTTTTTTTAACGCGTAATGGCGGCGATCTGCGATTTTTTTTTCGGTACTGCGACATTGCGGCGGACAGATCGGACCCTTGACTGACATTTTTGACACTTTTGGGGTTACCAGTGACATTACTGCAGTAATCAGTGCTATACATATGCACTGTTACTGCAAAAATGACACTGGCAGGGAAGGGGTTAACTTTATTGGACAGGGAGGGGTTAAGTGTGTCCTAGGGGCGTGCTTTCTACTGTGTAGGGACATTGCTATTGGTGTAAAAGCAAAGATCAACCGTTCTACATAGTAGAACGGTCAGATCTTTACTTTTACACAGGGAGAACTGACAGGCAGCTTGTTTACACAAGCTGCTCTGTCTTTCTCCCTTCACAGGAGCGATCGCAGTGTGACTGGCGGACATCGAGTCCGCCGGTCACACGCACTGACTTGCCTGTGAACGAGCCGCGGCGGGCGCGCGCCTCGGCGGGCGCGCGCCCGCCCGCGATAGGCTCGCAAGTCAGTGACAGGCGAGTGACGTACCGATACGTCACTCTGCCTGGCCGGGGCTGACCGCCGCAGTATATAGTCGTGCGGCGGTCGGCAACCGGTTAATTCATAATAAAAACCACAAACAAAGATGCTGGAGTTGTCACTGTTTCAATTGTCACACCTGAGGACTCAGCTCACATGGGCTGGAGAGGATTCCGGTACTAATGGCAGACCCACATCAGGCCACAGGCCTGTAAACCTTGCTACAATATATTATTAAAGAGAACCTCCAGACTCCTTCAGAAAAAAATTTAAAATTAGCAGCTACAAATACTGTAGCGGCTGACTTTTAATATAAGGACACTTACCTGTCCAGGGATCCAGCAGGGTCTTCACCTGAGCCAATTTTTTTAATTGGCACTCGGGTGCTGCCACCACCATCTCAGATAAGGGAAACCTTGCGGCTTCACAGCCGGTTCCCTAATGCGCTTTGTGAATGGCCCAGCGGTGGGGAAAGGAGGTGGGAAGGTCAAACTTCCAGCAGATGACACGGCTCCCTAAATCATCACTGACTGTGGAAACCTCACACTGGATTCTGTGTCTCTCCACTCTTCCTCCAGACTCTAGGAAAATTTCCACAGTCCATGATGATTTCGGGAGCCATGTCATCTGCTGGTGTTGGTCCACTGTGTTTTATTAAGTCCAAAGTCAGCGCAGCCCTCTACCAGGAAATTCTAGAGCACTTCATGCTTCACTCTGCTGACCAGATTTATGGAGATGCTGGGATCTCCGGCAGATTTTGTAAGTTTTCCCACTTACAAAGAAATGAAGGGTCTATAATTTTTATCATAGGGGTATTTCAAATGATAGAGACAGAATATTAACCAAAAATCCCCCCAAAAAACATGATACAAATGTTATAAATTGAGTTGCAGTTCAGTGAGTAAAATAAGCATTTGATCCCCAAGCAAAACATGACTTAGTCATGGTAGAGAAACCCTTGTTGGCAAGCACAGAGGTAAGGTGCTTCTTGTAGTTATTGACCAGGTTTGCAGACATCTCAGGAGGGATTTTGGTCCACTCTTCTTTACAGATCTTCTCTAAATCCTTAAGGTTTCTTGGCTGTCTCCTGGCAACTCAAGATTTCAGCTCCCTCCATAAATTTTCTATAAGATTAAGGTCTGGAGACTGACTATGGCACTCCATGACCTTAATGTGCTTCTTCTTGAGCCACTCCTTTGTTGCCTTGGCGGTATGTTTTGGGTCATTGTCATGCTGGAAGACCCATCCATGACCCATCTTCAGTGTTCTGGCTGAGGGAAAAAGGTTCTCGTCCAAGATTTTACAATACATGACCCCATCCATTGGCCCTTCAATATGGCAAAGTCAGTCTGTACCTTCAGCAGAGAAACAGCCCCAAAGCACAATGTTTCCACCTCCGTGCTTGACTGTAGGGATGGTGTTCTTAGGATCATAGTCAGCATTTTTCTTCCTCCAAACCCGGCGAGTCGGTTAAAGCCAAAGAGCTCAATTTTGGTGTCATCTGACCACAGCACTTTCTCCCAATCCTTCTCTGAATCATTTAGATGTTTATTGGCAAACTTCAGGTGGGCCTGTACATGTACCTTCTTGAGGACGGGGACTCGCCGTGTTTTGGTGGAAGATAAATGCTGACTATGACCCCAAGAATACCATCCTTACAGTCAAGGATGGAGGTGGAAACATTATGCTTTGGGGCTGTTTCTCTGCTAAAGGTACAGACAGACTTGAGGGGCCAACGGATCAGTGTTGCCAACCGCCCGTTAATTTGCAGCCAGCCCGTAAATTTCAAAACTTTTTCGGGCTGCCTGTAAATGCCCGTAAAAAAAAGATGGTTGCAGGCCGACATTGTAACGGTGCATGCACCGTTCCAATGCCTGCCGGGCTCAGAAAATCTTGTTCAAGCTTGGCCAGGCAGAGGCGCATGCGCAGTTACGTAATGGCGTGGCCTGGCACCTTTTTTAAATGAAAGGCACTCGTTCTCGGCAGCTCCTCACTGCTACAGCAGAGGAGGACTCTGAGTTAGGACCACAGACACTTATGTGAGTGAGGGGGCAATACTGCAGTGTAAATAGGAGTAATTCAGTGGCCTAGCCAGTCTGCAGACCTTAATCCTATAGAACATTTATGGTGGGAGCTGAAACTATGAGTTGCCAAGAAACCTTAAGGATTTAAAGAAGATCCGTAAAGAAGAGTGGACCAAAATCCCTCCTGAGATGTGTGAAAACCTGGTCACCAACTACAAGAAACGTCTTACCTCTGTGCTTGCCAACAAGGGTTTCTCCACCAAGTACTAAGTCATGTTTTATTTTACTCACTGAACTGCAACTCAATTTATAGCACTTGTATCATGTATTTTTCTGGATTTTTGGTTGATTTTCTGCCTCTATCATTTAAAATACATCTATGATAAAAAATGATGAACCCTTCATTTATTTGTAAGTGGGCAAGCTAACAAAATCTGCAGGGGATCAAATAATTATTTTCCTCACTGTATACTTGTATTTTCTTTTCAACATGCAGGAGAAAATAAGTCTTTTAAAGCTGGGGATCTGGTGTATATTTAAAAAAAAAAAAAAAAAAATTAAAAAGTTCTCAAATTTTTACTAGGAGCCATGAAAAGTGCTGATTTTCCACTGCTGATTACTTGGCAAAGACAGTATAAGTTTATCAATTTATTTTCTTCTTCATTGCAATTTCGTTTTATGTTTGTCAGATCCACTTTAAAAATGTCTAAATCACCAATAGGCTGACTCACCAGTCCTGGTTGAGTTACTCGTAGGTTTTTATGTGGCTCCGTTGTCCTGGAAGTCTGTGATTGATGCTTTTGTTATAACAATCCGGGGTGTGCAAGCTTTCTTTTTTTTGGCATAAAATTACTTTGGTTGAATCAAGGAAAAATCCGTTGTGCTGTGACATTTTTTTTTTTTTTTTTTGCTATTTTGTTTTTACTACCTGCCATGATAGTTTATTACTCCACAATAAATAATACAAATAAAACCAAATGTGTTAGCAAACTGGGCACAAATCACACAAAAAAAAGACAGAATAGGAAAAAAACCTCTCAGCAGCCACCAGCAAAGGAAAGAGTGACTTTGGGACGTGCCGGCTGTTGTTTGATCTTGTGTGGCTCGGAATGGGGCTGCCAGCTCTGCAGGACAACGTGACCCACTTTTCTGGAGCTGGATGGAAAGAAAAAGGTCAGAAATCTCACAGCACTTAGAAAAGAGGATAAAAATAACAAGGAAAATGGACCCACATGTTGTGTAGACCTGGATCTATTTTGGCGCCATCGCGGAAAACTCCTGAGCTTAATTTGCTGAAGTCACTTCATCTGGATCATCACATCATCTGGAGAAGAAAGTCTGATTTCTAGGTGGATGCGGCCCAAACCAATGACTGATAGGAAGGGGAAATTATAGTATTTCACTCACAGCTCTATCTTATTTATTTCCAGAAAACACATGAGATCAGTCACAGATAAGTAAGTGAGCATGACTGCAGAGGTGAATATGCTCAGGAAAGACCACTGTCAACATACTCAAAAAACCCCTTGCCCACCAGTATCAGTGGTGGCTGGTGCATGATAATTGGGGGGGCGGCAAAACCAACAAATTCCCCCCCCCCCGTGGAAAATCCATCGCTCCCCCCCCCCCCCAGGGACGGACAACTGGCCTGCCGGACAGCCAGCATCCTTCCCCGAGTGGCCGTTAGTCTCCCATGGCCGTGCGTCTCCTCCCTCTTCCTGGCCAATGGCCAGTAAAATCGCTTCTCTTTTTCAGTCAATCAGGAAAGAGGACTCAAAACCCGCTTCCTGATTGGCTGGGAGGAGAATCAGTGTGATAATAGCGAAGATCCATTCGCTATTGTCATACAATTGGGTGGGCTCGGGGCGCAGTGCTCTGTGCCCCGAGCCCACCCTTTTTTGAAGCCTATTAGAGTCTCTGGCTCTAATCACATGCTTATAAAAAAAAAAAAACCCTATTGGAATCTATGCATCCGACGCCCTGCATGTAGATTAGGGGGCCAGATGCATGGATGGGGGGGCAGCGCCCCTGCACCCCCAATGGATGGGCCGCCACTGACCAGTATAATAAACCACACTTACAACCATTAGGTTGGAAAAGGGCAAGTCCACAGCTTTATTTAACTTCCAACACAACGCGTAAACATGTTTAACCAGTGCCAGTCACAGTTGTACTGTGAGCACGCTTTAACATTAACTGGTCAAATTCCAAGGGGGCCTGTCCTCCTTACCAAAAGTGCTGGACAGACAGACCAATTCCACCTTCAAATGAAGGGCATATCCCGTTACAGCAACTTTAAAGTGCTGGCAAGGTCAAAAAAATGCAGCTAAAGCTGTGACAAACCCTCCATAAAGGGGCGGGAGGATGGGCAGCTCTTGCATCCACGTGTGATCAAAAAGGCCCAGAATCCCCTTGTGCGAGACTTTTGAGCTCAGGCCCCAGCCCCAGATCCCCCTTAACCAGTCCTCAGCGACTGCTTAATGCCTCCTTCCTCCACCCATGTCCTGACCATGCCCCATTAGTCAAGGCTCTTTTTCCCAAAGGGATCAAGAGGCCCTCATTATAACGTGAAGTCATTAGGGGGTTCAGTTGTAAAGAATCTGAGGACACGGCAGCTTGGATGAGACTTTCATAATCACCTGCAAGGTCTTATCAGTTCTCAGTGTTCCGTGGGCAACGCGGTCCGACAGTCTACAGAATCCACAAACAGACAGCAGAGGGCACGATCTAAGTGTAGTAAACGTATATTTATTGAATAAAAAGACAATTGGCAACTCACTCGCATCAGAAGAACAAGTGACTTCCAACAGTAGCTGAATCTGCTGCTGGAACCACAGTATTAGGCCTCATGCACACGTAGGGTTTGAAAAAAAATGAGCTGCAAAGCCAGTTCTGACGCCAGGAAAAGCGCAGCTGTAAAAATGTGCTTTTAGAAGCATTTCGTATTGGCGTTAATGCATGTTTTTGCCACGTTTAGCAGCGTTAGCGTTTAGCAGCCTTTCTCTGCACGCTTTTATTTTCCAAATCCAACTACTACAGCTTAAAAACATCTGATGTGCCCTAACTCTGTATGCAGCCTTTAGTAGCGTCAGGCTGATGAATGGTTAAATGTTAAAACCACTTGATCTTACTGGATCTAACAAATATCTATTAGCCTGGATGATTTTTGGCCAGAAAATTTGATAAGGGCGGCCAACCTCCCTCATTAATCACTTAATAAGTCTCTAATTATGTGGGGGTCTAACGTTAAAACCATTTAATCTAATCTTACCGGATCTAACAAATAGCTTCCAAAATAGCTGTTTGGTCAATTTTTTGATAAGGGGGGGCTGATGACTGGTTATCCCCCCCGCCCTTCCCCAGCAAATAACTGTTAATATTGCTCCTTCTGTGTGGGGTCTAACGCAAAAAATTGATCTAACCTGATCTAACAAAGATATAACGAACTGTATACGTTTTATTCAAAAATTTTGATTGGGGGGGCTAACCCGGCCGAGGTGGCAAGTGCTGAATACAGACAGACCCAGAAACGGAGAGACAGAGGAATGGGATAGAAAAGACAGATAGGCAAAAGCGACTATAAGCTTGCTAGTGGAAGATGACCAGCTTATCCACATAAGAACAGAGAAAACGGCCAAAGGTATGTGGACTTCATTACAAAAACTGCATGAACCTTCAAGCCTAAACAACAAGCTGTTTCTGCTAAGAAAGCTGTAAACGATGAGACTAGAAGAAGATCAGCAAATGTGTGACCACGTGAAAGCAATGCTAGAAATCATAGAGCAGCCGCAAGCCATTGGAGAGGACATCAAAGATAACCATATTGTTGCCCTGCTCATCTGCAGCCTTCCAGAGACATACAGTGCATCAAGAAAGTATTCACAGCACTTCACTTTTTCCACATTTTGTTAGGTTACAGCCTTATCCCAAAAAGAAATAAATTCATTATTTTCCTCAAAATTCTACAAACTATACCCCATAATGACAACGTGAAAGAAGTTTGTTTAAAATCTTTGCAAATATATTAAAAATATAGAAGGAAAAAAATCCCATGTACATAAATATTCACAGCCTTTTCTTATGCTGGCCATACACACACAGAATTTCGGCCGAAAATGGTAGTTTTAGGAAAGATCGTTCGAAAATCGGGCCGTTAGTAAACACAAGTTTACCAACAATTTCGATCGTGTGCCCGGCTAATGTCGATGGATCCATAGTGAAAACTTCTATCGTGTCTACGAAAGTTTGTAAGTGTATGGTAAAATTGAAACGAAAATAATATTCTGACTCGTATTGTGCATGTTATCGAACGATCATTATGATCGTGAAAACGATTATGTAAAAGAGTTTATTCTGTAAGTTAGTGGCCAATTCGCTTTCGACCGACGAATAATCGTTCAGTCTGCAAACGGCCGAAATTCTGTGCGTGAATGGCCAGCATAACACTTTGTTGAAGCACCTTTGGCACCAATTACAGCCTCAAAGTCTTTTTGAGTATGATGCTACAAGCTTGGAACACCAATTTTTGGGCAGTTTCTCCCATTATTTTTTGCAGGACCTCTCAAGCTCCATCAGGATGGATGGGGAGCATCGATGCACAGCATTTTTTCAGATCTCTCCAGAGATATTTAGTTGGGTTCAAGTCTGGGCTCTGGCTGGGCCACTCAAGGAAATTCACAGAGTTGTCCTGTAGCCACTCCTTTGTTATCCTGGCTGTGCGCTAAGGGTCGTTGTCCTGTTAGAACATGAACCTTCGCCCCAGTCTGAGGTCCAGAGCTCTCTGGAGCAGATTTTGATCAAGGATGTCTCTGTACATTGCTGCATTCATCTTTCCCTCGATCCTGACTAGTCTCCCATTTCCTGCTGCTGAAAAACATCCCCACAGCATGGTGCTGCCACCACCATGCTTCACTGTAGGGATGGTATTGGCCAGGTGATGAGCAATGCCTGGTTTCCTCCAGACATGAAGCTTGCCATAAGGCCAAAGAGTTAAATTTTTGTTTCTTCAGACCAGAGAATTTTGTTTCTTGTGGTCTGAGAGTCCTTCAAGTGGCTTTTGGCAAACTCAAGGCAGGCTGTCATGTGCCTTTTACTAAAAAGTGGCTTCCGTCTGGCCACTCTACCATACAGTCCTGATTGGTGGAGTGCTGCAGAGATGGTTGTTCTTCTGGAAGGTTCTCCTCTCTCCACAGAGAAATGCTGAAGCTCTGTCATAGTGACCATCGGGTTCTTGGTGACCTCCCTGACTAAAGCCTCGTACACACGCGTCGAAAATTGGCAGGGAATTTTCGTCCAACGTCCGATCTGCCGATTTTCGGCTTGTTAGTATGATGCTTCCGACAACCGACTCCGACTTTTCGGCCAAAAAAAATCTGGTGTGCAGGCTATAAAATTTTTGTCCGCCGTCAAAACACGGCCAATTTTCGTGCAGTCAGTACAGATTTTGACAGGGAAAAATCTTATGAGCAAGACTGGGCATGCTCAGAGATGAAAGAACACAAAGAAAGCAAACCAACACATGACATTATTCTGAAGCAGATTTTTGTTGGGTGAGAAAATTTGTGTGCAGTCTAGGCACATTCCAACCAACAAAACAACACTCTGGACAAAAGACGGACGATCCGTCGGCCGATAATTGTTGCGTGTGTACGGGGCTTTAGGCTCTTCTCCCCTGATCGCTCAGTTTGACCGGGCGGGCCGCTCTAGGAAGAGTCCTGGTGGGTCCAAACTTTTTACATCTGCAGATGATGGAGGCCACTGTGCTCATTGTGACCTTCAATGCTGCAGACATTTTTCTGTACCCTTCCCTAGATCTGTGCCTCGATACAATCCTGTCTCGGAGGTCTACAGACAATTCCTTTGACTTCATGGCTTGATTTGTGCCTTGACATGCACTGTTAATTATGAGACCTCTTATAGACAGGTGTGTGCCTTTCCAAATCCTGTCCATTCAACTAAATTTACCACAGGTGTACTCCAATCAAGTTGTAAAAAAAATCTCAAGGATGATCAGTGGAAACAGGATACATCTGAGCTGAATCTTGAGTGTCATGGCAAAGGCTGTGAATATTTATGTACATATGATTTTTTAATTTTTTTATTTTAATTAAATTTGCAAAGATTTTAAACAAACTTCTTTCACGTTGTCATTATGGGGAAATGTTTGTAGAATTTTAAGGGAAATAATGAATTGAATCAATTTTGGAATAAGGCTGTACCATAACAAAATGTGGAAAAAGTGAAGCGATGTGAATACTTTCCGGATGCACTGTATACTGCTCTTATTAATGTTTTATAAACCAGGCCCAAACAGGTGCTAACGCTAGACTGTGTCAAAATCAAATGAATTAATGAATATGACAGAAGGAAAGAAAATACGCACCATGATGACAAAGTTCTTAAGATCGATAAAGGCACAAAGCACAACAAGGAAAGCAGAGCCTGTTTTAGCTGTAAAAAAGACCCGTCACTTAAAAAAGGACTGTAATATCTGGAAAGCTGAGCAGTGAAAGCTAGAGCTATCCAGAAAAGAAAGAGTCAAAGAAGCCACAGAGGAAACTGCAGACACTTGATGGAGTGGCACCTTTAAAGTGACACAGAGCAGCAAGCCACATGGCTCGTGCATAGACTCCGGAGCGACAAGCCACACGACCAGGGATGAGACCTTCTTCACAAACATTGATTACAGTGTAAAAGACAACGTTTTCCTAGCAAACGGGGAAAGCATAACTGCAGAAGGTAAAAGCCAGGGCTTCCTGAACTGCATTTCACCACAAGGAGGCAAGCACAGTATCCTTGTAAAGAAAGTGGCGTATGGTTCGAACTAGAAGGCAGCCTTCTATCAGTGAAAGTCTTGCAAACAACGGTCTCACAATTAAATTCCAGGGCGATGAATGCACAATTCACAATAATAAGCGATTCCTCGCAAAAGGAAAGCTGGATAATCACCTATACAGGCTCATCACCATAGACCAGCAAGCCAATATAGAGAGGCCGAGAGTAAAACAGAAGGCACTAAAGGGAGGGCCGGCATGACAAGGGTTAAAAAGGGGTGGTTATAGGATGGAAAAGGTGTTGTTAGGGTTAACAGGACAGTTGGCTGGTTGAGTGGCATGGCCAGGGTTGGGAGGAGCATTGGGATGAGCTTTTGGTGACCTGAAGGAAGGGGAGTCAATCGGAGGTCAGATAAGCAGGGAGCAGCTTCCCACCCTCCCGCCCGGCATTTGGTGGGATGTTTTGTGTTGGATTACGGGATATGGAAGAGTGCCTATGGTGACGGTGGCGGGGTGCAAGGTCCTTTTTAGGTTCATATGGGCACAAAAGGTGTGGTGTAGGGACCCGTCTGAGGTACGACTCCCAGTTGGTGTATGTGTACCTCGAGTTGTCTCAGAGTCTGTGTTTTTGCGGCTGGAGGCTTGACAAGTGATTCGCAGGTACTGTCGTTGATTTGATGCCTATTAGGACCTTGTGACTCCAATTTTTTTTCATACACTGTGTGTTCAGGTTATGATGTTATTGATCAGTATTTATTTGTTATTTATAATTTTGGTTAATAAAAGGCTGCTATAGCCAATTTAACTCCAACCGGTTGTGGTGTGGTTATTTTATTGGAAGGGATGGGGTTTTATTGGTATAGTAGATAAGTACAAGCCATATTTTAAACCTTAGTCAAGTCTCTAATGACCCACACAGCAAATGTATTCATTTATGGCACAGGCGGCTGGGGCACAGAAGTCCAGAGGCTATACAGGACATTATAAAGCGAGGGTTATCCGAAGATTTGACAATAGTGCCTTGCAAAGTGCTCATGAAATGCAAGTGCTCCCCTTCCACAGACTTCTCAAAGAAAAAACACCCATCCTCTGTAGCTCATACACAGTGATGTATGCGGTCCAATGAAAACTCCCAAGTCAGGCAGGAATAGATATATACTGATTTCATTGATGACTATTCCAGGTACACAACTACTTATCCGATGAAACACAAGAATGAAACATCAGAGAGAAACTTCAAGAGTTTGTTGCTATGTCTAGCAACAAATTCCAACGGTAATTTGGTCTACGTGCCCTGGGGTGCTTTGTATTGCACGGGATCTTGATTATCCACAAGGTGAGCACAGCTGTGAATACTTAAAGCCTAACAAGAGAGCCCCCACCAATCCCCACTTAGGATCGCCCATCTTGTGGTCTCATAAATATGGGTGTTTCCTTTGTGGTTCATTTGCTTTGAGATTTGGTGGGGTCTCGGGAGACCCGGGAATCATGCTGCTAATCCCACTGATACTTGTCTGTTTTTAAGTGGGCGGTTTGCCCATATACCTTATGGAGGACACTTTCTCTACCTCTTATGATGGTGATATGATTATGTATTCATGCGACATGGTTGGATGGATCCTATTTTTAGATCCCCTTAAAAAACTTTTTGGATTCTTATATGTGTTTAATACGGTTGTAGTTTTTTCTCCATTTCTATTTTTTTATGTAGGGCAGTATGACAGACCCCATAACATGCAGTGGTCAGCTACTACGCACCCTTCGTCGGATAATTATAACCGGGAACGTTTGATGCAATTTTTATCTGATCTCCCCCTGACTGGAACACATCTGACAACAATTTTTCCTTCCTGGTTCTTTTTTTCCTCTCCTTTATCTTTTCCCTTATTTGTGGTAGGTATCCTATTTGTACCATACCCCTTCCAAAAAAAAAAAAAAAAAAAAAAACAATCCCCCCCCCCCCCCTTCTTCCCTCTACATTATACATTGAACTGTTCATATTTATGTTAATTTATTTGTTTGCGTATATAATATGTATATTTTCTATATTTGCATTATGTTGCTGTTTTCTTTTTCCTATATATATACATATTAGATGTCTGTGAAGTGTATACAGATTACAGAAGCCCCGAAGAAGCGGAAAACATATGCCGCGAAACATGTTGGCACATCATGCACCGTTATACATTATTGATGTCACTGTATGTGTTATGTTTTTATGGGCCCCATGTCTGTTTATGGCCCTACATACTATGAGGTTGTTTATATATGACTGTGGATACTAAATAAATGCATTTTTGTACTTTTCTAATAAGTTATTGATATGGTTGTTCTTTCATTTGAAAGTCATCATTTAAAAGCCCAATATGTGTGGGGTTAGATTAACCTCTTCCTTTCTGGTTTTTCATATAAAAAGAGGCTTATCAGAAGATTTGACAATAGTGCCTTGCAAAGTGCTCATGAAATGCAAGTGCAGTATTGAAGCAAAAGCGACACATGCTCTCCTTCCCAGGGCTTTTTTTCTCAGAGAATAGGTGCAGGAACTCCTCCTGAGTATCCCCTTGTCTCCACCCCTGCCAACCTTCGAGCATCATTCCTTGGTTCCAACCCACACCCACCTCCCAGTACTGCCCCTTTCAGAGAATATAGAACCAAGTAACATTTGTAGTATAAAGTAATTTGTATGGAATTTGTTAACAATAACAAGAAAAGCAGTAAAATAGATCCCTCCAGGAACAATGGACCACCTGAAACAAAATTCCCCCCCCCCCCAGCAATAATATACCCCCGGCAGCAAATCAGATCCCTCCCCCCTGCAACCAGCATCAATAGACTCTCCAGATCCCTCCCAGCAACAGCTGACCCCCAGCAACAGAAGAGCCACCTCTAGCAACAATAGAACCCCCCACAGCAACAACAGACCTCCCCTCAGGCAAAAAAGATCCCCTCCAATGTCAATAGATCCCCAGCAGCCAACATCAACAGATCCTGTAGCACACCCCAGCACCCCTTGCCATTACATACATTCAGTGCTGGAGGTGCCGGAACTGCGTTCCCCCGCCTTCCCGCTGAAAAAAAGCCCTGCTCCTTCCACAGACTTCTCAAAGAAAAACCACCCATCCTCTGCAGCTCATACACAGTGACATATGCGGTCCAATGAAAATTCCCACGTCAGGCAGGAACAGATATCTACTGACTTTCATTGATGACTATTCCAGGTACACAACTACTTATCTGATGAAACACAAGAATTAATTATCAGAGAAACTTCAAGAGTTTGTTGCCATGTCTAGCAACCAATTCCAATGAAAACCAGGAAAAAAAACTCACTGACAATGGGGGAGAATACATAAGAAAAGAAGTGGCCTTATACCTGAAGAGACTAGTACACCAAACAACCAGACCATACACTCCTGAACAAAACGGTGTAGTTGAAAGGAAAAATCAAACTCTTATAGAAATGGCCAGGTGCATGTTGTCGGATGCCAACCTACCTCACAAGTACTGGGGAGAAGCAGTCACTGCAACCCACCAACAGAACAGACTACCCTCAAGAACCATTAAAAGAATTCCATTGGAAATGTGGCATTGATCAAAGCCTAGCATAGGGCACATCAGAGTGTTTGGATGTAAAGCATATGCCTATATTCCAAGTGAGAAACAATCCAAGCTGGAGAACAGAGCCGTAGAGGGCATTCTAGTAGGCCACCGCGAGCAAACTAAGAGTTACAGAATCCTACACCCAAAAACTGACAAAAGTGACAATAAGCCATAGTGTGTAGTTTGATGAGAGCCTCTTCACCGGGAAACACCGATCCCTGAAAGCTGTGAAGTCAAACCAGAAAAAAGAACTATACCTCCCACAATCCTCCACACTGCTCTCCAGAGTCTCTAGCAGTCAACATCCTCAGTGCACCCCTAGTGGCTGGAGGGTGGGCTTAGCATTTGCTCCTCTATGTTCTGTAATAGCAGCCTGTCCTGCAGCCATGTCTATGTAAAAGTCTCTTGTGAACACAAGCAAGGGCAGTAGCAGAGCAGCAGACAAAGTGAAACAGCAGCCGCTCATCTCCCTGTCAGCTGCTGGCCAGGGCTTCACTGTGAAGACTGGAGGTTCAAGGGAAACTTCACCCATTTTGGCAAGCCCACCCCCCATCCCGCTCCAACCCACCCCTACACAAATACAGCAGTTTTTCTTTTTTTTAATTTACCTTTTTTTCTAGAAGAATGACATGCACAGTGCTCGCTGGGCCTCCTGGGATATGCACGTCACATATCCCAGGAGGCCTTTAGTCACTCATCCAGTATGTTGGAAGCAGGTGGGCCTAGCGGTGCATCAATGCGAGGCCTCGTTGGCTGAACCTGGAAGAGCTGGCGGGCATCGTGATGACATCAGGCGGCGTGGAACCCAGCGGTGTCTCTTGACAGAAGGATGTCAGCGGGACAATGCTGGCTCCGGTTGCTGGGTGAGTATCAGAACTGTGCCTACAACACCACCACGTAAGCGGAGCAGAGAAAAAAAATGGGGGGTGGGTAAGCAGAAGGTCCCCTTTACCCTCCCTGTCGGTCTGAATATGTCAGTATTTTTGAATGTCAAAGCGGTACATTGTTTTGCATGGAAATCTGTTGTTTTATATTGTAGGCCTGTAATTTGTAGGAAAAACAGTAAAAGTGAATAAAAAATATTAATAAACATTAATAAATGAATACATTTAATTATGAAATTAATGAATAAATTAATAAATTATTAATCAAAAATAAATAATAAAAATTAAAGGAATAAAACAGTAAAAGTGCAGGCAGGGCATTGGACAAAGCAGTAGGGACAAAACTGAGGTGAAATGGTTTGATACAGTAATGTAATCCTAACAGATTACAATGTATTATTTCATGTTTTGTGTACTTTTTTGAATTTCCCGCCCAGTTCTGCCCCTCTGCTTTACGGCAGGGAAGGGAACCTGGAATATGGATGCCGGAATCGGCCAGAGGACACAGCGGAAGGACATCAGGGGATTGTAGGGACAAGGTAAGTTTCACTACAGGGTAACCCCCAGTGTGGCTCGGATGTTACCGCTTTTGGTACTGAAAATTTAACCCGAGCCACACTCGGGATTACTGCCAGGGAGGTTAAGGGAACTTATATAAATGGGAAAGGTCCTGGAAGTTGCACATCTCTGCAAAATCCCGTAAGAAGGTGTATGACAGCCTCAGCCCAGGCTCCAACCAGGCCATACCCCCAACGTGCTTCACTCCTACTTTGGAAATGAAACCTGTTGGGGTGTGGTCTGTTGGAGCCTGGGCTGAGGCTGTCATATACCTTCTTATGGGGTTTTGCAAAGATGTGTGACTTCCAGGACTTTTCCATTAGATGTCTAGAGCTGGGAAGAGCTCTGTCCTTGTCTGTACTCCAAGCGGTTGCTACATCAGAGGACCCTGATGAAGCTTTGAGCCAGACCTGTCAGTTTAGTTGGGTCCTCTATAAGGGAAGACGATCTAAGAGAACAGGGGCCAGCGGTATTGAAAGTTGTATATAGCATATGCTGGGGTAAGACTTTTAGCTATAAGTTCACTAGGGAATGTTTTATTTTTATTGTACCCAGTTGTGTACTTTAAAGCGGTTGTAAACCTAAAAAAAAAACCCTGCAAGACAAAGGCATAATGAGCTAGTATGCATCGCATACTAGCTCATTATGTATTACTTACCTTAGAACGAAGCCCCGACACGGACCCCCGGACACCGCTGTGGGAGCTGACATGATCCCTCGGCGTCTCTTCCGGGTTCGGCGGCTCTGGCGCTGTGATTGGCCGGAGCCATGATGACGTCATTTTCCGGCAAGCTCCCGGCAAGGAAAGCTGAAGGTCCGCCAGACCTTCAGAACGCATGCGCCGCTTGCGTGAGCCGCTGCATGCAGTGCAAATATCTCCTAAACCGTGCCGGTTTAGAAGATATTAATTGTACCTACAGGTAAGCCTTATCATAGGCTTACCTGTAGTTAAAAGTGGAAAAAAGCGGTATACTACCGCTTTAATGGCACTATATCACCAGCCTGCAGAAAAACACTGGTGGGACCGCCAGGATCATCATGTGACTACACAGCATAGCTCCATGTCTCCTATAATAGTGAATAATGGGAAAGAAGACAAAGGGGGACACCTATTTATTTTGTGAATTATTTTGCTAATAAAGATAGGCCCGGAGCAAAAAAAAAAAAAAATAGGCGCAGGGCCTCATGATAGGGTTGATAGGGGACACAGGAAAAGGAGGTAAGATAGGGTTAAATGGTGGGCTGTGGCTGGTGGTGCAGGAAGAGGATTGGATTAGGCCAGGTAGGGGTGGGGGCTCAGTGTGGCTGCATGGGGTGGGGCTCTTTCCGGTCAAGCAGAATCGTAGGATCAGCAGAGGAAGAAGGAGGAATCTGCTGTGCTGCCCCTGAGTTCACTTTAAGATGTCGGACTTGGAATCTTTGTTTGGGAGGCTGAGGGAGGCTGCCGCTTCGCGCGGCTCCTCCTGGCTGCAGGCGCAGGTCTCCTCCATGCTTGGCGGGGAGCCTGCGGCGGCCGGGGATGGGCGTTCCCGCGCTCTGAGGTCACGGCCTCCGGAGCGTTACAGCCCGCCGGTGTCCCCACGTGCTGAGCGCCATTTCGGGAGCCCCCCTGTGGACCCTCCAGGCCCGCCGGCCCGGCGCTCTCCTGCCAGGACCGGCGGAGCGGCTGGGAGGAATCCCCCTCGTCGGCGGAGCACGTCCGGGCGGGGCCCTGCCCGTTCTTCCTCGCCGGCCCCGCCCGTTCGCCGGAATGCTGCTGGATCGGCGGCCGCCCCGACTGGTGAGGACCGATCGGTGGGGGCGGCTCAGCGTGGGAGAAGGACGTCGGCGGCCATCAGCCAGTCAGGCCGAGCGGCTGGTGGCTCCAGTCTGCGATCACCCCGGTCGGGGGTGGAGGCGGGAGAGGCGGACGTGGATGGCGGAGGATCGGGGCCTAGCGGGAAGAGGCCCAGGCGCGACGAGGCTGGACGGTCGTCAGGTCTGCGGCTGGGGGGGACTGGCGGTCGGCCTGGCCCCTCTGTGCTGGCTGCTCCTGCACCTGTGGAGGATCGGGACGATCGGGAGGAGCGATCAGAAGGGGAGCTGTCGGGCTCTGATGTCGGGGAGGTGCCGGTTCCTGTTCCAGCGGGGGATGCCAGATCTGCGGCGGCGGGGCCTAGCCCTGCCCGGCCTGGTGAGTCCTTTAATGTTCAGTCTTCCTTGTTGTCTGTGTTGCAGGCTTTGTCTGGGGGGTTGGGGACTGGGCCTGGACGGGGGGGGGTCGGGGGGACGCCTCTGGGGCCGGGGGTCCCATCTGCCCCGGGGGGTGCGCCCGCTGTTGCGGGCGCCGAGGTCGGGCTGGAGGGTTTGCTGGCGGGGCTGCGGTCTCTGGTGCAGCGCTTTGACGGGGTGTCGGCCGGCGGTTCCCCGACCGCGGCTTGGGGTCGGGGGACGGCCCCTCGCTCGGCTCCGGCGGGCGCAGGTGTGCTGGGGGCGGCGGTTGCGGCTGCCGCCCCGGAGGTGCCTGTCTCGGCGCCGGTCGTGGCGCCGCCCGCGCAGGTGGGGGGGGACAAGGCTGCGGATCCCAAGTCCACAGGTAAGGATGCGGATGCGGTTCGGCTCGCGGATGCGGCGAAGTGTGAGGTTTATGTTTGCTTCGAGGGGCCCTTAGGGGCTCACCTCAAGCCCGAGGTCAGGGAGAAGATCTGGAAGGACGAATACGTGGAGATCTTCACGCTGCTTCCGTTGGAGAAGTTCAACCTGGATCGGGTGAAGCCGGAGGAATCCAAGAAGGAGGATGAGGAGCGGCGGCGCTACAGGTTGATTCCGCGCACGTTTAGCAATTGGCTGCAGGCTTTCGCCATCTTTGCGAGTGTGGTGGGGGAGAAGAGGCCGGAGCATTGCTCCGCCTTGTTCTGTTATTTGGACGCCATTGGCGAGGCGTACCGGGTTTATAGCGGGGTTGCTTGGCTTCGGTATGACGAGCAATTCCGCCAGCGCAAGGCGGTCCGCCCTGCTCTGCGTTGGGACCATAAGGACATTAGCCTGTGGATGCGCCTCATGACGTCAGCGCGGGCGTCGTCTTCCTTTTTTCCAGGGACGGCCGGAAGTCAGAGTGCCCCGGGACAGCCGGCCGCAAAACGTCGAGGGTTTTGTTGGCAATTTAACGAGGGGACTTGCAAGTTCGGGTCCTCGTGCCGCTTTAAGCACGAGTGCTCCGGCTGTGGGGGTGCGCACCCCCTCTCCCGTTGTTTCAAGCAAGGAAAGTCGCGCTCCGGAGATGCTCAGCAGAAGAGGGATGACGCCGGTGATGGTGGAAAGGATGCGTCCTTTTCTAGGTAGGTATCCGGATCGGGCGGCTGCTCGCTTGCTGGAGGCTGGGTTTTCGGGGGGTTTTGTTATTCCTTGCGCCATGTCCGCCGTTCCCCCGGTGGCGGACAATTTGCGATCGACCCGGCTTAACCCCGGGGTGGTGTCGGACAAACTGGCTAGGGAGGTTGCGTTGGGCCGCATGGCGGGGCCTTTTCCTCGGCCCCCTTTGGCCGATTTGGTGGTCTCCCCTTTGGGGTTGGTGCCCAAGAAGGAACCTGGCAAGTTCCGCTTGATTCATCACCTGTCCTTTCCCAAAGGGGGGTCGGTTAATGACGGCATTGATCCTGAGGCCTGTGCGGTGTCTTACACCTCTTTCGATGCGGCCATATTTTGGGTGCGTCAGTATGGGCGGGGTGCGCTGATGGCAAAGACGGACATCGAGGCCGCTTTTCGGCTGCTTCCCGTCCATCCCCAAAGCTTTCGTCTGTTGGGCTGCCGGTGGCTGGGTTCCTTCTACGTGGACTTGTGCTTGCCCATGGGCTGTTCGATCTCGTGCGCTTTCTTTGAACAGTTCAGCTCGTTTGTGGAATGGGTTGTGCGTGAAGTGGCGGGGGTAAATTCGGTCATCCACTATCTATATGACTTCCTGTGTGTGGGCCCTCCTTCGTCTACGTTGTGCGGGGTTCTGCTAGCCACAGTGCAACACGTGGCGGAGCGCTTTGGCATTCCGCTGGCGGCGGATAAAACGGAGGGCCCTAAGACGGTGATTAGTTTTTTGGGGATCGTGATTGATTCCGAGAACATGGAATGTCGCTTGCCCGAGGACAAGCTGCTGGATCTTAAGTCGGAAATTTGCTTGCTGGTGGGGAAGCGGAAGGTGCAGCTTAGGCGGCTGCAGTCTCTCCTTGGGAAGCTGGCCTTCGCGTGTAGGATTATGCCGATGGGCCGGGTTTTCAGCCGACGTCTGTCGGCGGCCACGGCGGGGGTGCGGTCGCCGCATCACTTTGTGACGTTGTCCGCGGATCATGTGGAGGGTCTGCGAGTTTGGCATGTCTTCCTGACGTCATTCAACGGGCGGTCACTTTGGCAACAAGGCCCGGTCAGCAGCTGCGATCTCGAGTTGTACACGGATGCGGCTGGCTCTACGGGTTTTGGCGCCTTCCTCGGTGGTCGGTGGTGTGCGGAGCGGTGGCCGGCGGCGTGGAGCGAGGCTGGATTGTTGCGGAATTTGGTTCTGTTGGAACTTTTTCCGGTGGTGGTGGCGGTGGAACTATGGGGGGCGGAGTTCAGGGACAAGAAGGTCCGGCTGCATTGTGATAACTTGGGCGTGGTGCAGGTTATCAATCGGCTTTCCGGTTCGTCTGCGCCGGTAATCAGGTTGTTGCGCCACTTGGTCTTGCGTTGTCTGCAGTTTAATGTTTTCTTGTATGCTGTTCACTTGCCCGGGGTGGAGAATTCGGTGGCTGATGCTTTGTCTCGGTTTCAGCAGGTCCGTTTTCGGGAATTGGCGCCGGAGGCGGACCGCCAGGGGGAACCTTGCCCGCCGGAGCTGTGGCACATTGTGTCGGGATCGCCGCTGGTTTGCTCCGGAGGTCGCTGAGTGATGTCACGTGGGTTGCGTATTCCAAGGTATGGAGGGAGTGGTCGGTCCTGCTGGATTGGGTCGGGGCGGATGCGGTGAGTATGTCTTCTCCGTCTCTTGTGCTGTATTTTCTGTGCTTGAATTTCGAGCGGGGGGTGTCGGCGTCGGCCATCGGCCGTAAGCTGGCGGGTTTGGCCTTCCTGTTTAAGGTTTGGGGCCTTCCGGATGTTACGAAAGACTTTGTGGTCCGCCAGGCTTTGAGGGGTTATAGGCGGGGTTCGCGTCGCCCGGATGGCCGTCGCCTGATATCGTTCGGGATGCTGGGGGAGTTGGCGCGGCAGGTGGGCTGCTCCTGCTCCTCTCCGTACGAGGCATTGTTGTTCAGGACGGCCTTTGTTCTGGCCTTTTTTGGGGCGTTCCGCATTGGGGAACTGGTGAGTGCTAATAGGAAGTCTCCTGGGGGCCTTTTGGTGGGAGAGGTGAGTTGCTCCGCTGATGCGGTGGTGATTTTTCTTCGGAGGTCCAAGACCGACCAGGCAGGCAGAGGTACGTATGTTCGTTTGTACGGGGTGGGGGGTTCTCCCCTCTGCCCGGTGGCGGTGGTTCGGGAGTTTCTGGGGGCACGCCCCCCGGTTGGGGGTCTTTCCTAGTAGACCTGGACGGGTCGTCTTTGTCTAGGTTCCAGTTCAGGGCGGTTTTGAATAAGTGTTTGGCTGTGTTGGGCTACCGGCCCGGGGATTATTCTTCGCACTCCTTCCGCATCGGGGCGGCTACGGAGGCTGCCAGGTGGGGTGTGGATGATTCAGTGTTGAGGCGTATTGGTCGATGGGAGTCTAACCGTTTCAAGTTGTACGTTCGTCCTCATTTGTTGTGATTTGTGGTACGTCGGGGGGGGCTCTGTTGTGTGTCTGGTTTTGTCATGTTTTCTTGCTGTTTCATTACAGAGGGAGCTGCATGCCTGATCTGGATCGTGGGGCATTCTTATGTGTTCTGGGGGGCCAGGAGGGCTGAGGTGCGGCCCAACGGGCGCCAATTGGGTTTTTCTCGGGAGGAGGCTGTTGTCCGCTGGATTGGCGTGCCCGGTTTGCTCTGGTGCAAGGTCCTTCCGGAAGTGCATCGTTTTGCGCGGCTGGACCGAGCCCCGGGCGTCCTGGTTCTGCACGCGGGGGGGCAACGATCTGGGGGTCCGTTCCATGCGCCTGCTCATACGAGATATCAAGTTTGATTTTCTCAGGCTGCGCACCTCCTTTCCCGACTTAGTTATAGTTTGGTCGGACATTGTGGGGCGGTCCTCTTGGCGTTTTGCCAGGTCCGCTGCGAGTCTGAACAAGGCCCGCATTAAGGTGAACAAGGCTGTTGGTCGTTTTTTTGCCGTAATGGGGGAGTGGTGGTTAGGCATGAGGAGCTGGAAGTGGACACGTGGCGTTACCTGCGGAGTGACGGTGTGCACCTGAATGCTGTGGGTACCGACTTGTGGACTCTTGGGATTCAGGACGGAGTTCAACGGGCTCTGCGAGTGTGGCGGGGCTCACAGGTGTAAGGTGTCACACCTGTGTGCTGTGGCGGTTGGGGGTCTTTGGGGGCGGTAACAGGTTTTTTGGTCAGTGCATAGGGTGACCCATCTACGGTATGGAGCCCTATAGGGTATCCCGGTTAAGAGGGGTTTAACCGGGATGTGTTAACAAAGGGTATCAGTGGAAAATGTGTTTGTTCCTGAGCTGGTGTCTCGCGGCTGGGGACCGTTGGGTTTTTGGATACTGATACCATTTTTGAATTGGATTTTGGTGCCTCCCAAGACCAACAACCCCTGATTCTCTTATGTGTACTGGAGTATTTATGGTTTTACTGTTTACAATGTTTTAAATTGGTTGTTAATAAAATGGCCTAACAGGCCACAATTTTATCCAAAGTCGTTGTCAGTATCATTTGTTTAGAAGGATTAGAAAGGGGTGGTTTATGCTAAGATCAGGAGTGGGCATCGGTCATACCCTAATCAAGATAGGCCCGGAGCAAAAAAAATAAAAATAGGCGCAGGGCCTCATGATAGGGTTGATAGGGGACACAGGAAAAGGAGGTAAGATAGGGTTAAATGGTGGGCTGTGGCTGGTGGTGCAGGAAGAGGATTGGATTAGGCCAGGTAGGGGTGGGGGCTCAGTGTGGCTGCATGGGGTGGGGCTCTTTCCGGTCAAGCAGAATCGTAGGATCAGCAGAGGAAGAAGGAGGAATCCCCGCCCTCCCGCCCTTTGAGCTTGGGATTTCGGAATGTGAACGTGGTGGATGTCGATTCGGATTTGGAGTTGGGGTTATTGGGGTACTGTTGTTGTCTGTGGCGGTTGGGGGTCTTTGGAGGCGGTAACAGGTTTTTTGGTCAGTGCATAGGGTGACCCATCTACGGTATGGAGCCCTATAGGGTATCCCGGTTAAGAGGGGTTTAACCGGGATGTGTTAACAAAGGGTATCAGTGGAAAATGTGTTTGTTCCTAAGCTGGTGTCTCGCGGCTGGGGACCGTTGGGTTTTTGGATACTGATACCATTTTTGAATTGGATTTTGGTGCCTCCCAAGACCAACAACCCCTGATTCTCTTATGTGTACTGGAGTATTTATGGTTTTACTGTTTACAATGTTTTAAATTGGTTGTTAATAAAATGGCCTAACAGGCCACAATTTTATCCAAAGTCGTTGTCAGTATCATTTGTTTAGAAGGATTAGAAAGGGGTGGTTTATGCTAAGATCAGGAGTGGGCATCGGTCATACCCTAATCAGGTAACTGTTGACATAAATATAAACTCCTGACGAGAAGCAGATTTTTCAGATTGCCCACACTTCTCTTTGCAGATAATAGCTCAGCCAATGTTTGTAATAATGGTAAATATTACTGACCTCCCCCCCCCCCCCCCCATGTGCATTCACACAGTATCCTCCATAATATTCTATCCTTGTTTTTCTGCAGGTTCTAGATGTCATTTCTCACTGTGAACACGTCTCCTCACTCCCCCGCTGATCACTGACTCATAACAACCAAAATCCTGGGATAAAGACCAGCAAACCCGAAATTGGAACAATGATCTGAGTGCGCTCCCCCTCCCCCGCCACAGAGAGCCCCACTGTTAGATCTCATTAGTTTTAATGGAACAGCAAAGAAATTACGAAGAAAAAAAAAAACCTTTCCAAATTCCCCGCGTCCACTCCCTGTACGTTACATTAACACATTCACTGCAGGGGAACAACGTTCAGTACGGCCTGTTCACAGCAATGCTTGGAAAGAGTCCCGATGCTGCATGTTCAGAACATTGATTAGCTTGTTACATTGTGACCTGCGTGCAAAATGTAACTTTTAAAGTTAAATTCCTGGTAAGGATATTTTTATATCGTTATATTGGTCCAATGTAACTTTGTATATACCAGACCTGTGGGACCCCCCTGGAAGTTGGAAATCACTGAAGTAAACACAGCGGCTCTACTGTAGAGATCTCCACTTGTTTCCAGCTTGGCTACCCTGCTGCATTCTGAATGATGATGACATCACAATCTTCAGCTCATCCAATCAGATAACACTTTGCATTCATTGAGAGAATGAAAACCTTTCTCTAAATGACGCCTGTGCCAAGTGGCCGACCTCTTGTGTTTAGAATACAGTAGGGCAGCCACTCGGCAAGAGACCCAGAAGCTAGTGGAGATGACTGGAGTAGGCCAGGGCCGTCCTAATAGCATCTAGGGGCCCTTGGGCAAAGTAATGCACTTGGGCCCCTTCCAGCCTGCCCCACTTTATGCACCTACTCTCAAGAATTAATTTATATAATAGTTGATAAAATAAAACACATATTTATTAGTACTTTCAATAAAATTGATGATTGAATATTGTTTAAATCGGTTTCAATAAAATCGATTATTGAATATTGTTTAAATCGATATATAAATTAAATCGATTTAAACACTAAGAAAACATGCCATAAATCAAAGACTAATCAACACAAGGGACACAGTACAGAGGGGAAGCAGAACGGCAAAGTAAAGTGGGGGATCAGGAGGGCAAGATACTGTGATCAGGAGGGCAAGATACTGCGATCAGGAGTGCACAGTACATGTTCGGGGATGCTGACTGGGACATAGCCATCCTGGTAAAGCTTAGGAAAAAGCAACACTATCCCAGCACATCCGAAACAGTTGGCAAGTATGATGTAATGCAAGATTATCATGGGGCCCCATGCACATAGGACCCCTGGACAGTGGCCAAGGGTGCCCATGCATTAAAATGGCCCTGGAGTAGCCATGTCTACTACAGTGATTCCCAGCTTCTAGAGAGGTCCCACAGGTATGGTATATACATAGTTATATTGATCCAGGTTGGACCAATATAAGTATTTAAAAATATCGTAAAATATTTTGCAGTTAGTGACCAGACTGAGTCTGTAGCTCTCTTACAATTGTGTCAGTTTACAGCATGTTGACCCAATAAGTCAATTAAAGCTCAACTCTGCTGATAAAGTATAATTTGCATACTTATATTGCGCCAGCCTTGACCATGTAAGTATGCATATGTGATACATGATTGGCCTTTGTGGAATCTATAAAATACCTCTGGTAGCCTGAGCTACTAAAGTGATGGCAGAAATCTTCAAGGGACCATGCCACTTACTTGGCAGAATGCCTTGCATTTTAACTCCATGAATGGTATAGATTTGAATGGGAACTCCATGCCAAAATAAAAAATAAAAAAACAGGGTGGCCCCCCCAAAATTCATACTAGACCCTTATCCGAGCATGCAGCCTGACAGGCCAGTAAAGGGGGGGGGGACAAGCGAGCACCCCCCCTCCTGAACCATACCAGGCCACTTGCCTTCAACATGGGGAGAGTGCTTTGGGGTGCCCCCCAAAACACCTTGTGCCCATGTTGATAGGGACAGGGGGCCTCTTTCGGACAACCCTGGGCTGTGGTTGGGGGCTTATCAGAATCTGGAAGCCCCTTTAACACGCGGCCCCCAGATCTCGCCCTCCTCCCTCCATGTGAATGGGTATCGGGTACATCGTACCCCTACCCATTCACCAAAAAGTGTACAAAAAAAAAAAAAAAAATTTACCGTTTTTAACAAGTCCTTTATTTAAAAATAAAAAAAATAGTGTCCCCCCTGATGTAAATCCATCGTCAATCACGCCGCTCTCGGTGAACACTTCCCGCAGGCTGCCTATTCGTGGTTTGACAGTTCTTTTATAAATAATGGACAGGACCACATCAATGACGTCATGAGTTGGAGCTCAGCTTTAATGTATGCCATAAGTAGGGATTTGGTCCAGTAGAGTAGGGCCTGGCCAGAGAGAGATCAGTATGACACAGTTTTCCAGCCTGAACATGATATGCAATATTTGTGAACCATGAATTCCCGTTTTACTGCAAAAGTGTGCTAGAAGTATGGAAGGGTGTATAGTGATGTGCAGAGTGGTCATTGAGGTCTAGCACCTCATAGGTTATATATATTGAATATTTTTGGATTTAAGCACAGACATTGTTTTAGTTCTATAATAACATTATAGGGACTTATTTTATTAAAACAAAAAATGAGTGAAAAGGATTTACTTCACATATTTTAGTTTCTCCACAGATTTGATCATTTTCCCCAGCCATTCTTCTCACCATTTATAAACCTGTAAAACCGAAATAGCATGAAAAGAAATTCTGAGAAAGGTCATTGTAAATTGCATCTTTTGTTAAAATCTGGGGAAGAAATGGTTGAAAGTCATCAATTTCATTGTATTTCAAAGGCATGTTATACTGCACTGTATGATAACACACGGTACAATATGCATTGTGGGGCTAATTATTTGGAATGACTCCCTGATTATGTACACATCCAGTAGATGCTAATGCACCTTGTAACGGAACTGCGACCCACACTGTGTTTGTGGGCTTCCGTCAGTATATGGCTTCCTCCAGTCTTGAACATAGATGGATATTCCAGCCGCCCCCAAGCAAAACTAGCCGATAACTTAGCTTGTATGTATCTGAAAACAACAACCAACTTTATTGAACAATCTCACACAATTTACACACACATGAGCACATCCCCCTCCTGATCAAATTACCCCATCAGGTCAGGGGTTGCCTGATTACATTGTCATATGCAGATGAAATTGTATACAGAAATAGAAATAACCTGAACTAATTATCTAGCCATCTGGACAGAAACAACATGTGAGTTCATTAACAATTAACAATGGGACAGACAGGCTTAACAGAATACACATCACACCTCATTGCACAGACAATAGGGACAGACCACAAGTAACAGACTGTCCGTCTCTGACATTGAAGAACATGGAACCGATGCCAATGTGATTAGCTCTTTCAATGAACATGTTCAGAATCAAACAGGCCAGGAATAGTCTTCACACAACTCCTGAGATATATGGCTGACAAATATTACTGTCCCATTTGAAGTAATTCAAATCATATTCTCAGTGTCATCACTTTCTTGGCCACCATGTGGCTATTAGTGACTTACACATAAGAGGGGCCTAGGGAACTGAGACAGGGATTTCCCAACCTCTCTAAGGTAAGCTGGGTTCCACAGGCCCCCCCAACCAAAGTGTCTCCCATCACACACCTAAAGTACAGGGACCCATAATATACATACTGTATATGCCAAGCATTGTGGTGCACTGTGTTTTTTTTTTTAAATACTGCAAGTGTGGTTGTTAATGCATTTCCAGCCTGTTCAAAATCAATTGGCATCCTCCGGAGCTACATATTTCTGTGTTGGACCACTACAGAGAGACTACTGCTTTCACACAGGCAGCATGCTGGAAGTGACAAGACATTATATATTTTGGTTTTAACTTGGCTGGCTGGTTGCATTTTTATATAATACATTCATACCCGCTACACCCATGAAGATGATGGTGACACAGATATGTGGAAGGCTCTGATTGAGACACATTTTTATATAATACATTCATACCCGCTACACCCATGAAGAAGGAATCCAACTAAAACATGTCCGATTGGTCCAACGCCTAAATTAGGGGTGACACTGACAACCATCACACTTTGGACATGTTTTCATAATTTCCCCAGCTATGCATATGGGTTTTGCAAATTTTTGTAACTCGCCACCAAATATGTGATATACGGTATGTCTAACCACCTATTGTTTTTTATATGCACAATTGTAATAAAGTTGTATATTTTCATTTCTTTTTTGTAATTATTTGTATACATTCCCTTCAAAGTCCCATGGAAACCTATACATTTGTATGTGCACTATATTACCAAAAGTATTGGGACGCCTGGCTTTACACGCACATAAACCTTAGTGGCATTCCAGTCTTAGTCCGTAGGGTTCAATATTGAGTTGGCCCACCCTTTGCAGCTATAAAAGCTTCAACTCTTCTGGGAAGGCTGTCCACAAGCTTTGGGAGTGTGTCTATGGGAATGTTTGACCATTCTTCCAGAAGCACATTTGTGAGGTTGAGCACTAATGTTGGATGAGAAGGCCTGGCTCGCAGTCTCCACTCTAATTCATCCCAAAAGTGTTCTATTGGGTTGAGCTCAGAACTCTGTGTATGTCAGTCAAGTTCCCCCACCCCAAACTCACTCATGCATGTCTTTATGGACCTTGCTTTGTGCACTGGTGCGCAGTCATGTTGGAACAGAAAGGGGCCATCCCCAAACTGTTCCCACAAAGTTGGGAGCATGAAAACATCCAAAATGTCTTGGTATGCTGATACCCTACGAGTTCCCTTCACTGGAACTAAGGGGCCAAGCCCAACCACTAAAAAAAAAACCCACATCATAATCCACCCTCCACCAAATGATTTGGACCAGTGCACAAAGCAAGATCCATAAAGACATGAATGAGCAAGTTTGCAGTGGGAGAACTTGACTGACCTAAACCTGATAGAACACCTATCGGATGAATTAGAGCAGAGACTGCGGGCCTTCTCGTCCACATCATTGCCTGACCTCACAAATGCGCTTCTGTAAGATTGTTCAAACAGTCCCATAGATACACTCCTAAACCTTGTGGACGGCCTTCCCAGAAGAGTTAAAGCTGTTATAGCTGCAAAGAGTGAGCCAACCCAATATTGAACCCTACATCTCAGTGCAAGGAGACTCTGATGGGGACACAGATATGTGGAAGGCTCTGATTGAGAAACAGATGACACAGATTGAGCTGCAGCACGGTGGCCAAGATCATACTGCGGTTTAATAGGACAGATTCCACTCAGAACAGGCCTCGCCATGGTCAACCAAAGAAGTTGAGTGCATGTGCTCAGCGTCATATCCAGGGGTTGTCTTAGGGAAACAGACATATGAATTCTGCCAGCATTGCTGCAGAGTTTGAAGGGATGGGGGATCAGCCTGTCAGTGCTCAGACCATACGCCGCACACTGCATCAAATTGGTCTGCATGGCTGTCGTCCCAGAAGGAAGCCTCTTCTAAAGATGATGCACAAGAAAGACTGCAAACAGTTTGCTGAAGACAATCAGACTAAGGACATGGGTTACTGGAACCATGTCCTGTGGTCTGATGAGACCAAGATAAACATATTTGGTTCAGATGATGTCAAGCGTGTGTGGCGGCAACCAGGTGAGGAGTACAAAGACAAGTCTATCTTGCCTATAGTTAAGCATGGTGGTGGCAGTGTCATGGTCTGGGGCTGCATGAGTGCTACCGGCACTGGAGAGCTACAGTTAATTGATGGAATCATAAATACCAACATGTACTGTGACATACTGAAGCAGAGCATGATCCCCTCCCTTCGTAGACTGGGCCGCAGTCTCCAGACCTAAAACCTATTGAGCATCTGAAGGGCATCCTCAAACGGAAGGTGGAGGAGCGCAAGGTCGCTAACATCCACCAGCCTTGTGATGTCGTCGTGGAGGAGTGGAAAAGGACTCTAGTGGCAACCTGTGAAGCTCTGGTGATCTCCATGCCCAAGAGGGTTAAAGCAGTGCTGGCGAATAATGGTGGCCACACAAAATATTGACACTTTGGGCCCAATCTGGAGGTGTTTATTAGGGGTGTACTCACTTTTGTTGCCAGCGGTTTATATAATAATGGCTGTGTGTTGAGTTATTTTGAGGGGACAGCAAATTTACACTGTTATACAAACTGTACACTCACTACTTTACATTGTAGCAAAGTGTAATTTCTTTAGATCCCATTCACACTAGCGCGACTTGTCAGGTGACTTGGTCGCCTGACAAGTCCCGGTGGGTCGCTCGCTATTGATTAGCACAGGACCCGTTCTAATAGGAGCGACACAAGTCGCTCCGACTTAGAAAAAGGGTCCTGTACTACTTTGGGGCGACCTGGAGGCAACTTGCATTGACTTCAATGATATGAAGTCCGTGCAAGTCACGCCGAGGTCACGGTGCATGCTGTGCACCGCGACTTCACAGGTCGCCCCACCAAGTCGTGTCACCCCTGTCTGAACGGGGTCTCAGATCTGTCACATGAAGAGGTATAATAAAATATTTACAAAAATGTGAGGGGTGTACTCACTTTTGTGAGATACTGTAGATGTGGGGGAGACTTTGATGGGGACACAAATGTGGGGGAGGCTCTGATGGTAACACAAATGTGAGGTTGACTCTGATGAGGACACAGATGTGGGTAGACTCTGATGGGGGCATTGATGTGGGGTGAGACTTTGATGGGGGCACAGATGTGGGAAGAAATTCTGATGGAGACATAGATGTGAGGGAAGACTTTGATGGGGACACAGATGTGTGGAGAGGCTCTTATGTGGACACAGATGTGCAGGAAGGCTCTGGTGATAGAAATATAGATGTGTGGGGAGGCACATACATTCATTTCTAAATAACTAATTTTTTCAGCCCGCAAATATACTGTAAAATTTACGATGTGGCCCTCCTACTAAAATGTTTGGAGACCCGTGCACTAAATGATGCAAAACTCAAGAACTTTCTTTTGGAAAGATTTTCTGTTGAACAGTTAGTTTGTCCCTGATGTATGGTAAAGCCCTGTACACACGCACCGATGGTTGGCCGACCGATCGGCCGTCTTTTGTCCAGTGTTGTTTTGTTGGTTGAAATGTGCTCTAGACTACACACGAATTTTGTCGGCCAACAACAACCAACTGCAGAAGTGATGTCATGTGATGGTTAACTTTCCGTGTGTTTTTTCTTCTCTGAGCATGCCCAGTCTTGCTCATCTGGCTTTTGTCAGCCGAAATCTGTACTGACTGAAGAACAATCGGCCGTTCTGGTGACGGCCAACAAAAATTTTATAGCCTGCACACCAGATTTTGTTCGGCCGAAAAGTCGCAGTCGGTTGTCGGAAAGCATCATACTAACAAGCCGATAATCGGCCGATCGGGCGGCGGGCGAAAATTCACGGCCAACAATCGGTACGTGTATGGGGCTTAAGTGTCCAGTCTTTCACCAGCTCAGCAAAACCATTCCAATCATTGTGCATGCTTTGGAGAAAATGACAACTTTTTTTATAAAGCCCCATGGCCAGTTACCATGTCATGTTTAATGCGAGTTGCTAAAGTTTTGTGTGCTCATGTGGCCAGATGTGAGGTCACCGCGGAGAACCCGGGATTTTCTGACTCGTATCCCGATGTAAGGATCAGTTCAGCTCGCAGTATATAACGCAATCTATCCATGACTTGTTCACCATGTTCCTGCAAAGTTTGTCTTTAATTATTATGAGCAGGGAAAGTTTCAGTCCCAATTATGCAATTGTCCTTGATAATGGCTAAGTATGGATGGTCTATGCCAGGGAATAAAACGAAGGAAACGATTTGTTCCTTATAAATGAAATCCATCTGCTGTGTGGTTTTATGCACTATGGATGAATTGAAGCGTGTTTAGTCAAGCACGGTTTCATGGAATTTTAAATGACTTTTTGGTTGATGTTTGGGATGGTTAAGTGTTTTCCTGTGTTCGGTTGACTGGTAATGCTTTTTAACAGTGGCTGGGACATGGGCGCAGTATTTCTGAGCTTTCCTATAGTGACAGTTCCCGTAACTCTGCGTGTTGACGGAGTCGATTTGTTGGAACGCATTTATGGATCAATCCTGATTTTTTTTTTTATCCGGAACATTTTGTGCTAAACATTGACACCTAAAAAAAGATCTGTTCTGAGTTGCATCCTTCACTGCATGATCCTAGGTAACCTTTGGAACATAAAAAATATTTGCTTCTATATTAAAGACATGCTCCTGTCAAAGATATTGAGTTTAGATTTAAATGGACTCAGGGGACACAACTGGATCAGAGACAGAAGCACCTGCATGACTTTGGGTGGAATCCCATCCGTCCTAATAAAGCTTTCCTGGCGGGTGATTCTACTGGAGGATGCAAGGACGGTCAGATGGTCTGCAGGGTCTGGGCAGTCATTTATAGGCAACATTTGAGGCAATGCAGATGCTTCACAGAGTGCTGGTGTATATAAAGTCCTTTAACCCAATGCATCTTTTTTTCCCTAAACTTAAAGGGTGATCAGTAAATGTGAAAATTGGACACTCCCCTTAAAAAAAACGTAGTCTGTTTTTCAAGACAATCCAGAGAGATTGTTGGTTTGACCAGCACACTATGTAGAAAGGATTTTGCACATCAAAGAATCATGTGACAGGAGCATACAGTCCCTCCCTGAAGGATTGTGCAAAGCTTGCTAAATATGGCATGTACTGATTTTTTTTAAATATTTTATTTTGTTGAGTGGTCTTTCTGATGGTTTCACAGTTGCAGCATTAGCAGGTCCTTAAAGCGGAGTTCCACCCGAAAGTGGAACCTTCGCTCTTTTGCTTTCTCCCCCCTCCGGTGCCACATTTGGCACCTTTCAGGGGGGAGGGGGGAACAGGTACCCATTCCCCACTTCTCGGAAGTTTGGCCCCCTCCTCCTCCCCCCCTCCGAGCCAATCTGAATGCGCAGCTCACTTCGCACATGCGCATTAGGGACCCGCTCATGAAGCCGTAAGGCTTCACTGCCAGGCTCCCTCACCGGCAATGGCGACGGCAGCACCCGACAGCCTATGGAAACATCGGCTGCGGTGCCGACATCGCTGGACTCCAGGACAGGTAAGTGTCCTAATATTAAAAGTCAGCAGCTACAGTATGTGTAGATGCTGACTTTTAATTTTTGGAGGGGGAGGCTGGAACACCGCCATAATTAATATTATCTGTTTCCTAGCATTGCTTCAGAATATGCAGCAACTGAATGTAGCTGGAGCATTTGTGTCATCATTTGGACTGCATTCACACTTCAGCGTTTTGAATCGCGGGCAAATTTGCTGTGATTTTGCCCGCGATTTTAAAGCGCCTGAGGTGTGAATGACAAATCGCAGAACACATATTTGAGATGCCATTCATTTGAATAGCACCTAAAATCATGGTGTGGTTCTGCCACGATAGTCTTGCGATAAATCGCGCTGCAATCAAAGAAACCCGCATCACATGAAGCATGTGGCCCCAAAAGTATATCCTGAACTTTTTTTTGGGCGACATGCTCCTCAGGATGCAGGTTGACCCGATTACAGCATGATTTATCAAGTGACAATCGCAGCTGACCCGCCCTGCAGTTTTAAGTGTCATTTAGATGAAGGGCATCTCAAATGTGCGTTCTGCGATTTGTCATTCACACTTCGGTGCTTTGAAATCGTGGGTAAAATTGCAGCAAATCTGCTTGCGATTCAGAACCTACCAGAAATGTTGGTAGGTTAATTGGCCCTAGTATGTGTAATTATGAATGTGAGTAAAGATGGCCATAAAAAATCTTCCGGCTCAGCAAGGACTGGCAAAATTTCAACCATTTATAGCCGCTCCCGCTCCAGAGAAGTAGATCTAATGATCAGCTTCTCTCAAACAGGAATGTTGGACAATTTTCACTCAGTCAACGCATGCAGCAAGTCCGCTGCTAAGCTAATCAGTGTATTCTGAATACAATTAGACAGATGGGAGGATTTCTCCATCCACCTTTATTTTGTGCCGCTCAGCACAGGTGCCATTTAGAGAATAAATAGAATTTTCCTAAAGAATGCAAAGTGTCCTCTGATTGGATGAGGTGAAGGGGCAGGGCATTGACATCATGATATCCACCTCATCCAATCAGAAAATGTTTTGCATTCATTAAGAAATTGCAAAGCAATATCTAAATTGTGCTCATACCAAGTGGGCAATGTCCTATATTCAGTAAGCAGTTGGGCAACAGCTTGGCATGGGACACAGAAGCAAGAGCCACCTACTGTGATTTCCAGCTTCCATGTGGATTGGCCAGGTATGGAATATACATGCAGTAGGTACATATATAGAGCGCTTCTTGGCCTTTTGCTAAGTGTAGTATCTGTTCTTATCAGTGATCCAGTGGAAGCGCTGTGCTATCATCCCGACCTGACCAAGGGTGGGGCAGTGGACATGCAAACCTGCTAGAGTGATGGGGGCTTTGAAGGTTAGTACCGGCTGGAACAGGAACCAAGGGCAAGGCACCCACAGGCAGTTGGGGCACGAGAGTATCCTCCTCCTCCCATGCACCTTTTTTTGTTCACTTACGGGTTTTTTCGTTTCAGGATTTCTACCACCGGGGATTAATAAAAAAAAAATATGTAAAAATAATAATACCTGGAATTTAGCTTAATTAGAAGGGGCAGAGAGCAAAATGTGTTAATTAATCAAAAACCAATCAGGATTCGGATTTTACAGATCTGATGTCACTAAACAGAACTCTGGCTGCATTGGCTAATCATGCATTCTTTGTTAATTATTTTCTTTGCTTTATTGCATAAACTCAAAAATGTCTGGAGTCTACAGATGTATCTATAAAAGCTACAGAGGAGGAAAGTAATGCAAATTGGCCTTAAAAAATGTCTAAGAAATTAACAAAAACTTTCCATGAGGTTTATTGGAATATCCTCCATAATGATGTCCCAGATTATAGAGTCATCCAAAACCTGCCTTCTCTGGAATATTTATTTAGTCCACATGATGGCTGAATCCACAGTGACTAATGTGACAGGTACTCTTTAGGCCAGGCCCAGGGCTCGAGTCCTGCAAGAACGGCGTTCCTGTACTTTTTCCACAGCAGGAACGCCATTCCCGTTGGCAGCCGCGTCCTGCAGGACTGGCAGGGGAGGACTGGGCTGGGGGACAGCCAATTTCTGCATTAACGGGCTACCATAAAGTCCGCGCCACAGGCAGGCTTTACAAAGGTTTCACCCTAGCCAGCCCACATAATAAGCTGGCTGAGCTAGGAGTCAGCTACCTATTGGCTAAGGAAGTAGCAGGTGGCAGGCCGGACCTGATTGAGGTAAGGAAGGAGAAAGTGTGTTATGACCCAACAGAAATAAAAGCTGCTTTCTCCCTTCAACCCTCTTTCTTTCTCTCTTCCTCCATCCCTCTTTCTCTATCCCTCCAACCCTCTTTCTCTCTCTTTCTTTCTTTCTTTCTTTCTCTCTCCCTCCATCTTTCTTTCTTTCTTTCTTTCTTTCTTTCTTTCTTTCTTTCTTTCTTTCTTTCTTTCTTTCTTTCTTTCTTTCTTTCTTTCTTTCTTATTTTCCTTTCTTTCTTTCCCTCCATCCCTATTTATTTCTTTCAATTTCCCTCCATCCCTCTTTCTCTCTCTCTCTCTCTCTCTCTCTCTCTCCATTCCTCTTATTTTCTCTCTCTCACCATCCCTCTTTCTTTCTTTCTTTCTTTCTTTCTCTCTCCCTCCATCCCTATTTTATTTCTATTTCTGTCTCCCTCCATCTTTCTTTCTTTCTTTCTTTCTTTCTTTCTTTCTTTCTTTCTTTCTTTCTTTCTTTCTTTCTTTCTTTCTTTCTTTCTTTCTTTCTTTCTTTCTTTCTTTCTTTCTTTCTTTCTTTCTTTCTTTCCCTCCATCCCTATTTATTTCTCTCTATTTCCCCCAATCCCTCTTTCTTTCTCTCTGTCTCCCTCCCTCTTTCTTTCTTTCTTTCTTTCTTTCTTTCTTTCTTTCTTTCTTTCTTTCTTTCTTTCTTTCTTTCTCTCTCTCTCTCTTATTTTCTCTCTCTCTCCATCCCTACTTTTTCTCTCTCTTTCTCTCTCCCTCCATCCCTCTTTTTTTTTCTATTTCTTTCTCCCTCCATCCCTCTTTCTTTCTTTCTTTCTTTCTTTCTTTCTTTCTTTCTTTCTTTCTTTCTTTCTTTCTTTCTTTCTTTCTTTCTTTCTTTCTTTCTTTCTTTCTTTCTTTCTTTCTCTCTGTATCTCCCTCCATCCCTATTTATTTCTCTCTCTCTCCCTCCATTCCCCTTATTTTCTCTTTCTCTCCCCCTCTATCC
Source organism: Pelophylax lessonae (assembly GCF_965119305.1). Lineage (NCBI taxonomy): Eukaryota > Metazoa > Chordata > Amphibia > Anura > Ranidae > Pelophylax > Pelophylax lessonae. Next base: position 45,343,206 of record NC_138779.1, on the reverse strand, counting down.
TTTTCTCTCTCTCTCTCTCTCTCTCTCTCCATCCCTCTTTTTTTCTCTCTTGCTCTCTCTCTCTCCATCTATATTTATCTCTCTCTCTTTCTCTCTCCCTCCATCCCTCTTTTATTTAATTTATTTATAAGGCTGGCCACAGATGGATTGAAATTTCAATCCATCTATTGACAGACTGGTTGTACCGAAGTCGATGTTGCACTTTATTTGTTAACAAAGAGTACGTATTATATATACACTCTCACACACTTTTTTATTTTTGAGGTGGGGGGAATCTTGAGTTCCCACACTTTTTTTTCCCAGGACTTGACCCTTGGCCAGGCCTATAACAGCAGGCTGGGTCATGTGATTGTTGGTAGACCCATTTTAAGTAGTCATATCACTTTTTCACTACATGCTGCAAAATTCTTGAATATATTTATTTTCGGAAATAAACTTTCAATAAAGGGAGGACATTTTCTCCTGATAAGACGTCAAAAGTAAAATTGGCAGCCGCTCCTGGATGCCAGAAAATTGAATAATAAATGTATTAAATGTACTTCTGCCAAGCTTTTTGCTGTCAGTGAGCTGTATACACAAACACAACACAGATCCTGTTTATAAATCATCATTATTAGCATCAATCACAGAGAAGCTTATGGAAAACAGATTTTCTTAGGAACAGATAAATATGTAACAGTCTGATGGGATTATCATGACAAAAGATATGAAAAGCGAAGGTGGAGGAGAGAGAAGGAGCGGTGCCCGTCAGGATTGCAACACAACATAGACATATTTTGGTGCCAAAATCTATCTGTAGATACATTATATAGATTTGTTTTGGGGTATTATATTTCCAGAACAGAAGTAATGTCAGGTCTTGACTTTTGAACACTGGAGATTAGGGGTTGAGTGTCGGGTGGGCAGTTAGACTAAAACTGGCCACATACTAGTAAAATCGCCTTCAAATTTTTTAGTTTTTGAAACATTCCTTTTATTTTCTAATGGTTAGTAAAGTTAAATAGATGCTTATTTTCGATTGTAGTGATGAGAAAATTCAAAGGAGCTAGATGAAAAATTTCTCCTACCCACATTACTAACTTTGAATGTGGGTTTCCAAAGTTGTACACATCGAACTGCACGTGTTCTAGGCACAAATAAAAAACCCGGGATTAGACAAGGTCAATCAATTTGGTTTGTTGCAGGCTGGCTGGTAAGTAAGCTGGGAATTTTAATTTGTTTTTTTTTACATGCCTTGCCCTTCCATGTGCTCTTTGCTGCAAAGGCCAGTTATAGGTTGGGGTGGTTGCCGTTTGTTTGTACTGTTGGATTCACCGGATTCCTTCCCTACTATTGTGCTTTTGCTGGGTGTTCACTGCATCCCTATACATTTAACCGGTTGCCGACCGCCGCACGACTATATACTGCGGCGGTCAGCCTCGGCCAGGCAGAGTGATGTATCGGTACGTCACTTGCCTGTCACTTCCTTGTGAGCCAATAGCGGGCTCGTTCACAGGGAAGTTAGTGCGTGTGACCGGAGGACCCGATGTCCGCCGGTCACTCGCCGATCGTCGGTACAGAGGGAGAAAGTCAGGCGGCTGATGTAAACAAGCTGCCTGTCATTCTCCCCTGTGTAGAAACAGTGATCAGACGGTTCTACTATGTAGGACCGTTGATCACTGTTCCTACACTAGTAGCCACAGCCAATCACAGTAGAAAGCACGCCCCTAGGGACACACTTAACCCCTCCCTCCCCAATAAAGTTAACCCCTTCCCTGCCAGTGTCATTTTGCAGTAACAGTGCATATGTATAGCACTGATTACTGCAGTAATGTCACTGGTAACCCCAAAAGTGTCAAAAATGTCAGTCAAGGGTCCGATCTGTCCGCTGCAATGTCGCAGTACCGCAAAAAAAAATCGCAGATCGCCGCCATTACGCGTTAAAAAAAAACACCAAAAATACAGAAATCTTTCCCTTAGTTAGTAAACGCAATAACTTTTGCGCAAACCAATCAAAATACGATTTTTGCGATTTTTTTTTTCCAAAAATATGTAGCAGAAAACAAATTGGCCAAAAATGTTAAAAAATTTTGATTTTTACATTTTTTTGGGGGGGAATTTCATTCAAAATTTGAAAAATATTGTTATTTTTGCAAAATTTACGCTCTTTTTTTGTTTATAGCGCAAAAAGTAAAAAACGCACAGGTGATCAAATACCACCAAAAGAAAGCTCTGTTTGTGGGAAAAAAAGGACGTCAAATTCGTTTAGGTACAGCGTCGCACAACCGCGCAATTGTCCGTTAAATTCACGCAGTAAAAAATCGCAAAAAAAACCCTGGTCGGAATGGGGGTAAAATCTTCCGGGGCTTAAGTGGTTAAGGAGGGATGGGCTCCCCCCAGGCATACCTGCCCTAAGGCTCGGTTTCCACTAGTGCGACTTGCGGTGCGACTTGACACATGTCAAGTCGCACAGCAAGTCAAAACCCATTGTTTTCAATGGGGCCCGTTTCCACTGCCGCGGCTTCAGTTGCCGCGACCTCAAAAGTAAATCGTGTACTACTTTTGAGCGCGACTTCCAGGGCAGCCATCAGGGGGGGACAGCCCATACACATGTAGGGGGCCTGGGCGTTCCGAGGGGCCCGGCCGCCCAGGCCCCAACCAACGAGACTGAGTTGGTGCTACTGTAGTAATTAGCAATTGCTAAAGCAGGGTGGCTGCAGAGTAAGCCAATGCAGCTGAAGGGATGTCTCTTTTGCTGGATTGCTCTGTCACTTTGGTGAAAATATGAGGCTGTCTCTTTGTTGGTTTGGGATGTCTCTATGCTGAATATATGAGGCTGTCTCTTTGCTGAATATATGGGGATGTCTCTTTGCTGGCTTGGATTCATTTTCATTGTTGCCAAGTTGTAAGAGTGTTAAAATAGAAGTGGGTGCACTGAAGGACCTGGTGGGGTGGCCAGTGAGTGCATTCGGTTGGACGGCCAGAGGGCGAGTTGGTGGCAGGCCCCGAGGGGCCCAGGCCTAAAGCTGTGTAAGGGGCCCCAAACTTTCTGATGTCTGCCCTGGCGACTTCCCTCTATATATGAGGGACAAGTCTAACTGAAGCCGCGGTTTACTTTTGCTACGAAGTCGTGCTAGAAGTAGCACGACTTCGTAGCCGCACTAGTGGAAACCTAGCCTTAAGGTGATACTAAAGTCTCGTTTTTTTATTTATTTTTTTTTTAGTTAAAAATAACAAACATGTTATACTTACCTGCCCTGTGCAGTTGGTTTTGCACAGAGCAGCCTGGATCCTCCTCTTCTCGGGTCTCTCTTTGGTGCTTCTGGCCCCTCCCTCCTGTTTAGTGCCCCCACAGCAAGCAGCTTGATACGGGGTACCCGAGCCGAGCCACAGCTCCCTATGTCTATTCAGACACAGAGCCGCGTCCCGGCCCCTCCCCCCTTCTCTCCTCATTGGCTGACTGACTTTGAGTGACAGCAGTGGGAGACAATGGTGCCGCGCTGCTGTATCAGCCAATGAAGAGGGTAGTCCCGGACAGCTGATACTCTTGTGCAACATTGGGGGATCTAGATAGGGCTCAGGTAAGTATTAGGGAGGCTAAGGGAGACTACTGCATACAGAGGTTTTTTATCTGAATGCAAAGAATTCATTCAAATAAAAAAAAAAAACCTTCTGCCTTTACAACTACTTTAGTATATCCATTATTGTATAAGTGCTCCAACTTTGGAAACTCTCAAATTATAAAGTTAGGACTGCAGTATACTGGGGTGCCATGACATCGTCGCTGGAGCTTACGCTTGTTTTTGCAAATGCTTGCTAACGAAACCCATTGGCTTTAGCTTGAACTGCTAGACAGGACAATGCAGTTTGTTGCAGGTTGGTAAGGGAGCTGGGAGTTTTTGTTTGTTGTTTTTTTAACCTGGGATTTCATTTAAGCAGCAGGTGTGGATTACATTTTTTCTTTTAAAATATAAAATCATGTTTTATTAGGGTTTTACAATACAAAAAGGGTAAAGCAAATAAAAAACATAATAGAAATCAAATCTATGAGAAGTAGGCTGTGTATATATAAAATCATAGATAAAAGGTAATTTACTATATGTTTCACCTGATCAAATACGTTATAATACAAATACCAGAGAAATCAATAGAGCACAGGCAAAAAAACAGGCAATGTATTGGTAGCACGGTTTATCAAAGGCATTATGACACCCAGATGGAAATAAAAAAAAGAAACAACGAAAGATACTTATCCAAAAAAAAAAAAAAAACGTGAAACCTAAGGCTACATTTACACTAACTTACCCTGACCATGGCTGTGGGAAAATTTTCCCATGGCTGGCGGTCAAAATGTTCCTATCTTAGAGGGAGGTTTAACCTCACCTAAATGCAGCTCCTAAACTCTGCTAAAAGCAGATGTGTACATGGACACATGGACTTTTATGGAGTTGAGTTTAGGAGCTTTGGCAAAAAAAACACCAAAAGCTTCTAAACTCAGGCAGGCACACATGCAGAGGACGTGTTAAAGGCCTATGGTTGCCTGGCGTCCAAATGGATCCCCCATTTTTTGATACCTGATTATTTTTGGAGAGCCATCTACCCCATGTCTACTACATGCTGTATATAGGTCTATGCTGGGGTTTTTTGAATCAAAAAACCTTTCCTCTTTTCCTTTGCTCCCCCCCCCCCCTTTCTATGATATTTGACAGATTGAAGCGTTACCTGCCTCATATCGATCACAGGCTGCATGTAGAGCCTTTAATATATGGGACTTTGTATGATATCTTTCTGCTGGGATATTCTTACATGTTGTGGCTGTATACCATCTGGACGGATATATAAAGTAGTCGCTCAGACCTTGAACACGGAGATGGATACATATACATATAAGTTGTAATAGTGAAACTTCAAAACCACTGCTGGCATTGGGGGCTAGTATATAATCATTACACCCATTTTGCACCTTGGACAGCTTTTTGCGCTCCACCTTGCCGGCCATCACCTGAGTCACATTGGAAATACCGGTCTGTCTTGGTCTCTCTGGCCCTGAGGAAGCCTCGTGCGAAACACGTTGGCTTGCTGGGGACCCTTAGACCGTGCTCCACCTGAGACCTTTTACGTCATCCTGTCATACAGGCTAAAACTCTGGTCCGACCGCATCTGGAGTATTCTGTCCAGTTCTGGTCGCCAGTCCTCAGGAGGGATGTGTTGGAGCTGGAGAGAGTCCAGAGAAGGGCAACTAAACTAATTAGGGGATTGGAGGACCTTAATTATGAAGAGCATCTGCAATCGCTTGATTTATTCTCCCTGGAGAAGAGACGCCTGAGGGGGGACATGATAGCAATTTTTAAATATCTCAATGGGGATCTCAGCTTAGAAAAAATGCTGTTCAGTCGAAGGGATTGCATGAGGACTCGAGGGCATACAATGCGATTAGAGGAGAAGCGTTTTAACCTCAGGCAACGTGGGGGGTTCTTTACGGTTAGGGCTACAAGATTGTGGAATTCTCTACCACAAGAGGTGGTCACTGCGGGAAGTATGGTGGCTTTCAAAAGACTATTAGACGTACATCTCAAGGATCAGAACATTCAGGGCTATGTGAGATGATTGCAGCCACACACACCTACACAGGTTGAACTGGATGGACTATTGTCTTTATTCAACCTCACCTACTATGTAACTACTATGTAACCAGCTCTTCCTTGTTGGGAAGTATTTTTACCATGTGACATCATGCATTTGTTATTTTAATTATGTTTGATATGGGCAAGTATGCTCATGTATTTTAAACATGTATAATAAAATTACTTTTTTAGTTTTACTTATGTTGTTGTGATCCTTCTCCTCCCACTGGCCCGCAAAGCCCCAGTGGAGTAGTATATCCAACCTGCTCAAATATTCTTAAATTTATCCTGCTGTTTTTTTGACTGAGTGCCCCCAGCATTCTGCTTCCATACTATTATCCACCTCCTTCTTCCAATTTAATAAAGGGGACAGGTGGCTTGTTTTTAAAAGAAATTGTGTGCATTAGAAAATGGGGAATAACACTTTTCTTAAAGGATTTAATAGATGATGAACTAGGTTGGTTGTAACTACAATTTAGTTGGTTAATCATTACTAAAAATGTCCAAGTAACTGAAATCATATTTATATTGCATTCACCACATTTTGATGTATTTTGTGATGTCGTTTCGCACATTCAGACCCTTCCTATTATCAGGACACATGAGCCGAAGAATGGAGAAGTAGTGAGGTCACTGGGGTCGATGTTGGGAGTATTCTGAATGGTGCTTTTTGTAGGGCTCATCAGTTAAAGATCATGCCACCGGCTGCCACATAAAGACACTGCAGTGCCCACAGTACATGGAACACCATCTCCAACCTCTGGGAGAGAAATGACACTACGGCCCATTCACTGTGTCCCGGCAGAAGGTGAAATGTTAAGTGTGGAGGTCAGGCGTGCTGATTTCCGACATACAAAGATCCCTCAGATGGGGAAATGTCAAATGCCAGTCGATCAGTCTGTCCCGGGTTGACCCTACGCTAACCATTCCATCACTTAGTGACAAAACTAGCTTGGAAAACTTTTTTCCTAAACCTACTATTCTGCAAGGGCCATTGATTTACCCTCCAAAGCCCTACAAAATGACCTCCCCGAAAGGAAGGGAACATCTATTCAACATTTCCAATGGTTAATCACACTGTCAACTACATTTATTTTCATTAATATATGACTGCTTCACATGATGCAAATCATTCTACATTGTATCACTAAGTCTGTTCCGGATGTTTATTTTTATATTTGTATTGAACCAAACTCAATATTAAACTTGATCCTCCTGGCTTCCAAAACACAATTTTCATTGGAATTTTCTTGGAAATAGCGACCCCATGGTTATTTTCTGCTGTATAGAGTTGGAGTTGATAATCCGACTGCTGCCATCTTAAACTACAGCACCTTAGTGATCTCTGTTATTCATACAAATTGCTGAAAGCCGGAGTGAGAGAAATCTACAGCTGCATTTAAAGAGTAACCCCAAACTATGACCAAAGCCATGTGCATAATGAACAAGGTGTGTAAATAAAACCAAAGTCCCAGTACACACTAGCAGCGCTTAAAGGTTACTCTCTATGAGCCCTAATTAAACCAAAATGACATCAAAACAAACATAGGCGCTAAATATGTGTATAAATCCCAAATAGTTACGATGTCTTGACCACTTCACATATGAAATGGATATAAATAATAGTCCCAAATCAGTGTGATGAAAAGGTCCTCAGTGTTTCCAACACTCAAACGTAGACAGAAATCGCCTCCACCACACCTCCGTGAGCCCCTTAGGTAGTGAAAACGTACCCTTAGGATATGAGTTTGGTGCCTTCTTTTAGCATATACACCTGGCTCCCCACATCAGTATATCTGGACACACCACGATCCACGACCTCTTCTGGAAAAAACGCCAGGACTCCTCCAGGCACCTCTCAGTGTTGGTGGCCACATAAAATTATATAAGGGAACTCATAGTGTGATCCATTTAAAAAAGACCTTTATTGCATCAAAATCAAATAAAAAACACACTCACATTTCCTCCACTTGAAATCATAGCATGTATTGAGCATTTAACACCAGTTATCGCCGTATGATCTGCCGCTGCTGTAGTAAACTCATGCAGCCCGATGCTTTTTACCAGCACACAGGACCTCCAGGTTCCCTGGGCGTGACGTCGGGCGCTTGCGGGTTGCCTAGGTGACCGCGTTCTCACGTGCTGACGCGTTTCGTCATCACAGACTTCAACTGAGACTATTATTTATATCCTTTTCATATGTGAAGTGGTCAAGACATCGTAACTATTTGGGACTTATACACATATTTAGCGCCTATGTTTGTTTTGATGTCATTTTGGTTTATTAAGGGCTCATAGAGAGTAACCTTTAAGCACTGTTAGGCCTCTTTCACACGGCCGCTCCGTGTAAAAAACTCAGCTGCAGGACTTTTTTTTTTTTTTTTCACGGAGCGGATGACAGTTGTGTCATCCGCTCCGTATGTCCGCATATCATCCCATCCATTTGCGGATGATATACGGACATAATGTATGTCTATGGGCATTGCGGATGTCAGCGGATGACACCGCTGACATCCGATTTTCCTTCCTTTCCGTTTTTTGAACGGAGGAAAAATAGGGTTCTGTTCCGTTCCAAAAAACGGAACAGAACTGAAAGGAAGAAAATCGGATGTCAGCGGATGGTATTCCGCTGACATCCGCAATCCCATTGACTTACATTATGTCCGCAAATCATCCGCAAAAAAATAGGATGATTTGCGGACATACGGAGCGGCCGTGTGAAAGTGGCCTTAGTGTGTACGTGGGACTTTGGTTTTATTTACACACCTTGTTCATTTTGTAGTTTTCTTATTACTAGTGGTGTTTGTTAGGCAATCTATCACTAGCATTAGTTGTCTCCACAAGCGCTGAGTGGGGAAATATTGATACTTCGGGTTAATATACTTGCTCTATTTTTATAAAGCCATGTGCATACTGTTGCTGTAATCACTTCAGCCCAGGCATTTCCCGGCCCCCAGAATCTTTCATTCTGTAAGGTGTAAGATTTATGCCGAATGTGTATCATACTTGAAGACCATAGAAGTGGAACATTAGACAAGAAAAAATAGTAATTTCTCCAATACGACATTTACTGAAAGCGATTCTCCCCCCCCCCCCCCCCCCCCCAATTAAAAAAATACTATAGCTGGTGACTTTTAATAAAAAGACACTTACCTGTCCAGGGGTTCAGCGTGGTAATCACCTGAAGCAGTTCTTCACCAGTCTTTGGGTGCCCGGTGCCGGCATGTTTACTTTGGCTGGCCACTGTGCATGCCCGAGCCGCACTGCGCTTTGTGAATGGTCAAGTGGTCCCGCAGCCTTCTCAGAAGCGGCGATCCGATCAGACGTGGGAGCGGGTACCTGTCAAAACCAGGTACCTGCTCCCCCCCTTCAAAAAAGTGCCAAGAACGGAAGTGGGGGGGGGGCATTTCCTCAGTCTCCACTCCCCAGGGCTCAGACTGTACAACTTTGTACAGAGTCACAAGGTGAGGGGCTGCAACAGTGGCTGAGCACAAGAACTGCATAGGCACCAGGATTTACGTGATTTTTTCATCTCTGAGAAAGCATCATAGTAAAAGAAGTAAATGGTGACCCTGGATGATGGCCAAACAAAGATGGCACTGTCCTTCTAGAGGGAAAAGTACTTTGTAGATGAAGGCATTGTCAGCGGGGTCCTGTGATCTCTGTGAGATATGATTAATGCCTTAGCCTCTTTCCATGGAAAAAATAGGACAGGTTCACTTTAATCAGTGCAATTTGGTGTCTTCTGGATAAAGGTTTCCACACAAGGGTGACATTTTTGTAGCAGAGGTGTGTAGCTCAATTTAGGAGGCCTTTATACTATTTCAGTGTTAACACCTTGACACATGCAGGTAAAAACAGTCAGTCTGTATGAAAGGTTTGTATGGAGGTTGGCTTTGTACAGTTAGACATTTTGTTAAATGACTTTGCACACACTTGATTGTTAATGTTCCTATGGAATGTACACAAGTCATCCAGAGCATGTTTATAGCTACACTTTCTTTTTTATTTATATTTTTTATTTGTGATTATTTTTTCATTTGGTTTATTTTTATATTTTATATATATATATATATATTTATTGGTGGAGGGTTGGATAGATGACAGTGGAATTGATCCAATACCCCTATACACCTCATATAATAGTAATCTATCGCTTGCCACTATTCTGTATGCAGTATACCCCTCCTGGGAAATTGGAAATGCAGATGGGTGGTGGAAAGGATGAGAATTGATGTGACATGGAAGTAATGGGGTGTGGTGGGGGGATATAGTCATTTAACATTAGTAAATCAATGTCTGCTTGGATGATAATGGCACATCGTGAGAGGTCTTTATAGCCCAGGGAGAGACAATAAAGAATCAGACAAGTAACTGAATCTGGGCCTGTAAATCATCCTCATTCAGAACATGTGTGTCCAGGGAGCAGAGAAAATTTCTATTTTATCATAATTTCATAATAGACATAATATGGTCTTGCCAGACCTGCTGCTGATTGCTCAGAAACACAAAACTATTACTATTATAATAGATTTACATAGTGCCACTGCCAATAGTTTGCACAGCATATTACAATACAATTCAAGACAAGATTGTTGGGAATGCCCTGCTCATTATTTATTTTATTCATTTCAGGTACTTGTATAGCGCTGTCAATTTACACAGCACTTTACATATACATTGACATCAGTCCCTGCCCTCACGGAGCTTACAATCTAAGGTCCCTAAATCACATACATACAAGGTTGGGCCAATTTTTTTATACGTGATCCAATTAACCTACCAGCATGTCTTTGGAGTGTTGGAGGAAACCGGAGTACCCAGAGGAAACCCACGCAGGCACAGGGAGAACATGCAAACTCCAGGCAGGTAGTGTCGTGGTTGGGATTTGAACCAGCGACCCTCTTGCTGCTAGGTCAGGGGTCTGCAACCTTTAAGACAAAAAGAGCCACTTGGACCCGTTTCCGAAGGAAAAAAAAAACTGGGAGCCGCAAAACCATTGCAACATTTAAAACAAATATAACACATTCCCCTTTCAATGTAGGGACCAGCATACATGCCCCTTTCAATGTAGGGACCAGCATACATGCCCCTTTCAATGTAGTGACCAGCATACATGCCCCTCAATGTAGTGACCAGAATACATGCCCCTCAATGTAGTGACCAGAATACATGCCCCTCAATGTAGTGACCAGCATACATGCCCCTCAATGTAGTGACCAGCATACATGCCCCTCAATGTAGTGACCAGAATACATGCCCCTCAATGTAGTGACCAGCATACATGCCCCTCAATGTAGTGACCAGCATACATGCCCCTCAATGTAGTGACCAGAATACATGCCCCTCAATGTAGTGACCAGAATACATGCCACTCAATGTAGTGACCAGCATACATGCCCCTCAATGTAGTGACCAGAATACATGCCCCTCAATGTAGTGACCAGCATACATGCCCCTCAATGTAGTGACCAGCATACATGCCCCTCAATGTAGTGACCAGTATACATGCACCTCAATGTAGTGACCAGCATACATGCCCCTCAATGTAGTGACCAGCATACATGCCCCTCAATGTAGTGACCAGTATACATGCACCTCAATGTAGTGACCAGCATACATGCCCCTCAATGTAGTGACCAGCATACATGCCCCTCAATGTAGTGACCAGCATACATGCCCCTCAATGTAGTGACCAGCATACATGCCCCTCAATGTAGTGACCAGTATACATGCACCTCAATGTAGTGACCAGCATACATGCCCCTCAATGTAGTGACCAGTATACATGCCCCTCAATGTAGTGACCAGTATACATGCACCTCAATGTAGTGACCAGTATACATGCCCCCTTCAATCAATCCCCCCCCCCCCCCCCACGAGGCATCACTTCACTTACCTCACACTGGTGCCTGGCGTGCTGCTGCTGACAGGAGTCTGGCCGGACAACATCATCTTCCTCCTCGACTAGAGTAGACCTGCATCCGAGCCGCTGCCCTCCGATGACAGCGGGCGGGAAGGTGACGTCGGGACGGTGCGTGACTAACGCATGCACCGCCCCCATGCGATGTCACAGCCAGTACAGCGCCTGCCACAGTGGGGAGTGTCGGGGCGCACAGTGCGCCTCCTCCCCTCGCTAGCATCCGGCCCGGAGCCGCGGCAAAGGTTTAAAAGAGCCGCATGCGGCTCCGGAGCCGCGGGTTGCCGACCCATGTGCTAGGTGAAAGTGCTGACCACTACACCACTGTGCCGCCCTCATTAGAGCTTACAATCTAAAAGAAAGGGCAAAGTAATACAAAAGGGTAAAAAACTGTGTGGGGGATGAGTTGATGGAGAAAATAAAAGTTCAGTTATTAGGTGGAGGCAGGATAGGCTTCCCAGAAGAGGTAAAATTTCAGGAATTGCCTAAAGGCAGACAGAGTAGGAGATAGTTGGACAGATTGGGGTAGAACGTTTCTGAGGAAGGGAGAGGCTCTGAAGAAGTCCTGGAGGTGAGCATGGAAGGAGGTGACAGGGGAGAGAAGGAGGTTTTGGGAGTTGTGGAGAGGACAGTTTGGATAATAACTATGAGATGAGGTTAATGATGTAGCTTAGGGAAGAGTTGTAGGTGGTTTTGTACTTTGTTGTTAGTATTTTGAATTTTATTCATTGGGCAATCAGAAGCCAGTGTAGGGATTGGCAGTGAGGGGTGGCAGACACTGAGCGATTGGTAAAATGGATAAGTATGGCAGCAGAAATCATGATAGACCGAAGGGGGCATAACCTGTGTAGAGGTAGGCCAACAACAAGAGAATAAGCCTAACCATATTAATAACCATCATACTATAAATGCTAAAGGCTTTCAAAGTGTGTTTGTTGGAATCCATGCCTTCTGTATGTATATACAATGGATAACATAAACAGAAATTGCTTAATCTTAGTTCTAAGTAAATGTTGCTAGATAATTATCTACTAGATTCTCCAATCCTCAGATGTTAAGGTGTTGTTATGGCAGAAAACAGATTGTCACTGACAAGCAACAATCAAACCATCAACAATCAAACCATCAACTCAACTTTCCTATGCTTCTTCAGTAAATACATCTGTATCTTCTTGTAAAAAAAGAAATGAAAAAATCAGGAGTTTTTTGCTTCAGCTGGGACAAAGTGGGTGAAGAATGTTCCAACTGGTGTCGATGGTAAAGGTGAAATTGGAAGGTTTTTAGGGGGGAAATAGGCTGACCACTTTGGAAGCTCTCTCCACCTATTATGGATCTGTTTTTGTGCTAGAAACTGTAACCCTAACCCAAAAGGTAGCTTTAACCAGCCAGTGACTGCACCTTTAACCTAAACCATAGCTATTTCTTTATAAACAAAGACATGTTACTCTGTACTGGGAATTTTTTCTATTAGAAGCGAATTAGCTTGGCGTTAACGCATTAAAATTAGAGGCAAATTTCAGCAAAATGTCAGTTCTTTCACTGCAAAACCATGTGTTGTGAAACTGGCCTCTCTTATTTTAAACCATCATAGTGAGCACTGAGCAGGAAGGAACTGATGACTAATTTAGAAAAAAAAGTCTCAGTGTACAGAAGATGGAGATATGAAGATTTTTCTTCGATCAGTGTTGATTGAAGATGATCAAGATTTTCATTCTCTGATCAATGTATTTTTGTTATATGATTATTTCAATTTTGGAACTGCAGTGCCATTGTTTGTCATAGAAATAATATGGATGGGATAAATGGAGATGTTATAGATGGAGGTGATATTGTGGATGGAGATGTAATGAATGGAGATTTTGTGGATGGAGATGGTATGGATGGAGATGTTATGGATTGAGATGGTATGGATGGAGATGTTATGGATGGAGATGGTATGAATTGGATGGAGATGTATTGAATTGAGATTTTGTGGATGAGATGGTATGGATTGAGATGTAAGGAATGGAGTTTTTATGGATGGCAATAGTATGGATGGAGATGCAATGAATGGAAATGTTGTGGATGGAGATGGTATCGATGGAGATGTTATTGATGTAGATGTTGTGAATGGAGATTTTGTGAATGGAGATGGTATGGATGGGGATGGTATGGATGGGGATGGTATGGATGGAGATGTAATGAATGGAGATGGTATGGATGGGGATGGTATGGATGGAGATGTAATGAATGGAGATGTATGGGTGGCGATGTTAGGGATGGAAATGGTATGGATGGAGATGTTATGGATAGAGATTTAATGAATGTAGATTTCATGAATGGAGATGTAATGAATAAACATTTTTTGGATGGAGATGTAATGAATGGAGATTTAATGAATGGAGATTTTATGGATGGAGATGGTATGGATGGAGATTTTGCGGATGGAGATTTTGTGGATGGAGATGTAATAAATGGAGATTTTAAGGATGGTGATGGTATGAACGAAGATGTAATGAATGGAAATTTTGTGGCTGCAGATGGTATGGATAGAAATGTAATAGATGGAGATGTTTTTAATGCAGATTTTGTGGATGGAGATGGCATGGATGGAGATGTAATGGATAGAGATTTTATGGATTGAGATAGTATAAATGGAGATTTAATTAATGAAGATTTTAAGGATGGGGATGATATGGATGGAGATGTAACGAATGGAAATTTTGTGGCTGGAGATGGTATGGATAGAGATGTAATGAATGGAGATGTTATGGATGGAGATGTTATTAATGGAGATTTTGTGAATGGGGATAGTATGGATGGAAATTTAATTAATTGAGTTTTTATGGATGGGGATGGTATGGATGGAGATATAATGAATGGAGTTTGTATGGATGGAGATGGTATGGATGGAGAATTGATAAATGGAGAATTTATGGATGGAGATGTTATGGATAGAAATGTTATTAATGGAAATTTTGTGTATGGGGATGGTATGGATGGAGATTTAATTAATGGAGATTTTATGGATGGGAATGGTATGAATGGAGATGTAATGAATGGAGATTGTATGGACTGAGATTTAATTAACCACTTCTGGACTGGAAGGGTTTCCCCTTTAATGACCAGGCCATTTTTTGCAGTACACTTTTGGGGGGACCAGTGACATTACTACAGTAATCAGTGCTAAAGATATGCACTGTTATTGTACTAATGACACTGGCAGGTAAGGGGTTAACACCAGGGGCGATAAAAAGGTTAAATGTGTCCCTAGGGAGTGCTTTCTAACTGTGTGGGGGTTGTATTTGCTGAATGAACACAGAGTTCCTAAATAAGAGGAACACAGGATTCCTGTTTTATTACTGACAGAACAGCAGTTTGCTGTGCTTACAATGGCAAACCACCGTTCTGTCTCCATGGAGAGCGATCGCGGAGGCCCGGGAGCAATCGCGGCCCCCGGGCCCGCTGATTGGCTCCCCCTGTGGCGCTGCTCCCCACTAGTGGTCCTGCGAAGCGATGTACAGTTACGTTGTTTCACGGGACAGAGCCGGCCTGCCGCAGTATATGTACTGCTGGCTGTCGCAAGTGGTTAATGGAGATTTTATGGATAGGAATGGTATGGATGGAGATGTAATGAATGAAGATTGTATGGATGGAGATGGTATGGATGGAGATGTAATGAATGGAGATTTTGTGGATGAAGATGATATGAATGGAGATGTAATGAATGGATATTTTGTGGATGGAGATGTAATGAATTAAGATTTTGTGGATGGAAATGTAATGAATGGAGATTTAATGAATGGAGATTTTGTGGATGGAGCTGGTATGGATGGAGATGTAATGAATGGAGATTTTGTGGATGGAAATGTAATGAATGGAGATTTTTATGGATGGAGCTGGTATGGATGGAGATGTAATGAATGGAGATTTTGTGGATGGAGATGGTATGGATGGAGATGTAATGAATGATAATGAATGGAGATTTTATGGATGGAGCTGGTATGGATGGAGATGTAATGAATGGAGATTTTGTGGATGGAGATGGTATGGATGGAGATGTAATGAATGGAGATTTTGTGGATGGAAATGTAATGAATGAAGATTTTATGGATGGAGCTGGTATGGATGGAGATGTAATGAATGGAGATTTTGTGGATGGAAATGTAATGAATGGAGATTTTATGGATGGAGCTGGTATGGATGGAGATGTAATGAATGGAGATTTTGTGGATGGAGATGGTATGGATGGAGATGTAATGAATGGAGATTTTGTGGATGGAAATGTAATGAATGGAGATTTAATGAATGGAGATTTTGTGGATGGAAATGTAATGAATGGAGATTTTGTGGATGGAGATGTAATGAATGGGGATTTTATGGATGAAGATGTTATGGATGGAGATGTAATGAATGGAGGGATGGAGATATTATGGATTATCATTGTCTATCAACTCTTTGCTGTTTTGTTCTTTCACATGTTACATTCAATAAAGAGACCCTGTGACAGACTGAGACAATAATAAAAAAACACTACACAATACATGGCATGGTGCCAGATAATATGGAAACAACAATTCCCAGTCCAGGACATGGGGTTACATTATGTGTAATAGTCCATTATAGGGGAACAATGAATATGTAAAAAAAAAAAAAAAAACTATTTCCTTATAATGGAAAATGGCTTAAGATTCTGGTTCCAATAATTGATATCTCACATTCGAGGATCTTTCTACCATTACTGGGGCTACTATACCCTTACATACAAGCCATCTCTGTCATTGGGCCTTGTATGGACACTGATAGAAACGAGTTTCGTGCACATTTCATTCCTGTTTATTTAGTACAGTTTTAATCTCTTTGGCAGAGTTTTTCTTAGAATAAAAATTGATTTTGGGGGTGGAGGAAATGGAAAGTAATTATTCTGGTTGTGGAAAACACATTAAAGCTAAAACTACATGTGAGATTTTAATTGCTTGTTAATGCACAGTGTAACCCCTTGCTGACAGCTGACAGAACCGGAGTTAACGTTTTGCAAAAAAAGTACATAACAATGAGCAGTTGAATGTCCTGCTTTTAGGTTCAGCTTTCTCATGTAGCCTCCTCTCAGACAACACATCCTATCATATATGGTTGTCATCTGCGGTTCCAGACCCCCAAAGGAACACCCGATATGTCGCCAAACCTCCTTCACCAGACATTGGAAATCATCATCATTTTATTATGTACCAGTATGTCACAAGACACCAAAAGCTTTACATTACTTAAACATAGGCTACCAAGAAATTAACAGTTTAGGGAAAAAAACAGAAGGATTTTATTAAAAAAAAAAAACAGAAAATCACAAATACACAAGCCAGAGAGGTTTATGCTGATCTTTTTGTCCAATCCAAACATGAAATGGAGGTCCAGTTACTGACTGTGGTACTCTCATACCATCAGACACATCAAGACCATTTCACCACTTTGATTTGAGGTTTAATAATGCAGATAATTCTATTTTATTTATTTATTTATTTTTATGCAGTTATTCAGAGAACCAGTCCCATACCCCGTTATTTGGTTTCTCAGGGAGTATGGGTACACCTAGTTAAATCACCAGTCTGGATTTTTTCTTTCATATACCCCCACAGCCAGGGCCGGTGCTAGACTATTCTGCGCCCTAGGCAAGACCAGCTACTTGCACCCCCCCCCCCCCAATAAATAACAAAAAAAAACTTCAACATTTCCCTATTCTCGCAGCACACACCATGCATTCCCCATACTCCCCCCTATACTTGCATCACTCGCAGTGCCCCCATTAATGCAGAGTGACCAGTGCCCCCATTAATGCAGAGCGACCAGTGCCCCCATCCAATGCAGAGTGACCAGTGCCCCCATTAATGCAGAGTGACAAGTGTCCCCATTAATGCAGAGTGACCAGTGCCCCATCCAATGCAGAGTAACCAGTTCCCCCATTAATGCAGAGTGACCAGTGCCCCTATTAATGCAGAGAGACCAGTGCCCCATCCAATGCAGAGTGACCAGTGCCCCCATCCAATGCAGAGTGACCAGTGCCCCCATTAATGCAGAGTGACCAGTGCCCCCATTAATGCAGAGTGACAAGTGCATGAAACAAACAAAGATAAAATTCCCAGTTCAATTTGCCAACCAGTCTGCTTACCAACCAAATTGGCCTGTCTAACAGTTTGCGTCAATACAGGGGTTTAGTTAGCACACATTTGCAAACGCATGTGAAAGCTGCAGGGCCACGTCAAGGCTCCCTGTTACCTGCAGTCCTAACTCTAATGAATTTTAAAGAGTCTCCACAGTGGGAGCACATGCAAGCTAATGGATAGATAGGGGGCAGGTGAGCCTGGAGGTGGCCCATCCCTCCTGAAAGGTAATTGGGGGCATAATGGAAGCCCAGCTGATAGTATTACAGCAAAGGCACCCAGTATGTCCACTCACCAGTACACATATACAACAAAGAAAATGGCCTCTGCCCCCACCTATTACTGGCCTTCATAGCAAAGAACACATGGAAGGGCAACGCACATGAAACAAACAAAGATAAAATGCTAACTAAACCCCTGTATTGACGCAAACTGTTAGACAGGCCAATTTGGTTGGTAAGCAGACTGGTTGGCAAATTGAACTGGGAATTTTATCTTTGTTTGTTTCATGTGCGTTGCCCTTCCATGTGTTCTTTGCTATGAAGGCCAGTAATAGGTGGGGGCAGAGGCCATTTTCTTTGTTGTATATGTGTACTGGTGAGTGGACATACTGGGTGCCTTTGCTGTAATACTATCAGCTGGGCTTCCATTATGCCCCCAATTACCTTTCAGGAGGGATGGGCCACCTCCAGGCTCACCTGCCCCCTATCTATCCATTAGCTTGCATGTGCTCCCACTGTGGAGACTCTTTAAAATTCATTAGAGTTAGGACTGCAGGTAACAGGGAGCCTTGACGTGGCCCTGCAGCTTTCACATGCGTTTGCAAATGTGTGCTAACTAAACCCCTGTATTGACGCAAACTGTTAGACAGGCCAATTTGGTTGGTAAGCAGACTGGTTGGCAAATTGAACTGGGAATTTTATCTTTGTTTGTTTCATGTGCGTTGCCCTTCCATGTGTTCTTTGCTATGAAGGCCAGTAATAGGTGGGGGCAGAGGCCATTTTCTTTCTTTTTTCTTTAGAGTGACAAGTGCCCCCATCCAATGCAGAGTGACCAGTGCCCCCATCCAATGCAGAGTGACCAGTGCCCCCATCCAATGCAGAGTAACCAGTGTCCCCAACAATGCAGAGTGACCAGTGCCCCCATTAATGCAGAGTGACCAGTGCCCCATCCAATGCAGAGTAACCAGTTCCCCCATTAATTCAGAGTGACCAGTGCCCCCATCCAATGCAGAGTGACCAGTGCCCCCATCCAATGCAGAGTGACCAGTGCCCCCATCCAATGCAGAGGGGATTAGAGTGCTGCACGATTACAAAAAGCCAAGTTCTGCTTACCCGGCGGGGAGGCGGTCATTACGAAGCCCCGCCTCCTGGACCAGCTCCTATGATAGACGTCACCAGTGTTCTGTCTATCATAGGTAGGAGCCGGTCACTTGTCACTCTATATGACAGCCTCCCCGCTGGGTAAGCAGAAGAACTTGGCTTTTTGTAATCAGGTGGCGCTCTAATCCCCATCTCCCCCCCCCCCTTCCCCTCCGGAGGCAGCCCAAGGGGGAACTATGGCGCCCCCCTGCTCCAGTTCACGGTGCACTGTGGATGTCTGGTCCCACTAGGGTGGCTGCCAGGCTAGTAGGGAAACCAGCGGCCATGGCTGCGCCCCCTAAGCAGCAGTGCACCCTAGTTCGCCTAGTGGGAGCACCGGCCCTGCCCACAGCTTTGGTTGGAATTCTTATCTCCATTCTGGAGCTGCCCTCTCAGTACAGTCATTTCACCACAACGTGTCCTCAGTCTTCAGCATCATTCAAACTAAAAGACTGACATTAGACTGGTAGTACCGAGTGTCATAGTCCAGCCCACGATGGAGGCATCGCCATGGCACCCTGCACCTAATGTGGAATGGCAAAGAGAGAGGCTCTGATGTCATCACATTAGCATCGAGCTCCGTCCCATTACAGACTGTCCACCATCAAGTGAAGACTTATGAAGAAGATGACAAATGAGGAAGATGATCAATGAGGAAGGGCATCATGTGACCAACCAGAAGACTTTGGATGGCTGTAAGTATAAAAAAAAAATGAAAAGCATAAGTTACTGTTGTGGAGAACCTTCATAGTAGCACTGAGGGGAGGCCAGGAGATAGGCTTGAAGAATCCCTGATCTACAGGAAGCTCCACAAGCACCCAATAAGGGAGATATATTATAATTGTTTTATATGTTTGTACTGTATATAGTAAATTCTGATGCCTTTTGTAGAATTTTGCTTCCTTTATAGAAACTTCAACAACCCATTATAACAGGAAACACTACAGTGAAACCTAACCTAATATTAGATACTCTAATTACTTATTCCTTTGTGGGGAATAAATTGATGTATTATTAGGTACAGTAGATATAGAAAGCTGTTTTCTGACCTCGATTCAACCAGACGTATTGCAACGTTCACACCTGAACATCTCTTTATGATCACATCTGCCAGGATGGGGATCTCTTCCTGTTGGAGCAATGGAAGACGCCGCGTCTGTCGGTCTGTAAAACAGATTACCGCCAATCAAGCAGACATCTGCAGATTACGGGTGAATCCCTCTGACTTTCCATAGCTGGATAGTGAAAGCCAAGAAAGAGTTTTCCTCTTGGCACAGATAAATGTGAAGTTCACCTAAGATGAGGATCTCCATCACTGAGAAGAGGGACAGAAAAAGGACAGAGCTGAGAGGGACTAGGAAGACAAATAGGAATAAAGAGTAGGGAATTGTTGGCTCAGTGTAGAAGCATTTTGAGAGGGCTCATGCCAGTCTGAACTGTGTCTTAGGGCTTGTTAGCCCAATATTATTAAACAAAATCAAAGTTCAACAAAAACAGTTGCCCATGCAGGGGTTTTTCACCATCAAAAACAGGTTATGAAAATAATACTAAGCCACCTGGCACTCTCTTAAGCAGTGCTGCTGCTTAGGCCTTAAACATTGGCGCTGATCTCACACAGTACCCCTGTAGGCAGGTGCAGTCTGTTTTCTCCACTGCAGGTGGCATTCATCCTTAAGTGGGGTACATTAGTAGAAAATCTGTGGAAAACTCCCGTCCGAGGTAAAATCGTACGATTTTCGCCTAGTGTGTACACAACTTTAAGCAGCCGATGCCGACATTTTCAACAAAAAAAAAAACGGAGGGACAAACACCAAACTTTTTATCGTCCGTCCCCAGACGACCAATTTTCGTTTAATGTGTATGCAGTACGTCCACGAAAAATCGGATACGAAAGACCGCGCATGATCTGAAGTTGCTGACGACCCGGAAGTCTAGGAACAAATGTCCCAAAAAAAAAAAAAATCGGACGAGAAATTTTCGTGAACATTTATGCACTGTCAACAAAAAACGGTTATGAACACTGAGCAAGAGAGAGAAAAATCGGAGGATATTTTGTCCGATTTCCGTCAAGTGTGTAGCGGCAGTGCAGAGGGAGAGAAAGTCAAGAGAAGCATGGTTCCTCTATGGTTTCCTGAGTCACTGGGTCAGCAATCTGGTTGGATGCTGGCTGCCCATGTTACTCTGGTGGCCACCTTAGATGTGGCAGAGTCGATTTAAGACCCTGGCTACTGGGTTTGGCACACATTTGTGTGTTGGTAGTGTAGGGACAGGCTACCCATCTGTCATGAACAGTATTAGTGGCAGGGAAAGATTTCCAGACAAGTAGGGGAAGCTTAGGGCTCCGCACTCTCCTTATACACCTTTCTGTTTGGGCTTGCACCAGCCAGGCTGCATTCTGCACCTCCAAACAGATTCTGTCAGTTCGGCTGAAACCTGCTCTGCTACAAGCTGTTGGCTTCCATGAGTTCCCAATTGGGCCTCCTTCCACCTGGTTTGTTGTGAACTGTTCTGGCTTCATTTCAATACAAGTTCCATTATTTACACCTGGACTGTGTGTGTGTTATTGCCTCCGCACCACGCTGCACCCACTGATACCTCTGTGAATCTGCTGCATCCCTCTCCTGGCTCTTTTTAAAGGGGACACACCGAGCTCTCCTGGTTCTCTTTAAGGGGATCCCCTTTCACCCTGGGCTCTCTCACTCCTCAGATACTTCGAGTTTCCCTCAGTCCCCTGGACTTGCCTAGTTGTTTCAGCTCTCTCAGTCTCCAACACATGCTTAACTGTCTTGACTCTCTCAACCCTATGAACAAGGAATTTCTCCTCCAGCATGGAGTATTGTCTCTTTAGTGGAGCCCACCTGTCTCCTAATGGGAGCTCTGAACTCTGCTTATGTCCTTCCTTACAAGGGCTGTGCACTTCTAAATTCACAGCCTGCCGGTCTACTGCAAGACCTGGACTCTGTGTTGAAAATCTCCCCAACTCTTCGATATCTCCAAACTCCAGAACCCAATCCAGGACCACCATAACCCACGGTAAATTGACAAATCACCTTTCTCCGTTCAGAATCAATACCCTGGAGTCCTGCACATGTGATAACCCTGTGTCATATCTATTTCTCTTTTCACAGTGGCAGGGCCTCTCACTGTCACAAAATATATATATACTGTATATGTCCATTGTTGAGTGTGGATAGATTGATAGAGTTAGGGTTCCAGGTAGGGATGCACCGATATCTCGGCGGCCAAAAATTATTGTCCGAAAATAGGGTTATTGGTGTTTTGCCGATAGAAAAAACGGTGCCGATGTCCGCTGAAAACTATTGGCCGAAAAGATACCGATAATGGCTGAGATAAATTCATAATAATTTAAATTCATTATGTTAATTAAAAAGTCGAATATAGTACAACTATACAGTATATAAAAAAATATAAAACTGTCCATTTTGGTTTCGGTTTTCGGTCAAGTGCATCCTTAATTTTCTGTTTCGGTTTCGGTCCAGAATTTTCATTTCGGCGCACCACTAGTTTCCAGCTGGGGATAACTGTAAGTTAGATCTGGAGTTTCCCTTTTAATAGTACTTTCTGTCTTTTACCTCTTTGGATCTCTCATGTTTGTACATAGGGAGGTCCTGGGATTTAGAAGGTGGATTGCTTTCAAAACAAATGCGGTCATCGTTGCTGGAATGGACGGCGATATTATACGCTCGCAGTGACGGGTCAACTTTCCATCCGCTCAGGTGAAGACACGTTCTGCTTCCATACACAATGTGTAGACAGTATGTATTGGGGGGAAGCGTGAGATTGCTGTTGGCCGTCCGTTCCTCGAACACTAAGCTCGTATGACTGACAGATTTACCTATTGTTCCCCGACTCATTCTTCTCCCATTACATGGAAATTCTGTTCCATTATCAGAGAAAACCGCCCAGCGCCCATCCTATGTAAACTGACCACAAGACAAAACCACAGAGATCTATAGAGAATTCAAATCAGTTTTTGTGAAAATAAAAAAACAAAAACTTTACCTTCGTGGAGTTCACATGTGCGGGTAAGCCGTGCAGCCTCTGCTGGAGCTGTGCTACAAGTCATTACGTAGACATGGACACATAGCTTGTGAGGGTGTCTTGCAAAGCTTTTGCCCATCGCCTACTCTCTTGTTTGTAGGCACCCGAAGCCGATTTTCGTATCTGCTCTCGGGTGCTGCCGCCGTAATTCAGGGTAAGGGAACCTGGCAGTGAAGCCTCTTGGCTTCACAGCTGGTTCCCTACTGCGCATGCGCATGAGCGAAGCGCGCTGTGCTTTCTAATTGGCCAAGCGGTGGAGGAAGAAGGAGGGGGGCTGAACTTCAGAGGGACAGAGCTGCAGCTACCTGTCAAAAACAGGTACCCGTTCCCCCATTCCCCCGTTCCCCCCTCCCCCCTGAAAGGTGCCATGTAGGCACCAGAGGGGGAGGGGGGGTGGAGGAGGTAGCATATAAGTGGAAGTTTCCTTTTGGGTGGAACTCCATTTTAAATAAGGTATATCATGAAAATGTTTTTTCTTTTTTTTTTTAAATTTCCTTGGCAAGGGTCTGGAAAAGGAGGAAGCAGATAATGCAAAATATAGGTAGATTAAACTTCAGCTTTCAACAGTAAATTGGAGGTAGACGGGTGAGGGCAGAAAGTTTTAAAGACCTGATCCATCCGAACAAAGGGCATTGCAGTCAGGAAGCATCAGCCAGGCATACAGCCGTGGCCAAAAGTTTTGAGAATGATACAAATAATAATTTTCACAGTCTGCTGCCTCAGTTTTTATGGCAATTTGCATATCCTCCAGAATAATATGAAGAGTGATCAGATGAATTGCAATTAATTGCAAAGTCCCTCTTTGCAATTAATATGAACCTAATCCCATAAAAAAAAAAAAAAAATGTCCACTGCATTTGTGAAGGAGGCTTCAGGGTGCCCAAGAAAGTCCAGCAAGCAACAGGACCGTCTCCTACAGATAATTCAGCTGCAGGATCGGGGCACCGCTAGTACAGAGCTTGCTTAGGAATGGCAGCAGGCAGGTGTGAGTGCATCTGCATGCACAGTGAGATGAAGACTTTTGGAGGATGGCCTGGTGTCACCAAGGGCAGCAAAGAAGCCACTCCCCCCCAAGAAAAACATCAAAGACAGACTGATATTCTGAAAAAGGTACAGGAATTGGACTGCTGAGGACTGGGGTAAAGTAATTTTCTCTGATGAATCCCCTTTCCAATTGTTTGGGGCATCCGGAAAAAACCTTATCTGGAGAGGAAAAGGTGAGCGCTACCATCCGTCCTGTGTCATGCCAACAGTAAACCATCTTGAGATTATTCATGTGTGGGGTTTCTTCTCAGCCAAAGCTCACTAACAATTTTGTCTAAAAACACAGCCATGAATAAAGAATGGTACAAAAACATCCTCTGAGAGCAACTTCTCCCAACCATCCAAGTATAGTTTGGTGAGGAACAATGCATTTTCCAGCATGATGGAGCACCTTGCAGTAAATCAAAAGTGATAACTAAGTGACTTGGGGAACAAAACAGCGACATTTTGGGTCCATGGCCAGGAAACCCACCAAACCTTAATCCCATTGAGAACTTGTGGTCAATCCTCAAGAGACAGGTAAACAAAAAATCCCCACAAATTCTGACAACCTCCAAGCATTGATTATGCAAGAATTGGCAGCCATCAATCAGGATGTGGCCCAGAAGTTGATTGACAGCATGCCAGGGCGAATTGCAGGTCTTGAAAAAGAAGGGTCAACACTGCAAATAGTCACACCAAAAATAACCCCAGAAGAGCGATGAATGGACCCACTGATATGGATTGTGGATGACAATTCTAAGCAATATAATCCATGTTGGTGACACCAGCGTTAATAGTCAAACAATAAAACGTTTTTTGGGGACAAACCCATAGGTGCACAAATAATCCATGATAAAAGACAGTGATGAAACATGCAGAGCCCCCCTTAACAGCAATAGTGAACCATAAAAGGCAAAGACAACCAGTGGGAATAGCCAATTGGAGGGAGTCCTGATGTGGCAGGGGTAGGGGGGAACACCACCATACCAGGCTGGGGGATGGCAGGTGATGGAACAACCAGTGGTGCCACTGAAGCGGCTTCGTACACAGCGGAGAAACAGCTGGGCGTGACGTCAAACACTTGGGGAGACGCCGTCTGAAGCGAGGCTTGAGCCATAGAGTACAAAAAGTACCAAAGTTGACAATAACGAACTGTGAGTCAATCCGAATGATAACTGCTCTCCAAGTGAATAACACCAGTGCTCACACGCTCCTTACCAGATGGAGAGATCTCAATAAATAGAGATCAAATGCGCTTTGCTGTGATACAGCCACAATATCCCTGGCAGCAATCCGGGTTTGATATGGCTCCAGACAGCTGGAACAACCTCAACATATAATGATCAAATAGTCACTCATAGTGACCCAGCCACAATATCCCTGGTAGCAATTTGGGTTTGATATGGCTCCAGACAGATGAACATATAATGATCAAATATACCTTATAGTGACCCAGACACAATATCTTCAACAGCTACTCAGGTCTGCTATGGCTCCATTCACATGGCAGAAATAAGGGCAAGCTCATTGCAGCAAGTTTTACGAACGTGTTCCCAACATGGTCATCATCACAAATTATGGGTTAACTTCAGAACAGTAATAGAAGGGAAATCTTCCAATGGGGACACTAGTTATGATGACCCTGGTGACACACCGGGATTCCCTCACTTTGGATTGATTTCCTCATATTTCCTGTTTTGGTTACGGGAGAGGAAGTGAAGAAAAATCTTCTCAATAGGACACAGATAGCAAAAAAAAAAAAAAAACCCAGATGGGGGCTATAACCCTCTCCTACTATAACCAGAAAGAAAAAAAAAGTTTTGCCTGTAGTTACACTTTAACAAGCTTTTTTGTTCAAAATCAAAAAAGCAGTTTTTCATTATAAATGGTTCCCCCCTTTTATTAAGACTTACTATGGGGCTTCCGTTGTCGGCTGCCTCCTCTGCACCCGGCTCCACAGCGAAGCCGCCGCTGACAGCTCAGCATGGGACCAGATCGGAGCGGCTTTAGAAAAGGTATGTATACTGATTTCTTCTTTACAGGATTAGATAGGTTAGTCTTAGATCGTGGATGCCTGTGGATGTAGCAATTTTAGTGTTAGGGTGGACTTCCCCTTTAAAAGATAAGTTCACCTTGTGGGAACATGTAACATGTTCCCCCTCCCGAAGCCACTCAAGGATTTGGGCCCTCTGTGTCACAGCAGTACAGGGAGAAGTTCCCCATACTAGCTGTCACTTTTTGAAAATAGTGCGGCTGTGCCGGGCTCCGCCCACCTGGCCATGTCATTTATTCACACTTGTGTTAATGAACAAACTACAAGTACCGACATAACTTGCAGCTGGCAGCTTGCAGTTCTCAATGAACTACCATGTTGATCGCTGTGGTAGTTCATTGATTCTTCCTGAGTAAAACTCCCTGGCCGTACAATGTACATGCAGACAGCTTGCCAAGTCTCTGAGGAAGAGGGAATCGTCCCTCGAAACGTGTCAGCCATCTGCAAGGTCCTCCAGCATGCTGGGACTTTTCTTGGTGACCTGGTTGCTTTGTACATATCATGGACTCCGATATGCTTTTATCATTGAGTTGTTTGTGAGTACACTTCTGGTTATTGCATTAATAACCACTTACCCACTGGGCACTTAAACCCCCTTCCTAACCAGACCAGTTTTCAGCTTTTAGTGCTCTCACATTTTGAATGACAATTACTCAGTCATGCAACACTGTACCCATATGAAATTTGCGTCCTTTTTTTCACACAAACAGAGCTTTCTTCTGGTGGTATTTAATTATCATTATCATTAATTTTTATTTTTTGCGCTATAAATGAAAAAAGACCAAAAATTGTGTAAAAGAATGCATTTTCTTTGGTTTGGTTTTAAAATTTTGCAAATTTAGTACGTTTTCTTCATAAATTTTGGCCAAAATTTATACTGCTACATATCTTTGGTAAAAACGACACAAATAAGTATAATTATGAAACCACTCCCATTTGACCCACTCAGCACAGAGGAACAAACAATGATTTCTTCAGAATAACAAAAGGTAGTAATCTGCAACAAAGTTTTTTAAAATCCTTACAATGTACAGAGATCACCCAGAGGGGAATGTTTTTTTTCTCAACAAAAGTGAAGTTACGCTTTAACCACTTGCCGACCGCCGCACGACTATTTACATCGGCGGTCAGCCCCTCACAGGCAAAGCGACGTAGGGCTACGTCGCTAGCCTGTGAGGGCCTAGGGAGCGAGCGCGCGCCGCCGTAGGCGCGCTCCCACATGGTCACGGACCCCCCCGCGCATGTGCATGGCGGACCCGATGTCCACCGGTCACTCGCGATCGTCCGTTAGAGCGGGAGAAAGGCAGGCGGCTAATGTAAACAAGCCGCCTGTCATTCTCCCCTGTGTAGGAAAGGTGATCATATGGTTCTACTATGTAGGACCGTTGATCACTGTTCCTACACCTCAAGCCACAGCCAATCACAGTTAGAATCAAGCCCCTAGGGACACACATAACCCCTCCCTCTCAAAAAAAAAGTTAACCCCTTCACTGCCAGTGTACTTTTACAATAACAGTGCATATGTATAGCACTGATTACTGTAGAAATGTCACTGGTAACCCCAAAAGTGTCAAAAATGTCAGTCAAGGGTCCGATCTGTCCGCCGCTATGTCGCTGTCGCTATGTCGCAGTCCTGCAAAAAAAAATTGCAGATCGCCGCCATTACGCCATTACGCCATTAAAAAAAACAACAAAAATGACAAAAATCTTTCCCTTTGTTAGTAAACGCGATAACTTTTGCGCAAACCAATCAAAATACGCTTTTTGCGATTTTTTTTTACCAAACATATGGTAAAAAAAAAATTGGCCGAAAATGTTAAAAAATTTTGATTTTTACTTTTTTTGGGGGGAATTTCATATAAAAAAACTGTGAAAAATTGACGCTGTTTTTTTGTTTATAGCGCAAAAAGTAAAAATCACACAGGTGATTAAATACCACCAAAAGAAAGCTCTGTTTGTGGGAAAAAAAGAACGTCAAATTTGTTTAGGTACAGCGTCGCATGACCACGCAATTATCCGTTAAAGTCACGCAGTGCCGAATCGCAAAATAGGCCCTGGTCAGGAAGGGGGTAAAATCTTCCGGGGCTTAAGTGGTTAAATATAAGACTCTATTATTCCCATACACCACGTTATAAGACTTTTTATGACTTATCCACCTCCAACCCCACCACCTTAGCTCTTCTAGCACCATATGGTGTGTTTTCTTGTATTTTTGTCTCCATTTTTTTTTTTTTTTTATAATTGTCTGTTGTTTGGCCTGCTGTGTGCAGACGTGAGGTCACATGGCAGGCATAGACGGGCTGAGTGTGATTGGAGCGGACAGCCAGGACAGGTCTTAGTATAAACACTTCCTGCGCTGGATTCCATCACATGACCCCTGTGCTCCATATACATGTCCGTTCCATCTACTTATACAGAGAGCAATTATCGGATACATTATTAATGTTTTATTGTAACAGAGTTATACAAAGTATCCGGGGGCCCCCAGAGACCCCTGTGGCCAACACATAACAGGGACATCACCAAAAAAACTTTTTCCCCCAAATTCCCTTGATTCTGTGTGGGCGCTGAGTAAGACTTCTGCGGCTGTAATTACCGTATGGAAATGACCACATATTATTTATTTTACTGACTGCTGTGACGTACACCAGAAATGGTATTGTCATCATGCCAGGACCCTAATTAGATTAAGTCTCATCAAAATGATTAAACTCCTTTCATTACCGACCGTTACCGGATTAACACTTTCACTGCCCCTCCTTAGATGATGGAAGAAGGCGTCTATAAAATGGTAAGGTGGTCAGTCTTCCATGGAGGGTCCTTCTTTCCCTCAAATTAGAGCCCATATTTTCTTCTGTGTTGGGATTTTTTTTTTTTTTTGTTCAATGTGATTGGATTTTTTTATTGGAATTCATTGAATAAATAGTGGGAAATTATGAGGAAAAAATGTTTTTCTCTATATGCATGGCATTGTCTTTGGTTATCTAAGCCAGGGGTCTCCAAACTGTGTCACCCGGGCTGGATGCAGCCCTTTGCTTGCCTTTATGCTCCCTTTGGGGCACTATTCCTTCCACTAATACAAGGCACTATTACTCCCACTGACCCCAGAGATAGGGAACTATTTCTCCCACTGTCACCAATGATAGGGCACTATTCATCCCAGTTATACCAAAGATGTAATTTTTTTTACTCCCACTGACCACCAAGCCTATAGCATTAGTACTGATGCAAGGGCATTTTCTACTCCCACTGGCCACAGTCCAGCCCCCCTAAAGTGTGAAGTGCGGTAAACTAGCCCTTTGTTTTGAACGTTTGGAGACACCTGATCTAAGCCATGATCCCCTGATCAAGTCACGTGGACATGACGTAACGCGTTGGGCTTGAACGGAGGCATCCCGGAAGTGACGCGGGTATACGAGATCGCCACTCGTGGAGTAAATGTGCAATACTTGTAAAAAGTGTGTAAATAGGCTGGTTTTAATTAAATAAGATCACAAAAACAATATCACACTATGGGGAGCCTGTTTTATATTTCCCACGAACACCTACCAAACTGGGAGAAGCACCCAGAATTACCACAGAGGGGATACTACCAATCTTAGAGATCCACTAACCTGATAGACCTAGAGGCAGGAGGAGATACATTGATCGCCAGGAAAAGATATATATATATATATATGTAAATGGGAAAGCTGCGCTAAACAATTGATGTACTGTGAATTAGCAATAACACAGAAAAGGGGTTAGGCTACAGTCCAGACACATAGCACAGATTGAACATGTATAATGGTTTAGGACAATCCACAGAAAGAGGATTCCAAGGTGCAGATGTAGGGATGATAAATCCACCACCAAAAGGTCACTCCAAAAAACCACGGTGAAGCATGCTGTGGATGTACGCTTACCAAAAGGAGAAAGGTTAAAGGCCTTGTAAGATCTCAAGACGACCAGCTACAGGGAAACACCTCTCTTGACCAGATCCTAATGGGTCCAGGGATCCTCCACATCAAACAAATATAAACCACCAGCCTCCTCATCCAACTCGGTGGATGGCCACCCGTGAAAAAGAGAAGATACCACAATAGTGCAGATGGTTTTGATAGTTTAATGGATATCATAAAAGAAAGAAATACACTCACAATTTTGATGCAAATAAGCGCTTTGTCAAGAAATGATATAAGAAACACCGCCGCCGCCCGACTTCCGGATGCAGGCGTGCTGACGTCATCATCCTGCATCCGGTAACACTGGTAAGTGTAGGGGGGGGGGGGGTGGGGGGGGGGAGTTACTTGCAGAAGGTTTTTTTTACCTTCATGCATAGAATGGATTGAGGTTAAAAATCTATTGCCTTAATATAGTTCCTGGATATAAGGCAATAGATTTTTAACCTCAATCCATTCTATGCATGAAGGTTTCTCGATACCCTTGTTGTTATTTTGATATCTAATTCCCATTTTGAATAGAGTTATCTTGAAATGACTTAAGATTGTTATATCTCTGTTTACTCTATGTGATACCAATATTTGTCATATTATTGTACCAATTCTCTTTGTACCACCATCTTCTGTTTCCTTTCAATAAAAGTTTGTATACAAAAAAATCTATTGCCTTTAGAACCACTTTAATGTCATTTTAAAAGTCATTTTCAATCTTTCAGCTTTCATTACAATAATCCCTGGTGATCCTGCCATGAAGGTTCTTGTTTAAGCCTTTCCTTGTTATAGAATGACAACACTCTGCCCCTGTCTCCCAAATGTTCTTTAGGGTTGTCACATGGGGGTTTGATAGGCTACAAGTGCCTATTTCAGCACATATTACACAGGCATGGTCTACAATTGTCACTATCAGTAAGCCCACCCTAAGGAATGACAATCAGTCATCGCAAGGGGGGGCAGGTGAGTACATGTAGACTGGAACTGAGTGCCAAGGGGGCTGCAGGATATTAGCAGCACTAAGGGCCCTTTCACACTGGTGCGCTTTTGCCATGCTAAAATATACCTTTCCAACGCAACAAAAGCACAAGAAAATGATTACCCTTTAAATCCTAGGTAATTTTTCTCATCAGTGTGCTGCATCTGCATTGTGTTTTGACAAGTCCTGCATCCAGCATCTTTGATGCACTTTTTAAAAGCACACCAAAAACGCACTTTCCATTGTAATTCACTGGGAATCCACCAAAAACGCACCCATTTTTTAAATCATATGTCCAAGTTTCACAGGTGCATGCTGGGAGTCAGGAGTCCAGAAAATGCAGTGAAAACACGATTTGTGTTTTTGCAAAGTGCATACCACATTTTTAGAAACACTAGTGTGAAAGGGCCCTAACTAAGGGCAAAAAAATAAAAATAAATAATCACTATTCCTAAAAAAAATCCTCACTTGTTGGATTTGCTGGTTATTGAAGCCAGTTTGAAGGCTCCTCTATATCAGGGGTCTCCAAAGCTTTTGAACAAAGGGTCGGTTTTATGTCCTTTTGGCTTTAGGGGAACAGACTGTGGCCAGTGGAAGTAAACAATGCCTCTTCCTTGGTTTAGGTGGGAGGAATAGTGTCCTGTTGTTGGCATCAGTAGGAGGAATGATGCCCCATCATTGGTATCAGCGGGAGGAATGGCGCCCCATCATTGGTCTCAGTGGGAAGAATGGTGCCCCATCATTGGTATCAGTGGGAAGAATGGTGCCCCATCATTGGTATCAGTGGGAAGAATGGTGCCCCATCATTGGTATCAGTGGGAAGAATAGTGCCCCATCATTGGTAGCAGTGGGAAGAATGGTGCCCCATCATTGGTATCAGTGGGAAGAATGGTGCCCCATCATTGGTATCAGTGGGAAGAATGATGCCCCATCATTGGTATCAGTGGGAAGAATGATGCCCCATCATTGGTGTCAGTGGGAGGAATGGTGTCCCATCATTGGTCTCAGTGGGAAGAATGGTGCCCCATCATTGGTATCAGTGGGAAGAATAGTGCCCCATCATTGGTAGCAGTGGGAAGAATGGTGCCCCATCATTGGTATCAGTGGGAAGAATGATGCCCCATCATTGGTGTCAGTGGGAGGAATGGTGTCCCATCATTGTTGTCAGTGGTAGGAATGGTGTCCCATCATTGTTGTCAGTGGTAGGAAGGGTGTCCCATCATTGTTGTCAGTGGTAAGAATGGTGTCCCATCATTGTTGTCAGTGGGAGGAATGGTGTCCCATCATTGTTGTCAGTGGGAGGAATGATGCCCCATTATTGGTGTCAGTGGGTGGAATATTGTCTTTAGGGCCAAATAAAGGCAAGTACAGGGCTTTGCTCTGTTTTAATAGGGCCACCTTACATGTGGGTCCCCATTCTAACCCCCCAGAAGTCTTTCACTTTACATCTTTTTATACCTGGTGGTTTATCAGTATGAGATATAACTACAATGTAACATCAACAAGAGCTATAAGATTAACTGTAGAAAAAAGATTCCATTCAGCTCCTGAGCCCTCCTGTAATTTCACAATAAAATGGAAAATATTCAGCTTTGTGCCAACCATTCCTACTAAAAAGAATCAACCAGCCATGAATAAATTGTGATTTTTTTTCGCCTCGGAGTACTATTTATACTGAATTACAGAAGCATGTCACTTCTTGCTAATAAAATAAGAGGGGGCTGAGACTCTCTATACCCACAATGGCATTTCAAGGTGTGCAGAAAATTTATAGATACTTCTCTGCTGTACCAACCAGAGAGGAGTGAGAGCCACAGACCATGGGCAATGATGGGCAAGCCAGTGAGTGGGCAGGCTGTAGAGTGGGTAGGTCAATAAGCGGACAGGCTGAAGGGGGGAAGGTATTAGAGTGGGAAAGCTTTAGAGTGGGAAGGCTGTAGACTGTGAGCTATGGTGCACAGGGTCTAGTGGGTACAGTATTCTGTTGAATGGGTAGGCTGGAGAGAAAGTAAAATGTACAGTAAGTAGGCAGTAGAATAGGTAAAGAGAGTGCCATGGTTAAGAGCCTGTAGAATAGGTATTCTGTAGACTGTGAGTTGGAGTGTGCAGGTTGTAGGGTGGGTACACTGTAGACCATGGGTGTCTAGCCTGCAGCCCTCCAGCTGTTGCAGAACTACGGGACCCTTGAGGCATTGCAAGGAAAGGACCATAAGGCATTGCAAGGCTGACAGTTGCAAGCATGACTCCCAAGGGCATAGGCATGATGGGATTTGTAGTTCTGCAACAGTTGGAGATCCGCAGGTTGGACTAGGACTGGTGCTATAGACTGGGAGGTGTGCATGACCTACATTGAGAAGGCTGTAAAATTGGTATGCTGTAGAGTGGATAGGCTGTAGATTGTGAGTTGTAGTGTGCAACTATAGAGTGGGTAGAGTGGGAACTAGGATGTACAGGCAATAGTTTGAGTTGGCTGTAGACTGTAAATAATGGTATTCAGGCTGTAGAGTGGGTAGGCCATGGAATCAGTAGGTTGTATGGTGGTTAGGCTGTAGGTTGGAAAAGTGTATGGTGGATCGGCTGTGGGTTGTAGGGTTGGTTGGGTGTATGATGAGTTAGTAGGCCATAAAGTGGGTAGGTTGTAGGGTGTGTAGACTCAGTAGTGGGTAGATTGAAGTGTGAGAAAGCTGTTGGGTGGGTAGATAGTAGGGTAAGTAGGCTTTAGTATGGGAAGCAGTAAACAAATTGGCCATAACTTTTTTTACTGAATACCAAAAAACTGCATACAGAGGAACAAGATTTGGGGTGCTTATTTCAGACGAGTCAAAATGAGGAAACACTGTGGTCAAACAGTGGGCAAAGTAAAGAGAACTGTAGGGTATAATACTAGAGGGATACCCAGCAGGAGCAAGGAGGTCCTGATTCCCTTATATGTTGTATATATCCTTTGGTTAGCCACACGGGGCTGAATCAAATCAAATTGAGAAAAATCAATTGATTCCACCTTGCTTAACATCTTGGATGGAAGAATTTACACTATTGAATTTAGAGAGCCGCAGCATCTGGGGCTAAGAAAATACCTGAATCTGATTGGATGCAGTCACTGTTGGGGAATTGTTTACACCCAGATACTTTGATTTTGTAAAGTTTTGTAGAGCTGAGTGGTGCAGACAGGTCACTCATGGGTCAAATTTGGCCAATTCAACAAGAATCAGCTGACATTCGAACCATGTATAGGCAGCTTAGTTTTACCTCATTTTAGAATACTGTGTCTAGGTTTGGAGACCTCAGAGACAAGTTGATCATGGTCATGGTGATGGGTTTTATCACAGTCCCAGTGATCAAGTTTATTAGGCTCGGTTCACACATGCTTCGGTCGCGGCTCACAGCATGGGGTCCAGTGCGTCCCTGCTCACTGGTTCGAGGGAGAATCAGATCTGAATTTTTGCCTGAATTTGCACCTGAATCAGACCAGAAGACGCACAGGATCCTTTCCAAATGTGGACCGTGACTGTCCCGGAGCTGTGTGAATCGCCTCCATTGAGAGAAGGTCACACTATCCTGTTATGCAAATTGGATGCGGAGAAACCTGCATCCAATTCACATATATGTAGTAAACCCAGCCTAAGTGTCCCAGTGTTAAGTGTTATTATAGTCCCACTGATGGGGATATTGAGGTCTTGGTGATGCGGATAAACAAGGCCTTGGTGAATAGGGTTATCAGGGTCCCAGTGATGTGCGTTATTAGAGTCTCAGTAATGGGGGTTATTGGAGTCCCAGTGATGGAGGTAATCAAAGCCTTGGTGATGGGAGTTATCAGGGTGCCAGTGATGGGGGTTATTAGAGTCCAAGTGATGGGGGTTATTAGAATCCCAGTGATGGGGGTAATCAAGGCCTTGGTGGTGGGAGTTATCAGGGTCCCAGTGATGGGGGTGATCAAGGTCTTGGTGATAGGAGTTATTAAGGTCCCAGTGATGGGGGTAATCAAGGCCTTGGTGATGAGGGTTATTAGGATCTCAGTGATGGGGGTGATCAGGGGCCCGTTGATGGTAGGACTTTTAGTAAAATATATAGTAGACTTGGGACAGGGCAGTGGGATGGCACAGTGTGGACAGAGGCCTCCAGAGCATGCTGGGAAAGTGTGATTCCTCGGAATAACGCAGCGGTGAAGTGAGGGAACAGATATCTTTGGCAGGAGGAAATCCTCCCAGGCCAAACTCAATATTTGGAAGGTTTCCCTCTTCTCCAAAACATTTGCAGACCCCAGGCAAACACGGTGCGTCGTCATGGTGATCCAGTCCGCTGATAGACATGAGAGACGTCTGAGAACGGACTTCCAGAGTCTGGCAGCTGTGGGAAAAGAGCGGCGTAATATCCCGAGGATGGACAGGAGGGTGTGAGATGGACGGGAGGGTCTGTCCGCACAGGAAGAGGATGACGACAGGAGATCAGTTCACACCCATCTACAAAATATAGTGTAACCACTTCACACTGATGTCTTTAAAGAAGGACTCCACTAACAGCTAAATGAATGTAAAATGGTCACATGGCTTCAACTCAACCCAGAAAGTCATTATTTGTATTTTAGAATACTACTAGTATAACAATCTGAAATCTGTCGCTCTGTTATCTTCCCTCAATCCTCTGCACAGTGGAATTCAGAATGTAAATGGGAGATTCTGTTCTGTGAAGCAATCACGCTATTTATAATGTGTTTCAATCACTGGGAGCCAGAAGGGGAACACATTGGAGCTCCCCTTCTTTTTTCCTTCTGTTACCCTTCTATTCTCCTCTAATTTATTCCAAAGGAACACATTCAAGTAGAATAGCATTGGGATGATGATTGTTGTAATGCCTGCAATACACAATTTAATTTATGATCAATTCAATTATGTCTGACTGCAAAATAGGGGTTAAAGGCTAAGTTCACTTTTGGAGAACGTTACACTTTACATCCATGTTCAGGGTATAACATGTAACATGCTTTAGCACCTCACCTCTCCCCCCTGATATCCCCAGTTCCTCTCCCCCACACCCTCTCTCACATTTAATATCTTCAAAAAATCAGCAATCTGTGAATAAAGAAACTACAAGTCCCATTTCCCACCGTGGCAGATGGCTTGTATTTCTCAATGGACTGCAAGCGTGCTGATGAGTGCCCTTGTAGCCCACTGACATTTCCTCCAGCTTTTATACAGAAAGCTTGCACTGAGGTACGGGCAAGAAAGCTGGCGGTCGTGTCTGCAGGAGCCTGACATTGCACCCGAGATCCACTGATTGTGGGTGCCAGGGCCAGATTAACATAGGGGCTATTGGAGCTGCAGCTCCAGGCCCCTACCTTAATATAGGCCCCGGGTTGGCCATATTCACTGTTCTCTTCTCTTCTGTCACTTCTCTTCTGTTCTCTTCTCTTCTGTCACTTGTAAACACAGAAGTCTGGCTTCTATGCTCGCTTCCCCAGGCAGCTCCCTCAGAACCTCCCCACACAGCACGAAGGCCGGACAAGGAGGGACAGTTGCCGATGCATGGATGTGTTTATGGGCTTCAGAGACAGCATCCCATGTTGAATTAGGCATGCATGGCTGCACCCTTCCTCCTCTGGGTGCATGGCAAGGCACGGCCCTTAAGGCCCTTCAAAATCCTCAGCACCAAGCCCATGATGCTCTTAATCCAGCCCTGGTGGGTGCAATGCTTTGCTGGCTTTTGGGGGAAAAATAATAAATACACATTTTTCATTTTCTTTTCAGCAAAAATAGGTTCATTTATTTTTTTTCCCTAAAGCTGAATTCACACTGACTTGCTGAAATATGCAGGAAGATGGATGTAAATTTCCATCCATTTTATGCATGTTTTACCCGCTTTACGAACGTCCGCCGCAGTTATACTGCAGCACGCAGCCGCTCCTGCACGAACCGCCGTAACTATACGTTGGTCGCGCGCAGGAGGCTAGGGGGCGAGTCCACACCACCGGTGGCACGCTCTTGCCCCCGCTCGTCAGTGGGAAAGCCGATGCAGCGGGTAGGTGGCTCCGATTGCCGCCTGACACCTGCAACCGCTCCCCACTGAGAGAGAAGAGCGGTCAGCTGTTGTAAACCCGTTGTTCTCCCTGGAATGATCATAGAGCCCCTGTGATCCTTCTATATAGGATCACAGGTCTCTATGATCATTTCACAAGCCCCCCCCCCCACAGTTAGAATCACTCCCCTAGGCTCACATTTAACATCTTGATTACCCACAATGTTAAACCCTTCCCTGCCAGTGTTATTATTACAGTAACAGTGCATATTTTTAGCACTGATTACTGTAGTAATGTCACTGGTCCCCCCAAAAGTGTCATTAATGTCAGTCAGGGGTCCGATCTGTCCGCCGCAATGTCGCAGTCCCACTAAAAGTCGCAGATCGCCACCATTACTAGTAAAAAACAATAAAAATGACATAAATCTTTCCCGTAGTTAGTAGACACCATAACTTTTGCGCAAACCAATCAAAATTCGCTTATTGCGATTTTTTTTTAACCAAAAATATGTAGCAGAAAACAAATTTGCTCAAAATTGTAAAAAATTTTGATTTTTAAATTTCTTTTTTGGGAATGTAACATAGCAGAATATGAAAAATATTGGGTTTTTTTCAGACTTGTCGCTCTTTTTTTGTGTATAGTCGCAAAAAATAAAAATCGCACAGGTGATCAAATACCACCAAAAGAAAGTTCTATTTGTGGGAAAAAAAGGACATCAATTTTATTTGGGTATAGCATCGCACGACCGCGCAATTGTTCGTTAAAGTAACGCAGTGCCAAGTCGCGAAATAGGGCCTGGTCATTAAGGGGGCAAATCCTTCCGGAATTGGTTAACAGGTGTTGACTTGCGTTGATCTGTGTTTTAGCGCACTTGTAAAATGCAGGTTCACGCTACAATGCTGCGTTGCGTTTATATGCATACATGTTGCCATGTTGCATTTTAATGCAATGCAAAGCAGGTCAATGCAGTATTGTATTGTGAACAGGACATAAAATATACAATTGTTGTCTATGCATTGACCTGCATTTTATAAGTGCGCTAAAACTTAGATCAATGCGTATCAACATGCGCATACAATCGATGGAAATATACACCCATTTTCCCTGTATTTTATCACACGTCCGTGTGAATTCAGGTGAATTTAGGGCTTATGCACACGGATGCATTCGGGCATGCGCTGCGAGAATTCAGCATATTTCAGAATCAGAAAAATGTACTATCATTTTACCATAAAACTGCTAATTCGAGCGCTTACACCCCTCGTGCATGGAAGGATGAGTGGTCCCAGACATGAACATTTCACATCCAGGGCTACTCATCCATCCAGGTAGGCATTTAACCACTCAGATGTGTGGTTAGATCTGTACAGCCATGAGATCTGACAGCCCGTCATTGATTTCTACAGACTGCTATCTGCAGCTGTATGCCAATAATTAAAGGTACCGAGTGCAGAAATACACCGAATTCTTGCAGTGTATGCCTGAACTCATCCATGGCCAGTTGACACCATAGAAATGCAGTCCAGATGCGTCCTGGATGCTTTCCTGAATGCGTGTTTTTGATGCTTTCCAGTGTGTTTTTGGTGCATTTTTGATGCAGTCCAGTGCATTTTTCCCTTTCTTTTTTCTTAAAGCATAACTCCACTTTTGTTTGAGAAAAAAACGTTCCCCTCTGGGTGGTCTCTGTACATTGCAAGAATAATAACAAACTTTGTTGCAGATTCCTACCTTTTGTTATTTTGAAGAAATCCCTGTTTGTTCCTCTGTGCTGAATGGATCTAATGGGAGTGGTTTCATATTTATTAATCAGCTGTGCAGCTGCAGAGCTCTAATGGGGAAATCTGCTGGGTTTGCATCCCTTTAGACGTGTTCCTATTGGGAGTATCTCACCAAAAATTACATGTTTATTGCAGGGGATGCCAGAAATCTGGCTTGTATCTTAGTGTAGACTTCTGGGAAAATTGGTGAGCCAATCACACAAGCAGGAAATGATGATTCTGTGGGTGTGGTCAGTATACATTCTGTGTACAGAACACCTTCAGGCGGCCATATTGCATTGCATTTCCGGAAAATTACAGAAGCTGCAGATTGAAAAGGAAAGGTCATTTTTAATACCATTCAATTATGGTTATCTCGATGAAAAAGACACATGGCTGGGGGGCGGGACCGGAAGCCGCGGAAGACGGACGCTTTGGAAAAGAGCTCCGCCGAAGTCAATTATAATCGGTGTCCATCCACCTCTATAAATCCACCAATTGCCCCCAAAATCGGTGGAGGCACCCTTCGGGACCCACTTCACAACCCTGGAAAGTTTGGGGAAAAACGGACCAAGATTTCCGCGATCCGGATTTGAGGCCTACATTACAGCCGAAGCCGCGGACTTTCCTGCGGGATCCCGCGATCGGGCGGCCACCACTCCGGTAAGCGGCGGTGTTCTGCCTTAGAGGAGAAGTGCACATTACCCCCTGCAACCAGGCCACAACACCCTCCGACCTCTCCCATCACATAAACTAGTATTACATCCTCAGGCAACTGGGCAATAACCGCCATATTGCCCCCATGTGCGGTGGGCACCCTCAACCAATACATACAGCTCCAGTTAGGAAGGTGGTGACTGGGGAATGACAACTTAACACTGTAACTCCTTACCGCCTGAGGGGACCGTGACATCTGCCGCACAAATCAACCGCAGCTTCACATCACTGACAGGATCACAAAGACACTGGGCCATAAACAAACATGGGCAGAAGAAGGAGAGATCCTCCAGAGCTCAGCAAATTGAGCAAAACTGGGCTTCATCTCAGCCCCGGATCTTTCCAAAATAGCAGCTCTACACAGCAGATCAGAGGCAGCTCTTCTCAACACTGTAATCCGGCTCAATCCATCCATCCAATCTACCAGATAGGCAATCCAGATAGTGAGGGATCCTCTGGCTCAGCCTCTCCTATCTCCCCATCCTCCAAGAGTCCTGCCAAAGCTAAACAGAGAATCAACTCTCCAGCTAAACAGTGGCATGGCATGGACAGTAACCCCTTGCAACAGACAGGCCTCAATACTAACCAAATACCTCATACTCAGGATCCCTTTGAATCCTTCCCCACTGGTGGTCAACCTGCTTCAGAGACTACTTTGAAGAATATGTTATATACACTCAAAGCCTCGATGCATGCGGATATGATGTCTTGTATGCACCAGATTAGACAGGAAATGTCCAGCATGGGGAACAGAATCCATATAGTCGAAGAATCTTTGGGGAATCATGCTCTATCCTTCAATACTATGGTGGACGCTCACAACCACCACTCTGATGATATTGCCTGGCTGAAGGATAAAGTGGCTGACTTGGAGGATAGGTCGAGACGCAACAACGTCAAACTGCGGGGTATACCAGAAACAATACAAGCCC
Organism: Pelophylax lessonae; assembly: GCF_965119305.1. Taxonomy (NCBI): domain Eukaryota; kingdom Metazoa; phylum Chordata; class Amphibia; order Anura; family Ranidae; genus Pelophylax; species Pelophylax lessonae. The sequence goes on along the minus strand of NC_138779.1, from coordinate 45,302,717 downwards.
CTGACCTAATGCAGTATGCGACTCGTCTATTTACCACCCTAGTCCCCTCACTGTCTGCTGCAGATCTGGCCATTGACAGGATTCACCGTCTACCAAAACCTGCATTCCTAGCAGCAGAAATCCCCAGAGACGTCCTGCTGCGAATACACTTTTTTCAAACTAAAGAAAAAGTCATGTCAGCTTCCCGCCAAATCAATGACCTGTCAGGAGAGTTTGCAGGCCTGCAAATCTTGCTGGACTTATCACGGCACACTCTACAGAAACGACGCAACCTATCGACCATTACTAAAGCGCTTAGAAACCACAAGATTCCACACAAGTGGAAGTACCCCGCTTCCCTGGTCATCACCTATAATGGGAACTCTACCACAGTCACAGCGCTTGAAGAAGGGATTGCCCTGCTTCAAAAATGGGGGATACTATTACCAGCGGAGATAACCAACCCCCACAGGGGGCCTGGCCCTTCTCATTTACCCGAGGAATGGAATGTTGTGTCCAAAAAGAAATCGGGAAAACAAAACAACAAATCCCACGCGGATGGTTTTCCCACTACTCATCCTCAAAATCACGGTCCCCAGGCCCATGGATCTTCCTAAATCCATATGGCCCCTCACCCAGAACTGTTATTAACTGTTTCGGTTAATCACGGACCTATACTACGGTCCCTTTTTTTACTAGTTCATACCCTTCTTCCTTGTTCGTTTTTGTTTTGTTCTTCCAATGCACATCTTGTACACACTGGTTATACCTTCATTCCTCTCTCTCATGAAGCCCACCAAGCCATTAACCGGGCTATCAATTATACTAGCGCCACATCGCCAATAAATGAATCAAAATACCCACCGTAATGCCTTTCAAGTGTCTCTCAATCAATGCTAACGGTCTAAACCACCCGGTTAAGAGATTCGCAATGTGGAAAGAAGTGAAATCCTCAAACGCCGACATCCTTTCAGTCCAGGAGACACACTTCCAAACCGCAAACCATCCCAAGTGTTCACACAGAGACTTTCCCAACATTTTCCTAGCAACATCCCCAGCTAAGAAGAAAGGAATCCTTTTTGCCATAAAAAACACTATCACCTTTCAATTGAAGGAAGAGATTGCTGACCCAGAAGGCCGCTACCTGATCATTACAGGAGACTTTAATAATCTACAAATGACCTTTGTCACAATCTATGCGCCAAATACACATCAGCTCAGATTCCTGCGTAAACTTTTTAAGCTCATTGCCAAGAAGAAATATGGAAACCTGGTCATCTGTGGAGACTTCAACCTCACAGTAGATCCGGACATAGACACCTCTGCCTCCCCAAAAGGTCGTAGGATTTCTCTGCTCCACTTACTCAATAGTGAACATCTCTACGACGCATGGAGGTGCCTTCATGCATCAGAAAGAGATTTCACCTTCTATTCAGCACGACATAAATCGTATTCTAGGATTGACCTCTTTCTGGTGGACTGGCACCTCCTGGGAAGAACTACCTCTGCAGAGATTAAAAACATTACATGGTCCGACCATGCAGCAATAGAAATGACTGTGAATGAAGGAATCCCGAGATCTGCAGGGCAAGTATGGAGATGTAACATCAGAAACCTTCAGAATGAACAGGTTGGTAAGTGTGTATCCCAGCACCTGCAGGAATTCTTTAGTTTAAATGAAAACTCGGTCTCTAATCCATGGTCCTTATGGGGTGCCCATAAGGCATTCATAAGAGGCATATGCATCCAACAAAATTCTATAATGAAAAAATTATACAACCAAAAACTCTCTAACCTTCTGTCCCAAATCAACACCCTAGAACAAAAACACAAAGCTGTACCTGACTCATCCTTAGGCAATACCCTTCATGACCTGAGACATGACCTACGTCAACTTTTGCTTACACAACATGACAAAATATTCCGTAAACTCAAAACGACATACTATGCTCACGCTAACAAACCTGGAAAAACACTGGCTAATAGAATCAAAGCCAAACAGACTAAATCCAAAATCTCCCACATGACTAACACTCAGACGAATACCAAATATACCCATCCTAAAGACATAGCAAATGAATTTGCAACCTATTATCAATCACTATACAATCTTGACCAGGACAATACCATCCACACCCCGACTACAGCTGAAATATCTGCCTTTTTGGACAAATTAGACCTACCGACCCTTACCGAACAACAATTGTCTATACTCAATGCGCCATTTACGCATGACGAAATTAGGAAAACTATAAACTCACTTCCCAACGGTAAATCCCCGGGACCCGACGGGTTCCCAAGTGAATATTATAAATTATACAGCGATACTCTAATACCACATCTACTGAATGTTTATACTAAAGCTGCAACCGAGACGAGTTTTCCTGCAGATATGCTCGGAGCATACATTGTTACCATACCAAAAGCAGGGAAGGACCCATCTCTCCCGGGCAACTACCGCCCTATATCTCTGTTGAATACAGACATTAAAATTTATGCCAAAATGCTTGCAGGGCGCCTACAGGAGATGATTCCCTCCCTCATAGGTAAAGATCAAATGGGATTCATACCAGGTCGCCAAACTTCGGACGCTACTAGACGTATAGTAAATGTGCTACACATGGCTGAAAAAGGTCAAACGCCTTCTCTCCTCCTTTCCCTGGATGCGGAGAAGGCGTTTGACAGAGTCAACTGGAGCTACATGACGGCCGCCCTACACAAATTCGGCCTTCGAGGTAATATATTTTCTGCCATTATGGCACTTTATTCACAACCTTCTGCCAGAGTCTTCGCCTCAGGGGCACTGTCCAAATCGATCACCATATCCAATGGTACCAGACAGGGATGCCCCTTATCCCCTACGGTCTTTAATTTAATTATAGAACCACTTGCTGCAGCCCTACGCTCTAACGGACATGTTCATGGCTTTAAAATTGATGGTTATGACCATAAAATAAATTTATTTGCAGATGACATTATATTAATGATGACGAAACCCGAAATCTCTCTACCCGCTGCATACCAAACCTTGACTAAATTTAGTGAAATTTCATTTTACAAAATTAATACCACGAAATCGATAATCCTTGACCTAGGAGTATCTCCTGAAACTAAACAAACCTTAATCAACACCTGTCCCTTTCCCTGGACTACAGACAAGATTTCGTACCTGGGGATTTATATTACCTCCAAAACCACAGATCTTGTTAAAAATAATTTAGGCCCCCTTAGACAAAAGCTAACATCTGAATTAGAAAGGATAGCTTCCCTAAACTTATCCTGGGGGGCTAGAATCTCTGCTATTAAGATGAATATCTTACCACAAATCCTCTACCTATTCCGAGCCCTCCCTGTCCCTTTCACCAAAACACAATTACACACTCTTGTAGCCACACTGAGGAAATTCCTATGGCTGGGTAAAAAAGCAAGAGTTGCATATGATATACTCACAAATCATAAACACCGAGGAGGAGCGGGACTACCCGATATTTCCGCTTATTACTGGGCCACTAGACTTGACCAGCTTAAACACTGGACCCCCCGTGACGATACCCCCCTTTGGTCAGATATCGAAAAATACCTAGTACCTACCTCTAACCTTAATCTAATGCTGCTAAGAGACCTTTGGATCCCATGGAACTTAGCCAAACTGCCACCTACGGTTAAGGCTTCTCTCCAAGCCTGGAGAACAGTAAACAAAATAGAACCAAGAGCCATACCTACTGACATTCACAACCTACCACTTTCTATCCTCACGACTATGTACAGTAATCTGAATGTCTCCAAATTAAAAACCCTAGGACTAACGCAAATCTCACAACTCTGGTCACCCCTAGGTCTCAAAAATAGAGAAGACATAATGTCAGAATTTAAGTTACCGCCCGAAACATCCTTGACCCTATCAAGGATACTTTTTCTACTAGGGAAACACTCCCTTACCTCCACCCATGTTAATCTAACCACATGGAAATTCCTGGTATCAAACCCCCCAGCCAATAAAGGTATAACTACCTTCTATAATATCCTAACAAGCGATACAACCTCCGAGAAAACGGTAAATATGCTTAAATGGGAGAAAGATCTGAAGCTAAATCTTACCTTCAAACAGTGGCATACAGCACTGTGCTCTATATATAAATTTTCCAAATGCACTAATCACTGGGAAACTACAATTAAAATCATCAACAGATGGTATTACACACCATACAGGCTGGCCAAGATGGCCCCGTCAATACCCTCACTCTGCTGGAGGGAATGTGGCAAAACAGGTACCCTGCATCACATCCTGTGGGGCTGCACATCCCTCACGAGTTTTTGGCATAAAATATTCCAGTGTATTTCCTCATGCACAGGAGTATTTTCCCCCCCAAATCCAGAACTGGCAATATTAAATATTAACATTGACATATACCCTCACAGCCATAGACAAATGGTAACTCACATACTGTTAGCAGCCAGGACACTTATTCTCCGCAATTGGAGATCTACTACCACTCCCAATCTACCTGAAGTAATATCTCTGGTTAATGACAATTATCTCCTAGAGAAATCTCTAGCAATCAATTCCCTGTCATATAAAAAATTCCAAAAGTCCTGGGAAAGCTGGCCCTATCTAAATCAGGCATTAAGACTCTCTTGAAATAATAATACCTGCCTAATAGCCATAAGGATAGTGGTGGTGCTCCCCCCGACCGGACCTAGTGACAATGCTCCTTAGGGTTCTGGGCCCGGAACGGTGGAGATTCTCACTCCTATTCTACTCCCCTTTTTTTTTTTTTTTTTTTTTCTTTTTTCTTTTTTACTACCACTTTTCCACTTGCCATACCTCTTTATAACCTGTAATGCTTTGGTTATACCTGATTCCTCTATGTTATAGTTCATTTATCTGTGTACATGCATTGGAACCTGTTGAAAATCTGTAATTCCTGTTATATTTGTTCTAATATTTGCTTATGTAAAAACTCAATAAAAACTTATTGAATGGAAAAAAAATAAAAAAAAAAAAAAAAAAAAAAAAAAAATTATGGTTATCTCTCGCCTCGACTACTGCAACTCCCTCCTCATTGTATTACCTTTACATAGACCGTCCCCCCTTCCGCCCATAATGAATGCTTCTGCAAGACTCATCCACCTTAACCACTTTACCTCCGCTCACATGGAGGCTACTGCGGCACTTTGCCACGATCCCGTCCAGCGACGTAGACCTACGTCGCTGGACTCCTCTCCCTGTAGGCGGCGCTCGCGCACCGCCGGAGGCGCGCTCCCGCTGTTTTCATTCACAGCGGGAGTCGGGCCAGGGGAGGAGCAGCGGCGATCGCCGCTGCTCTTACCCGATCATCGGGGATCGAGTCTGGGGATCCGCCCGCTGTGTGTAAACACAGCGGGCGGATCTCCATAGTGACAGGGAGTGACAGATCGGAGTGTTCAGCATAGCTGGACATCCGATCTGTCCCTGTCTCACAAAGTCACCTCCCCCCCTACACGTTAGTAAGCACCAGGCATACATTAACCCCTCCCTCTCCAATAAAATTAACCCCTTCACTGCCAGTGTCATTTTTACAGTAACAGTGCATATATATAGCACTGATTACTGCAGTAATGTCACTGGTACCCCCAAAAGTGTCAAAAATGTCAGTCAAGGGTCCGATCTGTCCGCCGCAATGTCGCAGTCCCGCAAAAAAAATCGCAGATCGCCGCCATTACACGTTTAAAAAAAACCACCAAAAATGACAGAAATCTTTCCGGTAGTTAGCAAACGCAATAACTTTTGCGCAAACCAATCAACATACGCTTATCGTGATTTTTTTACCAAACATAGGTAGCAGAAAACAAATTGGCCAAAAATTTTTAAAAAAATTTGATTTTTACATTTTTTTGGGGGGGAATTTCATATAAAAAAATTTGAAAAATATTGTTATTTTTTCAAAATAAACGCTCTTTTTTTGTTTATAACGCAAAAAGTAAAAATCGCATAGGTGATCAAATACCACCAAAAGAAAGCTCTGTTTGTGGGAAAAAAAGGACGTAAATTTTGTTAGGGTACAGCGTCGCACGACCGCGCAATTGTCAGTTAAAGTCGCACAGCGCCGAATCGCAAAAAGTGGCCTGGACGGAAGACAGCAAAATCCTCCGGTGGTAAAGTGGTTAACAACCGTTCAGTGTCCTCCACCCCTCTCTGCCAATCCCTCCACTGGCTTCCACTCACCCAACAAATAAAATTCATAGTAATAACATTAGATTACAAAGCCCTCCACATCTCTGCCCCCAGCTACATCACTAACCTAATCTCAAAATATCAACTAAGCCGCTTCCTTCTGTCCTCCCAAGACCTTCTTATCTCTAGCTCCGTTGTCACTTCCTCCCATACTCGCCTCCAGGACTTCTCCAGAGCTTCTCCCATCCTTTGGAACTCCCTACCCCAATCTGTCCCACTATCTCCTAATCTATCCATCTTTAGACGATCCCTGAAAACCCTTCTCTTTAAAGAAGCCTATCAGGCTTCTAACTAATACACTGTTTTACTTTCTCCATCAGCTCATCCCCCGCAGCTATTACCTTTTGTATCAAATGACCCTCCCTCTTAGATTGTAAGCTCTAACGAGCAGGGCCCTCTGATTCCTACTGTACCAAATGTATTGTAACTGTACTGTCTGCCTTCATTTTGTTAAGCCCTGTGTAAAGTGTTGGTGCTACATATGTCCTGTATAATAATAATAATAATAATAATAATAATAATTACAATATGACTTGTGTCGCATTTGTATATGCTATATTATTTTTTATTTTTTTGCTATTTTTTTTCCACCACGAAAGTGGAGTTACCCTTTACCCTTAACCACTTAGGCTACATTCACACCTGGGCGTAGCGTTTTTGCGTGTTTTTTTTACCGCGATTTTACTGCGATTTTTACCTCGATTTTACAGGAGTTTTTCGTGCAGGCGTTTTTAGATTGAATAGAGACCAATGGAAAACGCCTGTAATCTGCCCAAAAAGAAGCTCATGTACTTTTTTGAGCGTTGGGCGTTTTGCTTACAGCGTCAAAACGCTCAAATGTGAACAGGGGCCATTGAAATGAATCAGATTTGTCTTGTTGGGCGTTTTGAGAGCTGATCCTAGAGCAGAAAAACTCCCCAAAAACGCCCTAAAACACCTACATGTGAACGGAGCCTTAAGGATCAGGCCTATTTCTGACACTTGTTGTTTACATGTTAAAATCTGTATTTTTTGCTAGAAAATTACTTAGAACCCCCAAACATTATATATATATATTTTTTTTAGAAAAGACTCTGGAAAATAAAATGGCGGTCGTTGCAATATTTTTTGTCTTTCATTTGCAATTTTATTTGTAAAAATAAATTTTACTGCATTAAAAAAAAACAAAAAGGTGCAGTTAGCCCAATTTTTTTCTCTAAAATGTGAAAGATATTGTTATGCCGAGTAAATAGATACCCAACATGTCATGCTTCAAAATTGCGCACATTCGTGGAATGGCAACAAACATTGATACTTAAAAACCTCCATAGGCAACAATTTAAACATTTCGACAGGTTACCAGTTTAGAGTTACAGAAGAGGTCTAGGGCTAGAATTATTGCTCTCGCTCTAACCATCGCAGTGATACTTTACATGTGTGGTTTGAACACTGTTATATGGGTATATATATATATATATATATATATATATACATATATGGGCGCGACTTGCGTATGTGTTCACTTCTGCGCGCGAGCTCAGAGGGACAGGGCGCTTTCAATTTTTATTTTTCTTATTTATTTTACCTTTTGTTTTTTATTTTTACACTGTCCCTTTAAAAAAAAAAAATTCTCCCACCGCTTAGAAAAGTGATTCTGCGGTAAATCCACTGCTGGGCCCACTTTCATGAGAAAGAGGACTGCCCGCACAGTAAAAAAATACCGGGGTTATGGCAGCTATCTGACCCCGGTATTTAACATAGCGACGTATAACTGTGGCGGGCATTCAGTAAGTGGTTAACCACTTAAGCCCCGGAAGATTTTACCCCCTTCCTGACCAGGGCCAATTTTGCGATTCAGCACTGCGTGACTTAAATGGACAATTGCGCGGTCGTGCGACGCTGTACCTAAACGAATTTGATGTCCTTTTTTTCCCACAAACAGAGCTTTCTTTTGGTGGTATTTGATCACCTGTGCGATTTTTTGATCATGCGCTATAAACAAAAAAAGAGCCACAATTTTGCAAAAATAACAATATTTTTCACATTTTTATATGAAATTCCCCCAAAAAAAATGTAAAAATCAAAATTTTTTACCGTTACTGTTACCAGTGACATTACTACAGTAATCAGTGCTATACATGTGCACTGTTACTGTAAATGTTACTGTCTAGATGCGTTTCGGTGCATTTTTGATGCGTTTTACCACGTTCCAGTACAGTCCAGTGCAGAAAAAATGCACCATGTTCTACTTTTTTTTCTGGAACTGGAACGCACTGGTGTGAACTATGCCATTGGAAACTATTTAACCAACTATCCATGCATTTTTGATGCAGAGAAAACCACACTGGACTGCATGTGGTGTGAACTGGACTTACAAGGTTTCGTAACCAGATTTCAGCTGCTCTCCCTTTGGAAGAAAATAACATAGAAGGTTTATATTTATTTATGTCTTCTCATTTTAGGCCATCGTCCCTCGGAAAGGCGAAGCCCTTTGCAGATAAGCGTCTCTCCAGCAGTGAAAGGGTGAGGAGGTGCTGCGCTCTACCATAGGAGGCTGACATAATTTGGCACTCGGAGGAACTGTTGGGTAGATTGTACTTCCAGCTGGCACTCCCTGCAGCCCAAATGTCAGACCCCGAAAAAATTCCAAGCGCTCTTTGGCAGGGAGGAACGCCGTACGAACTTTGTGTAATTCCTCCAGCTGGAGCCGGCAGGAACACTCCGCTTAATTAAATTTCCTTGTACAAACTCATTGTTTAAAGCACCTTTCACCCACCTTGCCAAACACATTTCACTTGGCGGCTCCGGCACTGACAGGAGGGTAGAACGGCCTCCAGCGAAGGGATTGACAAAGTCAGGAAGAATATTTTTCATATTCTCTGCGAGGAGGCTGACGACGCAGCAAATGCACATTTCTTCTTCAACATTTTGAAAATAATAAATCTGAATCATGCAAAGTTACATGGAAGAGTGCCTCGGTTCTGCTTGCTGGGACATTGCCGAGTACATATAATGTTTTGTGCCCCACAGCAGCCAATCACATAGCAGATTGTATTTCTCTAGTTAGTGGGAGATTTAGAAAGATCAGATAGATTATCTTACATTTCTTTTAATGGGAAGTTACCATACTTTTGCCTAGTTATAATCAGTAGTAGATCCCCTTTGATGGCATAGATGATTGGTGGGTGTTTTGCCCTGTGGAAATCTTCCGAGACCAGCGACTAGTGTGGGGGGCTCTAGGTGAGGCCTGGTTGTGGTGTCACTACTAGGGCTGCCACTTTTTGTCAAAACCTGAACACTTTAGTGGCATACAGCAGGGGCGTAACTACAGGGGTTGCGATTGCAACCGGGCCCCATGCCCCAAGGGGGCCTGTGCGGCTCCCCTGTACACCTGGATAGGAGGGGCAGCTCCGGTGGGGGCAGCATGTAGAGAAATCACTGTCCACCTTTTTCCTCCTGTAGCTGCGGGAGGAAAATGGAGGAGATTGGTTCCTCTGTATGCTTTACCAGCTCCTTCCTTTTCTGAATGGGCAGAGTCATAGTCAATGACATTGTAAAAAATAAAATAAAATCATAAAAAATAATACAATTAAAATACCAAAAAATAAAAACTACTGACACCAGTGGGTGAACTTCCAGGATCGCCAAGATCACACTTGCGACCGGGCCCTGGCATTCCACCACCGTAGGGAGGCCCCAAGATGGCAGGAAGGGGGCCCACTGCAGAACTTGTGAAAGGGACCTGCTGTGGGACTGTAATAAAGGGCCCCGCAACGAGAGTAAAGGGCCCCAGGATCAGTGGGAAGAACCCCAGTCTTGAAGGGAAGGGCCCCGGCCAGGGGGCCCTTCATGGTTTCTTGCACCGGGGCCCTGAAGGTTCTAGTTACGCCTCTGGCATACAGCAATTTGATTTCTTTTTTTGGATACACTAAAGTAGTGGTCCCCAACCCCCGGGCCGCGGACCGGTACCGGTTCGTGGATCAAATGGTACCAGGCCACCCAAGGAACATTAAATTATTTCCATTTTATTTACTGTGGTGTATTTCTCTCGGGTTTGTGTGACTTTCCATGGACGAGTGGTTAACCGGGAGCTGAGAGACATCACCTAAAGCCGCAGCAATACCGCGCATGCTCAAAATATCATGATATCGGGGCGGTTTTAGGTGACGTCTGGAGCTGAGTGGCTGCAAGCGGCAGTGGCATTGTAGCTTTGGTAAAGAGAAGGTGTGTATTGCTCTTCTCTCTGTTCACCACCGGTACTTTCTTATGTTTAACAGTGCTTGGTGTACGTGTATATTGTGTTTGCTCAAATTTAACCCACAAATTAGCAAAAATGAGTATGAAACAGACATCGTTAGAAAGTTTTCTTGGGAAAAAGAAAAAGGCCCAGTGAAGAGACAGAAGAAGAGCCTTCAACATCAAAGAAACATGTAACTTTTAACAGACAATACCATGAGTCCTACTTGAAATATGGATTTATCGGGACAGGTGATTCCCACACACCAAAACCGCTCTGCATAGTTTGCGGCGACCGGGCCGCGGTAAAATGATCAAACGTTGACCGGTCCACGGCGATAAAAAGGTTGGGGAGCTCTGCACTAAAGGGTTGTAACAGAACTTGGACAAAAGGGGAGAGAACCACAAGCGCCAAGTGTAGTAATAATACACCACTTTAATGCAGGATTAAAACAATCTTACTCACAAGAGTAGCGTGAATTGAGCGTGGGATAATGTTTATCAAATTGCCCCGGGCTTCAGGCATCTAGGGGGTCCCTCTGGTACTGAACACAGCTGTGCTAAGGAAATGGAGGTCTCCTGTGTGCTGACGGCCTGAAGAAGGAGCGCATGCTCCGCATCGTGTCGCCATTAGTCTGTAGCCCGGCATCCAGGAAGTGACGTCATGGCCCTTGGACGAACGGAGCCTCGGCAGCCTATGGACCAGGGAAGCCTCCTGCCAGCACACAGGAGACCTCCATTTCCTTAGCACAGCTGTGTCCGGTACCTGATGCCCAGGACCATTTGATAAACATTATCCCATGCTCAGTTCAAGCTACTCTTGTGAATAAGATTGTTTTTATCCTGTATTAAAGTGTCTTATTACTACACTTAGATTGGCGCTTGTGGTTCTCTCCCCTTTTGTTTTGATGACAGGGCCGCTTCTCTCTTCACCGCCAGCAGCCGTCACAGTGTACAGATTCCCCATTGGAACCTTTCTTGCCCTTCCCCCTTTTTTATTTATCACAGACTGCCTGAGAATTACTGGTTATCTGCCTTGCGCTTATACCCACCTGTTTGTAACAGAACTTGGACCTTTGGGCGCTCCAAAGAGAATGGTAATGCGGCGTGCATAGTACTCCCTCGCCCTTCTGTCAGGCCCTATTCCAAGCCACATTCCTGTCTGAATATTCTGCCTGGGTTTCAGGTGGACTGAGACCCGGACACCTGATTTAAAACCCGGACTGTCCGGGCGAATCCCGGACAGGTTACAACCCTAGTCACCACAGCAGCTGGTTGATTTAATACAACCGCACATAATGTGTACCTATCCACAGGCTCCATTGCTGAAGTAGTATTAAACCCAAAAAATGTTATGTATTGCAGTTTACCAATTCTTAGATGTGGGCATTAAAGCCCACCCTCTTATTCATTACTTGGGTGGCAAGAAATTAAAGCCATATTTCAGGCCCTGACTCCCACACCCACGTTGCACACCCTCTGCCTTTAGGTTATGATTAATGTTTTACTAAAGTAACACAGAAATGGCCCCTGCCCTCACCTGCCCTGGCCTTCACAGCAAGGAGCACATGGACTGGCAAACGCATGAAAGACAAAAACAGAGGAAATTCCCAGCTCAACTCACCAACCAGTCTGCTTACCAACTGAATTAACCTGTCCAACAGTATGCGTTAGAAACAGGGGTTTAGTTAGCATGTGTAAGCTGCAAGGCCCCTTCAAGGCACCCTGTGTTACTTGCAGTCCTAACCCTACTAATTTATGAGCGTCTCCACAATGGTAGCACATGCATTCTAATGGATAGATGAGGGGCAGGTGGGCCTGGAGGTAGCCCAGTCCTCCCCAAAGGGGGAGGGGCAACATGGACACCCAGCACATTTGGGGAGGATCGGCTACCTCCAGGCCCACCATTGTGGAGAAGCTCATAAATTAGTAGGTTCGGGACTGCAAGTAATACAGGGTGCCGTGAAGTGGTCTTGCAGCTTACGTGTGTGTTGGCAAATGTGAGCTAACTAAACCCCTGTTTTTAATGCATACTGTTGGACAGGTAATTTGGTTGGTAAGCAGACTGGTTGGTGAGTTGAGCTGGGAATTTCCTCAGTTTTTGTCTGTAGCACCCTACAAGGTAGATGCTAGGTAAAAGTATAGTGGGACTTGTCTAACAGCAGGGGCATGATTTCAGCTGGGCTGTCATGTCTCCCAGATGTGGTTACTGAGAAGGGAGTTTCCCCACTGGCTCTGTGAGAGGATTCTCATTGGGCAGTGGAGGAAACCCAATCAGTGGCCCATTCAGGCTTGTATCTACCCTAGAAGGCAGATTCTGGGAGTGGATATTAGTTTGAGGGGAACGGATGATGCAGCGTCTTTGGCGGCAAGCAGAGTCCCAGGAGAGAGAGTATGGCTGTCTCTCCTCCTGTCACAAGGATCGGGTGTCTTGGGTGGCTGCCTGAGAATCCAGAGAGTGCTGAGCTGCAGAGGGGATCCGGTGTGCCGAGGACCAGTGGAGGAAGAGGGGTCCAGTTCCGGGAAAGTCTGCCAAGGTCGTGAGTGCTGTGAACTGCCCCTGGGGGTCTGCCTAGAGTCAGAGGGGACCATTCCAGTGAAGGTCCCAGGGATCCAGGAGTCAGCTAGCTATTAAAGGTTGTGCCTAGTCAGAGGACCCTGAAGTGTTAGAGGGTGTACCTACCTAGTCAGAGGATCCTGAAGGGTTAAAGGGGGCGCCAGCAGTTGGGCCCTGAAGAGTCAGTGTACAGCGTGAAGTGTACAGAGTTAAGCGTTGCAGCAGCACAAGCAGTGACAAGGAGCTACCTCAGTCAGTGAAGGGCTAAGGGAGCTGTTCAGTGACTTTTGAGCTACATTGAGTGTCAGGAGTCAAGTGTTCTACAGCAGTGGTCCTCAACTCCGGTCCTCGGGGCCCACTAACAGGCCAGATTTTAAGTATTACCTTGGGGAGATGCAGACTAGAATACTGCAATCACTGAGCAGCAAATGAGATCACCTGTGATGTCATTTAGTTATCTTGTAAACCTGGCCTGTTAGTGGGCCCTGAGGACCGGAGATGAGGACCATTGTTCTACAGTCCTGGATCTTCTGAGTTAACAAACAAGTTAAAATCGAAGTTCTAGCACGAGTTCAGTATCCACAGTATCTTTGAGCGCCAGGAAGCGCTGGTCTGCATTCAGCTGGCGTCAAGACAGCGCCAACGGGCATTTTTCTGTAGTGTCCCAGTCAAACCTAGTTGAGCCAGAGGAGTATCCCACTCATTCCCTTCTTCCATCCCCCATAATAAACAAAACAAACCAAAGATGCCAGAATGGTCATTGTCTCAGTTCTCACACTTGGGTTCACAACTTAAATGTGTTGGAAGTGTCACCGGTAACAATGGCAGGCCCACATCAGGCCCCAGGCCTGAAATTATTACTACATGTCTTTAAAGTGTTACTAAACCCACAACAAATCAGTCTGTATATGCAATAAAACATGCTTGTTATACTCATTGTGGAACCTAAGGGGTTAATCCTTTGCATTGTGTGTAAAAAAAGCTGTCTTCTCTCATCCTCCTCTTGTTCCACTGTCCCCGATCCATATGCTAATAGAACATGGTACAGTGTGGGTCGCGGTTCCGTTACACACTTTAACATTCATTACACACACGTATCGGCCAATTTGCAGCATGTTAGCTCTTCTCCAACCAGTTTACACAATCAACTCAGCTGTCTTCCACAGCCAGACTATCTCTGAACAGAGAGATGCAGCAAACTTCAAAAAACAACTCTTCACTTCCAACTTTTAAGCCCTGAAGAAGGCATTCTAAAGGCCCATACACACAGAGATGTATAGTAACAAAGTAGAACTACTTCACTACTGTACTTAAGTAACGAAAGGCGGTATCTGTACTTTCCTGGAGTAGAATTTTTTTCTCCTACTTCCACTTTTACTTCACTACATTTTTTCAATGATTTCAATACTTCTACTCCAATATTTTTTTTTTGTGCTGCATAGTTACTCGTTACAATTATAAAAATTACCACTGCCTAACAGTAGATGGCAGGTTTCATGAAGCTCAAAAAAATGTGTATAATGTCATGTGTACTTTTGACTTCTTTTGACTTCTTTCTTTAATAAATTTAACTTTAATAACTTTAACTTTAATAAACTTTTGACTTCTTTCTTTAATAACTACATAACACAGTACTTGTACTTTTACCTTCAGTACTTGAGTAGCAAATATTTTTTAAAAACTACTGGTACTTTTACTTTCAGTACTTGAGTAGCAAAATTTAAAAAAAAAACTACTTGCAATACTTAAGTACAAAAAATGTTGAATACTTTAGTACTTCTACTCAAGTCACTTTTTAATCAAGCACTTCCACTTCTACTCAAGTCACTTTTTGATCGAGCACTTGTACTTTTACTCAAGTATGGGTTTCAAGTACTTTATACAACTCTGCATACACACGATAAGAAAATCGGAAGTAATCTTTCATATGGCGAACAATTGGCGGATTATCAGATCGTTAGTATGGTGCTTTCGATAGCCGATTCCGACTTTTCGAACAACAAAAACTGGATGTGCAGGCTATACAATTTTTATCACACGTGAACACAACGTCCGATTTTTGTTCAATAAGTACAGTTTTTGTCCGAAAAAATCGTAAGAGCAAGACTCGGAAATGAAAGAATACATACAAAACAATCCAACACAGGACATCACTTCTGAAGTTGTATTCTGTCGTATGAAAATGTTTGCATGTTGAGTAACTTTTGATATGAGATGAGCATGTAACAAAAAACGGACGAATATTCGGCAGATAATAAGATCATGTTTGCCAGGCTTTAGGCTGGCCAGTGGGTTTAATGAAAGAAACTGACCCAATCCTTCCCGCTGTATTATTGTATTCTGATATCAGGGATACTTCCCGCCATTAGAATACACAGACCAGTGCTTCAGCCTATTGCCTGCGGCGCTGATTGAGCAAAAAAGTACCAACAAGGTACTTTTTGTGGTTGAACAAGGTCTGTTCAACCACAGTGGCCATACATGGATGTCTGCTGAACTGGTTCCCTACTGAACCGGCCAAATTTTGTTCTATGTACTTTATGGCCAACCTAACCACTTCCATACTGGGCCTGTTCTGGTACTCCTCTTCTACATGTAAGAATCATAATCTTTTTGCTAGAAAGTTACTCATGACCCCCAAACATTATATATGATTTTTTTTTTTTAACAGAGACCCTAGGGAATAAAATGGTGGTCGTTGCAACTTTTTATGTTGCACAGTAATTTGCGCAACAATTTTTCAAACATCTTTTTTTTTGGGGAAAAAAACTGTTTAATTAATTAAAAAAATAACAAAACACTAAAACTAGCCCGATTTTTTTTGTATAATGTGAAAGATGATGTTGCGCCAAGTAAATAGATACCTAACATGAAATGCTTTAAAATTGTGCACACTCATGGAATGGCACCAAACTTCGGTACTTAAAAATCTCTATAGATGACACTAACATTTTTTACAGGTTACTTGTTTAGAATTACAGAGGAGGTCTTGGGTTAGAATTATTGCTCTCGCTCTGACGTTTGTGAATCATGATGATACCTCACGTGTGGTTTGAACGCTGTTTACATATGTGGGCGCAATGTACATATGCGTTCGCTTCTGTGAGCGAGCACGTGGGCGCTTTCATTTTTTTTTTTATTGTTTATTTTACTTTTATTATTTATTTTGACATTTCCCCTTTAATTTTTTTAATTTTTTTTTAATCACTTTTATTCCTATTACAAGGAATGTAAACCTCCCTTGTAATAGGAATAGGGCATGACAGATGGAATTGTGCCCCATCTTTGGTGTCATTGGGCCCCACTATTGGTGTCATTGGGAGGAACTGTGCCCCATCATTGATGTCATTGGGCCCCATTGTTGGTGCCATTTGGAGGAATTGTGCCTCATCATTGGTGTCATTGGGCCCCATTGTTGGTGTCATTGGGAGGAACTGTGCCCCATCATTGGTGTCATTGGGCCCCATTGTTGGTGTCATTGGGAAGACCTGTGCCCCATCATTGGTGTCATTGGGAGGAACTGTGCCCCATCATTGATCTCATTGGGCCCCATTGTTGGTGTCATTTGGAGGAATTGTGGCCCACCATTGGTGTCTTTGGGCCCCATTGTTGGTGTCATTGGGAGGACCTGTGCCCCATCATTGATGTCATTGGGCCCCATTGTTGATGTCATTTGGAGGAATTGAGCCTCATCATTGATGTCATTGGGCCCCATTGTTGATGTCATTTGGGGGAATTGAGCCTCATCATTGGTTTAATTGGGCCCCGTTGTTGGTGTCAATAGGAGGAACTGTGCCCAATCGTTGATGTCATTGGTAGGACTTTTGTACCATCATTGGTATCATTTGGAGGAATTGTGCCCTTCATTAGCGTCAGTGAATAAAATAGCACCCCAAGGGCCAGATAAAAGCATGCAAAGGGCTGCAGTTTGGAGACAGGTGTTGTTGTGCATGACCTGTGACCATGACTGTGCATCTCAAAGGAAAGATAATGCAAATCAGGCCACGAGCAACCTCAGAACCACCACCTGCTCCAAACCATTAAGGAGTATCGGAATCTGATGACCTGTGTTTCACGTTAGCTTCAAACGTACATTACACACAAGAAAACTTAGGGTCACCCCACCACCAGGCAGTGGGATCAGAGCAGGGAAGCAGCAGAGGGTTCCTGGGTGTCCAGCATGCTTCAGATATCAATAAGGAGAACACGTATGATAAGGGACGGCCACTCTTCCATGGCAGCGCCAATCTCTCATGTGCCACGTCTTCCCAGGCTCACCACCCGCAGTTGTTTTGCCCCCTTCAGTGATTTGTACAGCTGTTCCTGACTCTGTTTTGGCGCCTCACAAAGCCAAGTTGTTGTCACACATCAATTTAACTTGACGCCATTACAAAAGTTTGCAAACAAAGTTTTATGGTGAGAGAACGTGAAGCCAAAGACGAGTTGAGAGCCTATTTCTTGATTTTTCAAGGAGGATAAATTTTTGGCCCAGGCAGGAAAGGGTTTTTTAATGCTTCTACGGAGACATATAAAACGAGTTTCCAAGAGAAACTGAACATATGTTTATACAAATGATTAGTGTGCTAAACGAAGCGGCCATCTTTCACCTCAGGCAGGTTTAGGACACACGGTCTGTGGCTGTAACAATTCTTTGTATTTTTTTCTGGATGCAGAAAGCAAATTGGTCTCCGTCTTTTGTCCTTGTATGTGCATTTCCCTCCATGTTCTCCTGGTCTTTAAAGTGGTGTTAAATGCAAAACTAAAAATTTAAGATATTGCAGCTTACCAATCATTAGATAAGGTGACTGCATTTGTTTTTATTTTGAGGCACTTTCCCTTTTGTTTTCACCTGGTGATATGGCCAGCAACACACCTCCTGTATTAGAGCGCCCCCACTCTGGAGGAAGGAGCACAGAGGGGTGTGGGTAGGTGTAGCGTGGCGTGACGGCAGTAAACATTTAGAGTCTAATTTGCAGAAAACAGGACCGTATTGAAGCTGGACTTCAGTAATGCACCACAGGCCCAGTGGGGAGTCAACCCGCCCAGGCGCATTTACAGAATGTTCAGTGATGAGGAGTAGCAGCAGGTCTCAGGGTGCCAACAGCATCTCTCTTGAAGGGCGAAATGCGGCCCGGCCGGCCTGGACCGAGGTGGGGAGGCTTCCACCTTCCCTACTTGTCTGGAACCTCTCCCTGATGCTAAGCAATGTCCATGTCAGACAGGTGACCTGTCCCTATCCACACCTTAAATGCAAGCCAAAGCCCAGAGCCAGGGTCTTAAATAGACTCTGCCTGACGCAAGATGGCCACCAACGTTACATTGGATGCCAGCATCCAATCAGATGCTTCTTCTCTGTGACTGAGGAGATCATATAGGAATGAGGCTTCTCTCAACTTCCTTCCCGACCTGCATTGTTGCTAAGGATTAGCACCACCTGCAGTGGAAAAAAATATACTGCACCTGCCTACACACTTTGGACAGCAGTATTGTCAGTCTGGGGGGAGGGGGGGATGTTAGATATAGTTACAAAAAACAGTTTTGGGATAAAGGTTTTACCTGAATAAATAAAAGCTGATCATTGTAAGTACCCCTGACAGTGTTAAATGGTTTATCCCATTTCTGTAACTGATGCATTCTACTGGAGAGCTTGTTCTTTTGAAAAACAGCAGACTTGCTGGTTGGATAACCAGATGAAAATAGAAGAAAGAAAGCCTAAAAAAAGAAAAACGAATTCAGCCATGGTATGCTGTAATATAATAATTTTGCTTTTGGGTTTAATAGCACTCTGAAGAACAGTTCTGGTGTCTCCTCTTGCCCTGACTGCAGAGTTGTACTACTGACAGAGTTGAAAGAGAACTACTGTCAGACCACCGACAGAGACACCCTGACATATCTCATAATTCACCATCAATTTCACCCTGCACAAGGGGTATTCTGGATACCTATCTTACATCTATTATACATTTATAAAAATCATTAGCCTTATGTAAATGTTATTGTGAATTAAATCATATTTATTTTAAATTAAATGCAAATTAAAACCAATCAAATACCAATAGGTAGCAGGTTAGTAATGATGCATTTGATGCCATGGCTAACAGTTTAAAGCAGCCTTTCTCAAGCTTTTTACCCCAGAGAAACCCTTAAAAAATACTAAAAGGATAATTTCACCTTTTAAAAAAATAATAAATGCACATAAATTTGCAGGTAAAAAATGTGCATTTAATGTTTTTATTTTATTTTAAGAGCCTGTATAGTATTGCACCCACAATCAGCAGATCCTGGGTGCAATCTCAGGCTCCTGCAGATTGTCAGTGTAGCTGTCTGTCCATACTTCATACAGGCAGGCAGTTACTGAATGACAGGAAGGATGAATTAACTGCCCAGAGCGCTCAACAGCTCCCTGGTAGTTCATTGAGAACTACAAACCATCAACAGCAATGGCTGATAGTAGTTGTAATTCTCCCAATAACAGAACTCTGTAAATTAATGACGGGGCTGGGTGGGCATCTTTTATTTAAATTGTGACAGCAGGTGCTGGGAGTAGATTCCTGGCCCGCTGTCACAAGGGGGACTCGGGGGGTGTGGGGGCTGCTTAGTTAATAGCATGTTGAGTGTAACATGTTACTAAACGTGACCTTATCCTTTAAGGCTTAGGGAACCCCTGCTAAAACAAATTAATTGGAAACTGTCCTTACACTGATCAATATTTTGGCTGGTTCTACAGTCCACAGGGGCATATGAGCTGATTGAAATTTGATTGTTTGATTTGTTTAGTTGACTTCTGATGAGGTGACGTCAGGGACCGGACAAGGGGTTGGCAGGAGGAGAGGCTGCCCTGGGCGCAATGGTTTATTGAAGGGATGGGGGGGTGCCCTGACCCTAACCCTAAAGGGAAGGGGGGGGGCGAAATTTGGCATCTTTGCCCTGGGCGCTGGATGACCTTGTCCCGGCACTGGGTGACGTGCTAGATGATTTTCCATTGATCATCGACAGCGCGTGCCACTGTCAGTATACAATGTCCCGGAACACTATGTTTGTGTGATAGGAGGCATCTGTTTTTTTTTTTTCTCGTCAACCCACTGACTGAACAAAAAGAAAACTCACCATATATTGCCAGCCTGAGTGTAAAAAATGCCCCTTGCTTTCCTGGTCAGTGGTAAGAATGGACGTTTTATAGTGGTGGTCAGAATTTCGCCCTTTGGCCACTTTCACATTGGGCCCACTCCATCAAGCGGATCCACCTGCTCAGCGGGGGATACATCCGCTAATCCGCGCTGAGCAGGCGCATGACAGGTCCGTGTCTGCTCTGCATACCGGACACAGCCCACTGTTCTCTATGGGGCGGATGGCTGGAAACGGACCGCGTGTCAATTTTAATCTGACTGTCATCCGTTTTGCTAGATGGATTGGGATGGGATAGGGATTCCCATCCGTCTGTCTTTGGAGGACCAGATCGGATGTTGGTGGGTGTCAGTGAACGCATGTCCGGAACATTCGTGTAAAAGGGGCCCTTCAGAAGGCTAGATCGTTGGCACCATGCCACTGGCTCTGCCAATTATCTCTGGCCCTAAAATTAAGCAAGCACCATCAGATGGAAAGACAATCCAAGAAAACCCATAGCAACTTTTGAAGGAGCCCTAGGTGTCCACAGAAGCCTGGTTGAAAATAGGCGATATAAAAAGATGTTCCAAGGTTATAAATACTGTATAGTTATGGAAGAGCCCTGGGGCCATCATAAAAAGAAATTTCAAAGATTTCTGAGTTTGAATTTTTTTTTTTACAGAATTCTGAGTTTGAAAGTCAGAATTCTGAGATTAAAAGCCAGAATTCTGACTTTGCAAGTCAGAATTCTGAGATTACAAGTTTGAACCATGCTAAAATTTATTAAACACAATTCTGAGATTAAAAGTCAGAATTCTGACTTTGAAACTCAGAATTCTGAGTTTAAAAGTCAGAATTCTGAGATTAAAAGTCAGAATTCAGAGATTAAAAAATCTGAATTCTGAGTTTAAAAGTCAGAATTCTGAGCTTAAAAGTCAGAATTCTGAGTTTAAAAATCAGAATTCTGAGTTTGAAAGTCAGAATTCTGAGATTAAAAGTCAGAATTCTGAGATTAAAAGTCAGAAAGTTTGAAAGTCAGAATTCTGACTTTTAATCTCAGAATTCTGAATTGAATCTCAGAATTCTGACTTTTAATCTCAGAATTCTGACTTTGAATCTCAGAATACTGACTTTTAATATCAGAATTCTGACTTTCAAAGTCAGAATTCTGACTTTTAATCTCAGCATTCTGACTTTGAAACTCAGAATTCTAACTTTAAAACTCAGAATTCTGACTTTGAAACTCAGAATTCTGACTTTTATTCTCAGAATTCTGTTTAATAAATTTTAGCATGGTCCAAACTTGTGATCTCCGCATTCTGACTTGCAAAGTCAGAATTCTGACTTTTAATCTCAGAATTCTGACTTTGAAACTCAGAATTCTGTAAAAAAAAAAAAAAAAAAAAATGTTTTTTCTTCAAACTCAGAAATCTTTTAAATTTTTTTTATGATGGCCCCAGGGCTCTTCCTTAGTATAGTAGATAAAGGTGCTGTTTTTTTTTTTTTTTTTTTTAAGAAGTTGGATTTGTAGCTGGCATCCTGATCATTCAGTACCTGATGAGTTATTCCTCAGGAGAAAACATTCAACCAAAAAATCTAAACCTCTAACCAGGTACAGAAGCCAAACTGAGGATGGCTGCCCTGGAGCATATACTGTTAAAACCAATGAAGGTGGGGCCATAATACTTGTGTTTAGCCACTATGGCAGGGCACTCAAAGGCTAATAACAAGCTTAAAACACAATACATTTTTGAATTTTCAATCTTAATAGTAGAGTATAGAATAGTATAGTAGCTTCAGTCATAAACAGAAATTATTAGGGTGGTAGGAAACATCTGTCCAGCCACTTGACCAGTGCCCTGGCATTGGTCACATGCTCTCCACCAATGGGGAAGATTCTAACTGTTTTTATTCTCTAGTCATCTATCGCTGTCTGACTGTCAGTCTGCTGAGGTGCTCCAGCAGAGAATGCATGAAGGGGGAATATTTCAATAAATAACTTCACAGCACAGTAAAGCCTATTTCCACCACATATGTAAATGATGGCCTTAGATCTGCTTTATTATTCCTGTAACTTTAAATTTTCCCACCTCTTACAGGTTTCTGTTTCGGGAGAGCCCTGTCATCGTTGAGCCCCTGGACGACTCGTTTTCAGATTCTTGTAAAATGGTGTGTGTTTTCCATATTCACAGTGAAGCAGAGCGGGGATAAAGCGGGGAAGGTTATGTGCTAAATGACTCCTAATTTCTTACACCTGTATCTGAGCAGAGAACGGCCATGGCTGCGGCTTCAAATTTTCCACATCTGGCCCTTTTCTGGTAGAAGGATTTTTTCTTATTTTTAGAAACCTGCAGTTTAATGCATTGCGTAGGAGCAGATTGGGATCTCTGCCAGCCCCAGGATACAATGTCCATGGATCGGGAGTTCAGTGTTGGGACTTCAGTACTGTTGGGAATCTGGATTCCACATATGGCAGTAGCCTTACACAGAACATCGGTGAAACCTACAATAAAAATAAAAATGTCTCATACAGATAGAGGAACTTTTACATATATAGTTATTATAAAAATTGTCTGAACCTCTTCTACATGCAGAAACTTTTGGTTACAGGTCACCCAGGGGCCGGTTTGCTTAGCTAGTTTCGAGGCAAGACCCAACTCCACTCTACTAGCTTTGTCTCATATACAGATTTCAGGATTATTTTGGCCAAAGGGCCTGATCAAGAGTGCACTTCAATTTTACACTTTGCAAGTCCTCACCTCCTCAGTTGCTCAAGATCTGGTCCTTAGGTGAGCCCCCTGACTAATCTTTAAGGCCTATAAAACAGATATTTTCATAAATGTGCCAGCCTCCCCACAGACAACGGCATTGTCAGTTGTCACCAGTCCACCACTAGGGATGATCGAACTTTTGAAAAGTTTGGTTCGACCAGAACAACCGAACTTCCCGAAGGTTCGGGTCCGGATTCCAGAACCCCATTGAAATCAATGGGACCCGAACTTCGGTAATCAAAAAACACAATTTTGAAGCCCTAAAACCCAATAAATGCCCCTAAAAAGTGCCTAGGGTTCTGGGTCATGCCCCAGGGACTATTAATCACACAAAAAAAAAGTTCTTAAAAATTGTCGTTTTTGATAGAGAGACAATTATTGAAAAAATTATTGAAAAAAAAAAAAAAAAGAGATTTCTTTGGATTTAGTGTCTGGGGGGTCTAAAAAGTGTACCTGTGAAGTTTCAGCTCTGTAGCATGTCCAGAACCATAAAAAAAAGATCATGTGTCTTAGAATTGCAGTAGAGCAGGAATGGGGCTCCACTCCTTTCACACCTGGGCGTTTTTGTTTCAGGCGTTTATTGGGCTTTTTTGTGGACGTCTTTGGAGGCAGGCATGACATCTGAACTTCTGTGTAGGGGTGTATATATACACACACACATATATGTATATATACACATACACACATATAGGTGTGAAAGTAGCGGAACCCTATGCCTGCGCTAATGAAATTATTTGCAGGGATAGGGTTCCGCTCCTATCACACCTGTATGTGTATATGTGTATATATACATATATGTGTGTGTGTGTGCGGAGCCACATCCCTGCAAATAATTTCATTAGCGCAGGCATAGGGTTCAGCTACTTTCACACCTATATGTGTGTATGTGTATATATACATATTTGTGTGTGTATATATACCCCTACACAGAAGTTCAGATGTCATGCCTGCCTCCAAAGACGTCCACAAAAAAGCCCAATAAACGCCTGAAACAAAAACGGCCAGGTGTGAAAGTAGAGGAGCCCTATCCCTGCTCTACTGCAATTCTAAGACAAACAATCTTTTTTCTATGGCGGTCACCCTAACATGGAAGAGTTTGGTCACCCTGCCATAGCAGTCAGAGTCAGTTTACCCTACACTACGGTCACCCTGACACTTAACATTTTCCCTACAGAAACTAGATTATTAAATCTAACTATATTGGAAAATAGTACCCTAACTACACTAGATATCCCTTTCCTCACATAATTGCTAAATTACACTTTTGCAGCATGAGTAACAGAACTGCTTCCACTCTCTTCCACAGCCCCTGTATTATAGTGCTAGAGATTTGGCGGGACTATCTTATATACTGGGGGGCGTATTCACTACTGATTGGCCTCTGGACCCCCTAGTCACTCCAATCACATTCCTAGCATTCTCCTGCCCACTCAATTGGCTTTTACTAATGTTTCTGGTCCAATCACAGGCTTTTAAAGCCCAGTTCCTGTCCCATTGCATTTTGGTCGGTTCTGGTTGCCGAATTCCGAACTTTTTCCGCAAAAAGTTTGGAATTTGGCCGAATTTCGAACAGTCAATGTTCGGGTCGAAACGATGGTCGACCTGAACCGTTCGATCATCCCTATCCACCACCCCCTCCTGATCTGACCCAACTCTTTAACACTTTCTAGTATAAGCTTTGCTCTCAGTCTCCTTGAGGTCTTCTCCCATACCCTCCTTGTACAACACAGCAATGAATGTCTTACTTTTTGACATCTAGATCCAAATTATGGGTAACAGAAATACCCTATGAGTTGGGTATAAAGCTCCATGATACGTGGCTTAGATAACCTGAACTTCTGCAGGGTATGAGCCTCCCTGAATTGATCCAGCAGTGTGTGATCCTTAAAGCTTCTTTCCTTTAAAAGGACCACTTGAGATCTTCTCCTTCTCCTCTTCTGCATTGCTTAAAAATTCCAGAAGACTGGATTCAAAGAGCTCCATCCTCTGTGCTATGCTGTCTAACAGCCTCCAGAGACAACTACTAGCTAAAATCTTGCTGACACCTGCTCTAGCTTGTACTTTCCCACCTATTTTTTAAACTTATCACTGGGGGATCTGACCACAGCCATAGTTATTGTAAGTTTGGACCGGTACTTATTTACTGCATGCATTTATTTATTTATTTATTTCCTTCTGTGAATTAACTTTAATGCCTTTAATGCGGTATTTAATGAGTGCTTTTGTTGTTTGCGCTAAATACCGCATACGAGTATTAGTGAATTTAAATTTTCATTATTCCATGCGTTAAGTGGTCAAGTGACCCTCATACCCCATCCGAAAACCTTTAGTGAATTGTGCCCACAGTCCCTGTGCTACATGAGCTATAAAAAAGGGGTTTACTGTGATGTTGTTCACAAGTGCCTGTAGGTCACCCTTTACCAGTTGAGGTATCTAATCTCCTATTTCCATGTCAGTTGCCTGTCCTATCACCCGTTACAGGGAGCCCACAAAAAGAAAAGAACACACACGGGTGTCACACTCAACTGTTCCACACTCCAGCACCTGGTCTTTGCCTCTGTGTACATCTGCTGGCTTGCAGCCCATCATAGAGGGGGGCTGTTATAAAGGGCTAGCATGCAGATTGCTCAGTGTTCAAAAAATATGTCTACTCGCTAGCAGCTAGGACCGCTCCTGTGGTTCCCAACTTATTTTCTATAATTTCCCTGTAGTGTTGCCCCTGTGACCTCTTGTTTTTGCAGTGTCTATCTAGCCCAGTGATGGCGATAGTTGGTACCCCAGATGTTTTAGAACTACATTTCACACTGCACAGTGCATGAGCATCATGTAAAATGTAGTTCCAAAACATCTGGGGGTGCCAAGGTTCGCCATCACTGGTCAAGCCTGTACCCAGCTCCTGTTTGTCTCAGTATCCCAGTGTTTTCCAGTGTCTTTAGTTATTCCAGTCTTGTGTACTCATACCTGTGATCCTCGTGTTCCCCAGTCTTTTTCCTACTCCAGTGGCCCCATTCATTCCAGCCAACAACCAGTCTTCCTCCACCACCGTATCTCCCTCCTCTCTCACCCCCTCTCGCTTTCTCTCTCTCCCCCTCACCTCTCTCTCTCTCTCACCCCCCTCTCTCTCTCTCTCACCCCCCTCTCTCTCTCTCTATCCCCCCTCTCTCTCTCACCCCCCCTCTCTCTCTCATCCCACTCTCTCTCTCATCCCCCCCTCTCTCTCTCATTCCCCCTCTCTCTCTCATCCCTCTCTCTCATCCCCCCCTCTCACTATCTCACCCCTCTCTTTCATTCCCCCACTCTCTCACTGTTAGATATAACCTTTTGGGGCTAAACAAAGTACAGGCAGACAGTCTGTTGTTTCACTGAACGCTGCTTTTCTTTCGGAGCAGGAACTATACTTTTTATTACTCTTTTGAGGCATAGACAAAACATGAACTCACAAATGTAACACTGCCATCTAGTGGTCATACAATGTAATAGGCACACAGCAATGACATACAGTGGTTGTTGCTGATTAAATACAAACCTTGTATGCTAACACCCCCACTCAACAACTACTATCTATGTCAATCCCATTTCTGATCTAAGATCCACAAATCTGGTTCTAGCTAGTGGCTTTGTCAAAGCATCAGCAATCATTTTTTCCAACTCACAATACACAAGTACAATCACTTTCTGATCAACTAAGTCATGAATGTAACGATGTCTGACATCGATGTGCTTGGTTCTTCCATTAATTTTCTCACTTGTTGCAAGCTTAATGTAATGCAAGCCTGATTATCCTCAAATAAGACGGTAGGTTCTGATGTTGCTTCTCCAAGATCCTTGAGTAATTGCTGTAACCACACAACTTCTTGACTGGCATAAGCTGCAGATATGTATTCAGCTTCTGTAGAGGACAATGCCACTGACATCTGTTTCTTGCTGGACCATGATATAGGACTGTCTCCCAATTTTAATAAGTAACCACTTGTGGATTTGTGTGTGCTGTGATCACCTGCCCAATCGGAGTCCACATATCCCACGAGGTTTAAACCACCACTTGCTGATAGTTTCAAATTTAAGTCTTTTGTCTGTTTCAGATATCTCATAACTCTTTTGATCGCATTCCAGTCTCTTTGACGTGGTTTATCAACTCGCCTGCAAAGAAGAGACATGCTGGCTGCAATGTCTGGACGTGTAGTGGTTGCAATGTAGAGAAGTGCCCCCACTGCTTGTCTGTATTGTTCATTGGATGTGAGAAGATCATCTTCTCCTTCTAACTTTGGATAGACTGTATCCATAGGTGTGCTTGCTCCTTTCGCCTCTGTCATGTTGAATTGCTGAAGAATAGATTCAATTTTTGCACTCTGATTCAACAGGAAACTTCCATCTTTCTCACGCTGGATGTCAATTCCAAGATAATATGTCACTTCACCTTGGTCTTTAGTTTCAAAGTGCTTGTTGAGTACTCCTGTTAACTTTGCAATTTCATTGTCGTTTTTGTGAGCAATGATCAGGTCATCTACATAAATTAGCAGATATATCCACTCAGTGTCTACTTGTTTAGCATATAGGCACGGATCAGCTTTGCTTCTTGTAAATCCTTCATTTAGTAGAACTTGATTATTTTTCAGGTTCCATGCTCGAGCTGATTGTTTAAGGCCATAAAGAGATTTATTCAACTTGCAGACAAGATGCTCTTGTCCCTTTTTCAAATATCCTTCTGGCTGTGACATGTAAATTTCTTCTTCAATATCACCATTAAGAAAAGCTGTCTTAATATCGTGATGTTTCACAATCATTGTACGCATGGCAGCCACTGTCATTAGTGTTCTGAAAGTACTTTGTTTAGCAACTGGAGCAAAAGTAGCATCATAGTCCTCACCGAACTTCTGTGAGTAACCTTTAGCAACCAGCCTTGCCTTGTACCGACAGACTTTTATATTAAAAAAGAATGGCGCGCAAATGCAAAAGAAATTACTACCAAATCTGAAGAGAGTCCATAAATAAAAATGGGGGTTTGGTCCCACCATATGGCCATATCGTGCTCAAGCCCACTACTGCGTCAAAGTACCGACAGACTTTCCCTTCAGAGTTACATTTGGTTTTAAAAACCCATTTACATCCTATGGCATGTTTACCTTGAGGTAGCTCTGAAAGTGTCCATGTCTGGAGATCTTTGAGTGATGTCATTTCTTCATCTGCGGCTTTATACCATACTTGTTTCTCATGCATTGGCAGTTTCTGCATCTCTTTCCATGAACCTGGTTCAGTTTGAACAGCTCTGCGAGCTATGTAAGATAAACGTTCAGCTGGAACACCTTTATTGATTCTGGTTGATATTCTGACTGAAGGTATTTCTGGTTCAGTTTCAGGTTTTGATTCTTCTGCAGTTATTTCTATTTCTGTATCACTTTCCTTATTTTCTTGAGTGACTGATGTTGATTCTTTCTCAGTTTGAAAAGTTTGAGTCTGTTGTTCAAACTTTGATCACACAGAACTTTCATCAATAATCACACTTCTGCTGACTGTTACTTTGTTCGTGTCTTGATGTAAAATCCTGTATCCTTTTTGAGATTCACTGTACCCCACAAGCACACCTTCTTTTGCACATGCATCCCATTTTGTACGTTTTTCTTTTGGAATGTGTACATAGGCTTTACTTCCAAAAATTCTGATGTGTCTTAAATCTGGTTTCCTTTTGTTCCACAGTTCATATGGAGTTTTTGTTGTTGCTTTTCCCGGCAAACGATTTTGAAGATAACATGCAGTTGTGATAGCTTCTCCCCAGTATGTAGTTGGCATATCAGCATCAAATAGCATGCTCCTCCCACTTTCACACAGTGTGCGGTTCATTCTCTCTGCAACTCCATTTTGCTCTGGGTTATATGGAACTGTTGTCTGGAACATAATTCCATGCTTCCTGAGAATGGCTTGTGTTTTACCACTTGTATATTCTGAGCCATTATCTGTTCGTAGTACTCTGGGCATTCCGCCAAAAATATTATTTACTTGAGCGAGATACTCTTCTAATTTCTCTGGCACTTCATCTTTATTGTGAAGTAGAAATACTGTGGTATACCTGGAGTAATCATCAATGAAGGTCAGGAAGTATTTTTTCTTTCCTGGAGTCATAGTTTTCATTGGACCACAAAGATCTGAATGTATTAAGTCCAGAGGTTTTTGGGATTTGCTGTTGGTCTGCTTGGGAAAAGGTGTCCTTGCCATTTTTACTTTAATACAGCTGGTACAAATCATTATGTGATCACATTGATTAATCTTAATACCACTTGCATAGTTATTCTCAACTATTTTCTTTATTGTATCAGAATTTCTGTGCCCCAATCGTCTGTGCCAAGTGTGGATGCAGTTTGAATGTTTATCCTCTTTGGCTATTTTAACCATTTCACTGCAGTTCAGCTGATACAGTTCATCTATGATTTTAGCCTTTGCAAGCAAGCAATCCCCTTTTGTTATGATACAACTGTCACCCTGAAATGTGACTACATTGCCTTGGTTAGTGAGTTTCTTTACAGACAAAAGGTTGCTTTCAAGATCTGGCACATACAGAACATTCCTCATATGGATCTTTTTAGTGATATCTGGAGAGATAGGACAGTATAGAAAGCCATCTCCTATTCCCACTGATTTCATAAATTGTCCATTAGCTGTAGTTATCCCTTCTGTTTTGCTTTCATCAAGCTGAGTGAAGAAACTTCGGTCATTTGTCATGTGACTTGTAGCACCTGAGTCCACACACCATGCTTGCACAGAGGTGACACCATTTTTGGATCCAAATGCATACTCCTTTGTTTCTATGACATTCTTAGCTTGTTGCAATGCACTTTGTTTTTGCATTCTAGCTTTCCAGATTCTACAATCTGCTTTTAGGTGTCCTGGTTTCTTGCACACAAAGCATTCCCGCTTTTCTAGCTGCACGTTACTGTGTTTATTTTTGAATTTTGTCTTTAAAGCTGTCTCTGAACACACACTCACATTACTCATGCTTTCAGTTTTGCGCTTGTATTCATCCACAAGCTTGCCTTTAACATATTCCAGTGTCAGATCATCATCTGGACGTGCATCTAGTGCTGTGGCAAGTGTCTCATAACTTTCAGGAAGTCCACTTAATAACAGCGCTGCAACATGGAAATCTTTTATCTCTTCTCCAATCCCTCTCAGTCTCTCCACCATCTCTAAGGTCTGTCTTATATAGTCCTGCATGTCCTGGTCTTTCTGTAGCTTAGTTTGATAGAGCTTTCTGATTAAATACAGTTTATTGCTGAGATTAACTCTTTCATGTGCTTTCTGTAACTCTTCCCACATGTCTTTAGCAGTCTGACAGTTACATATATGTATGATTTGATCATCATCTATGCACAGGGAGATTGTGCTCTGTGCTTTCTGATCTCTGTCTAACCACTCCTCTGTGGGCTGTGCAGGTCTTGATTAATTTATACATTTCCACGTACCTTCTCTTATAAGCAGCATTTTCATCTTGAATTGGTAGTTCTGATTTGTCAGATTTGCAATGGAGAACTTTGCTGAGGGGATGGCAGCAGCCCTTTCTGCTGTTTGTCTTTCTGTTGCTGTCTCCTGTACTCACTTGCTTTAGCTCACTGTATCTGGCTATATCCAGGGGTAATCTGTATTATATCCTGGGCTTCTGTAACATGTCCTGGGCCCATAACCTGTTAGATATAACCTTTTGGGGCTAAACAAAGTACAGGCAGACAGTCTGTTGT
Organism: Pelophylax lessonae; assembly: GCF_965119305.1. Taxonomy (NCBI): domain Eukaryota; kingdom Metazoa; phylum Chordata; class Amphibia; order Anura; family Ranidae; genus Pelophylax; species Pelophylax lessonae. Next base: position 45,272,150 of record NC_138779.1, on the reverse strand, counting down.
TTCACTGAACGCTGCTTTTCTTTCGGAGCAGGAACTATACTTTTTATTACTCTTTTGAGGCATAGACAAAACATGAACTCACAAATGTAACACTGCCATCTAGTGGTCATACAATGTAATAGGCACACAGCAATGACATACAGTGGTTGTTGCTGATTAAATACAAACCTTGTATGCTAACACTCACCACCCTCTCTCTCCCCACTCTCTCTCTGATTCCCCTCTCTCTCTCATCCCCCCTCTCTCTCTCTCTCATCCCCCCTCTCTCTCTCCCATCCCCCTCTCTCTCTCTCTCTCATCCCCTCTCATCCCCCCTCTCTCTCATCCCCACCTCTTTCTCTCTCTCTCATCCCCCCTCCCTCTCTAATCCTCTCTCATTACCCCTCTCTCTTTGATCCCCCTCTCTCTCTCTCACCCCCCCTCTCTTTCATCCCCCCCTATCTCTCTCCCTCCCTCCCTCACCCCCTCTCTCTCTCTCATGCCCTCTCACCCCCCTCTCGTGAGATCTCATGCTGGGACTTGTAGTCCTTCAATTTTGGAGGGAGTCACATCCGTTAAAAAAGGAGTGGGGCAAATTTACATAGGAGGAGGAGGGAGCCCAATTTTAGTCTTGCCTAGGGCAGCACAAAACCAAAATACACCACTGTGTTCTGTCCCACTTATATGTATTTTTCTGTTATTGCATTGTACTTTATCTAGTTATTATTGTTTTGAAGTATGTTGACAGCTATTGGTGGCTTAGGAGCACAGCGGGTTTACTTCTGTATGGTGCATCCCTCTGTTCTCCTCTCCTTTATATTGCTGGTAAGTTCCGTCCTAGCTAAACCCTCCCTGAGTCTTCTATGTTCCTTCAGTTATTCATCTCAGAATCAGGGCTTAGAGAGTCATTGGGGTTTATTTACAAAAGGCAAATCTACTGTGCACTACAAGTTCAGTTACTGTAGATCTGAGGGGAAGACCTGAAATGAGGGGAAGCTCTGCTGATTTCTATAATCTAATCATGTGCAAGCAAAAATGCTGTTTTTTTTTATTTTCCTTGAATGCCCCCCTCAGATCTACAGTGACTGCACTTCCCGTGCGCTTGTAGTGCACAGTGGATTTTCCTTTAGTAAATAAACCCCATTCTCTTCTTACACTTTAAAGGACTGGAAACACATTCTCTGGGTTGTACTTATCTAAAAATAAAATTGCATTGGATTCAAACTCTGTGTCCTATTGAAGAGTTAAGCTACCTGTGGATGCTGCCAAGTCAGCAGGTGATTATACTGTCTAGACAGACTAGGTCTATGGGCTTGATTTTTTAAAGCAGCATTTGAGACAGAACATACTTCCTGGATCTATTTAGCAAATTTTACATATCCAAAACTATGTTGCTTTTGTTCTGATAACATTCTCAAAGGAATGTGAATGCATACATTTTTAGGCATTCTGCACATTGACACTTATTAGTTCCTGAGTGCTGAGCTGTAAAATTCTCGGTGCTTATGAGTGCCCAAGGGCTGCATGTGCCTCCTACAGCCGCCACAAGTGAATGGCTGTGCATGGCTGTGCTTGGGTAAATGCCAGTGGCTTCTGTATAGCCGTCTCCCCTAATAATAAAAAAACAAATAAAATAAAAATGAATGTGAACGACATCCAAACTTCCCATCAAGTGATGTAATGCAGAAAGACCCATTTGCTGCTGCAGCAAAAAAAGGCAGCATATGTGTAGGATTTATAACTGGAACCTTCTTTTCAGGTACTGAAAATACTTGTGGGAGAGCACAGATTAGCCCCCCCCCTTTGGGGAAACCCTGCACCTGGGTAGGTACTGTGGGTGGGGTGAACCTATTCCTTTATAATCAGGGTCCATAAGAACTTTAGGGCAGAGGTTGAGTGTAGCCTACAGAACACCACCATGTAGGTTATCGTCTAGGTCAGGGGTGTCAAACTCAATGTCTTCTCGGGCCGCATCAGCATTATGATTGCCCTCAAGGGGCTGGTTGAATCTGTAAGACTAGATGTCCATAGCACCCCACCCCCTTTTACATCAGATGTCAAGAGTCCCCCCCCCCCCACCATCAGAAGTCAAGAGTTCCCCACCCTCCCTTACATCACCGTACACCCCCCTTACCTTGTGCTGCTGCTGGGAAGAAGCAGGGGTATTGCTGGGAAGCATCATCTGCAGGGTCTAGAAGAGGACCAAAGGAGGACTGAAACTCTACTGCAGCTGCAAGAGAGGTGCGAGGGCCACATGAAAGGGCCTTGTGTTCGACACATGTGGTCTAGGTGGAGTATGCCCTCTGGGGTAGGCCTGTCAGAGAACCCACCCAAGAGAACCTACAGCTGAGGGAAATGGAAGTGCTAGTCGGCATCCTCACATTAAAGTTTAGTTTGGACTGTACAGTATTGCTGAATTCCGGTAGAAAGAGGAAGAGTTAGGAAGAACTATGTACTGTACTGTTCATGTTACAGTAAAGCGTTTAAAGACTGATCGTGTGGACATTTATGTATTTCTGGAGGAGGGCCTTTGGCTAGGAGTATGAGAATAACCAAGATGGCGGACTCTCCCTCACTGTATGAGTGTGGTGCCCTGTCTCATCCCTGTTGCAGGAGAAAATGGGAGGCTGGCATGACCATTGCCGGCTGCGTGTTGGGGGCCTGCTTACATGTGTATATGCACTATGATCCCCCCCCCCCAGCTCAGCTGGCATTATAGCTTTTTACATTTACTTTCTTTTTAATTATTAGCAACAGTGGTCAGATACACTCAAAAAATATTTAAAAAAAAATCACTTTTCATGATTAGGCTTGCCACTGCTTTGTGGGCACCATTTGAATATTGGTGAATACATGCCATAGAAAATCACACTTGTTACTAAATTCATTGTATGTTTGCTGGCCTCTAACAACTGTAGCACCCTCCTAGGTAGGTGCTAGAGAGAGAGTATCGTTTTGAGCTCTGTCTGATTTACCAAAGGGGCTGCAGGTAAATCTATATTGTTCTCTGCCTACCAGAGAGCAGGATCTGTTAGTGAGGTCTGCTCATTGTGCTCAGTATGCAACTCGTTCTGTCTGGAGAGTGTTTCACACTGGTCCAATAGGGAGGCATGTTGGACAGTGGGAGTAAACCTGACGAATGGGTGCACAGGCTTTTGATACAGCCCTAATGATTTGGCAGAGGAAAAGTGCCTCAGTGCATGCTGGGATACTGTATAAAAGCCAGGAGCACACGTGCTTAAGGTCTTTAGGTCTGGATAGAGAGGGGACGGCTGCCACCTCCTCTGTAGAGGTGACATGCGGCCCCAGGGGGTCGTCCTGAGGACATGGGGAGTAGCAGTGAGGAACTGAACCTGGAGGTCCAGAGGAGCTGACTGAGAGGGGAGACACTGGAGGATCTGTCTCTGCAGGCAGTATAGTGAGTACAGAATCTCGTGTCAGGGGGCTTGACCTGAGGGGGGCCACCCCTGCTCCTAGGATAGTCAGTGGACAGGTGTCGATTGAAGGGAGATGCTAGTGAGAGTGTCCTGAAAATAAGTTATAATCCACTAAGTCATCTTGCTAGGAAGTAAAGAGCAAGAGACTTAACCCTTTCTACACTTGTGGCAGTGTGGATTAAGCAGCCTAGCTGTTTCCAATCAACCTAGAAGGCTTAAAGATAGAAGTCCTCAACTAATGTGAATAGTTCAAACTAGAGTATCCCACTATTCCCTTCTCCTATCCCAGTTCCAAAAAAAAACACCAAAAAACCAACACCCCTAGACTGTTGTGTGACGAACCATCAGGAGCAAGGAAGGGATCCATGGACTATGTCTCAAGGTAACCGTGTGCTGGTAATCGGGGGAGCCCGTCAAGTCACTTTTCAGCAGGCCCTGCAGGGACAGTGCTACACAATGATAGTTATGACCTTTCTTACAGACACTTGGTCTTATTACTTTAGTCGAAGAATAATGTGCAAAGCGCGTTACCCCCCAATGACCAATCTGAATTCTTTTCCTATTTATGAGTGCAGTAATGTGAAGCCTGGTCAGTTGAGGTTAACCTGCTTTGCAGATCATTGGCCCTAACCCTTCAAGCCTCCGGCAGACAGTGCAGGTTCTCCACCCCGGGTCTCCTCTCAGGGATAGAAGGGGATTCCCATTATATTCTTGAAAATGGAAAACTCTTTTAAAAGGAAAATGACATCTGCAGAAATAATCCAAGGCTGCGTCCAATTTATACGTTTGTTCCACGAGAGACAATATAACGTGACACTTGCACACGCTGCTTCGCACATAGGTGAAATGAATTCTGTCCTGAGTGGCTGCCAGACCCGTAATAGGCTTACAATCTCATTGCTCTAATATGTGGCCATTAGACGGAGAGTAGAGATTGATCGCTTCTGGCAAAGCTGATGGATTCTTCGCAGTCTTATTCTCAAAGAAAAGTGCCAATTTTCCCCAGCGTAGCGCAGGTGGCGGCATGAGACAGACGACGCATCGATGACCAATCTTTTCTCTGGCTTCAAAAGGACCTTTTACAGAGACATTAATGAGAAAAGAGATGAAGAGAACCTCAAGAAAGAACCAGGAAAAGAATATCTGTCTGTCTTTATTCTCAATAAATTGTTTTTGTCTTCTGTGTCACAAGCAGGAACGAGCCAAATCAGGAGGTTTTGTTTTGCTGAAATTTTTGCGAACATCTGGACACTTCTGTAAAATTTTGGCATTTGATAAAATGCATTGTAGCCAATAGTAAAATTGTCTCTGGGCAAAAATGACCCCTCCCCCCAGCAGCATGTGAACCTTATGGACCCCTAAAAAATTACTCATCCACTCTGCAGTCCATAAGACCTAAGATTCAAGTAAGTATTTGGGGCTTTTAGTATAATTTTTATTTTAAATATAAGCAAGTGATTAGCTGGTAGGGAGGAGGGTCCTTGGCCAGTTACCTTTAAAGCGGAGTTCCGGCCACAGAATCGTCTTTTTTTTTTAATAAATACTTCCCAAAGAGTGATCCCCCGCCCTTCATACATCCGCTCATCCGGTTTTAGACAGTTTAATAATGGATTGGCAATCATAAAATCTTACTTTATAAAAAGTTTGCTGAGCGCCGCCATCTTTGTCCTGGTCACCCGAAGCCGCAGTATGCAAATGTCTGCCCTGTTTCCTGGTTCAAGATGGAGGGGGCCGATGAATGCAGCGCGAAATCTCGCGCATGCCCAGTACTATGCGATCGGCATAGTAAGGGTTTCCATAGGGACGGCAGCGATGAGAGGAGCAGCCGACCGCCTACGTCACTGCCCATTGCCTCCTGGTAAGAGTTCCCAGGACGCATTGCAGGACAGGAAGTGACGGCGATGGCCGCGGACACAGAGGGAGGAAGTTGAAGGAAAGGTGAGTATATTTTCTTCTGAAACAAGGTAAGTAAAAAAAATAAAAAATTTGGGAATATCCAATTCTTTTTCAGGTGACAATAAGGAAGCGGACGGCACAAAATCGAATGTAACGATTTTGCGGCTGGAACTCCACTTTAAAGGTAAGGGTACAATGGGCTTTAATGCTTCAGAGAATTATGGAAGTTTCTTTTGCTAATCCTGGACCTGTTCTTCTACCAAAATATGCTAATCCTAACCCTAGTGCTAACACCAGTGTTAACCCTAACCCTTTGCATATAAATTAGGTCATGTGACCACCATGTCAGTGCTGACCTTTGGACATCTATATACAGTATGTACACTATATTGTCAAAAGTATTGGGACACCTGCCTTTACACACACACACAATTTATTGGCATCCCAGTCTTAGTCTGTAGGGTTCAATATTGAGTTGGCCCACTTTTTGCAGCTATAACAGCTTTAACTCTTCTGGGAAAGCTGTCCACAAGGTTTAGGAGAGTGTCTATGGGAATTTTCGACCATTCTTCCAGAAGCACATTTGTGAAGTCAGGCACGTATGTTGGACAAGAAGGCCTCCACTCTAATTCATCCCAAAGGTCTTCTATCGGGTTGAGGTCAGGACTCTGTGCAGGCCAGTCAAGTTCCTCCACCCCAAACCACTTGCTTTGTGCACTGATCCAAATCATTTGGTGGAGAAGGGATTATGATGTGGGGTTTTTCAGGGGTTGGGCTTGGCCCTTTAGTTCCAGTGAAGGGAACTCCTAAGGCGTCAGCATACTAAGATATTTTGGACAATTTCATGCTCCCACCCAATTGTGGGAACAGTTTGGGGATGGCCCCTTCCTGTTCCAACATGACTGCACACCAGTGCACAAAGCAAGGTCCATAAAGACATGGATGAGTGAGTTTGGGGTGAAGGAGCTTGACTGGCCTGCCCAGAGTCCTGACCTCAATCTGGTAGAACACCTTTGGGATGAATTAGAGCGGAGACTGTGACAATGTGTGGCCCTGAAACATGTTGACTGTAGCATCTGCCATATGTTTTGGACTAAAACCTCATTTTGGATTCTGAATCATGGTGTGCCACTCCGGTTTTCCCACCAAACTAAATTTCTGTAGTCTGAGGCCACTTGACCAATTCCTGGGTTTGCAGGCACAGCCCACCTGTCGCTTGGACGCCCTATGAGATACCACCAGCACATTTTTGTCAAATACAATAATTTGGACCCAAGAGTATCTACCTGGGGTTCCAGCAACATCCATCTACTACTTCAAGCGCTGACCTGGTGATCACATGGCTTTGTTGAAAAAACCAAAACCATGCTGGTGGCAAAGCTTTTTGTTTGAGAACAAAGTCACGTCACACAGCACTGGAGTGTCCTAGCTGGAAACACTGTGTGTGTGTGTTGTAATTCAATAAAGCTGCTGCACCACAATCATGGCGATAATCCCTCTTGGTAATGTATTGCACCAAATTCATAAAGTGACACTTTTGGTTCTGACAGCAACCCGTGCACCAAATTCATGTAGTTCTAAAATACACTTCTGTTACATTGTGGTGCAATGAATTCACGCCAAATTCAAAATAAAATACCAACAGTTCAAATCGAAAGTGAAGCTAATTAAGACCAACTCTCTTTCCCTGGAATTCATAAAGACATGCGCCCAATTCATTTGCCTGTCTGGAACTTGTACGTGAATTTGGCTCATGCTGTGCCACTTTTAGAATATACGTGAGACAGTTTTGCAAAATCTGCATACGCCAATTTTTCTCTCTGTATGCCAAAAGACAATTTGGACCTAATTAGTTTCCCTTTTTGTAACATACAAACTGTTGGTATTTTAATTTTGAATTTGGCGCACTTAATGCACCACAATTTAGAAGTGTCGCATTCAATGTGCCACAATGAAAAAGTGGCACATTTTAGAACTACCTGAATTTGGTGCGTGAGTTGCTATCAGAAAAAACTTGTCGCAGATGCATCATGAATTTGGCGCAATACATTAGCAAGAGGGGTTAACGCCAGAAGAGAAGCGTGGCAGCTTTATTGAATTCCACAATTTTGGTGTAAGGCGAAAGAAACTGGCACAGACAGATTTTGCAAAAGTGGCTCACATGCATTTTTAAAGTGTGGTACGGCTTGCGGCAAATTCTACACAAGTACATGAATTTGGCACATTCTGCACCACTTTTAGGACAAATGATAAACAAAAACTGTATGCGCCAGTCTTTATGGATTTCAGGGTGTATGCTGCCAATTTTAAAGGGGAACTTTTGACAATTAATTTTGATTAGCAGTGCTAAATTAATTATAATTTCATAAAAGATTCAGCACAAATTCCTGGTTATCAGGAGCATTGTGCTTGGCAGCAGTATATACGGTAGAGTACCAAGAATGTCCTGGGTATAAATATGAAGATGGCAATTTTCATCAGTTTATCAGTTTGATATTAAAGTTACATTTCACAAATAAAGATTGAAAATTCTCTGAATCATTCTCTTTATGGGAAAACTTGACTAGCCTCCTGAGTATTGACTGTCAAATACGGAAAGTTACCATTTGGTCCCTGCATGGGAAACAAGGGGCATTGGGGCTCCCATAGGCTCCTATAAATCCCCTGATCATTGCAGGTTTACTATCGTTTGGCAGGGCAGGCTGGGACTTTTAATTCCCACAGCTAATGAGCTGCAATTCATTGAATAACACTATTGGCTAGATCAACCTTTCTCAACCTTTTTAACCCAGAGGAACCCTTGAAATCATTTTCAGGTCTCAGGGAACTCTTCCAAAAACCATTTCTTTTGTGGTTAGTGACAAAGACACTGAGTACAATGGTGATCAGAATGCCTCCCCTGTAGAAAAGATCATTGTGTTCATGCATTAGGCTCTGCCAAGTGTTGGGCCAGATTTATTCCTTGGGGGGCACTTCAGGTTTGGAGGGCCCCTTATATATAGAGTTGTTTTTCATTCTCAGAGACAGTCACACATTTTCCAAATGCATGACACAACGTCATTATTAGGGATGATCGAACTTTTGAAAAGTTCGGTTCGACCAGAACACCCCGAACTTCCCGAAAGTTCGGATCCGGATTCCAAAACCCCATTGAAATCAATGGGACCCGAACTTCGGTAATCAAAAAATACCATTTTGAAGCCATAAAACCCAATAAATGCCCCTAAAAAGTGCCTTGGATTCTGGGTCATGCTCCAGGGACTATTATTACACAAAAAAAAGTTCTTAAAAATTGTCGTTTTTGATAGAGAGACAATTATTGAAAAAATTATTGGCAAAAAAAAAATGAGATTTCTTTGGATTTAGTGTCTGGGGGGGGGGGGGGTCTAAAAAGTGTACCTGTGAAGTTTCAGCTCTGTAGCATGTCCAGAACCAGAAAAAAAAAGATTGTTTGTCTTAGAATTTCAGTAGAGCAGGGATAGGGCTCCGCTATTTTCACACCTGGCCGTTTTTGTTGCAGGCGTTTATTGGGCTTTTTTGTGGACGTCTTTGGAGGCAGGCATGACATCTGAACTTCTGTGTAGGGGTATATATACACACACACATATATGTATATATACACATACACACCTATAGGTGTGAAAGTAGCAGAACCCTATCCCTGTGCTACTGAAATTATTTGCAGGCATAAGGCTCCGCTCCTATCCCACCTATATGTATGTATGTGTATAAATACATATATGTGTGTGTGTGTATATATACCCCTATAAAGAAGTTCAGATGTTATGCCTGCCTCCAAAGACACCTAAAAAATGCCCAAAAAAACGTCTGCAACAACACACCTGGGCATTTTTGTTGCAGGCATTTTTTTGAGCATTTTCTTGGCGTCTTTGGAGGCAGGCATAACATCTGAACTTCTGTATAGGGGTATATATACACACACACATATATGTATATATACACATACACACATATAGGTGTGAAAGTAGCGGAGCCCTATGCCTGCAAATAATTTCATTAGCGCAGGCATAGGGTTCTGCTACTTTTACACCTATGTGTGTATGTGTATATATACATATATGTGTGAGTGTGTATATATACCCCTACACAGAAGTTCAGATGTCATGCCTGCCTCCAAAGACGTCCAAAAAAAAGCCCAATAAACACCTGCAACAAAAACAGCCGGGTGTGAAAGGAGCGGAGCCCTATCCCTGCTCTACTGCAATTCTAAGACAAATGTTCTTTTTTCTATGGCGGTCACCCTGACATGGAAGGGTTTGGTCACCCTGCCATAGCAGTCAGAGTCAGTTCACCCTACACTACACTACGGTCACCCTGACACTTAACACTTTCCTTACAGAGACTAGATTATTGAATCTAACTATAGTGGAAAATAGTACCCTAACTACACTAGATATCCCTTTCCTCACACTAATAATTGCTAAATGACACTTTTGAAGCAAGAGTAACATAACTGCTTCCACTCTCTTCCACAGTCCCTGTATTACAGTGCTAGAGAGTTGGCGGGGCTTTGTTATTTACTGGGGGGCGTATTCACGACTGATTGGCCTCTGGACCCCCTAGTCACTCCAATCACATTCCTAGCATCCTCCTGCCCCCTCAATTGGCTTTTACTGATGGTTCTGGTCCAATCACTGGCTTTTAAAGCTCAGTTCCTGTCCCATTGCATTTTGGTCGGTTCCAGTTGCCGAATTCCGAACTTTTTCCGCAAAAAGTTTGGAATTCGGCCGAATTTCGAACAGTCAATGTTTGGGTCGAACCGATGGTCGACCCGCACCGTTCGATCATCCCTAGTCATTATGAGGTCACACATGCACACACACACACATGCAGTCATAACCCACGTTAAGGGTCTTTTTCACGCGGGCTTTCCATTTTGTTCAGCGGGATCAACCCGCCGATTCCCGCTGAGCAGGCAAATGACCGTCTCCCTTACTTTGCAGAGACGGAGCTGTCAGATCCCCACTCTCCTCTATGGGAGATCAAATGATAACGGACCACCTATCCGTTTTCATCTGATCCTATCGGATCCGATCCCCCAGACGGATGGAAAATAGGGTTTCTATCCGTCAGGATTTCACAGACAGGATTGGATCAAATAGCAGCGGGTGTCAGCAAACATGTCAGCGCTGACATCTGCTGCTCCAAAGAGGTGAAAAACTGACAGGCGGACCTGAATGTCCACGTGAAAGGACCCTAAGAGCGTAAACGCACTGTGTGGTTCACTTAAGCTACCAAAATTTTTTTTTTTAAATGGTGTAATATACCAGTACAGAGTATAACCTAAAGGCAGGCAAAATATTACTTTCCAAGATACATTTAATAAAAGAAAGGATTTTTTTATTATATCTTTTATAGTATTTTATTCTCACTTATTTTAACTATTTGATATACTTTTTATATATATTTTTTTCTGTATGGGGGGGGGGGTCTTCTGTCAGGGGGCCTGAGGCAATTGCCCCTTTTGCCTCCTATAAATCTGGCTCTGGCCAAGTGCCATTGACCCCTGTACTCTGCAGGCACCATCAAACTGTAGGTCAATGAGCCACAATTCAAGGAACTCCTATATATATATATATATATATATATATATATATATATATATACATATAAGTATGTGTGTATATATACCCGTATACACAAGTTCAGATGTTTTGCCTGCCTCCAAAGAACCCAAAAAAATGCCCAAAAAAACGCTAGCGCCAAAAAAAAAAAAAACGCCCAGGTGTGTTGTTGCAGGCATTTTTTGGGGGGTTTTGGAGGCAGGCAAAACATCTGAACTTGTGTATAGTGGTATATATACAAACATACTTATATGTATATGTATTTTACACTTACACATATATAGGTGTTATAGGAGCGGAGCCATATTAGTGTCAATTATTTCATTAGCGCAAATATATATTTCTGCTAGCATCACACCTATATATGTCTTGGTGCATATATACATATAAGTATGTGTATATATATATACCCGTATACACAAGTTCAGATGTTTTGCCTGCCTCAAAAGACCCCAAAAAATGCCCAAAAAAACACCTGCTACTAAACCGGCAAGGTGTGAAAATAGCGAAGCCATATCCCTGTTCTATAAGTGACATAATACAAACAATCTTTTCTTTATGGTTCTGGACATGCTACAGAGCTGAAACTTCACAGGTACACTTTTTAGACCCCCCCAGATACTAAATCCAAAGACATTTTTTTTTTTTTAATTTTTTCAATAATTGGCTCTCTATCAAAAATGACAATTTTTAAGAACTTTTTTTGTGTGATTAATAGTCCCTGGGGTATGACCCAGAACCCTAGGCACTTTTTAGGGGGCATTTATTGGGTTTTAGGGCTTCAAAATGGTGTTTTTTGATTATCAAAGTTCGGGTCCCATTGATTTCAATGGGGTTCTGAAATCCGGGCCGAACTTTCGGGAAGTTCGGATGTTCTGGCCGAACCGAACTTTGGAAAAGTTCGATCATCCCTAGTTGAGAGTAGAAAGATTAGAGCATGCCAGCTACTGAAATATTCAACTGCGACCAACTAAAGGCCAAATACCATCTTCGGCACTTGTCTCAGTGTCACCCATCATCAGTGAAAGTTTTATCTGATTTCAGCAGTGGCACAAAGTCACATGCGTGGCTAAATTGCGTAAATTTCCCCCGAAAAGTTCATCCAGATTCAAATCTCACACACTTGGCTGGCAGTTTCAGCTACTAAAAATGCAGCTCTATACTTTACATCTTGACATAATTTACAATCTTTAATCCTGGTTTGATATGATTAAGTGCTGGGCTGGACTCTGCAAAGAATTAAGAAACATTTAAGTGAAAACACATTCTGCATTTGGCTCTTCTGAGAGAGTTCAGAGCGGACTGTCCTGATACTGAAGATGAATAAAACTAATAAAAATTTTCCATGGAGGGTCAGGAGAGTCCCATGGTCTATGGGTCAGGTCATCTAGATGGATATCTCAATTATAGGTGGGGTCTGCTGGGCTGAGGCACTTCCTGACTTCTTAAATCTCTTGAGGATTATAATGATGAGATCTTCCAACAATGATTACGCCTACCTTGGGGTGTACATGCTCCTTCTTTTTTTATCTTAAACCTGTAGGGATGGTGTGAACCCCTTGTAATGACCACCACACATATGAAATGAAAGAACTTTCCACAGAGATCTCACTGCTGGAGTCCCTGAGAGATAGAAGAAACAATTATGTGGTTTTATTCGCCAACGCTGAAAAATCAGTTTTTGGGTGGACTGACCCTACCGAATGAATATTTCAAAATCATATCAACTGCTGCAATGCTTATGAATATTTAGCATGTTCCTTGTGCACAGGTCTTTAGACATTGTGTAGTATTGTCCTACCAGCCATGGGGGGCTAATAAGTGTTCTTTTGTTGTGTGAGATACAGTTAATTTCCATTATTATGGTATTCTTCACCTGAGAAATGAGCTGTGACGCGGCACAGTAACCATTTCCACTGCCTTGGCCATGAATGGTCACCTGATAATATCACATGTGATGTTTCTGCATTGGTTCTGAGTGATCACATGACTGAACACTGCCAGATTGCAGGTTAATAAGCACATAGTATCTAATTTACTTAGGGCCCTGGTCCCCTACCAGCATTTAGTAGTGGGAGCATCGATCTGTAAAGGGGCTGTATTGGCAATGATCTCTAACAGTCTCCAGGCCTCACTCCCTGCCTGTCTTACATGACAAATCTCTAATCTCCAACCACAGCATGCCCACAGTCCCTGACCGTCTCGGGGTATCATGTCTGCAGACTCTATCTCCAATGCATTATCTTCAGTCTCTGATCATCTCTTGTAGTATGTACAGTATGTAGTCTTCGACCATCTCCTATAGTATGTCTGCAGTGTCTGACCATCTCCTATCTTATGTCGGCAGTATCTGATTATCTCCTGTATTATGTCTGCAATATCTGATTATCTCCTGTATTACGTCTGCAGTCTCTGACCATCTACTGTATTATGTCTGCAGTCTCTGACCATCTACTGTATTATGTCTGCAGTCTCTGACCATCTCCTGTATTATGTCTGCAGTCTCTGACCATCTACTGTATTATGTCTGCAGTCTCTGATCATCTACTGTATTATGTTTGCAGTCTCTTGTAATATGTACAGTACAGGCATACCCCACTTTTAAGTACGCAATGGGACCGGAGCATGTATGTAAAACGAAAATGTACTTAAAGTGAAGCAATACCTTTTTTCACTTCTCAATGCATGTACTACATTCCAATAGTCATTTAGAGGCATAACTGATATAAATAATGCATTGATAACTAAAATAAACATAATATTAAAAAAAAAAAAACTGTGGATACAGGTGTGACCAAAAAAAAATACACAGTACAGGTAGCGTACGAGTACAGTACATTTGCTGTAATGTTTACAGTATTTACAATCACTTTCACAGTGCAATTACCTGTATGTTGGAGCCTGGCTGGCAGTAACTGGGACCTGGCTGGAGGTAACTTGGGCCTGGCTGGTGGTAACTCGGGCCTGGCTACTCCAGGCAGGAACGTGGCCTCTTCACTCGCAGCCTCGCAACTCCAGGTGGCAACTGTGGGATGGCTGGCAGGCAACTCGCGGATGGCTGGTGGTCAACTCCAAGCTGTCTGTGGGCTGACAACTAGTGACTGGCTACTGTACTCCGGGCAGGAACCTGGCCTCTCGCAACTCCAGACGGCAGCTCCGCCTCTTCCTGGGTATACTGCGGCTTCCGCGGCGCGGGAATGACGGAACGTCCGTACTTGCGAGGCACTTTACGTACACTCTCGGGGTATGTCCGTACTCGCGAGTGTACGTAAAGTGAGTGTACGTAAAACGGGGTATGCCTTGGACCATCTCTTATCGTTTGTCTGCAGTGTCTGACCATCTCCTATCTCACGTCGGCAGTATCTGATTATCTCCTGTATTATGTCTGCAGTCTCTGACCATCTACTGTATTATGTCTGCAGTCTCTGACCATCAACTGTATTATGTTTGCAGTCTCTGACCATCTCCTATAGTATGTCTAAAGTCTTTGACCATGTCCTGCAACATGTCTGCGGTCTCTGATTAACTTCTATATTATGTTGGCAGTCTCTGACCATCTCCTGCAGTACATCTGCAGTGCCAGACCATCTCCGGTAGTACTTTCCATGTCATTAAACATCTCTTGTAATAATTCCCCAGTCTCTAAGTATCTCCTACAACAGGGGTGTCAAACTCAATTTCATTGTGGTTCGCATCAGCATTATAGTTGCCCTCAAAGGGCCGGTTGTATCAGTGTAACAGGTGATCTAAGTCTCAAAAGGAGGACCACACACCATTGGTATCCTCCACAAGAAACTTTATTGGAGACTGCTCAGACAGAACATGGTCCTGCCATGCTGTTCTGTCTAAACAGTCACCAATAATATGGATGTGGTGTGCGACTCTTCTTTGTATATATCTACTAATAGATGCTGCGCTACCCTATGTCCACACCTGCGGGTGAGTGCACACCCTGTTGGGGGCGCGCAAGTTGTTTTGCAGTGGATTATTTGCATGCACATGGAGCACTTTGGTTTGGAATCCTGTGGATGAAAATTCATTCACTTTTTTGACTGGGAGCATACTTGATTTTAAGTTTGTGGACTGTTATTTATTTTAATAATAATTTCTAGTTTTTCCTAGCACTATAGCACTTTAATTTTGTTATTCACAAAAGGTGCATAGATAAAAGGTAGCACAGCATCTATTAGTAGGTTTATGCACATGGGTTAATACACCATTAAGCTGCAGCAACCCAAATTTTGCTATATTTTTTCTCATTTTCTTTTCTTTTTTTTGAAGTAGAAATATTTATTATTTCAGATCTGGTTACACGGTAGCAACAAAAATCCAGGGTTCTTTTTTGGTCAGTGATACTTTCTTACATAGTTACATAGCTAGTGAGGTTGAAAAAGACACAAGTCCATCTGGCTCAACCAATAAAAAAAAAAAAAACAGTAATGAAAACCCAACCATACAATCCCATATACACAATCCTATACCTGCTGTTTATCCAGAGGAAAGCGGAAAAACCCCAGCAAAGCACGATCCAATTTGCTACAGCAGGGAGGAAAAAATTCCTTCCTGATCCCCCGAGAGGCAATCTGATATTCCCTGGATCACCTTTACCTATAAATATTAGTACCCAGTTATATTAAGTCCACCCAGGAAAAAATCCAGGCCTTTTTTAAAGCAATCTAGTGAGCTAACCAGAACCAGCTCTGGAGGGAGTCTATTCCACATTTTTGCAGCTCTTACGGTGAAGAAACCTTTTCATATTTGGAGACGAAATCTGTTTTCCTCTAGACGTAGAGTGCCCCCTTGTCCTCTGTATTGACCTTAAAGTGAACAACTCAACACCAATTTCACTATATGGACCCCTTATGTATATCATGTTGATCATATCCCCCCTTAATCTCCTCTTCTCAAGAGAGAATAAATTCAGTTCCTCTAATCTTTCCTCATAGCTGAGCTCCTCCATGCCTCTTATCAGTTTGGTTGCTCTTCCCTGCACTTTCTCCAGTTCCCCGATATCCTTTTTAAGAAATGGTGCCCAAAACTGAACTGCATATTTCAGATGAGGTCTTACTAATGATTTGTACAGGGGCAAAATTATATCTCTCTCTGGAGTCCATGCCTCTATTATTACAAGAAAGGACTTTGCTTGCTTTGGAAACCGCAGCTTGGCATTGCATGCTATTATTAAGCTTATGATCTACCAGAACCCCCAGATCCTTCTCCACTATGGATTTCCCCAGTTCTTCTCCCGCTAGTATGTATGATGCATGCATATTCTTAGCCCCCAAGTGCATAACATTTTACATTTATCAACATTAAACCTCATTTTCCACATAGTTGCCCAATGAAACAGTTCATTGAGGTTGGCTTGTAAGTTGGAGACGTCCTGTAAAGAAGTTTTTAGACTGCAAAGCTTGGTGTCATCTGCAAAGACTGAAATGGTACTTTTAATCCCAGACCCTATATCATTTATAAAGATAATAAAAGGTAAGGGTCCCAACACTGAACCTTGGGGTACACCACTGATAACCTTAGACCATTCAGAGTAAGAATCATTAACCACTACTCTCTATCTTCTAGCCAGTTTTCTATCCATTTACAATCTGATCTTTCCCAGCCTGTATACTTTACCTTACACATTAGCCATGTGTGGGGAACTGTGTCAAATGCTTTTGCAAAATCCAAGTATACTCCATACACAGCCATCCCACTATCCAAAGTTTTACTTACCTCCTCATAAAAAGAAATCAGGTTTGTTTGACAACTTCTGTCTTTCATGAATCCATGCTGTCTGTTGCCTAAAATATTTTTTTCCAGCAAGAACTCATCCATGTGATCTTTTATTAAACTCTCCAATATCTTCCCGACTATAGAAGTTAAACTAACAGGTCTATAGTTACTTGGCAAAGACTTTGATCCCTTTTTAAAGATAGGCACTACATTGGCCCTACGCCATTACAGTGGTACTATTCCAGTCCTAACGAGTCCCTAAACATTAGAAACAAAGGCTTTGAAATTACAGCGCTCAATTCTTTTAGGATGCGTGGGTGGATGCCATCTGGTCCAGGCGCTTTATCCCCCTTTATTCTGTCTAAATTTTTCTTGACCATATATGGACCATTTCTCCAACGGTCATGTTTGATGTGATCATATTCTCAGACATAGCTCAAAGCTAAATAACCAACAAGTACCATGGCAATCCCTCCAATGCCACCCTTTTTCACATTGATGTATTTGTAAAATATTGATCATAATCCCTTCTCAAACACCGGCCAAAGTTCCATTTGGCAAGCCAGTTGGGCAGCTCACCAATCCTAACATCCAGCAGTCACTTCTCAGCCAAAGGTGCCAGCTTTTTAGCCATTTTGATGTTCGGAATGACACTGAGGAGGAGCGCTTTTCAAATTTTTGACACTTTTCACGAGTGATACTTAAACACATATTTGACCCTCCTTTTCAACTGGCATAGAATTGTATTATTCTCATAATAATTATAAGCAGATATCCAGAGCTTCCCCCCACTTACATGACATGTCAAAAGTCCCCCTTGCTGTCCCCATGGGAGGAGCGGGTCCACCTGTACATCGGCGTCATGCCGCACCCCCAGCGTGGTGCGTCAGTGTTGTCACTGACGTCACCGCGCTGTGTGCGTGCCTACACATCTACGGGTCGGAGAGGTCCGCCCCCAGCGCTCCTCTCCTCCACGAGATCACAGACGCTGCTAGTCTGATTGATCTCTGCACACCCGCTGCATGACGCTAGGGTCCCACCTGTGCTCCTAGTCTCGGGTCCAAATGGTAGGTCAGTTGCCTTGTTCTCACTATCTTGTCCGCACTACTTTCTCCTTGCATCCACTTTTCTCAGGGCGGCTTTTCTATACCCTCCACTCACGATCTCATCTCTCCCTCACCCCACCTCGGCACTTACCTGACACACTGTCACCCACCTTTTCTTTCTTTTCCATTATGTCTTCTCTTTTCTTGTTCACTCTTGGTCATCTTGGCAGCACTATTCCTTTTTACACTGGCCCTCTCCATCTCATACACATTTGTTTAGCAATTTATCGGTTGCAATTTGCTACCGTCTCACTACTATTTACACTTTTACACATGACAGATGGAAAGGTGCTTTTGTTATTTGCACATTAATTACTCACCCACCATGGACCCCTTACATTGGCTGTCACTACATTGGGACCCTTCAGCTCCCGGGCCAGACACGCACACCGCTGCAACACAGGAGTCCATTTTCTCCACTCAAGTCCCATTGAGTTGTGAGTATTCCATACTCCGTCAAGTTCTCACTACTTGATTGAATTTTGCAATTAAAACTACAATGCTATTGCATATTTTAACAACAGTGTTCTTTTATAGATATACTTCGAATTATTGATCTCTGAGGAAGGGAGATGTTACTCCCGAAACGCGTCAGATCACGATGATATATACTATTTTTACTGTTATGTCAACTCAGCACATTATTTATGTCTTATCTGTAATTAAGTGGTTACATCAAGATGTTTTTCAATATATTATTCAATTTGCCTGTGTTGTACAATATTGTAACTATAGCCTTTGAGCTACGTCATGTGCCACGGAGCACATGTTTTGTATTTGTATTTTTACAACCTGTGCATACTTTGCAATAAAACAAATTATTGCTTTTACTAATTGTGTACTTAATTCCTCTCCAGCCTCCAAGCAAACCTCACACAAAGTCCCGCGGGCCAATTTTTCTTGTTTGTATGTCAAAAGTCCCCTACCATCAAAATTCGAGAGTCTCCCACCCTCCATTAAATCACACTGCACCTCCCCCCCCTTACCTTTTGCTGCTATTGGGAAGAAGCTAGGGGCAGAGCTGAGAAGCAAAATGTGCACAGTCTTGAGGAGGACCAAAGGAGGGCTGGAGTCAGCTGCCAGAGTCTGCTGAATGCTGAGATCAGAGGAGGCGGAGACAAGGACATGCTGCACAAAGAGGCGCAGGATCTGTAGTAGGAGTTCTGTCCTCTCTGTTGCTGACTGCAGCAAGGTGGGGGCGGAGACGAGGGGGGTACTGCAACTGCAGGAGAGGTGTGAAGGCCACAAAAAAAAGGCCTGGTGGACCAGATTCAGCTCACGGCCTTGTGATTGACATATGTGTCCTATACCATAGCATATCTGATATCATAGCAGATTCTAACCATTGCCTGTAGAATGTCCCCAGTTTTTAATCTTCAGTAGTATGACCCCAGTCACTGGCCATCTCTTCTAGTATGTCTACAGTTTCTAGCCATGTCCTTTAGAGGGTCCCCAGCAAGGCTGGCCCAAGACATTGTGCTGCCTGGGTCCAAGAATGAAATTCTGCCCCCCCAAAAAAAAAATCACGCCCAACAAAAGACCCCCAAATCCATTATTTTATATAAATATAAAATTTTGAAAATATTATAGATACTGTTATCTTCTTCCGTAACTCACCACCAGACCAGTTCACAAAACACCCAATGTCTGTCCTCAGGCCTCCTGTCACTCCTGTGTCTGCCGTGCCCACTGCCCTAGAAGATCCAGCCTGCCCTGCATGAGATGGAGTGCGCTGATGTCTGAGGTTATTGCGCACACCACGATCACATGAGGGACGTTCCCCAGGAGAGACACTCCGCCTCCTCATACTTATCAGTTTGCACTATTGGCGGCAGTATGAGATGGAAAAATGCTGCCTATAACGTGCTGCAAACTAATGACACACAAAACTGCTGGAAAGAAAATCTTGGAGTCAATTTGCAGCCCCTCTCCAAGTTCTGCCTGGGTTCAATGGACCCAGCGAGACCCATGGTAGGGCCGGCCCTGGTCCCCAGTCTTTAACCACCTCATCTAGTAAATCTGCAGTCTCTGTATAGGTCCTGAACTATTTCTGCAGTCTTTAAAACCCTTCTGTGGTTTGGCATATACTGAATATTTTAACCACTTGCCGACCGCCGCAAGTACATATACTGCGGCGGTCAGCCCCTCACAGGCAAAGTGACGTATGGGTACGTCACTAGCCTGTAAGGGCTCTGGGGAGCGCGCGCCGCCAGAGGCGCGTTTCAGCTCCCACGCGGTCACGGACTCCCCCGCGCGTGTGACCGGCGGACCCGATGTCCGCCGGTCACTCGCGATCGTCGGGTGGAGAGGGAGAAAGGCAGGCGGCTAATGTAAACAAGCCGCCTGTCATTCTCCCCTGTGTAGAAACAGTGATCATATGGTTCTACTATGTAGGACCGTTGATCACTGTTCCTACAGCTCAAGCCACAGCCAATCACAGTTAGAATCACGCCCCTAGGGACACAAACCACCCCTCCCTCTCCAAAAAAGTTAACCCCTTCACTACCAGTGTAATTTTACAGTAACAGTGCATATGTATAGCACTGATTACTGTAGAAATGTCACTGGTAACCCCAAAAGTGTCAAAAATGTCAGTCAAGGGTCCGATCTGTCCGCCCTAACCTAGTCCCGCAAAGAAATTCGCAGGTCGCTGCCATTACGCGTTAAAAAAAAAAAAAAACAATAAAAATGACAAAAATCTTTCCCTTTGTTAGTAAACGCGATAACTTTTGCGCAAACCAATCAAAATACGCTTTTTGTGATTTTTTTTTTTTACCAAACATATGTAGCATAAAACAAATTGGCCGAAAATGTTAAAAAATTTTGATTTTTAATTTTTTTTGGGGGGAATTTCATATAAAAAAATGTGAAAAATATTGTTTTTTTTTTTTGCAAAATTGTCGCTCTTTTTTTGTTTATAGTGCATGATTAAAAAATCACACAGGTGATCAAATACCACCAAAAGAAAGCTCTGTTTGTGGGAAAAAAAGGACGTCAAATTAGTTTAGGTACAGCGTTGCACGACCGCGCAATTGTCCGTTACAGTCACGCAGTGCCGAATCGCAAAATACCCCCTGGTCAGGAAGG
This sequence comes from Pelophylax lessonae, assembly GCF_965119305.1. NCBI lineage: Eukaryota > Metazoa > Chordata > Amphibia > Anura > Ranidae > Pelophylax > Pelophylax lessonae. Next base: position 45,251,333 of record NC_138779.1, on the reverse strand, counting down.
AGGTAAAATCTTCCGGGGCTTAAGTGGTTAAGGTGCGATTTTTGGTAAATAAAAAAAGAACAATCCCCTCAGGTGAACTATATACGTAACACTACACAGACTCCAGTAAACCTCTCGGCTGGGGTTCAGCAGTTTTAGAATTTGCGGTTTTGTTATTTGTGTAACATTTTGAACATATCCATTCATAAGATGGTCCCACACGGTTCATCATTTATCAGCTGGTTTATTTTAAGTGGTATTGATATGATAGATCTTGCAGTCTCTTGTTCATATTGTGAATTGTACCGATCCTTCTCTGCAAGGGGCCGGAGAGAAATCATGGTGACATTACAGAAATCAGTTCCAGGACAGCAATTTACTATCAGTAATTGTAATGTTTCCCATACTTGGAGACAGCATTGAGAGACATTCATCTTCTGTCTAATATACATGGTTGTGGTCGGGAAACCTCCAGGTCCAAGTAATGTTTCATACAACATAAGAGGAACATCAAAAGTATTTTGTCCCAAAATAGAACAGAAGACAGTTGGTTCATTCTTCAGATGAAAACAAACAAATCCATAAACAGCAAATATTCAGAAGAGAATGGAGGGAAGATTTAAGGACATGGTTGTCCTTACAGATGATATAGATGGTGTCTCGGAACTAAAAACATACATCATGGGGAGGCAAAAGGAGACAATGTCTGGAAAGAATTATATACTTATTTATACACCCCTTACATATCCCCCATATAGCATTTACTCCTCTAGGAAATGTGTCCACCAAATAAATATATACTATATGGAACAAAATAAGTTGACCCCCCCTAAACGTACCAACATGGTACCATTATTGCAACTTCATACAAAGAGTGCATTTCCAGTCTGGTAACAATTTGGGGAAGGACCTTTTCAGTTCCAGCAGGATTGTGCCCCTCAGTACAAATCCAGCTCTATATGGATATGATTTGGCCAGTTTCATGTGGAAGCAGGGCAGCCATCAGAAATTTTGGGGCCCCTTACACAGCTTTAGGCCTGGGCCCCTCCGGGCCTGACCACCAACATAACGCCCTCTGGCCACCCCACTGAATCCGCCCACTGGACATCCCACCGAGTTCTTCAGTGCACCCACTCTTAAAACTTAATAAATTAAAACTAATCCAATCCATCAGAGACATCCCCATGTATTCAGCAAAGAGACATCTCAATCCAATAAAGAGATGGCCTCATATATTCAGCAAAGAGACATCCTAATCCATCATAGAGACGACCTCATATATTCAACAAAGAGACATCCCAATCCAATAAAAAGACAGCCTCATATATTCAGCAAAGAGACATCCTAATCCATCAAAGAGACGACCTCATATATTCAACAAAGAGACATCCCAATCCAATAAAGAGACGGCCTCATATATTCAGCAAAGAGACATCCTAATCCATCAAAGAGACAACCTCATATATTCAACAAAGAGACATCCCAATCCAATAAAGAGATGGCCTCATATATTCAGCAAAGAGACATCCTAATCCATCAAAGAGACAACCTCATATTCAACAAAGAGACATCCCAATCCAATAAAGAGATGGCCTCATATATTCAGCAAAGAGACATCCTAATCCATCAAAGAGACAACCTCATATATTCAACAAAGAGACATCCCAATCCAATAAAGAGATGGCCTCATATATTCAGCAAAGAGACATCCTAATCCATCAAAGAGACAACCTCATATATTCAACAAAGAGACATCCCAATCCAATAAAGAGACGGCCTCATATATTCTGCAAAGAGACATCCTAATCCATCAAAGAGACGACCTCATATATTCAACAAAGAGACATCCCAATCCAATAAAGAGACGGCCTCATATATTCAGCAAAGAGATATCCTAATCCATCAAAGAGACGACCTCATATATTCAACAAAGAGACATCCCAATCCAATAAAGAGACAGCATTGTATATTCAGTAAAGACACATCCCAATCTAGTAAAATGACAGCCTCATATATTCATCAAAGAGATACCCCAATCCAGCAAAAAGACAGCCTCATATTTTACTTCTGCAGCAATAACTCGGTCTCGTTGGTTGGGGCCTGGGCCCTTTGGAATGCCCGGGCCCCCAACATGTGTATGGGCTGCCCTGTGTGGAAGAACTTGAGTGCCCTACACAGAGTCCTGACCTCAACCCTATTGAACAGCTTTGGATTGAATTGGAATGGCAATTGTGAGCCCGATCTTCTCATCCAACATCAGTACCTGAGCTCACAGATGGTCACAAAAATCTCCAAAAACTCCAAAATCTAGTGTGTGTAAAAAAGAGGGGGCTCCATATTGATGCCCATGGTTTTGGAATGTGCTGTTCAACAAGATCACTTAGTTATATGCAGTACTGTGCAAAGGTTTTAGGCAGGTGTGAAGAAATATATAATTTCATTGTTTATTTTCATCAATTTACAGAATGCAAAGTGAGGAAACAGAAGAAAATCTAAATCAAGTAAGTACTTGGTGTGACTACCCTTTGGACTACGGAGGAAAGCTGCATTGGAGAATATTATCCGCGATTGGATTGGGCCCCTTGGTGTGGCAGGACACGCCGGGAGATGTTGTATGGGGTTTGGATCTCGGCACAAGCTTGTTTATTGCAGTAAATTTTGCCTTATGCCTTGCACCTGCTTCCAGGGTTGACACTTGTTTGGACTGGGATGGGCGTTGTTACTCACTGGCGTTTGGGCGGTCAATGGGGAGCCTGACCGTGGCTCAGGTTTAGGTCGATGTGAGGAGTCCCGTTTTGTGGTCTGGACTGGAGGTTTTCTGGATGGTTCAACATTGGGAGTTGGAAGTTGAATTGTGGGGGGTATTGATGTGGTAATGAGTTTTACTTGGATACTGTAGGTATTAGGCGGTGGTGTTGGTGTTCAGGCTGGTTTTTCAGAGAGCCCTGCAGGTTTGTGGGGCCACACAAACATAAGGTGTCATGTTTGTGCGGTGGTGGCGGGGTACAAGGTCCTGGTAGGTTAGTATGGTGCAAACTTATACTTGGTAGGGACCCGTCTGAGGTACGGCTCCCAGATGGTGCAAAACTTATACTTGGTAGGGACCCGTCTGAGGTACGGCTCCCAGATGGTGCAAAACTTATACTTGGTAGGGACCCGTCTGAGGTACGGCTCCCTGATGATGCAAACTTATACTTGGTAGGGACCCGTCTGAGGTACGGCTCCCAGATGGTGCAAAACTTATACTTGGTAGGGACCCGTCTGAGGTACGGCTCCCTGATGATGCAAACTTATACTTGGTAGGGACCCGTCTGAGGTACGGCTCCCTGATGATGCAAACTTATACTTGGTAGGGACCCGTCTGACGTACGGCTCCCAGATGGTGCAAACTTATATTTGGTAGGGACCCGTCTGAGGTACGGCTCCCTGATGATGCAAACTTATACTTGGTAGGGACCCGTCTGAGGTACGGCTCCCAGATGGTGCAAACTTATACTTGGTAGGGACCCGTCTGAGGTACGGCTCCCAGATGGTGCAAACTTATACTTGGTAGGGACCTGTCTGAGGTACGGCTCCCTGATGTGGCAAACTTATACTTGGTAGGGACCCGTCTGAGGTACGGCTCCCTGATGATGCAAACTTATACTTGGTAGGGACCCGTCTGAGGTACGGCTCCCAGATGGTGCAAAACTTATACTTGGTAGGGACCCGTCTGAGGTACGGCTCCCTGATGATGCAAACTTATGCTTGGTAGGGACCTGTCTGAGGTACGGCTCCCAGTAGTTGGTATGTTGGTACCTGCGACTGATTGTCTCCGAGCCGGTGCTGTGGCGGCTGGAGGCCTAATTAAGTCGGACGCAGGTACCTCCTTCTTTGATGCCTACCGGGACCTTGAGGCTCCAGTAAAAAACTGGGTTTAACGTGTTATTTACCTGTTATGTATACAGTTTGTTAATAAAAGGCTGCTATGGCCATTTAACTCCAACCTTTGGTCATGTGGTTATTTATAATGGAGGAGGAGAGTGATGGTCAGAGCAGAATGGAGAAAAATCATCTTTAATCCCCTAGTCATGGCATCCCAGGGTTCAATGTTGAGTTGGCCCACCCTTTGCAGCTATAACAGCTTCAACTCTTCTGGGGAGGCTGTCCACAAGGTTTAGGCCCCTTTCACACTTGTATGACTCCAAAGTGTGCCGACTTTGGAGTGCAACTTCCGTGCAACTTTGATGTAACTTTGCATGGGTGCAACTTGGATACAACTTTGGCTTTGACCAGTTTTAATGGACCGCTATTGCACACAAGTTGCATTGTATAACATTCAGGTATGACTTTCATGCAGCTTCTGAGGGTTAACATTGAAGTCTTTGGCCCTTAAATTGCATTAAAGTTGGACCAAAGTAGTGCATGAACTATTTTGAAGTTACGCACGTATGAATGGGTATCATTGGAAAACATGGGGAATGACATGTCGTGCAACTCTGATGTTCAAAATTGCATGACAAGTTGCACAAGTGTGAAAGGGGCCTTAGGAGTATTTCTTTCGGGAATGTTTGACCATTCTTCCAGAAGCACATTTCTGATGTTGGATGAGAAGGCCTGGCTTACAGACTCCACTCTAATTCATCCCTATCGGGTTAAGGTGCAGGCCAGTCAAGTTCCTCCACCCCAAATTAGCTCATCCATGTCTTTATGGACCTTGCTCACTTACAGGACATGTGATATAAAACTAAATTATTTATCCGTGCTAAGAAGTTTTTACATCCACCAATCAAATCCAACCATGTCTGAGAAAAATTTATATCACTGGTGGTACAGAATACAGACAGAGAGGAAGTTACTTAGCAAAGTCTTCAGGAAGTGCACTAAGGCCTCGTTTCCACTGAGTGGATCGGTTCGGGTCGGTTGGGTACGGTCTGCTAATTTGAGTGTTTCCATTATGAAAGTGGCCCATACAACCGAACCAAACCGCACCATTCCTGGTCCTCCTTCAGATGTAGGGCCATAGGAAATGGTACGGTGCGGTTAGGGCGGAGCTACTGGCGTCACACGATCCATTCCACTGATTGGCGGACAGGAAAACTTCAATGCTCACGTCAAATGAAAGAGCAAAACAAACACCTCATTTGGTGTAAACCCCGCATGGTCCCTGGCGGGCCGACCTGCAGTGGAAACGCTCACCTGAATAGACCGGACCATTCTAACCCTTCCAAACTGTACCGACTCAAACCGTTCCGCTCATTGGAAACGAGGCATAAGTGACCCTGTGAGGAGGTCCTTGGATTCTGGCTGCAGTGGATTACAAGATTAAACTACATTGAGGGGAGATTCTGATTTTGACACATTTGCAGTGTTTGCTGGATAATAATATTATCTCACTAGTCTATTCTGTTATTGAGTACGACTAAAAAACAGAATGCAGTAACCCCCAGCAGCCAATCACCATTCATCATAAAGACAAATGACTTCAGAAAAGTAAAATCTGGTTGCTATGGATCACTGCACATTATTCTGCAGCTTTTTTCTTTGCACAGTCTTATTAAATTGACCTGAGAAAATATAGTGTGTGGTTAGAGACGTCTGAAAGGCTTTGATGGTTCCCAGAAGAAGTGGTGTGTCCACATTCACACGTTCTCTTGAGATTCAGCTCGCCGCTGTCCTGTAATTGGTTCCGTTCTTTCGTGGTGAATCATGAAACCACAATCCCAGCGCTCCCGGAATAGAGGTTAAGAAATTCATGTGAGGTTTATGGTATTTGTGAAGGGCGGGTCACCTCTACACGGATGACCTTTTTATGATGTGACCGCATCACTGTCACTGCGGTGTCACCCCGTGTCTTCACAACATGTTCCCAGGCTGGTGATGGTGGATCCTGTATCCTAATGCAAGCTTTATTAGTAAAGGACATTTGCTTCAGAAGTGAATCTGTACTCACTACAAAAACTTAATAAAGGATTCCAAATTCATTTAACATCTTCAACAAGAAGACAAGCATCAGAGGTGCACAGGAGAGGCTTTTCTGACAGATAAAGTATACAGCAGGACCTTCATGACATTGCACCTTGGATGGATCAAATCTCGGCAGGTTCAGCGGGGACTGATCAAAATTCAATCCATCTATGGGCAGGCTGAATGTACCCAAGCTGATCCATCCATTGACTTGGGTACAACCAGCATGCTGGATTTTTTACATGTGATTACTGCCAGCGGCTGCAGCTGCTAGCAGTAATCAGTGTGTTCTGCCGGCCAGGAAGGCTCCCCACTGACAGAACACAATACCGCTGCGGGAGGGATTCCTGACTGTGTTGATGGAAGAATCAGGCAATTTTCAGAAGTTCCGCCGCTGGTGTCAGTAGTTTTTTATTTTTGTTATTTTATTTTTATTATTTTTACCATTTTTATTTAAATGCTTCCTGCCCACGGTATAGTGAAATGACGGGCAGGCGGGAGCACTCTCATTGTGGGAGGACGTCATTTGACGTCCTCCCATTCTGGCTGCCTATCGGTGTCTATCAGTGCTGCCAATCAGTGCCATCAGTGATGCCTGTCAGTGCCCATCAGTGCTGCCTTTCAGTACCCATCAGTGATGCCTGTCAGTGCCTATTAGTGCCTACTCATCAGTGCAGCCTATCAGTGCAGTCTGTCAGTGCCCATCAGTGCATCCTCATCAGTGCTGCCTATCAGTGTGGTCTGTCAGTGCCCATCAGTGCCACCCATCAGTGCCCATCAGTGCTGCCTATTAGTGGCCATAAATGCTGCCTATCAGTGCCCATCAGTGCTGCATATCAGTGGCCATAAATGCTGCCTATCAGTGCCCATCAGTGCTGCCTATCAGTGCCCATCAGGGCTGCATATCAGTGGCCATAAATGCTGCCAATCAGTGCCCATCAGTGCTGCATATCAGTGCCATCAGTGATGCCTGTCAGTGCCCATCAGTGCTGCCTTTTAGTACCCATCAGTGATGCCTGTCAGTGCCTATTAGTGCCTACTCATCAGTGCAGCCTATCAGTGCAGTCTGTCAGTGCCCGTCAGTGCTGCCTATCAGTGTGGTCTGTCAGTGCCCATCAGTGCCACCCATCAGTGCCCATCAGTGCTGCCTATCAGTGGCCATAAATGCTGCCTATCAGTGCCCATCAGTGCTGCATATCAGTGGCCATAAATGCTGCCTATCAGTGCCCATCAGTGCTGCCTATCAGTGCCCATCAGGGCTGCATATCAGTGGCCATAAATGCTGCCAATCAGTGCCCATCTGTGCTGCATATCAGTGCCTCCTCATCAGTACCCATCAGTGCTGCCACATCAGTGGCCATCAGTATAGATTTATTACTGCAGCCTATCAGTGCCCATCAGTGCCGCCTCATCAGCACACATCATTGAAGGAGAAAAAATCCTTATTTACAAAATGTTCTAACAGAAACTAAGAAAAAAATAAAAATAAAATAATAATAATCAAACCCAGTGGTAATTAAAGATTAGCAAACGAAAGTTCTATCTGTCTCAAAAAGGGGGTGAAAGTGCCCCGTAGGCATGTGATAATGTATTAATTAATTTTTTTTTTTACAATTTTATTTTTTAATAATTTTTACAGAGTTTAAGGAGCCCTGTTGGGCAGCTTGGCTGAAATAGCAGGGGTCTAAGACGTTTAACCTTTGAGAAGGAGAAAGGGGATTGAGGACACAGCCCTCTATCTCCATCTCTGCAGCCTCAGCTGCACAAAATGAATGGACAGGAATAGCTCTATACAGAGCGTCCCATTCATTCACAAACTGAAGCACAGTAACTGCGGTTCACTGACTTTATTCATTAGGAGAAGGAAGGAGCCGGTAAATTATAGATTTACCGGCCCCTTCCCCACTCTCCATTCTGAAGCATCCCCTGCAGCAGCAGGCGGGAGAGAGGAGGGGGAACCCAACAGCAATAGGGGGAAGATGAGGGGGGGCGGTGGCAGAGGAGCCCATTCAAAGCAGGAGGTGGATAGAAGGGGCAGTGGGCGGCATGTAGAGGAACCGATCCTCTTCTTTTTCCTCCTGCAGTCACTGAAAGTCTGTATGGGGGAAAATAGAGGGGATGGGTTTCTCTTTATGTTGCCCCCGCAGCCTCTCCTATCCAGGTATACAGGGGGCCGAAAATGGGGCCAGGTTGCAATTTTGACCCCTGTACGTATGCCCCTGTTTCTATGTCATGGAAAGTAGGATGGGAGGAAGGGGTTGAGTAGTTTATCAAAAGACAGCTGGACAGGGCTGATACCGCTTGCTCCACTAAAATGCTGTTTGTTGTCAGTGAGTTAAGCGCATTTATGACAGATCCACGGATATTTTTCTGTACTTGCAAGGTCTTTAAAGTGGAGTTCGAGGCAAAAAGACAACTCAGTCTCTTAGCCTTTTTCCATTTTTTCTTTGGGACTTCCATCCTATTTGGCAGCGTAGCCACGACCCGACGCGTTTCATCACAGGGGGTGGTTGCACGGCTCGGCAACTGAGTTTAAATATCCTCCTCCTCCTCATTGTAATCCCTTTTCAGACAGATAACTAGACCCCAATATACCTGATTACTAGACCATAATAAACCTGCTAGCAGCGGAATATCCGTCTATGCAATTAACCCTTCTTTTGCCATACAAGGATGCAATTGACTATTTTGTCAATGTTTTGGCTAGATCCTACGAAACAAATTTGTTATAAATTGCTTACTTCCAATGCGTTTTATATCAGCACATAAGCGTTTTTTGCCAGTCAAGAGAATGAATGGCAACCCCATGTGGTGACTGTTATTCTTAAGGGAAAGGAACCTGCACAAACACTGTGGTAGAGGACATGTGGTGTACATTTTCACATTTATAAGAAGTGAAACACTACTCTTTCACACTTTATTTTTATTCAATATGGACTCTTTTTCCATTCACTGTTTTTTCTTCGAAATAATATTTTTGTATTTGTGTGCTACTGTGGACTATTATTCCTAATATTTCACATTTTTTTGTATTGTATTTTAATTTATGAAGTAGCGGCACATGGTGGTAGAGAATAGCAATTCAATTTCAAAAGGTGCCTTGCACTTATGGACAAATGGAAATGTGCTGTATTTCATATTCAAAATTATTTAACATTATTACAGTTATTATATGTGTGTAATATAAATAGACTGCGTGAAATAGCTGCTGCTAACAAAAGGTGCATGTGTCTTTAAATATGAAAAAAACAAAGGCGTCAGCTTATAAATGATCAAAGTGCCCAGTGCTATCAAGTGACTCAGTGCAGTTAGGTACAAACACAGGTCCACAACATATATCCTTCAATAAGTGCCACGGTGCAATCAAATGTCCACAAATAAAGTCCTTCCAATGTGGTAAAAAGTGCTGCGGTGCTCCAAATCATTTGTGCTTGATAACCCGTGCTCCCCTGTGGTATTCCTACTCATCAGAACAACTTGGATAAGGGTCTGTGTATCAAATTGCCAGTATCCTATAATGGATATCTCCTGGCGGTTTGAAGTGGAAAACAACTGTGCTGGGCTATCAAGCCCTTTTCCTCTCATGTGTTCCTCCTCAAAAGTATATAAACAGGGGACTCGTCATGGTGAAATATGTACAATAAATTTATTTCATAAATAAAATCCACTTACATTAAAAATACTTTAATCCAGAGCTACGGAAGACGCCTAGTGGGAGGACGAAACGCGTCTAGAAAGGCACAGTGTAATACGTCACTTCCGGCCGGTGGAACCTACGCGGAGGATGGCCGCAATCAACGAGCCGTATCGCTGGATTAAAGTATTTTTAATGTAAGTGGATTTTATTTATGAAATAAATTTATTGTATGTATTTCACCATGGCGAGTCCCCTGTTTGATTTGGAGCACCGCAGCACTTTTTACCACATTGGAAGGGCTTTATTTGTGGACATTTGATTGCACTGTGGCACTTATTGAAGGATATATATTGTGGACCTGTGTTTGCACCTAACTGCACTGAGTCACTTGATAGCACTGGGCACTTTGAGATGTATTAGCAGCGCTGACACCTTTGTTTTTTCAGAGGATATCAATGGTTTATTGAGGACATTTGTATGAGTGCTATTCACTTATTTATATTATTGGTGTACTGGTATAATTAGGGGCCTCCTCACACCTTTCCGTTTAGGTGTGAAACATTCCTATAGGTGACTGGTAAAAAATCCATATCACGCACTGCGCTGGGCTCTTTCCTGTAATATATGGACTGTATGGATCCTGTACTTGTTTCATTGTAGCCTCCAGCTGATGTCTCTGCTAACACTTATTGTAAAGTTCTGGTTTTCATTGCAGACTGAGTCCTACCCAGGGGAGCCATGAAATCGCAGAGCGAGCATGCACTGTATGCCTAATACTATAGCCAGGCAACAGCTCAGATAATGTTCTGCGTGATTTTCCTAATCGCCAAGATTTCCGATCAGATATTTATCGAGTGCCTCCTGTATCACGTCTAGGACTACTCACATACAATCCAATCTCTCCGTTATCTATTTTTTTTTTCTAACTGATGGAGTTCTCAGTATTTAGCAGAGTTCCCAAACTAGATAGAATTCACATTATTTCTGTGCAAAGCCCAATCCTCAGTGTGTACTTCTATAATTAACTGCCACTTAGCAGCAGCATGCAAAGCAGGGGAGGGTTGGGGGCAATGTAAGTGACATGGGGAGGGTTGGGGGCAATGTAAGTGACTTGCTTATAACATAATAAAATAAGTATTCGATGTTAAACATAACTGTCCACAAAAAGGGGCACTCTTCTTTGTATTGCCTTTTGCATAAATAACAGCCCCCCCCCCCCCATCCTCCCCCATCCTCCCCGTGGGCTCCTCTGAAATTTTCTTTCAGAAGTCCATAAGAAGGTGATCTGCACTGCTACAAAGTGATGAGTTGTGCAAGTCTCCTTCCACATGGGGCGGGCTCCATTGGGGAGAACGCAGGCAGGGAGTCTGTGGGGAATCTGTCTCTTATCCCCGCCGAGCAGGTGGATGACCGTTCCATGTCCGTTGCGCTTACGTAGAGTTGACACAGACACAGCCACTCTCCTCTATGGGCAGTCGGATGTAAATGGACCGTCAGTCCATTTACACCTGACTGCTATCTGATCCTCCAGATGGATGGGGAACAGGTCTGTTTTTAGTGTATAGAATCGGACCGGATGTCAGTGGCTGTAAATGGACCATTGTCCATTGACACCCACCATGCCAAAAGAGGAGACTGGAGGGTGCGATTGGGTCCGCCTGCAAAACTAACAGGCAAACGAGCGATCTGCCCATGTGAAAGAGCCCTAAATCTCAAGGCTGATTGGGCAGCTCCCTTATATGTACTCTGAGACCCCCATTCTGCTATTAGATTTTTGAACCCTTGTGTTGGGGGGGGGGGGGGTCCAGTGGTCTTGGATTCCTTACTATGCCTTCCCTAGTCCCATTGTTCCTTTTTTACTCTCTTACCTAATTTCCCTGGCCCACCACCCCCTCCCAATTTTTCCATTATTCCCCTTTACGTACTCTCACCTTTTTCCCTCTACCTATCCCCTCCCAACACAACTTTCCTTTCTCCTCCTCATCTCTCTCTCACTTCTATCCTCAAGACTTGGTAGAATTCTTTACACCTCCCTTCACCACACCTGGCGTCTATAGCTTTTCTTTTTAGGGATGTAAGTTAATTTTGCACTCACTTCTATAACCCAATAAATCACCTAACCTCTAGAACACCACTTTAAGCTCCTCACCCCCCCCCCCTCCACCCAGTTTCATTTTATCTCATGTATTCGGTTGACATATCAGGCCGTTTCTTGTGGTTCCTCACACTCAGAAAAATTGTAGAAGATAATTTCCTATTCCAATTGCTATTACCTTGTACATGCGGTCCCCGGGTTACAAACAAGATAGGGTCTGTAGGTTTTGTTCTTAAGTCGAATTTGTTTGTAGGTCGGAACAGGTAAATTTTCTAAGTTTCGCTCCAGCCAAAAGAATAATTTTTACCTTTTTTGAATTGCTGTCTGTACCCCTGTTCAGAAGATTTCACCTCACTTTCTGTCCCTATGACAACTGGATTTTGAAAATGTTGGGTTGTTGTGGAAACAAGGATTAGTGATAAAGCTTCAGTGGATACACCTTTTTCCCATGAGAACTCTTACAGGAGTGAATTTCCCTTCCTAGGTGGAGATTTCTCCTCACTTCCTGTTGTCTCCCTCCGTTTGTAAGTAGTAGTCGTTTGTAAGTCGGATGTTTGTAAACCGGGGACCACCTGTACTTGTACAATGGATCTTTGAATCCTCCTTATCATTATCAGATCTGTTTAACTAAGTTTTGTAGCTCCTACTTTGGATTGGAAATCAATAGACCAGACATAGAGTATGTGCACTGGATAATGACTATGTCTTCATAAATAAAATAGGACCAGGCGTCCCAAGTCTCCAGGGACAGTTCCTGATTTTAGGAAAAAAAAGATATCCCTACTTTTGGTTAAAATAATGTACTGTATTCCTGATTTCATTCCAGCTTTAATAATGGCGTCCCCAGGCCTGCAGGTTAATTCAATTTAGCCACATTTCTGTGCCTGGTCTGAAGCAGGAGGAGTAAGGGGAGGGGTGTGTCTGCTCCCAACTTTTTTTTAGAATACTGATGATGTCACATACTGATATTAGGTAGTCTTTCCAGTTACTTCCCTCTCGTTATTGCGTAAAAATAGATAAGAATATGGATTATTTGGTGCCTAGCCCTTGGTTGTGGTAGGGACCTGCAGTATATACCTGGGCCTGCACTCTTGACCTAAAGCAAAGTAGGCTCAGATGTTAATGACCGTACCCTTTTAGGTCCCTCCCACTGTTAGCATAATATGGCCATATCCAACATTTGGTGTGGCACGCTTTGCATGCCGCTGTTATCCCCACCACTGCTCTGCCCCTGTCCCACCCCTGAGGAAAGTGGATGTGGTCATTAGGGCATCCCCAAGTTTCATTTTGAAAATCACCTTAAAATACAGTAATTAAAAAAGTTTCTAATTATTTATAATTATATATATATATATATACAGTGTATATATATATATATATTTATATATATATATATATATATATATATATATATATATATATATATATATATATATACACACAGATAAAGTGACATGGTCGGGTGCCAATCCTCATTCTTCCCCCAAGCTTGAAGTCCACATGGCCCTGGGAAGGACCCGCCTCTGGCCTTGTATGATAAATGGTATTGACGTACCAGATGACCATTTGTTTTTTTGTCTTTCTCTTTGGTGGGCACTGTGAACCTCTCTCCATATGATGGGTCTATACACAAAACAGTCCATGGAGCTACTACCATGGTTATTGTTTGATTTTTTGTTTTCGACTCACATTTATCTCTTTGACTATTTGGTTCGATTTTACATTGCATTTGGCTCTATCTTTACCTTCACTTAATAGTTATATTCATGCTCACTTTGTTTATTCAAAATATCCTGTTTGTTACACATTACGGACCTAAAAATACAATCTTTTATAGATCACTGCTGGCCAGATGTGCCATCACCAATGATATGGATTCACTCTTCAATGGAAACTTGGTCTGCCCTCCATTTGCCCTCGCGGTCTGATTGAGTCGCGTCGCCACAGCACCTGAGACAGACATCCCCTGGAACCCCCTTCTCACAGGGCTGCTAGCCCCAATCCCCCAGCCTTTTTTGAGCTGACCTGTAAATAATAGGGCTGTTTGCCCATATTATCCCCCCCTTCTGTCTTAGTCTTGGTCGTCATCTATTTCAGCCTTTTTCAACCAGGGTGTCTTGAGGTCTCTTTACGGGGGCCTTGGTAAAATGCCTAAAATCTGATCACAAATTGTATACAAGCCAGCAGGTGGATCCAGCCTGCCTTTTAGATAACCAAAGCCATGGGTTTTTATTATGCACCAATATGACTTTGTAGAGACTGGCATCCTAACAACCAATGATATAAACAGTTAATAAGGAGGAAGTCTGTTGCCTCCACAGCATGATTGTTAGACCCTCCTCTGCTCCTCTCCCTCAGCACTGGGGTCACATTAGCTGACTGATGGAGAGAAATTGAAGGAGAAGAGAAACATTGGAATACTAGTCCGTACCAGTGCGCAAAAGTGTATTTACCTTAGAAGAATAAATCATCTCTAACATTGGGTGTCCTATGTGTGGAGGTTGCTGCATCATGTAAAACAATTAGAATCATTTGTAACATCTTAGAGTGGGGTTCTTTGAGATTGTCTATAATTTTAAAGGGTGCCCTGACTGAAAAAAGGTTGGGAAACAGTGATTGATATTGTATACAATATTACTATTCTGGCATTTTTTTATCACCCTTTTAGATAATTTTGCATCTGCTTCTGAGGAAGTGGATAGGGATCCACAAAACGCGTAGAGCTCTAGGGATGCCAAGAATTTGTGGATCGCTATGTATTATGCAGTCATGTATCTCCATTTGCTAAGAATCATATATTTCTACCTGCAAAAACCTCATGTTTAGGAACATCAAGATTTTTTTATGAATTTATATTGTGTATTATGGTAACTTATTATGGATCAGCTCATTACTTTGTTTTATTTGGAATTTTCTTGTGTCTATAAACTGTTAATATGAAACCTGCTACTGTGAAGGAATGTGATGAACACTTGTGAATTAAGAAAAATGTCTATTTTTCTATGTGTATTTTTCTGTACATGTACATATCTTTTTCCTGTCTTCCTTACTCAAAATGGCCGTTACTAAATACCCCCCACCACCGACAATAGAATGTTAGAAGAAAGATGGAGCCTTGGCACAGTGCCTTCAAGAGAAGATAACATTCATAAACTCGAAGGGGACTACCTTATAATGGACATGACTAATCAGAAAGCTGCAAATAATCAGTATTATGCTAATATTATGCTTACGACGTACTAACATATGACACCGTCTACTAACTATTTAATACGCTGTACATTAGGAATAAACAGGAAGTATCATTTACCTGAACAATGTGTGTCAGTGTGTGATATCCTCATGCATGCACTCTAATTACCTATTTAATTAGATCCAGCAGCAAGAAATCTATTTTAAACCTGATTGAGGTTCGCGATCTATTACACTACTAAGCATTAAATTTGGAATTTTGTGTACTATTATGTTTTGAAGTGATTTGCCTCATTCAATGCTGGTTCACACTAATACGACTTGTCAGACGACTTGGTCAGCCTGACAAGTCGCGCACCGTCGCGGTCCATTGTGTAGTACAGGAACGGTTCTAATAGGAGCAACACAAGTCGCTCCAAATTAGAAAAAGGGCCCTGTACTACTTCGGGGCGACCTGGAGCGACTTGCATAGACATTCATTTTATGAAGTCTGTGCAAGTCGCGCCGAAGTCGCGGTGCGCGCAACTTCACAGGTCGCCCCCTAAGTCGGATCGCCATAGTGTGAACCGACACTTAAAGTCCCGTGACCTTGTATTTTTTGTTGTATATTGAATACAGTGTATATATATATATATATATATATATATATATATATATATATATATATATATATATGTATTGTGGGATGACTTAGCTCGGTGGTAGGCGTGGATGACCCCTTGGGGGGGCTAGTTACACAGGGAGATAGCCGAGAAGTGGTTGCAAACAACAGTTTGGTTTATTCTTGCAGTTTACTTCACACAAGTGCAAGCCTCAAAACAGCAAAATAAAAATAAAACACAAAATAAATCCTTGCCACTGTGGGCTGCTACCTTCACACACTGGAACCTATCTAATGAAGTCTGTCCCCAACCTACTGTTGGGCAGACTTGGCTGATCATACAGCAGACTCTCAATAGTCCATGTTTTTCTTCACACAACAAATGTCCATTGATCATGTCCCTTTTCCTCTTCACATTGAACATGTCCCTTTGCTTTTCTCTTCACATAGAACACAGTGCATTTATTTCTCGCCACATAGAAATAGTCCAAGACCTCACCTTGAGTAGTCTTCAGTCTTAATTAATTTCCCCTTCACACAGGAAATGTCCATTGGTTTCTTTTCACCTGGAAACGATCCAAGACCTCACCTTGAGTAGTCTTCACACTTGTTACCCTCCTCAGCTTCACATCGCTTCAGGAGGTCTTTCCCATGCTCACACAGCTTTCAGGGGGCACACATCTGACTGTCCTCCTCTCCCAGCCCACACGGCGACAGGAGGCAGCAATCCTTAGACTTCCTTTGGACAAATTATAGAGGCCTTCATTTCCTCATTCTGAACAGCTGAATGGTTTTCAACTTCCTGCTGGCTATCTCTGCAGCCAACACCCTATAGTAATTGGTGAACTTTCCAAACCAAGTGGAAATGTATCTCCTGTCTGTGACTACATCCACAGATTTACCTGACTTCCTGTCACAGTATGTATACCGTATATAATTTATATAGGGATATGAGAAAGAATATGGAGACTTTCAATGCGAACAATGATTGTGTTGTAGAAAAGGCCACAATTACCTTACACACAGCTGACTTCCTGTCTAGTTAATCCACATTACTGCCAACCATCACTCCTCAGCCTCTTTTAGCCTTAAATGGCTGATGACATAGAACAGACACATTACATGTCCCATTCTCTTTACAGCTGTACCTACTTTACCTTCACCTTGTATATTTCACAAAGTCTCTCAGTCCATTACCTTCTGGTAAACCTCTGCCATAATGCATATTTTCAAAGCATAGCATGTAAAAAATAAATCTCACACAACTGGACCCTCTGCCGGACACAGTGACGCCGGCCGCAGGCCGCGCAGCACCTGTTCCTTGGTAAATAAAGGACATAATTATCCCCAATTTAAGGCGCTCTGCCTCCTTCGTCCAGCTGTTTTGTTCTCACACGCTGAAATTTTGGCTGTGCTCAGCAGAACGGATCTGGAATTAGGACTGGCATCTGTGAGAAGTGTGTGCAATGTTCCACTAAGCTAAAGATGGAGTAACACATGCGATGGTGCTGACATCCACATGAGGGCTCCACTGGTGTGCACTTACCATATGTATCATAAACAATTGCAATTTTTAAAATAAAATCCATGTTTTCAACTTATTTTCCTTCTTTGTTCCATTTAATTGCTGCTGATCCCCTGCAGCCCGTTTTGTAGTCACTTTCTGTCTGCATGCACTACAGTGATGGCTGCATTGCATTTCTTAGTGGGGGTTCTGCGATGGTGACAACAGTGGACTACACCTGTGTAACCTGTTGAAACAACCACTTGTAGTCTTCATCGGAAGTTCATGTGACAGAGTGACAACACAAGAGCACAATTGGTAGACAGTGACAGAGCATTGTCAATCTATAACAGGAAGTGCCTGAACAAGAATCCTTATAGCAGGATCCCCAGGGATTATGTTAAAGGAGAACTACAGGCAAAGCTCATTTGGCTGTACATCTCTGATGGATTACTGGAGTGCACAGAGGGCTGAAGTCCACTCTCTGCTGACGTCACAGAGCCGGTCCGGCCTCCTCACGATCATGGAGTAGGGATCTGCCCACATGCCTGGACCGGTACCTGGCTCATCCTCTTAGAAAGCTGCTGAGAGCCTGAGCCAGCCACTCCCACCTCCTCCACAGCTCAGCGCTCCAATGAGTGAGGAGGGGGCAGAGCAGAGAGCTGCTGTATGACAGTCAACAGCTCTCTGCTCAGGGAGCTGTGAGAAATGAGCGATCTGCGGTGTTTGATTGGTCAGTGTTAGAGGCGCCGGGGGACAGATGCTGCATCCACCTAGGTAAGTATGAACCCCCACCACAAAAAAAAAAAAAAAAGAAACATACATCTCTTTTAATGAACTCTGCAAATTTAAAAAGATTGAAAATGACTTTTGAAATGACAGTCACATGTTAATTAAAGGAGTGATTGGGTTTACATATACATTAGATGCCATAAAAATTTATGCTGTATAATTAGAGATCTGCTAAAAACCATATGAGATTTCAGAGCCTGTAACTGTATCAGATGTGGGTGCTGTGACCCTTTAATGACTCAGCTATATGCTCATGGGGTCACTGCTGGCAGTTTTCTGTGTACACAGTAGACATTCCCCCATAGGGACATTGAGTCAGTTTATCAACGAGTTATACAGTCATGATACCAGGGTATGCATGTCATTTCGATACCCTTCGTGTACCCGCTTAAGACTATGTGACACTCCCCCCCCCCCCTCCTCTCCAGAAGTTACATTCCATATAATACATCTGTAAACTTCTCTCATATGTCTCATTCTTCCAATAAAGGAGACCCACATGTGACCTGGCTGACCCATGGATGGAGAATCCTGGAAAGAACATTCTAGAACCCCTAAAGCATTTTGTTATAACCTATTACTGTATGTGTCCCTTAGTGGTTCTGTTGGCTTGCTTTTTGTACAGACAAAGGTGCAGCAACTATTCTCATATATTATACTGTGATTAGTAGTTCTGTCACTAGGTGGCAGTGTAGCAGTGTATGCTATGTTTAATCCTTGTATAATGTAATGTTCTTCCCTGTTTAACTACAAAGTTATGATGTAATTTCCTGTTTCTGTCCTTTTCCAATAAAGCAAGAAGGGCCCGGGCCATGTGTCCAGCAACATCTTTATTGATATCAGTCATATTTGCAGCAACTTTTGAACAGGGTCCCATCCATGTACAGGAGGGCTCTTTGTTAGCATACAAGGTTTGTATTTAATCAGCAACAACCACTGTATGTCATTGCTGTGTGCCTATTACATTGTATGACCACTAGATGGCAGTGTTACATTTGTGAGTTCATGTATTGTCTATGCCTCAAAAGAATAATAATGAGAATAGTTCCTGCTCCGAAAGAAGCAGCAGTGTTCAATGAAACAACAGACTGTCTGCCTGTACTTTGTTTAGCCCCAAAAGGTTATATCTAACAGGTTATGGGCCCAGGACATGTTACAGAAGCCCAGGATATAATACAGATTACCGCTGGATATAGCCAGATACAGTGAGCTAAAGCAAGTGAGTACAGGAGACAGCAACAGAAAGACAAACAGCAGAAATGGCTGCTGCCATCCCCTCAGGAAAGTTCTCCATTGCAAATCTGACAAATCAGAACTACCAATCTTGGAAATTCAAGATGAAAATGCTGCTTATAAGAGAAGGTACGTGGAAATGTATAAATGAATCAAGACCTGCACAGCACACAGAGGAGTGGTTAGACAGAGATCAGAAAGCACAGAGCACAATCTCCCTGTGCATAGATGATGATCAAATCATACATATATGTAACTGTCAGACTGCTAAAGACATGTGGGAAGAGTTACAGAAAGCACATGAAAGAGTTAATCTCAGCAATAAACTGTATTTAATCAGAAAGCTCTATCAAACTAAGCTACAGAAAGACCAGGACATGCAGGACTATATAAGACAGACCTTAGAGATGGTGGAGAGACTGAGAGGGATTGGAGAAGAGATAAAAGATTTCCATGTTGCCGCGCTGTTATTAAGTGGACTTCCTGAAAGTTATGAGACACTTGTCACAGCACTAGATGCACGTCCAGATGATGATCTGACACTGGAATATGTTAAAGGCAAGCTTGTGGATGAATACAAGCGCAAAACTGAAAGCATGAGTAATGTGAGTGTGTGTTCAGAGACAGCTTTAAAGACAAAATTCAAAAATAAACACAGTAACGTGCAGCTAGAAAAGCGGGAATGCTTTGTGTGCAAGAAACCAGGACACCTAAAAGCAGATTGTAGAATCTGGAAAGCTAGAATGCAAAAACAAAGTGCATTACAACAAGCTAAGAATGTCATAGAAACAAAGGAGTATGCATTCGGATCCAAAAATGGTGTCACCTCTGTGCAAGCATGGTGTGTGGACTCAGGTGCTACAAGTCACATGACAAATGACCGAAGTTTCTTCACTCAGCTTGATGAAAGCAAAACAGAAGGGATAACTACAGCTAATGGACAATTTATGAAATCAGTGGGAATAGGAGATGGCTTTCTATACTGTCCTATCTCTCCAGATATCACTAAAAAGATCCATATGAGGAATGTTCTGTATGTGCCAGATCTTGAAAGCAACCTTTTGTCAGTAAAGAAACTCACTAACCAAGGCAATGTAGTCACATTTCAGGGTGACAGTTGTATCATAACAAAAGGGGATAACTTGCTTGCAAAGGCTAAAATCATAGATGAACTGTATCAGCTGAACTGCAGTGAAATGGTTAAAATAGCCAAAGAGGATAAACATTCAAACTGCATCCACACTTGGCACAGACGATTGGGGCACAGAAATTCTGATACAATAAAGAAAATAGTTGAGAATAACTATGCAAGTGGTATTAGGATTAATCCATGTGATCACATAATGATTTGTACCAGCTGTATTAAAGGAAAAATGGCAAGGACACCTTTTCCCAAGCAGACCAACAGCAAATCCCAAAAACCTCTGGACTTAATACATTCAGATCTTTGTGGTCCAATGAAAACTATGACTCCAGGAAAGAAAAAATACTTCCTGGCCTTCATTGATGATTACTCCAGGTATACCACAGTATTTCTACTTCACAATAAAGATGAAGTGCCAGAGAAATTAGAAGAGTATCTCACTCAAGTAAATAATATTTTTGGCGGAATGCCCAGAGTACTACGAACAGATAATGGCTCAGAATATACAAGTGGTAAAACACAAGCCATTCTCAGGAAGCATGGAATTATGTTCCAGACAACAGTTCCATATAACCCAGAGCAAAATGGAGTTGCAGAGAGAATGAACCGCACACTGTGTGAAAGTGGGAGGAGCATGCTATTTGATGTTGATATGCCAACTACATACTGGGGAGAAGCTATCACAACTGCATGTTATCTTCAAAATCGTTTGCCGGGAAAAGCAACAACAAAAACTCCATATGAACTGTGGAACAAAAGGAAACCAGATTTAAGACACATCAGAATTTTTGAAAGTAAAGCCTATGTACACATTCCAAAAGAAAAACGTACAAAATGGGATGCATGTGCAAAAGAAGGTGTGCTTGTGGGGTACAGTGAATATCAAAAAGGATACAGGATTTTACATCAAGACACGAACAAAGTAACAGTCAGCAGAAGTGTGATTATTGATGAAAGTTCTGTGTGCTCAAAGTTTGAACAACAGACTCAAACTTTTCAAACTGAGAAAGAATCAACATCAGTCACTCAAGAAAATAAGGAAACTGATACAGAAATAGAAATAACTGCAGAAGAATCAAAACCTGAAACTGAACCAGAAATACCTTCAGTCAGAAAATCAACCAGAATCAATAAAGGTGTTCCAGCTGAACGTTTATCTTACATAGCTCGCAGAGCTGTTCAAACTGAACCAGGTTCATGGAAAGAGATGCAGAAACTGCCAATGCATGAGAAACAAGTATGGTATAAAGCCGCTGATGAAGAAATGACATCACTCAAAGATCTCCAGACATGGACACTTTCAGAGCTACCTCAAGGTAAACATGCCATAGGATGCAAATGGGTTTTTAAAACCAAATGTAACTCTGAAGGGAAAGTCTGTTGGTACAAGGCAAGGCTGGTTGCTAAAGGTTACTCACAGAAGTTCGGTGAGGACTATGATGCTACTTTTGCTCCAGTTGCTAAACAAAGTACTTTCAGAACACTAATGACAGTGGCTGCCATGCGTACAATGATTGTGAAACATCACGATATTAAGACAGCTTTTCTTAATGGTGATATTGAAGAAGAAATTTACATGTAACAGCCAGAAGGATATTTGAAAAAGGGACAAGAGCATCTTGTCTGCAAGTTGAATAAATCTCTTTATGGCCTTAAACAATCAGCTCGAGCATGGAACCTGAAGATTAATCAAGTTCTACTAAATGAAGGATTTACAAGAAGCAAAGCTGATCCGTGCCTATATGCTAAACAGGTAGACACTGAGTGGATGTATCTGCTAATTTATGTAGATGACCTGATCATTGCTCACAAAAACGACAATGAAATTGCAAAGTTAACAGGAGTACTCAACAAGCACTTTGAAACTAAAGACCTAGGTGAAGTGACATATTATCTTGGAATTGACATCCAGCGTGAGAAAGATGGAAGTTTCCTGTTGAGTGCAAAAATTGAATCTATTCTTCAGCAATTCAATATGACAGAGGCGAAAGGAGCAAGCACACCTATGGATACAGTCTATCCAAAGTTAGAAGGAGAAGATGATCTTCTCACATCCAATGAACAATACAGACAAGCAGTGGGGGCACTTCTCTACATTGCAACCACTACACGTCCAGACATTGCAGCCAGCATGTCTCTTCTTTGCAGGCGAGTTGATAAACCACGTCAAAGAGACTGGAATGCGATCAAAAGAGTTATGAGATATCTGAAACAGACAAAAGACTTAAATTTGAAACTATCAGCAAGTGGTGGTTTAAACCTCGTGGGATATGTGGACTCCGATTGGGCAGGTGATCACAGCACACGCAAATCCACAAGTGGTTACTTATTAAAATTGGGAGACAGTCCTATATCATGGTCCAGCAAGAAACAGATGTCAGTGGCATTGTCCTCTACAGAAGCTGAATACATATCTGCAGCTTATGCCAGTCAAGAAGTTGTGTGGTTACAGCAATTACTCAAGGATCTTGGAGAAGCAACATCAGAACCTACCGTCTTATTTGAGGATAATCAGGCTTGAATTAAGCTTGCAACAAGTGAGAAAATTAATGGAAGAACCAAGCACATCGATGTCAGACATCATTACATTCATGACTTAGTTGATCAGAAAGTGATTGTACTTGTGTATTGTGAGTCGAAAAAAAATGATTGCTGATGCTTTGACAAAGCCACTAGCTAGAACCAGATTTGTGGATCTTAGATCAGAAATGGGATTGACATAGATAGTAGTTGTTGAGTGGGGGTGTTAGCATACAAGGTTTGTATTTAATCAGCAACAACCACTGTATGTCATTGCTGTGTGCCTATTACATTGTATGACCACTAGATGGCAGTGTTACATTTGTGAGTTCATGTTTTGTCTATGCCTCAAAAGAGTAATAAAGAGAATAGTTCCTGCTCCGAAAGAAGCAGCAGTGTTCAGTGAAACAACAGACTGTCTGCCTGTACTTTGTTTAGCCCCAAAAGGTTATATCTAACACTCTTCATGCCCCCTGACATACAGCCAGCCATATCAACCTTTAGCTCCCCTTAGCGTAATTACCTGAACATACCTGGGAACTTGTCAGCTTTGGCTGGCTTGTCATGTAGATTTCTGTCTCTCCAGGCTCTGTTCTCTGACCATCTGCTGATTTCCAGGAATGACAGCAGCATCGCTCCCATCAGGCAGAGCAGGCCTGTTGGAGGGAGGAATCTTCTTTAAAACAGCAGCATTTTTCCTTCCATTGAGACCACCGACCAAGAAGCAGTTAGCCACTGTTTTTTACAGCAGGATAGCATGTGAACTGTTACCACGTTTTTCGACGCATGCTGCAACTATTATGGATTGGTGCATTATGCCCCTTGCTCCACCCCAATTCTCGGTCTCGCTGATTTAGAAAAACTCCCAAGTACCTACATTAAACACTAATGTAGTGCTAACCCCGAAGGAGCCGCTTGAGAATTTTGGTTCTGTATTCTGCCTCTCAACCCCAACAAACAGTCTAAGCCCCTCTGGCACACCTGGTACTAACATTTTTTGAAGGCACACCCGTAAACTGACACAAGTTATAGTGAAAGCAGTTAAATCTGTTTTTTACTGAAATATAAAAGCAGTCAAGTGCAATTACATAGACACATAACATGTAAAGGTTTTACCTTTGATGAAAAGCCTCTAGCAATAAGAACAGCAAAGAACACAACAATAGGATGCAACACATATATATATATATATATATATATATATATATATACACATATATTGAACACTTGTGAAGCTCGAAAAACTTGATTTTTATTGGGATCTATGCGCAAAGGTCACAGAAGGACAGGATGACAATATGTATTGTAGTGTATTAACACAGACAGGCTGTACAGGTTGCTTCTTTATTCACTGAACATCACGCATGCAACTAACTTCAGCCACACCCAGCTCCCAGACATATACATAATTGTAACAGTTTGCAGACAGCAACTTAACCCGTTGCTTACCATACTACATTCCCTCCTCTCTTTGAATAAAACATAACATGCACAACGTATTAATAAGATTAACAAAATGCATGGATGAACAACTAAAAATTTAAACTATAAACTCCTGACTATACACATAGTCCTTAAGGTAGGCCGGTGGATTTGTTGCTCGTTTTTCTCTTGGCCATTCCGATGTGGATGGTTGTGGATTGAAGTCTGGATCACTGGCAGTATCATCACTACTCTTTGCCTGTTCGCCATCTTCCGATACTTGACCTTCTGACTCAATAAATTTCTTCACAAATGAGGAATTACGCACTTTTGTGTGTCCATCTAAATCCTCTAAAACCAATTGAGTACCTCTTTTCTCCTTTACAACATAAGGCTCAGGTTCAAAGGACGGAGCCAGTTTGTTAAACCGATCATTTTGAAGCAACACCCTGTTGAAGGCCACTAGGTTGACAATGGCGGCGGTGGTTTGCATACTGTTCAGCCCGGATCTTCCTTTCCTCATCAATATGCCGAAAAGGTTTCTGACTTGTAGGAGGACCCCCAATGTCTGGCAATTTTGTCCTGAATTTGCGACCACAAAGAAGTTCCGCAGGACTAACGCCAGTGACAGTATGCGGAGTTGTGCGATAAGCCAAAAGAAAACGCCACAGTTCCTTTTTCCAGTCTCTTCTCTCTAAATGAGCAATCCGCAAAGCTTTCAGCAAGGTTCGATTCTGGCGTTCCACTTCCCCGTTAGCCTGTGGCCAGTATGGAGTTGTACGATGATGTTCAATAGCATTTGATTTCAGATAATCCTGAAATTCCTGAGAAGTAAATTGGGCACCATTATCACTCACAATCCGTTTAGGCAACCCATGAGATGCAAAAATGCTCTCCAACCCCTCAATTACAGTTGATGATGTAGCTTTAGTGAGAACTACCACCTCTTGCCATCTTGAATAATAGTCCACAACAACTAAAAGATGGTGTCCAGATGGAATGTCGCACAGATCAATGGCTAAATCTTCCCATGGTCCCTCAGGTAGAACAGTGTGAGTTACTGGTTCTGGTTTAGGTTTGCTGCCCACCAACTGACATGCTCGACATGAAGAAACCAAACGTTCCACATCCTTGTCAATTCCTGGCCACCAGACTTTCTCCCGTAATCTTTGTTTGGTGCCTTGATGGCCCTCATGGGCTAAATGTAATGTACGTTTCCGTAAGTCTTTAGGCATCACAATACGATGGCCACGTAGAACTAGTTGTCCTGCAATACTCAGCTCTTGTTTGATTCTGTGATAGCTTGGGTCACAATCCACCCAAACCCCTTGTCTTACACATTTTCTCAACCGAGCAATTTCCGGATCCACAGATGACAATTCTTCAACCTCCCGCGGTGTCAATGCCTGAGGCATGGCGTTAGTAGCCACAAAACGAATGTACTCTTCTGCCAGGTTATGAACAGGTGCAGAAGACTGAGGCAATCTGGAAAGTGCATCTGCCGCATTAGTCGGTCCAGGTCTGTACCGCACTGTAAAGCGATATGGTAACAATCTGAGAACCCATCTCTCAATTCTGGCGGATGGTTTTGAGCGTGGCGAATATATCACTTCCAGAGGCTTGTGGTCTGTGATGATTTCAAAATCAAGGCCGTAGAGATAGGTGTGAAACCTTTCACATCCCCAAACAACAGCCAAAGCTTCTTTCTCGGTCTGAGAATAACGTCTCTCTACATCAGTGAGGGATCTGCTTGCATACTGAATAGGCCTGTAATCGCCTGTGCATTGTCTCTGAACCAAGATGGCGCCTAACCCCACAGGGCTAGCATCGACAATAACTTGGGTGTGTGCAGTAGGATTGAAATAAGCCAAAGTTGTGGCGCAAGTCAGCCGTCTCTTAAGTTCATCAAATGCACCTTCCAAAAAGCCCCACTTCCACGGGACTGCTTTGCGAGTCAACACTCTCAAAGGTTCACTGACAGTCGCCATATCTGGAATAAACTTGGCACAGTAATTCACTAGCCCAAGAAAACTGCGTACTTCTGCAGGGCTTTCAGGATTTCTGGCATCAGACACAGCTTTAATTTTACAGTCCTCCGGACCAATGCCCCTGTCAGACAGCACATGGCCCATAAAAGTCATTTTATTCATTTGAAATGTGCATTTCTTCTCATTTAATGTTAACCCTTTCTCCTTCAAGCGATTTAGCACTGCACGGAGACGTTCATCGTGCTCCTGTGTGTTTGTTCCCCACACAATTATATCATCAGAAATGTTATGCGTGCCTTCACAACCATGTAGCACTTGCTGAATCACATGTTGATAGGCCTCCGGTGCGGACGATACGCCAAACATCAACCTCTTGTATCTAAAAAGACCTTTATGGCTTGCAAATGTAGTGATGACTCTAGATGCTGGGGTCAATTCAATCTGATGATAACCCCATTTCAAATCCAGTTTACTGAAGACACTTGCCCCATTCATTGCATGTAGAACATCTTCAATAGTGGGAATTGGATGTCTCTCTCTCTGCACAGCTTGGTTAGTACATCTCATGTCCACACAAATCCGAATATCTGTGCCCTTTGGTACAACAACTAACGGCGATACCCACGGAGTGGGCCCTTCTACAGGTTCAATAATGTCAAGGTCTAGCAGCTCTGCCAGTTTGTGCTCAACAGGTGATCTCAGGCTATAAGGAAGTCTGCGTACTGGCTGTGCAATAGGCTTTACATGTGGATCAATGTGAAGCTCCAACTGAAAATCCTTTAATTTTCCAAACCCAGAGAAGCAATCTTTAAATTCCTCTTTCAATGCAGAAATAGCAGGAGACACCATATTCACTCTTGCGCTGCCTACATCACGGCCAATCTGTAACACCCCTAGTGCCGTTGCGGTTTGACGACCAAGCAGAGGCGACCCTGTGCCATCTACAACATAGAATTTGGTCTGCAATGGAGGACCAGTCTCATGTGTTTGAACAGAGGTATAAAATTTGCCTTTAAGTTGCAGTGGTGTACTGGAGCCATAAGTATAAATCTGTTTAGTGGTGTTACACAATTTAAGGTGATTTTCTCTGCCATTAAGACTGTGCCAAGAAGCTAAGTCCATAACATTGCATGTAGCTCCAGAGTCAATCAACACTGACACATCTGTATTTCCAATCATAATGGTTAATGTCCCGGCTTGCAGAGAACACAGGGAGAATATAAATTCACAGTCAAGAGCACTCTCTTTATCCTCAGCTATAACATTTACTTGTGCAGATTGTCCTTTGGTTTTGTTATCTCTGGTTGTACTTCTACACACAGCTGCAAAATGACCTGTCTTTCCACAAGCATAGCACATTTTATTCTGTACCACAGTGCAGTCCTGACTTGTGTGTCCCGCCCTGCCACATTTATTGCAGGTGATGTGTAAAATCCTCTTTGGAAAACTCTCTTTCCTACTCCAGATATTCCTATTATTATAGGTAGGTTTGGAGACTGTATTGACAGATGCAGTGTTCTTGGTTTCAATATGCAGAGCCTGGAGCTCAGACAGTTCAATGGCTCTTGCAATCTCCTGCAGGCTAGTAAGTGTGAGACTAGGTTCTCTCAATAATCTCTTCCTGAGGTGCACAGATGTGCATTTCTCTATGACCTGATCTCTGATTATCTCCTCAGTTACAGTCCCAAAATCCCAAGACTTTGCCAGATATTTCAGCCTAGTCACATAGCTGTCTGTGGTTTCTCCCGGTTCTTGCACAGCCTGTCTAAACTTATATCTTTCATAGGGAATATTTTTCTTTGGCTCATACTATACCTCAACACCACAGTCCCAGAAACCTGAGAACTCTGTTTCTAACTGACTCAATTAATATAGCCCTTAAATATCTAGACTCGCTCTCCCAACAATAGTCCTGAGTGTAGATGTGGGTCCCACAAATCACCAACAGGACTAATCCCTTGAGGGGAAACGGGTTGTAGTCTTTTAGAAAGAAGAAGGCCTTATATCTTCCGCTAGCTCTGTGTTGGTGCACTTGTTGCACTGGTTGCATTTGTAGCACTGTCCCCGTAGGGCAGGATCTCCAAACTACGGCTCTCCAGCAGTTTTGCAGAACAACACATCCCATGAGGCATTGTAAAACTCTGACACTCACAGACATGACTAGGCATGATGGGAATTGTAGTTCCTAAACACCTGGAGGGCCATAGTTTGGAGACACCTGCCGTAGGGCTTGCTGTGTGATGACTTCTTGGGTCTCCCTCTGATTACCTGCAGACAGTCTTTAGGGGATTTTTCACACGTTCATCCTTACTCCCATTTGTGCATTACTCAATAAACAGCCCAGGGGTTTTGGTTTTATATTTATTGTGGAGCAAGGATGGGAGAAGGGAAAAGTGGGATACTCCAACTGAAACTATTCACAGTGGATAAGGACAACTATCACTTGGCCTCACTGGGTTATATGTGGACACACTGCTTTAACCATACTGCCACTTGTATGGAAGAATTAAGTCCTCTTGCTCTCTATAGCAGCAGACTTGATTCAACTACATTATCTTCAGGATACTGTCTAGCATCCCCTTGACATGACACCTGGCCTCAAACTCTTCTAGCAGAAGGGAGTGGCCCTCACAAGACAGGCCCCATGACACAGATCTGCTCTCACTGTTGGCAGAATCAGACCTTTTCAGTGTCTTCCTTCCAGTCAGTTCTGCAGGACCTCTAGGTTTAGCTTCTCTCTGACTCTCGGGCCCTCAGGTCGATCACCGGAGGCCACATGGCATCTTCTATTGAGGAGGGGCAGCCTTCCCCTCCCTCTGGGACCCTGCTCTCAAGCTAAAAGACCCTGAGCATCTGTGCCCTTGGCATTTATACAGTATCCCAGCATGCACCGAGGCACTTTCCTCTGCCAATCACCAGGGCTGTACTAAATGCGTGTACACTCATTTGTCAGGTTAACTCCCTCTGTCCAATATGCCTCCCCATTGGACGAGTGTGAAACACTTCAGACAAGCTGAGCTGCCCCTGAGCTGACCCTACTAACAGATCCTGCTCTCTAGTAGGCAGAACACAAAATAGATTTACCTGGCGATCTCTCTGGTAAGCAGAAAGACCCAAAACTATTCTCTCTCTTCTAGCACCTACCTAGGAGGGTGCTACATCTGTAATCTGCGGTTTAGGGCCAAGTGAGATGTCCTCGATTAAGGAAGGCTCTTCGGGTAACCCGGCTGGTTTCCTCACCTCTGGAACACTTCACACTGTCGGTACAGGTGCCTCTGGAGATGCACTGGAGATCCCTATCTCAGACAGGATGTGCCCGGTAAGGACGATATGTCCACCCCAGAGACAACACCTCTCTCCTAGGTCTTGTCTTCTCCCTTGCAGGAGAGGGTAGCTGGTCTGTGTAGTTCTGTCCCCATAGAAAGCAATGGGCCGTTTTGTAATGGGAACTACATGTCCCAAGATGCATTGCTGCAGTACTCCTTGAGTGTCATTGGTTCCTTCCCCCTGCCAATGAGGAAGCAGTGGAGGGGGCAGTTCTGTCTGTGTGTCTGTCTCCTCACTGCACAGTAAGAAGAGGAGAGGGAGGGGGTAAATTCTTCCACAGGAGCTGATAGGCTGTGTCTCTCCCTGAGAGCCTGTGTGTGTGTAAAACCCGGCGGCGGCCGGAGGGAGATGTGGGCCCACAGGGCACCTAATACACAAATAAAATTACAGAAATCGATATGCAGTCAGAAATGTACTAACACATCCATTTTTAATAGTCTTCCCTCCACACTCTTGTTACAGCAGGTATGCAGGATGTCCAAATATGAATGCGCAATCCGATAGGCACTATAGCTAGACAGTGCACTCGGTAAGCAGCGCGCTGTAAATAACCAGATCAAATACGCCCACTCTCTGGTCAGATTTGCTCCTTATCTGCTCAGACATAACCCTTTTCTGGTCAGGCATACCCCCTCTCTGCTCTGACATACCCCTTCTCTGCTCAGACATACCCCTTCTCTGCTCAGACATACCCCTTCCCTGCTCAGACATGCCCCTTCTCTGCTCAGACATACCTCTTCTCTACTCAGACATACCCATTCCCTGCTCAGACATACCCCTTCTCTGCTCAGACATACCCCCTCTGTGCTCAGACATACCCCCTCTCTGCTCAGACATACCCCCTCTCTGCTCAGACATACCTCTTCTCTGCTCAGACATACCCCTTGCCTGCTCAGACATACCTTTCTCTGCTCAGACATAGCCCTTCTCTGCTCAGACATACCCCCTCTCTGGTCAGATATACCCCTTCTCTACTCAGACATACACCCTCTCTGGTCAGATATACCCCTTCTCTGCTCAGACATACCCCCACTCTGGTCAGATATACCCCTTCTCTGCTCAGACATACCCCCTCTTTGGTCAGGCATACCCCTTCTCTGCTCAGACATACCCCCTCTCTAGTCAGACATACCCTTCTATGGTCATACATACTCCCTCTCTTGGATGCCTTCACCACATGCCTCAAAAACTCTTCTGGATATATATTCTACGCTGTTTGCACTGCCTGCCCATGGACGTCCTCCCCACATACCCAGAGCTCTCCTACATATGTATTATATGCCGCCCTTACTGTTGGCCCATTGGATGTCCCCACCACATGTCTGGTGTTCTCCTACATACATATAATACACTGTCTTAAGAAAGATGGACTGAGCATTACCTTCTCTGCAAGACCCGTAAGAGCCTCTAAACTAGTTTTGGATTTGTATAGTGGATTGTCCATACTACTAGCCCATTGGATGTCCTCACCACATCATGTCTAGAATTTTCCTACATATATACTGTACGCTGTCCACACTGCTGGCCCATTGGTTGTCTTTGCAACATGTCCAGAGTCCTCCTACATACATATTGTACGCTGCTCATACTGCTGGCCCATTGGAAGTCCTCACCAGATGCCTGGAGCTCTCCTACAGACATTGTGATAGACCCAACCAGGACAGGGGCTTTTGGAGGGGACTGCAGGGTAGCCTCTTGCCTACTGACTATGGGCCCTGGCTTTTGAGGGGGCTCTATTCTTTGGGAGGTGTGTGCCTAGGGGACCTTTGGAGTGGTTTTGCTTCAGGTTCAGGTTCATGTTTTTTCGAAACAAACACTCTGGGAACGTGAGACCTGGATACAGAAAGAGATACCTCTGTGTCCAAACCAGCAATGACTACTTCAACCCTCTTCTAGACTCTAAGCAGAAGATTATAATCCACCTAAAAAAATCTGATGCTGAGGTATCCTGCTGTTATCTGTGTAGCGCTTCTCTCGTTGGAGCCGCTAGATATCTTACCTGGATCTTCTACACTTCTACTTCTACAGTCAGGCACACAGTATTTTCTATCATAGCCAGATGCATGCTTACCTCTGCTCATTTCTTCAATAATCAGTCTAGGGGTTTTGGTTGTTTTGGTATTTTATTGAGAACTTGGATAGGACTCCGAATTCAACTAGTTACAAGGAGGCCAACTTCTTTAAAGGATAAGTCCACCCTAAAACTAAAATCCCGGCATCTATAGATCTCCACATTCTTAAACTAACCTATCTAGCTCTGTAAAGAAGAAATCAGTATACTTACCTTTTTTGAAGCCGATTCGACCCGATCCCAAGCTGATCTGTCAGCTGGGGCTTTGCTGTGGAGGTGGGTGCAGAGGAGGCAGCCGACAACAGAAGCCTTAAGTCTATGGGTGACATCACATCCCATTCATTGTATGTATACTGATTTATGTATACTTATTTCTTCTTTACAGGGCTAGATAGGTTAGTATTGGATCGTGGAGATTTATAGATGCAGGGATTTTAGTATTAGGGTGTACTTATCCTTTAACTGAACTGTGGAATCACTGCATGATACACTATACACTCTTAAGCAAGTCCTTTGTAGGAATAATGGACAGTTGCTCTTCAGAATACTAGCCAGTATCCCCTTTCTGCTGAACCATGTAGATGACTTTCCTAGTACAGAGGGGGATAGCCAAAGAACCAGGCCCCAAGATCTTTAAAGTCTGTACTCACAAGGCCTCTGGACCGAATGGTAACCTCCTTCTAATCTTCCAGCAGAACCCTCCAGTGATCAAAGACAGATCTTCCAAGGGACGGCTCCGCTCCCCCTCAGTCAGCTCTTCAGAACACTCTGGTCAGCATTTCAGCTCTCAGGCCTCCGACCCAAAGCCACAGCACCCCCTTCTCAGCTGGACTCTCCTCTCCAGGAAAAATACACACTTCCCGTGTGCTTACCAAATATAAACACCCTTCCCAGCATGCATAGGGGCCCCTTTGCCTGTAATTGGCTGAGACCGCATCCATATTTATGCTACAGATATGCATGGCTCCACCTATTCATCTAGAACACGTGTCAAACACAAGGTTGCGGGCCGAATGCGGCCCTCCAGGCCATTTCATATGGCCCTCATACCTCTCCTGCAGGTGCAGCACTCCTCTTGTCTCCACCCCCACCGTGTCTCAGCATTCAGCAGCAGAGAGGACAGAACTCCTCCTCCAGATGCGCATCTTCTTGCAGCCGCAGTGAGGTTAGTCTCTGCTTCCTCTGTCTCAGAAGTTGGCAGCAGAGTGGAGGAAGGACAGTACTCCTCCTACAGATC
Organism: Pelophylax lessonae; assembly: GCF_965119305.1. Taxonomy (NCBI): domain Eukaryota; kingdom Metazoa; phylum Chordata; class Amphibia; order Anura; family Ranidae; genus Pelophylax; species Pelophylax lessonae. Next base: position 45,218,645 of record NC_138779.1, on the reverse strand, counting down.
CTGTTTCTCTCTGTGCAGCACCCCACAATGTGCTTGTTGCGGAATTGTCTAGTGTGGACACTCCCTGACTAATCAAAGTCTGGGTGCTTGGCTGTTGATTAGCTTACTGTTAATTAGATCACTGTTAGCTGTTAATTGGATTGCTGTTTGAAGTTTGCATTGTCATACTAATATCCGAAAGAAGGGAATGCCTTCCTGGGGGTAAAAATTATGTGTCTGAGTTTTAATAAAGAGTCATTCCATTGGTTTTACCTAACCATCTTGTCTGTGTATGATGCTTGGGGTAAAGGGCTGGTATTAGCTCTCGGTCTGCTGGAAGGGTTTGGAGGGCAGCAGACACTGTTTGGCGGAGGCACTAAGGCGGGGTGCCAGGCAGTCTGTCACCGAAATACTACTATGCTGCTGCTCCATTGGACATCTTCACCACATACCCAGAGCTCCCCTACATACTGTACATATCAAATACTGTTCACACTTTTGGCCCATTGGACATCCTCACCACAGGCCCAGTGCTCTTCTACATGTACAATGTACAATGTCCATACTGCTGGCCCATTGGACATCTCTGCCTATGGGCCAAACTCTCCTACATACCTTTTATATGCTGTCCATACTACTGGCCCATTGGATGCCCTCCCCACAAACCTGAAATTCTCCTGCATACACATTCTATGCTGTTTGGACTGCTGGCCCTTTGAACACCCTTGGCACATACCCAGAGCTCTTCTACATACATTATGTCCATACCCTTACTGCTAGCCCTTTGGATATCCCCACCGCATGCCTGGAGTTCTATATAGATATTCTACACTCTCCACACCACTGGCCCATTGGATGTCCTGACCACATGCCTGAAGTTCTAAATACATGTAGTACTCTGTCTTGAGAGCTTCAAAGAAACATTAAAATTATTTTAAAAAGTGCGCTGTTTTAAACTACCTCGTCCCATAAGTGGCTACCCATGAGCGCCTCTATACTAGTTTTGGATTTGTGTAGTACACTGCCCAAACTGCTGGCCCATTGGATGTCCTCACCACATGTCTGGAGTTTTCCCACAAACATTCTGTACACTGTACACACTGCTGGCCCAATGGTTGTCCTTGCAACATGACCAGAATACTCCTACATACATATTGTACATTGCTCCTACTGCTGGCCCATTGGATGTCCTCACCAAATGACCAGGGCTCACCAACATACATACTATAAGCTGCTCATACTGCTGGCCAATTGGATGTCTTCACTACATGACCATAGTTATCCTACCTACATATTGTTTGCTGCTCATACTGCTGGCCTAATGGATGTCCTCACCATAGATCTGTAGTTCTCCTTCATACATATTCTACGCTGTCCACACTGCTGACCCATTGGATTCCGCAACATAATCAGAGCTCTCCTACATTCATATTTTACGCGGTCCATACTGCTTGCCCATTTGATGTCTTCTCCACATGTCTAAAGTACTCCTACATACATATATTATGCTGTCATACTGCTGGCCCATGGATGTTCTCACCACATGGCCCAAGCTCGACCTACATAGATGTTGTATACTGTCCATACTAATGGCAAATTGGATGTCCTCCCACAGGTCTGGAATTCACCTACATATTCTACACTGACCACACTGCTGGTCCATTGGACATCCTTATAGCATACCCAGAGCTCTCCTACGTACATATTGTACGCTCCCATACTGCTGGCCTGTTGGATGTCCTCTTCTAATTGCTGGACATCCTCACCATATGTCTAGCTGCTCTCCCACATAGATAATGTACGCTGTCCATTCTGTTGGTCCATTGGACATCTCCATCACACGTGCAAGCTCTCCTACATACCTATTATACGCTGTTTATACTGCTGGCCTATTGGATGCCCTCCCCACATGCCTGAAATCCTTACGCATACATATTCTATGCTTTTTGTACTGCTGATCCATTGGCCATCCCACCACATACCTGGAGCTCTCCTGCATACTGTACATATAGTATTTTTATGCTACCCATACTACTGGCACAATGGATGCCCTCACCACATGCCTAGAGTTCTCCTACATACATATTGTACACTGTCCACAATGCTGGCTCATTGGTTGTCTTTGCAACATGACCAGAGCTCTCCTACATACATATTTCACGCTGCCCATACTGCTGCCCATTGGACAGATTTAATTGTTGATGCTCACAGCTATTATGGGTCTCAGAATACAAACTCTCCATGAGAACTTCATACAACCAAATATAAAACATGTTATTCTTACTATATCTCTATTTATAAGTCCCGGAATCATGGAAAAAGCCATTTGATGCCAGGGAATCTGCCTTTGAGGTTACATTGGGCCTGTCATCTTTAATTCAATGTATTTCTCTAATCATTTCTGTAGCACTGTCCCCTAGAGGACTGCTGAAGAATGACACTTTTGGATTCCCCTGGGTTACCCGTAGCAACTGCTTGCAGAATTCTTAGCACTTTACATTCTTGGCTCAGTCAATGATCAGTTTAGGGGTAGATGTTTTTGTTGTTTTTATTTTATATTGGGATGGGAGAAGGGATGAGTGGGATATTCCAACTGTTGAACTATTCACAATTCAGAGGACTTCTAGCTTGAGAATGCGGCACTTCTGGAACTATCCTGCCACTTTAATGAAGCTGAGGTAAGTGTTCCTGTTTATATTTCTCTTCAGGGTGCTCCCCCTGTACCTCTTTTCTATGTACTCACTGACACCCGTCCACTGACTATACTTCCAGAGTGGTCCCCTTCCTGGGCAGACCCCTGGGCAAGATTCTGTACTCATGATACTGTTTTCCCAGAATCTCGCAGTGCCTCAACTCCTTCAGTCAGCTCTCCTGGACCTCTGGGTTCAGCCTCACTCCTATGGCTCACCAGGCCAACCACCTGTGACCATCACCAACTGCTGCAGAAGGGGAGGCAGCCGCCACCCTCCTTCTGGGAATCTGTTTCCCACCAAAGACGTCTACCTCATGTGCTCTTGGCTTTATATACCCCACCCCACAATGCACTGAGACAACTGTCTGGGCCAATCCCTGGGGCTGTAACAAACCCTGTGTGTCATTGGCCAGGTTACCTCCACTGTCCAATGTGCCTCCCCATTGGGCACAGCGGGGACACTCCTTCAGACCATATGAATCACACACTAAGCACACTGAGCAGACCTAACTCACAGATCCTGCTCTCTGTTAAGCAGAGTGCAATATAGAATTTACCTGCTGCTCCTCGGATAAGAAGACAGAGCCAAAAACTATACTCACTCTCTACCTAGCACCTATCTAGGAGGGTGCTACATTTCAAAGTAGAAAATCATTGTACCGTATATACTCGAGTATAAGCCGAGTTTTTCAGCACATTTTTTTGTGCTGAAAACATCCCCCTCGGCTTATACTCGAGTCATAAAAAAAAAATGTCGCTGGCCGGCTTGACGTGCTCCTGAGGCGCCTTAGAGTTAAAAATGGCGCCACCCGACACCAACATGTCACCGCACATGCGCCGCCGCCGCCGCTCGGGAAAGGCCGTACACAATTAGACCCTGCGCATACCACGCTTCGTCACACACTGCAGACCCTGCGCTCCGTCACACACTGGATACCCTGCTCTTTGTCACACACTGCAGACCCTGCGCTCCGTCACACACTGCAGACCCTGCGTCCGTCACACACTGCAGACCCTGCGTCCGTCACACACTGCAGACCCTGCGTCCGTCACACACTGCAGACCCTGCTCTTTGTCACACACTGCAGAACCTGCACTCCGTCACACACTGCATACCCTGCGCTCCGTCACACACTGCATACCCTGCGCTCCATCACACTGCATACCCTGCGCTCCGTTACACACTGCAGACCCTGCGCTCCTTTACACACTGCAGACCCTGCGCTCCATCACACACTGCATACCCTGCGCTCCATCACACGCTGCATACCCTGTGCTCCATCACACGCTGCATACCCTGTGCTCCAGCACACACTGCAGACCCTGTGCTCCATCACACACTGCAGACCCTGTGCTCCATCACACGCTGCATACCCTGTGCTCCAGCACACACTGGAGACCCTGTGCTCCATCGCACACTGCAGACCCTGCGCTCCATCACATGCTGCATACCCTGTGCTCCATCACACGCTGCATACCCTGCGCTCCATAACATGCTGTAGACCCTGTGCTCCATAACACGCTGCAGACCCTGCACTCCATAACACGGCGCAGACCCTGCACTCCGTCACACGCTGCAGACCCTGCGCTCCATCACACACTGCATACCCTGCGCTCCATAACATGCTGTAGACCCTGTGCTCCATAACACGGCGCAGACCCTGCACTCCGTCACACGCTGCATACCCTGCACTCCGTCACACGCTGCATACCCTGCGATCCATCACACGCTGCAGACCCTGTGCTCCATAAAACGCTGCAGACCCTGCACGCTGTCACACACTGCAGACCCTGCGCTTCGTTACATGCTGCAGACCCTGTGCTCCTATTTACACTGCAGACCCTGAGCTCCTATACACACTGCAGACCCTGCGCTCCATCACACACTGCAGACCCTGCGCTCCATCACACACTGCAGACCCTGCGCTCCATCACACACTGCAGACCCTGTGCTCCATCACACACTGCAGACCCTGCGCTCTGTCACACACTGCAGACCCTGCGCTTCGTTACATGCTGCAGACCCTTCGCTCCTATACACACTGCAGACCCTGCGCTCCATCACACACTGCAGACCCTGTGCTTCGTTACATGCTGCAGACCCTGCGCTCCTTTACACACTGCAGACCCTGTGCTCCTTTACACACTGCAGACCCCACTCTCCATCACACACTGCAGACCCTGCACTCCTTTACACACTGCAGACCCTGTGCTTTGTTACATGCTGCAGACCCTGCGCTCCTTTACCCACTGCAGACCCCGCTCTCCATCACACACTGCAGACCCTGCGCTCCTTTACACACTGCAGACCCTGCGCTCCTTTACACACTGCAGACCCTGTGCTTCGTTACATGCTGCAGACCCTGCGCTCCTTTACACACTGCAGACCCTGCGCTCCTTTACACACTGCAGACCCTGTGCTTCGTTACATGCTGCAGACCCTGCGCTCCTTTACACACTGCAGACCCCGCTCTCCATCACACACTGCAGACCCTGCGCTCCTTTACACACTGCAGACCCTGCGCTCTATTACATACTGCAGACCCTGCGCTCTATTACATACTGTAGACCCTGCGCTCTATTACATACTGCAGACCCTGCGCTCTATTACATACTGCAGACCCTGCGCTCTATTACATACTGCAGACCCTGCTTTTCATCCCACACTGCAGACGCTGATGATAACATTTGCCAGTAAAGAACGAGAAGCAACCCTCAGGGACACCAAAATAAAATTGTAAAAATGAAAAACAATTTAATTAGCTTTGTAGCAACATCATAAAATCACCCAATTCCCCAGGCGTCTCTGAATGCAGATTATGGAATTAATGGTCAAAGTTTATTTATCCAAACTGGGACCCTGTGCTGAGAAACTGAAACTTCACAAAAACAGCCGTCCCAGCTCCAAATCCTCTAAGACTCTGCACAGTGTAGGTGAAAATAATATGTGACTTATACAGGATGATAAGAGAGGACAATTTCATGGTTCAGCTGTTATATATACAAAATAAAGTACATTAAAGTGGACCTCTCCTGAAATAAATGTTACAATGCTATGTGCAGCAAGCTCAGTAATATGTCAGTATAACACTTCCAGGTATTTATTACCTCTCACAGAGATCACAGTACTTCCCCAGACAATGCCTTCATCTACACAGAGAAATCCTCACCCCTAAGTCCTGGTTCACACATATGTGATGTCAGGCACTGCTCTGTAAATCACATGCGATGTCTGTGCCTGGCGAATTCAGCCATTCAGATTGTATGACTAGATTTGCATTGCATTTGGACCAAAGTTGCACAGGACCCTTTTTTTGGCCCACACCAGAATCGGATCACATGGGTCTTCACACCTATGCAATCTGATTAATGTCCGAATTGACAGTTCGCACTGCGATATGCGAACTGATCTGGGGGTGTCGTCAGTGGCGGCCTGTCTAAAGGGGGCGCAGGGGTGCCGCACCCCCCCAAAAAAAAGAAAAAAAAAGATAAAAAAAAAAAAGATTAAAAAAAAAAAATTCAATTTTTAGCCCACTAGGGGAGCCTGGAAAACCCCACCCCCCCTCCATAGCTGGACTTAGTGGTGGCTATGGAGGGGGGATGGGGTTTTCCACCCGGCAGAGGCTCTGATTGGCGGCCTTCTGGGGGGACACCTGGGTGCAGAGCAATGCGCTCCGACACTCCCCACTTTTGTGATGTCCTGGCTGTGATTGGTCCAGACTCCAGCCTGGACCAATCATGATTCAGGACATCCCTGCTGACCTCGTTGGGGACGGTGACGGTGCGTGCATCAGTCACTCACCGGCACCGCCCGGTCACCTTCCCGCCGCCGCAGATCAAAGAGGAGTCTCGAGGAGAGGAGAAGCCGGCGCCGCTCACCTTCCCGTCGGTTCCCGCCGGTTCCCGCCGCCGCAGAACGAAGAAGAGAAGCCGCTCACCTTCCCGCCGGTTCCCGCCGCCGTCAGCATGAAGAGGACTCGAAGAGAGGAGCAGCCGCCGTGGACGTCTCGCAGGCAGCATGAGTGTGGAGTCAGTGACTGTCACAGTCGAGTCAGCCGGCCAGCCCAGGAGAGCAGGTAAATGATTGAAGCCGATGCAGCGATGCCATGACCTGTGACCTGACCTGTGACATGACCTGTGACATGCCTGTGCCATGACCTGTGACATGACTTGTGCCATGACCTGTGACATGCCTGTGCCATGACCTGTGACATGACCTGTGACATGCCTGTGCCATGCCCTTACCATGACCTGTGCCATGCCCTTACCATGACCTGTGACATGCCTGTACCATGACCTGGGCCATGCCTGTGTCATGACCTGTGCCATGACCTGTGACCTGACCTGTGCCATGACCTGTGACATGACCTGTGCCATGACCTGTGACATGCCTGTGCCATGACCTGTGACATGACCTGTGACATGCCTGTGCCATGCCCTTATCATGACCTGTGCCATGCCCTTACCATGACCTGTGCCATGCCCTTAACATGACCTGTGACATGCCTGTACCATGACCTGGGCCATGCCTGTGTCATGACCTGTGCCATGCCCTTGCCATGACCTGTGACATGCCTATACCATCACCTGTGACATGCCTGTACCATGACCTGTGCCATGCCTATACCATCATCTGTGCCATGCCTGTACTATCACCTGTGCCAAGACCTGTGCCATGCCTATACCATCTCCTGTACCATGACCTGTGACATGCTTGTACCATCACCTGTGCCATGCCTATACCATCACCTGTGCCATGCCTATACCATCACCTGTGCCATGCCTATACCATCATCTGTGCCATGCCTGTACCATGACCTGTGCCATGCCCTTACCATGACCTGTGCCATGCCTATACCATTTCCTGTACCATCACCTGTGCCATGCCTATACCATCATCTGTGCCATGCCTGTACCATGAACTCAAAGTCACGCAATTTTTTACCGCGTTTTTTGCCGCGAAGCAATACCTATTACATTTTTCTTTTTTGCGCCCCCCAAAAAACTTTGAGCACCAGCCGCCACTGGGTGTCGTTAATTTTGTATTGACACCCTCAGCGATTTGCATATGGCAATGTGAACTGCCTGCGAGTCGAGTGCAATGCGGGAACCCGCAGTAGATTCGCAAGGTTCTCACATCGCATATATGTGAACCAGGACTAAAACACAAGGGAGGAAGGGGAGAAAATGGTGGACACTTTGGACTTTTTCTGGTGCATGGGTAATGAAGACTAACTCTGATCTGAGGTATGTTAGTATGCAGAGCAGGCTGTGGCTGTGCTGGGAAGCTGTCATGTATGTTTAGCACTACCCCTGTAGAAATCGCTAATGCCCCGGTCCCCACTGCTGCACAGCCAGTCATATAGCATTTCCTTCATGCACTCCAATGCAGAAATCAGTCCTTGGCTTGTTTTTGATGTTTTATTAGGGGTTGATAACTTGAATGGGGTAGGGAATTATGGGATGCCCTTCTTGAACAATGTCCAGAACTATGAACAAGGGGACATTTCCTCTTTTTTTACAAAAAAAGTCCTCTTCTGCCTTCCTCCTGCACAAACTTGGTTTTCATAGCACAGCAGCTGCTGGTCACTCCTGAGGGAACTAGCAGGATATTGCTAGTTTAGGAAAGGCCCTGTCAGAGAAACGGTCATGCTGCAACTGGCAACTCCACCAGTACTTCCAATGGCCGCAATGGACTCAGGCCATAGACTCATTGTCAGTGAAATGGCTGTGCTGCAACTGGCAACTTTGCCAGTACTTCCCATGGTCGCAATGGACTCAAGCCATAGACAAATTCACTGGCCTATAAAAGGACTCTGCTCAGCCCATCAGATTGCTGGATTGTCTTCAGCTCTTCCTTTTTCCTGAGCATTGCTACTTCCTGGATTCCAGTTTGACCCGGCTTGTTCCTGACCTGTCTGCTCTCTCTCCTGGCTTTGACCCCCGGCTTCGTCTGATCATCCCTGCTCCAGTTTGGCTCTCCCGTTATCTGATCTCACAGACTTGCTTCCTGTCTACCTGCCCTTCAGTACCTGATCTTGGCTTTCCCACGGACTTGTCTGCTTCTGTCCTTCCTGCTATACCTTTTGGCTTGCACCTGTTGCAGCTTCCTGCCGAGCCCTGTGTTTGACCCCTGGCCGGTCTTACACCTACTGCCTGGTTGTTCCTGGTTCCTCCTTGGACTGTCCGGTGTATTCCTGCCCAGCACTCTGCTAGAGACTGCCTGTCTACCATCAGGACCCTGCCGGCAACCAGTGCTTCTGTGGGCACTACACCCTCTGTCTCAACCCCAGGGGTGTGCCGCACTCAGCCGCAAGGGGAGCCCTCTCTGCATCTCGGCCTCGGATCAGGTACGTGACAGGCCCACTATAGGCAGGAACTGTCAGTCCCTTGACAAAGTAGTGCAATGTGAATGAACTGCCACCGATCCCATCCCCTACCTCCCTCACTCTGCCACTGATCCCATCCCCTACCTCCCTCACTCTGCCACTGATCCCATCCCCTACCTCCATCACTCTGCCAATGATCCCATCCCCTACCTCCATCACTCTGCCACTGATCCCATCCCCCACCACCATCACTCTGCCACTGATCCCATCCCCCACCACCATCACTCTGCCACTGATCCCATCCCCCACCACCATCCCTCTGCCACTGATCCCATCCCCCACCACCATCCCTCTGCCACTGATCCCATCCCCCACCACCATCCCTCTGCCACTGATCCCATCCCCCACCACCATCCCTCTGCCACTGATCCCATCCCCCACTACCACTGATCCCATCCCCCACCACCACTGTCCCTCTGCCACTGATCCCACCTTCCTACCACCATCCCTCTGCCACTGATTCCACCCCCCCCCCACCACCACCAACGATCCTATCCCTGCCCACCACCACCACCGTCCCATCTCCCCTCACCACCACCCCTCTGCCACTGTTTCCACCACCCCACCACTATTACTCTGCCACTGATCCCATTCCCCCCACCACCATCCCACTGCCACTGATCCCAACCCCACCACCGCCACTAATACCACCACCACCACTGATCCCACCACTGCCACTGATCCCAACCCCCCCCCCCCCCACAACCACTACTGCCACTGATTCCAAGGGGACACTCAGGAGGATGTAAAGGGGCACTCTGGAGGTACTGTTTTAGTACCTCCAGAGTACCCCTTTATATCATCCAGAGTGCTCTCTTACATCCTCCAAAATGCCCGCTAGTAATAGTAAGGTCAGTGGCAGAACTACCGGGGTCTTAAAGGTCGCACTTGTGGCTGAGCCTGGCCCACCATGTGGGGGCCTCAAGACAGCAGGAGGGGGCCCGCTGCAGAACATGAGAAAGGGCACCGGAATGGGGACAGAGGGGGGCCCTTCATAGTTTCTTGCACAGGGGCCCTGAAGTTTGTAGTTACGCCTCTATTCTCTTTCAACTGCTTCCCATGGTGAGATCCTTCTAGGCTAGCTATCCTGAGCCTCCAGTCCAAGGTACCACCCCTCCCCTGCAGCGGTTTCCTCAAGAGCCCCCAACAGCCTCTCCTAAGCAGTCCATCTTCCACTCCCCTGCTAGAATGGCCCATGTCTATTTATGGGGTTGTCTCAGTCCCCTGCCAGCCCACTTCTGGGGATTGGCTGAGGCTCCATAAACAATTCATGGAAGCTCCTCCTAACCCCACCCTCTAGTTCTAGGAGGTTTTCCAACCTTCCAGACATGAGGGGGTGGCATCATAGACCTGCCAGGGTGACTCATCCAGTCCTGAACTCTAGTGATCCCTAAACCAATTTAGTGACTCAGGTTATTCCTGGCCAAAAATATGTTTTACCTACTCTCAACTCTACTAACCCTAACCCTCTGCCACTAACCCTAACCCTCTGCCACTAACCCTAACCCTCTGCCACTAATCCTAACCCTCTGCCACTAATCCTATCCCTCTGCCACTAATTCCATCGGTTCATGCCCATGCCATCCCACTGCCTCCACCATGTTTTACAGAGGATGTTGTGTGCTTTGGATCATGAACTGTTCCAAACCTTCTCCACACCTTTTGCTTCCTGTCATTCTGATACAGATTAATGTTAGTTTCATCTGTCCAAAGAATGCTTTTCCAGAACTGGTCTGGCTTATTTTGGATATTTTTGGCAAAGTCTATTCTGGCTTTTCTATTCTTCAGGCTTATGAATGGTTTTCACCTTGTGGTGAACCCTCTGTATTTGCTCTCGTGAAGTCTTCTCTTGACAATGATACGCCCACCTCCTGGAGATTGTCCTTCACTTGTCCGGATGTTGAAAATGGGTTTTTCTTTACCATAGAGAGGATCCTGGGATCATCCACCACTGTTGTCTTCCATGGAGGTCCAGGCCTTTTTTATGTTGCTGAGCTCACCAGTGCGTTCTTCTTTCCTCAGACTGTACTAAACTGTTGATTTGGCCACTCCTAATGCTGCTGCTATCTCTCTGATGGATTTGTTTTGTTTTTGAAGCCTTACAAATGGCCTGTTTCACTTGCATGATGTAGGTTCACAGCAATAGATTCCAAATGCCAATAGCACACTTATGGGCCATACACACTATACAATGGTCTTTAATTTTATTCCTTTTGATTTACCAAAACCATGTAATATGAGGTCAAATCTAAACACTTTCAATTTGTATGCAATCAGACAGGCCCTTGCACTACATAGTTGAAGGTAAATCTAAAGGAAACCTTACAACAAAAGTTGTATAGTGTGTATCTAGCTTTACAATCAACTCCAGACCTTTTACCCGCTTAACTGATGAAGAAAAAATGGAGTAGCCCACACTGGGCCATAAAACAGCTTTTGATTCAATTGTCCAATTACATTTGGTCCCTTGAAAAAGGGGGGTGGCTATTCCTAACAGCTGTAATTCCTAAACCCTTCCTCCGATTTGGATGTACATACCATCAATTAAACCTGAGAGTGCGCACTTTCAGCCCATATCCATTAAATAACTATAGCTTGATTATGTTTTGGTAAATACCTGGAAAAAAATAAAATTGTGCTTGTGTCCAAATATATGGACCTAACTGTATGTGCGTTGGGGTGGCAATAATACTGAATAGCCATGCACTGTACATGAAAAAAGGGTTTGTTGGCGCTAATGCTGGGAAGTGGGTCCCCAATTTGAAGGTCTTGATGGAGGAAGACAATTGGGACATAAGCCGGACTTCTGTGATGCACAATAGCACTATGCTGGTATCCAGGAAAGCTCTGACAGGTGAAGCGAATCCCGCTGACAACAAAAGAAAAAAAAGGCGCCGCTGAATGTAGCAAGGTGAGTTTATTGTACAATTGATGCATAAACTCACATGGAATTACATGAAATCCTGTGCGCGTCCTCCGTGCTCTTCAGTCACTTCCTGGTGTGTTGCGCTTCCATCCTTCGGCTGACCAGCAGCCGGGAGATGACGCGATGGAAAAGGAACCAATGGAAGGAACGAGATGGAACCGAGGCCACGGTGAACCGCAGGCCTCACGAATGGACCGCACAGACGTGATGACGTAACGCGCTTTGGAGCATGCGTACAACGCTCCTTCATCAGATGAGTGGTGGACCTACATTGTTGGATATGATTGAATGAAAGACTTCTTCTATGGTATGTGTGTTTTCTACTTTGTGAAGGGGGCTTCCAGATCAAGTCCCATTCCACAGACCCCCACATCCAGTGGGCCAGGGATTTAGGAATGAAGCCCCTGTCACCATCAACATGGTACCCTCTCCATGCTGAAGACATAGGGCTTGGTATAATTCATAAGACACTTTCTATCCACACACACTTTAAGGAAAGCCTCCTTAATGAGCTACTATTGATTTTTAGGGAGGGCCCCAGACATTTTCATTTTTCTTACCTGAGGTTCACTCCAAATCCATAACAGACTCATAACCTTGATAAAGGTTAGGTATGGATTTGGGGGGGGGGGGGGTCCCTATGAATTTTTTTTACAAACAAAGCTGGCCATGAAATGTCATTTAGCAGCAATTTTTTTATTTATTTATTTTTAAATGTCTTTTTTGTTATTGTACATCGTACAAGTGCACGCCACCATGGATTGCTGTTCAGAGGGGCGGCACAGGCTGCAGCACGTATAAATGAACCCTAGGCTCCATTCACACCTGGGCATTTTCAGCTCCAAAAACGCTCAAAAGAAACGTTTCCAAAACGCCCAACAAGTAAAACCCCATTCATTTAAATGGCCCCTGTTCACATCTGAGCGTTTTAACGCCTGAAGCAAAACGCCCAACGCTCAAAAAAAGTACATGAGCTTCTTTTTGGGCAGATTACAGGCGTTTTCCATTGGTCTCTAGTCAATCTAAAAACGCCTGTAAAACGCCTGCAAAAAACGCCCATAAAAATGCCTGAAAAAAACGCCTGAAAAAACGCCTGAAACAAAAATGCCCAGGTGTAGATGGAGCCTAAGTGTTTTCATTCTATAGAAAGCAAGCAATGTCTTTTGCTGTCCTCAGCAAAAGAAGGGGAATTTTTGGGTCTTTAAATGAGGCATGTGCGGCTTAGAAAAAATAGTCTATGTTAGAAAACAAGAATTTTATTCTCCAGGGTAATAAATGCATATCAGGTTACAATGTACATACATCATTTTGTATCAACAATCAATATTCATAGTTTCTTCTCTTTGATAATAAGCCCCCGTTCACACTGGGGCGACCTGTGAGGCGACCTGGTCGCCTCACAGGTCGCCGCAGGTCGCCTCCCATAGGGAAGCTGCGGACCCGTTCTGATAGGAGCGACACAAGTCGCTCCGACTCAGAAAAGGGTCCGGAGCTTCTTTGGGGCGACCAGGAGGCGACCGCCATAGACTTCAATGTTATGAAGTCCGTGGCGGCCGCTCCGAGGTCGCGGTGCGAAGTAGCGTCGCCCCAGTGTGAACGGGGGCTTAAAGCATGTCATGTTACAATATGCATACATAGATCTGTAACCATATTCATGGTGAATTGAAAACCCATATACATGAAAACTAACAGTCACATATTGTACATGGCATGATGGATGTAAAGCAATTGTCCTAGATAGCATGAGCCACTTCAGCAGCAGAGTATAGTAGTGAAAAATGGATGGACAGGGCATAATGAGCCATCTGATAGAAAGAGCACAGTGTATCAAGTATTCCCTACGTGTTTCGTGGAATCACTCCACTTCCTCAGATGCATCAAATGGCTGTGAAAAAAACATAAGAACCAATATGGTCTCCTGTTAAAAACCAGACTATAGGTAAAGATAGTAACTAAGGGGAAGAAAATGACCCTCCCCCTAAAATACATACATTTTGGCTGAATTTGAGGTTAAAGAATAAGCCTGCAACAGTACGGCCGTTCCAAAAGTCTGTCCTGGGAACTGTGGTATAGCGACCCAAGGAACAAGCCCGGCCATTTCCTGTTGAAGTGGCTCATGCTATCTAAGACAACTGCTTTACATCCATCATGCCAATATTGATACAAAGTGATGTATGTACATTGTATAAATATAGTGAAATCTCTTGCGCTAATATATTATGTGAACTAACAAAACTTAGATGTGAAAAATCATACCATATTATAAACTGCAGCCACTTGTACATTGTAAGCTGATATAATATAGAGAAGCCTATCTGGCAACCACCTTATTTTCTCCATCAGCCTATCCCCCACAGTTATCACCTTTTGTATCTCTTGACCCTCCCTTTTAGATTTTAGATTGTAAGCTATTATGAACAGGGCCCTCTGATTCCTACTATCTTATGGCCTGAATACACGATTAGAATATCGCCCGATCATTCAACCACCGACTTTTGAAAAATTATTTGTCGGTCGAAAACGTTGCCAACATACAGGTTCCGAATATCGCCCGACCGTTGCCCGCCGACCATCGAAACAGTGTTCGTCGGTCGAAAACTTTGCCAACATTAACGATCCAAAGAAAAATATTACAGACCAATCGATTACATACGTAGTCTTCACGTTTCACGTGTAAGCGGAAGTGATGTAATGTGCATGTGACCTTAAAGCCACGCCCTTCCTCCTAGCACCATTGACCTCCTAGCACGAACGAGCGTGGGACCGACATTAAAACTGCATAATTCAATACAGCCGTGTGTGTGTGTGTGTATGTGTATATGTATATGTATATATATATATATATATATATAGTACCAATGTGCGTTCTTCGTGTAGTGTTCGTGTTCACGAACGGGCAATCGATATTGAATATGGATGAGGCCCAGAATGCTTCCGGGTCGACAAACATTTCCGGGAAAATATTTCCTGGCATGCGTGATGAGGTTATACAGATTTAAACTGAACGACCTCAACACCAACGTATAGAATATCGTTCGTTCGCAAACAAGACGACAGAAATTTTCGTGTTTTTCAATCGGTATTTTTCGTTCACATTATCGATATCGCTCATTGATGGCTGGGCATTAACGAGTAGAATATCGGCCGATCGCTCGCTGAATGGAAATTTTCGGCCGATTTTCTTATCATGTATTCAGGCCATTAAAGTGTATTGTATTTGTACTGTCTACCCTCAGGTTGTAAAGCGCTGCGTAAACTGTCGGCACTATATAAAAACTATATAATAATAATAATAATATGCATTTTTTTATCCCAGAGAATAAAATTCTTGTTTTCTAACATCGACTATTTTTTCTATGCCGCGCATGCCTCATTTAAAGTCCCAAAAATTTCCCTCCTTTTGCTACAGAATCAGGGATGGAGAGGTATGTTCACACGCGCTTCATTTAAAGTGGAGTTTCGGCCACAAAAACATTTTTTACATAAAAATACCCCTCTAATCCTAAGCTATCGCCAATTACCCTACCACTAACCCCACATTACATGCCCCGCTGTGTCCCTCTTCCTGGTTCCTGGCTACCCAGAATGCCGATCGCAATCTCGCGCATGCGCTGTAGATTGCGATCGGCAATCAGAGTAGCGGCCGGCCATTCCCATCGCATCCTGGGATTGATGACGCTCCTCTCCCAGGACTCAATGCAAAGGAGGAAGTGACGTCGGGGGCCGCGGCCGCATAAGGAGGAAGAGGAAGGAAGGTAAGTTAATGTTTATTAAAAACAAGGTAAGTGAAACAAAAAAAAATATTAATTATCCAATTCTTTTTCAGGTTTTTTTACTCTAACTAATGCTGCAAAGTTTATTTTTAGGGTGGAACTCTGCTTTAAAGTCCCAAAAACTCTCCTCTTTCTTCCATTTTGCTGTCTTCAGATCTCTCAGCTCTTACCAGGACTATAACGAAATATAAAACAATTGAAGTTTGGACGGAATCCACAACAGATGTGTGAGCGGAGACGTGTTAGCAGCAGAAGGATGGACACAGCACATGTGTCAGAGATGGATTCCCCATTCCAATTCCACATCTTCCAATCAGCAGTGACATCTCACAGCGGGGGTCTCGTGTCTCCAGTCTGCACGTGTTTGGCGGAGCCGCAACGCGCCGCTATGTGACTGACACCTGCAGTAAAGAGATACATGGAAAATTCATATAAATCTCCAGCGATCCAACTGATTGTCTATATGAGGCTTGTAAATATTTTATAGGAGCATTTCAATGGTTGTTTTACATTTATAAATATATCTAGTTATTTAAAATAGGTACCTGTGATAAAATGATAATAGCTATCCCATATATATATATATATGTATGTGTGTGTGTGTGCATTTAAAAAAAAAGTGTATATCTATACACTATATTGTCAAAAGTATTGGGACACTTGCCTTTCCACTCACATGAACTTTCACCTTCTTAGCGGTATTCCCGAGTGTGGCTCGGGGTTACATTTCAGAGCCAAAAGCGGTAACCCCGAGCCACACTCGGGGTACCGCCAGAAGCATCGCTGGATCCTGTAAAAGAGGTTTCTTACCTTGTCACCGGGATCCAGCGATGTATCTCAGCGATGTGTCTCGCGGCGGATCTTCCTCCCGATCGTCTCCGTGCCCCCCGGCTTCCGTCTCCTGCGACGTGACGCTCGCAGGGGGGTGGAACCGGCGGCAAATTCAAATGTAAAAACACACCAAACACACTGATACCATTCAAAATTAGTTTGCCCCCCAGTGCCCATTCCTGCAGTTTTACTTTACTTTACTTTTTATGTAAATATATATATATAAATAAATGGTCTATATGCTGTTTTCACACTTGTGCAACCTGGCCACGATTTAGCTGCGATTTTTTTTTTTTTTTTTTGCCCGCAATTTTGACACGATTTTTCCATGATTTTGATGCAACTTTGAATGGACTTGAAACAATGCCTGTGCAATCTTTAGGTCTATGCACCTCAAGTTGCATCAAAGTTGGACCAAAGTAGTGCAGGGACTACTTTGAAGTTGCTGCGACTTGAATTCGCACAGATATGAACAGTACTCATTGGAAATCATGGGGTACGACCAGTGGCGGCTGGTGAAGTTTTAAGATGGGGGGGGGGGGCGCAAGACCCTGCCCTTCCATTTTGACCCCTCCCATTTCTCAGAAGCCACACCCCTTATAGACTCCACCCATTTTGTCCCCTGTATTTTGCTTGCGTGAACCAATTCTCCCAATATATCACATATTAAGGGGTCTCTCAGTACTAGTATATCCCATAATAGGGAACAGGGGCCCTATTATGGGATATACTGTGAGAGAAACCCTATTATGGGATACATGGACTGAGAGTGGCACAAACCCCACAGTACAGACCCCTCCAGCACAAACAACTCAAGCACAAACCCCACAGTACAGGCCCCTAGCACAAACCCCACAGTACATGCCCCCTTCAATATAGTGACCACCAGTATAAATGCCCCCTTTCAATGTAGTGACCAGCATACATGTCCCCAATGCAGAGCTATGCGTGCGTGCCTCCAATGCAGTGCCCACCAGTTTACATGTCCCCAATGCAGAGCTATGCATGCTTGCCTCCAGTGCAGCCAGTAAACATGTCCCCAATGCAGAGCTATGCATGCTTGCCTCCAGTGCAGCCAGTAAACATGTCCCCAATGCAGAGCTATGCATGCGTGCCTCCAGTGCAGCCAGTAAACATGTCCCCAATGCAGAGCTATGCATGCGTGCCTCCAGTGCAGCCAGTATACATGTCCCCAATGCAGAGCTATGCGTGCATGCCTCCAGTGCAGCCAGTATACATGTCCCCAATGCAGAGCTATGCGTGCGTGCCTCCAGTGCAGCCAGTATACATGTCCCCAATGCAGAGCTATGCGTGCGTGCCTCCAGTGCAGCCAGTATACATGTCCCCAATGCAGAGCTATGCGTGCGTGCCTCCAGTGCAGCCAGTATACATGTCCCCAATGCAGAGCTATGCGTGCCTCCAGTGCAGCCAGTATACATGTCCCCAATGCAGAGCTATGCGTGCGTGCCTCCAGTGCAGCCAGTATACATGTCCCCAATGCAGAGCTATGCATGCGATGCGTGCCTCCAGTGCAGTCAGTATACATGTTCCCCAATGCAGAGCTATGCGTGCGTGCCTCCAGTGCAGCCAGTATACATGTCCCCAATGCAGAGCTATGAATGCGTGCCTCCAGTGCAGCCAGTAAACATGTCCCCAATGCAGAGCTATGCATGCTTGCCTCCAGTGCAGCCAGTAAACATGTCCCCAATGCAGAGCTATGCATGCTTGCCTCCAGTGCAGCCAGTAAACATGTCCCCAATGCAGAGCTATGCATGCGATGCGTGCCTCCAGTGTAGCCAGTATACATGTACCCCAACGCAGAGCTATGCGTGCGTGCCTCCAGTGACCATTAGTATACATGTACCTCAACGCAGAGCTATGCGTGCGTGCCTCCAGTGACCATCAGTATACATGTACCCCAATGCAGAGCTATGCGTGCGTGCCTCCAGTGACCACCAGTATACATGTACCCCAATGCAGAGCTGTGCGTGCCTCCAGTGACCACCAGTATACATGTACCCCAATGCAGAGCTATGCGTGCGTGCGTGCCTCCAGTGACCACCAGTAACGTACCCCAATGCAGAGCTATGCGTGCGTGCCTCCAGTGACCACCAGTAATGTACCCCAATGCAGAGCTATGCGTGCGTGCCCGACTGAGAGTGCACTTACCTGTGAGTCACGGCGGCTTCTCCTTCTCCTCTTCTTCGTTCGGCGGCGGGAAGGTGAGCGGCGCTTCTCCCTCTTCTGCGGCGGGTGACCGGCGCGGGCTTCTTCTCCGGACTGGACTCCAGGTCTTCGGCGGCGGGAAGCTGACTGGGCGGTGACGGTGAGTGACTGATGCACGCACCGGCACCGCACCCATTGCGACGTCAGCGGCGTCGCAATCGGATGTCCTGGATGATGATTGGTCCAGGCTGGAGACTGGACCAATCACAGCCAGGAATCCACGAAGTGGGGGTGTGCAAGCGCTGTGCCCCGCGCCCAGGTTACGCCCCCAGAAGGCAGCTAATCGGCGCCTCTTGTGGGTCGTAACCCCACCCCCCTCCCACCCCCAGCCTCCACATAGGCCGGCGGCGGCGAAGTTTGCGAACGCAATTTTTTTTTTGAAAACTTTATTGCTCATTTTGTCTTTTTTTTTTTTTTTTTAGGGGGGCGGCGCCCTGGCGCCCCCTATGCACAGGCCGCCACTGCGTACGACTAGTTGGCAGTGCCAAGTCACAGGACAAGTTGCACAAGTGTGAAAAGGGGCCTAATTGCCGGTTCACACTTGTGCACTTGTGGAGATCGCATGTAATTCGGAGCGCACTGCTCCTAAATTACATGCGATCTCATGTGCGGTGCGAGTTCAGCCATACACTTTCTATGGCTGAATTTGCACCGCATCCGCACTAAACTCGCACATGAGGCTTTTTTTTAGCCGCAGTAGAATCTGATCGCATGGTGGTTCACACTTGTGCGATCCGATTCTGTGTGAACTTGCAGATCGCACTGCGATATGCAATCTCAACTGGGGGTGTCGTTAACTTTTAATTGACACCCCCCTGCGTATCGCATATGGCAGTGTGAACTACCAGAGGTGCGGATGCGATGCGGGAACACGCTGCATATTCGCAGCGTTCCCGCATCGCACAAATGTGAACCGGCACTTGGGCTTTTCACACTTGTACTACTCCAAGTTGCGCCAACTTTGGAGTGCAACTTTGACGCAACTTTGGATGACTGTAACTTGGATAGGACTTTGGTTTTGTGCAGTGATAATGGACAACTGTTCCACACAAGTATAACATTCAGGTACGACTTTCATGCGACTTCTGAGGGTTAATATGGAAGTCTATGGCCCTCAAGTTACATGAAACACGTTTAGAGAGTGTTTATAGGTGTGAGCGATTCACTTAGTAACTTTTTGGAGTCTTATAGCATTCAATAGCACAACATAGCAGTGCTCAAGTACACCCATTTTTAATTCTATGGCAGGTTCACTTTACATGGCAAATCCACTACCAGGTTTTTGGATAAGTTTATGCGGCTCGGTATAAGAAGGCGATGCTCCACTCTTCATCAGTGCCGGTTCACACATATATGCGATGCGATGCGGGAACCCTGCGAATCCACTGCAGGTTCCCACATCACATTCAAATCGCAGGCAGTTCACACTGCCATATGTTAATCGCTGGGTGTGTCAATACAAAGTTAATGACACCCCCCCAGATCATTTTGCATATCGCAGTGCGGACATGAATTGAATCGCATAGGTGTGAACACCCATGCGATCTGATTCTGCTGCGGACCCAAAAAAGGGTCCTGTGCAAGTCGTGTCCGAATCCAATGTAAATTCAGCCATACAATCTGTATGGCTGAATTTACATCGCACAGACATCCCATGTGATTTAGCGACCTGAATTACATGCGATGTCTGACATCGCTATAGTGTGAACCGGGACTTAGACTTCCCTCTTCTGTACACAGCAGGTCAATGTCCCGGCCACCAGTGACTCTTGGATGACAGTTGTGGCGTGCGAGACGTGGCAGACAAAACGCAGACCTAGAAATGCCTTGGAAGGAGCGGCCACCTTCTTAGAACTTGCTGAAGCCATGCCAAGTCCTGGCAATCGCCACGCTGTGCTGATGAAATGTTTGTGGCACAAAGCCTGGAGGCCAACTACTGAGATAAGAGAAGGAATTGTCCTTAGAACAATATCTGCATGTGTGGTTTTCCATTAAGGAAAAAACATTTAGAAGGTCTGAGCCTAAAGAATACGTGTAATGCTGCCCTTCCTGAGCGACCAGCAGTGGAAAATCCCTGATGTTTGCACAATGTAGTTAAACCTTCAGAGGACAACTAATCAGCTGCACAGAGGCTGTCTGGATACTGACGGGAATTATTCAACATTTTCATAATTAATAATCACATTATGACTTTAAAAGAAACCTGCAGTGAGACCAATAAATATGGAGGCCATGATTGGGGAGCTATCCCTGAAAATGCTACTTGCCTGCCATTCATTGGTCACCTGGGCAAGCATGTAGCCAGTAAAATCCAGGCACCACACTAAGACTAAGTTCACACAGGCTTTGATTTTTAAAGCAGCCTTTAAAGTGCATTAGTGTGCTTGGAGCATTAAAGTGTTACTAAACCCACAACAGTAAAATCAGTCTTTATATGCAGTAAAGTATGCTTCTTATACTCACTGTGGAACCTAAGGGGTTAATCCTCTGCATTGTGTAAAAAGGTTGTTTGATCCTCTCTTCTCTGATCCTCCCCTTCTTCCACTGTCCCCAATCCATCTGCAGATAGAACAGAGCCTTGGGGGAACTCTGCACACGCTCAGTTTGGTGTATAACGCTAGAGGTTTTTTTTTTTTCTTGGGAGAGTGCATGTGATCAGCACAGGGCCAATGAACACTGTCCAGACAGAGGGTCAGGGGTCTTGCAGCCTCATAGGACAGTCAGAGGGGAATGAAATGAAATGTGAGGTTTGGGGGGCACCACAAGGAGATTGGGGGAGGGGATTTGTGTTAGGAGGGGACATTTGGGGGGGGGGGGGGGGCAACAGGAGGTAATAATCGTTCTAGGAGGGGAAATTTGAGGAGGTGCACTAGGAGTGGTGATTTGAGGGGGATTTGTGTATTTGTGTTTAGAGGGGGGATAGGGAAAGAGGATTTTTGCAAGGATGGGGGATTTGGGGGGTTTGTGCTAGAAAAGGTAAGATGGAGGGAATTTGTGCTGGTGGGGGGGGGGGGGGTTGTGCTAGTAGGGACGATGGGGGGGGGGGGGGCATTTGTGCTAGAAGAGGAAATTTGGATGAGGGATTGGAGAAGGGGAATTTGTGCTGGGAGGGGGGATTTGGACTTGGAGGGAGAGGATTTGTGCTAGGATAGGGTATTGGGGGGGATTTGTGCTAGAAAAGGTATTATGGTGGGGCGGGAGGGTATTTGCCCCAGGGGGAAATTGTGCTAGTAGGGACGATTGGGGGCCATTTATGCTAGGAGAGGAAATTTGGAGGAGGGGGATTTGTGCTAGAATGAGGGATTGGAGAAGGGAAATTTGTGTTGGGAGGGAGAATTTAGAGTGGGGGGGTATTTGTGCTGGGATGGGGGATTTGGGGGGGGGGGGGGTGGGTTGTGCTAGAAAAGGTAATATGGTGGGGTCGGAGGGAATTTGTGCTAAGGGGGAATTGTGCTAGTAGGGACGATTGTGGGGCATTTGTGCTAGGAGAGGAAATTTGGTGGAAGGGGATTTGTGCTAGGATGGGGGGTTGGAGAAGGGGAATTTGTGCTGGCAGGGGGGATTAGGAGTGGGGGGGGGATTTGTGCTAGGATGGGGGATATGTGCTAGAAAAGGTAATATGGTGCGGTCGGAGGGAATTTGTGCTAAGGGGGAATTGTGCTAGAAGGGACGATTGTGGGGCATTTGTGCTAGGAGAGGAAATTTGGTGGAAGGGGATTTGTGCTAGGAAGGGGGGTTGGAGAAGGGAAATTTGTGTTGGGAGGGAGAATTTGGAGTGGGGGGGGGGTATTTGTGCTAGGATGGGGGATTTGGGGGGGGGTTGTGCTAGAAAAGGTAATATGGTGGGGTGGGAGGGAATTTGTGCTAAGGGGGAATTGTGCTAGTAGGGACGATTGTGGGGCATTTGTGCTAGGAGAGGAAATTTGGTGGAAGGGGATTTGTGCTAGGATGGGGGGTTGGAGAAGGGAAATTTGTGTTGGGAGGGAGAATTTGGAGTGGGGGGGGGGTATTTGTGCTAGGATGGGGGATTTGGGGGGGGGGGGGGGTTGTGCTAGAAAAGGTAATATGGTGGGGTGGGAGGGAATTTGTGCTAAGGGGGAATTGTGCTAGAAGGGACGATTGGGGGGCATTTGTGCTAGGAGAGGAAATTGCCTTTTTTTTAAAAATTCAGTACCCACATTACCTACAATCACAACTGCCAGTGTGTTGTATGTTTGTGCCCATATTTTACCGCAGTCCGGGTCTATGGTGCCCCCCCCCCCCCCCCCCCCATGTGTGTAAGACCAAATTAGCACTGTTTATTTTCAGGGACCATATTCCGATAATGTATTATTATCCTGCAAAGCTCTCTAGAATCCTCTTTTACACATCCGAGGTCCCTCTCTGACACCATTCCTCCCTTATTCTATCTTTCCCAATTGGAGGCTCCTTGGAAGTCCAGCGCTCCTCTGGCGGCCTCAGCGCTGGTGCGGGATTGTTCTGCGATTTCCGCTGATGTAAGCACAGTCCCAGCAGGGATGTCATGATATCCTCATCCTCTGTGTTGTGGAGGTTGGGAATGTTGTCCTCTCTGGGGGACCGGCTACATTCCTGGCTTATCACCAGACATAATCCGCGTTCTTTGCAACGCAGACCCTCCACTTTGTTTTCCTTTTTTCAGTACAGCGCGGCCAAGACAAACACGGCAATTTACCTCATTATGCAGTCATTGTACTCGCATCAATTTAGTCTCGCTATTTAAAAAATTTGAGTTTTCAGTTTTTGCCCATCCGTTCTCTGCTCTATAGCTGGTGCCGCCTTTTACATCAATCATCATTCGTGAATGGTTGTTATTTGTATCAGGACCCCCCTCCAAGTCTTAATAAGTAAAGCCTAATGAAACTCATGGGGAGGACACATTAACCACTTGCTGACTGCCTAGCAAACATGTACTGTGGCAGGTCGCCTCTATTGCGTGAAATCACGTACCTGTATGTCATTTCGTGCAAAAGCCACTAGGGGGTGCGCACATTCTGCCTGTCTCGGGAACCGCTGGAGGCACAATCACGTGCTGATTGGACAAAGGGAGAGCTAATCAGCAGGTCTGGCGGACATCGGGTCTGCCGGACCTGCTGATTAGCTCCCCCTCTGTCCAATCAGAGAGCTATTGTGCCTCCGGCGGGTCCCAAGACAAGCAGAACGCGCACTGATTGGACAGAGGGGGAGTTAATCAGGGGGTCCGGCAGACCTAATGTCTGCCGGCCACCCGCAATCATTTCCAAGACAGGCAGGAAGGCGAAATGTAAACATTAATGTCTAAACCGCAGGCAACAAAAGTGAGTACACCCCTAAGTGAAAATATCCATACTGCCTTAACCCTCTTGGGCATGGAGTTCACCAGAGCTTTACAGGTTGCCACTGGAGTCCTCTTCCACTCCTCCATGATGACATCACAGAGCTGGTGGATGTTAGAGACCTTGCACTCCTCCACCTTCCTTTTGAGGATGCCCCACAGATGCTCGGTAGGGTTTACTTGTGGAGACATGCTTGGCCGGTCCATCACCTTTACCCTCAGCTTCATTAGCAAGACAGTGGTCGTCTTGGAAGTGTGTTTGGGGGTCGTTATCATGGGACCCCAGTCTCCGAAGGAAGGGAATCATGCTCTGCTTCAGTATGTCACAGTACATGTTAGCATTCATGGTTCCCTCAAAAAACTGTAGCTCTCCAGTGCCGGACCATGACACTCCCACCACCATGCTTGACTGTAGGCAAGCCACACTTGTCTTTGTACTCCTCACCTGGTTGCTGCCACACACGCTTGACACCATCTGAACCAAATAAGTTTATCTTGGACGTGGTTCCAGTAATCCATATCCTTAGTCTGCTTGTCTCCAGCGAACTGTTTGCAGGCTTTCTTGTGCATCATCTTTAGAAGAGGCTTCCTTCAGGGATGAGCATGTGCACTCAACTTCTTTGATCGACCATGGCGAGGCCTGTTCTGAGTGGAACCTGTCCTGTTAAACCGCTGTATGGTCTTGGCCACCGTGCTGCAGCTCAGTTTCAGGGTCTTAGCAATCTTCTTATAGCCTTGGCCTTCTTTATATAGAGCAACAATTCTTTTTTTCAGATCCTCAGAGAGTTCTTTGCCATGAGGTGTCATGTTGAACTTCCAGTGACCAGTATGAGAGAGTGAGAGTGATAACACCAAATTTACCACACCTGCTCCTCATTCACAACAGAGACCTTGTAACACTAACAAGACACACGACATAAAATTGCTAATTTGGCCCAATTTGGACATTATCACTTAGGGGTGTACTCACTTTTGTTTAGACATTATTGGCTGTGTGTTGAGTTATTTTGAGGGGACAGCAAATTTACACTGTTATACAAGCTGTACACTCACTACTTTACATTGTAGCAAAGTGTAATTTCTTCAGTGTTGTCACATGAAAAGATATAATAAAATATTTACAAAAATGTGAGGGGTGTACTCACTTATGTGAGATACTGTAAATGGAATTTAAGGGGATACATTTTTCTTGAGTTTTTTGTGAGCTAAAGGAGCCGATAATGGCCGACAATAAATTCATATTCATTTAAATTCATGGTATTAATTATAAAGTCAAATATAATACAATTATATTTGAAAATAAATATATTTTTTAAAAACTGTCATTTTTTTGGGTTACAGCTGAATGCATCCTGAATTTTCGGCTTCGGTTTAGGTACCAAAATGTTCATTTTGGTGCACCTCTAGTTAGAATCATATATCAGGTAAGAATGGGACAACGTTCCTCTCCCAAAACTCTCCCAAAACTCCAGCAACGGGTCTCGTCAGTTCCCAGAGGTTTTTCTTTTAGATCTGTGCAGTAATTCAGTGCAGGAGTTCCCTGTAATACAGACCAATCACTGCTGCTCTCTCTACTTGTGCAGAATGACTGGTCTTGTCTCCGCCCCCTCCTGTAGTTTTTCTTCAGGCAGTTCGTAAAGGAATTGGGTGCACACAAAAAAATGTGGATTTATATCCTTTGTGGCTATATTAGGTAATATATTTAAATTAAAGTTGTTATACCCAGAGCTCAGCTTTAACACCTTAAAGACTAAGCCTGTTTCTGACACTTGTTGCTTACAAGTTAAAATCAGTATTTTTTTGCTTACTTAGAACCCCCAAACATTATATATATATATATATATATATATATATTTTTTTTTTTTTTTTAGCAGAGACCGTAAAGAATAAAATGGCGGTTGTTGAACTATTTTATGTCACATTCTATTTGCAATAATAAAATAAAATAAAATCAATAATCAAATAAAATAATAATAAAATAAATAATAAAATAAATAACAGTGTATTTGCACAGTGGTCTTTCAAACGCAATTTTTCGGGAAAAATACAGTTTCATTAATTTAAAAAAAAACAGTTAAGTTAGCTCAATTTGTTTTGTATAATGTGAAAGATAATGTTATTCCAAGTAAATAGATACCTAACATGTCATGCTTAAAAATTACGCACACTCGTTTAATGGCAACAACCTACGGTACTTCTCCAGAGGCGACACTTTAAAAATGTGTAACGGTTACCTGTTTAGAGTTACAGAGGAGGTCTTATGCTGGAATTATTGCTCTCACTCTAACCATTGCAGTGATAGCTCACATGTGAGGTTTGAACACTGTTTACAATTACGGGTGTAACTTACGTATGCATTTGCTTCTGCGCGTGGGCACGGAGGGACGGTGCTTTCAATTTTTTTTTTTCTTATTTATTTTATATTATTTTTACACTGTCCCCTATTTTATTTTATCACTTTTATTGCTGTTACAAGGAATGCCAAAAGGAAAAAACATTTTTTTTTTGATCACTTTTATTGCTGTCAACAAGGAATACAAAAAAAAGCAATGTATTTATTTTTTTTTTATAAAGGATCCTTCTTTGCAGTTAAAAGCATTCACAATGGTTGTTTTGAATACTGACATATTTTTTTTGAATTTGGCGCCTTTAAGGCTCCAGTAACCAGAAGTGATGTCATGACGTCACTTCCAGGTTACTAGATCTGAGATCCGATCAAAGCTGATTCCGGCTTTGTTCGGGTCTCAGGCCAGCTTTATTTGAGCCTTCCGAAGGCAGCAGAAGGGAGGGGGGTTGTCCCCTCCCGCTGCTTGTATTAACAGCCGATTGCCTGATTAGCCGCATTGGTTGTTATTCCAAAAAGCAGATCCTCAGCTCTAAATACCGGTACCGGCTGATGCCTAGAGCTGCAGGCATCAGCCCAGTACAGACACATGTATGCGTTACGTCGGCATGAAGGGTTTAAAGCGGAGTTCCAGTCCCGATAATCAATTTTTTTTTGTAAATGGTTCGCTGGGATCGTTATAGCTTCTACTTTATGATTTTAAAAATGTTAATAATTTGTTCCTTCTTCTTTGTTTTAAATCAATTAAATTAGGGATCGACTGATTATCAACAAGGCCGATATATCGGGGGCCGATATGCACTTTCCCGGATATATCGGAATCGGCCCCTGAGGTTAAATATATTGCCGATATTTCGGGAAAGTGCTGTACCGGAGTGATGCCTGCAGCTAGAGGCATCACCACTGTACCGGCGTCCATTGCCGACGGTCGGCTGTCTTGTAATGACAACCGATGCGGCTGAGAAGCTGCTGGGCCGTCATTACAAGCAGTGGGAGGGGATGCCTTCCACAGCTCGCTCGGGTCTCCTGTTCCACCTGGAAACCCGGGCATCCTACCTCCACCGCCGCAGTAGAGAAGACCCAATCAAAGCCGCATTCGGCTCTGATCGGGTCTCCATGTAAAAACCCGGAAGTGATGTCATGACATCCCTTCTGAGTACTCAGCGCCAAATTCAAAAGAATTACAGCATTAAAAACAGCCAAACTTGGCATTTGAATGCTTTTAAGTGCAGAGGAGGGGTTTGGGGTCTTTTAAAAAAACATATATATATATATATATATATATATATATATATTTTTTTTTTTTTTTAAATGTCCGAAAGTATTGGCCAATATCTACCGATATCCGATGACCAAAATATCGGTATCGGCACTAAAAAAACGATATCAGTCGATCCCTATATTAAATCTTACCTGAACTCGGAAGCAGGCAGGGGCCATTGAGGTTGTGGGCATCTGAAGCCCGCTTGTGTTTATTTCCTGGATTCGGTGCAGCTGGCTACCCAGCATGCACCTCCCGATCTCGCGCCTGCGCTGTAATGACACTGCACGGCGCAGTTTCTTCATTAGGTGATTCCAGGAGCCCATCGGACGACATCACCTAGGCGGCCGGGACCGGAATTGCCGTGTCCACAGATCAAGAAAATGTATTTAGACATTAAAAAAAAAAATAGATATTATCTATTTAGAAATGCACTGCGGATGGCCATTTGGATAAAAGTAATTTTAAAAAATGGGTGGAACTCCGCTTTAAGGATAACAGCTGGAAAGAGATAGCTGCCCACTTTCAATTAGAGGACGACACACGTAGGGTATATTCAATGACAGCTTATGGAAAGGGTTTGCTTTTATTTGGCATAGGATTATTGTGTTTTTAAGAGGATAACGCTCTGTTTAAAATCTCAGGACTGGATGGACTTAAAAGGGAAATCCATTGACAAAACAGCTCCCATATATTTATCTTCAGGCTATTGCACCGACATGTCAGACTTATTATAGATCATATATCTGAACTTGCCTATTGGCTCCAGAATAGACGGATTACGCACAGCGCTCGGTTTTCTGTGTGTGCCAGGTGTGATGAGATCAGTCTATTTACTAACCTATAAAAATGCATCCTGGGACAAGGAGTGACCTCGCTGCCATGACATCACTGCGCTCCTCGCCCTCACATGCAGTGTTTCTTTCACCAATTATCTAAGTATAAATCTCTGTTATTCGGCAGTCTGTAACGGATGGCATGGCGGGGACAATGCAGCCAAACAGAAGTGCCAGCTTGGGGGCTTCTAATTAGTTTGCAGTGGATGCGCTCCAGCCTAGTAAGTCCATGGTGACCTTGTAAAAAAAAAATAAAAAATCCACTTTAAAGTGCACCTGGGCTGATTAGGTAAACAGTGTGTAATGGAAGCTTGGAGTTGGCACAGCTGGCAGCCTGGCACGGGGTGAAAGGAGAAGGGCTGAGCGCGGCAGATAAAGCTTTCTTTATTCTGTCATGCGATTCCTTATGTGCTGAACCTCGTCTGTTGACATCCAGCGCACCCCCTGCAATGAGAGCATCTTTCAGCACTTCAGAGAGGGGGGGAGGGGCGACCATAATTCTTTTATTTTTTAATCATAATTCAGGGCTTGACAAATGTGCTTTTAATTTAGGAGCCAGCTATAAAAGTTAGGAGCCAGTTTTTATAACTAAAAAATCTTACGGGTGGAAGATGTAGCATGTTCCCGAAGGTGAACTCATCCTTTAACCCTTTCACTGCCAGAGGCGTTTTTGCATTTTTTGCACACGTTTAAAAAAATCATTTTAGGCCTGACCCCCCCCCCCCCCCTAAAAATTTTCTTTTTTTCTGAAAGCAGACACCTTAGAGCAGAGGTGTAACTAGAACCTTTAGGGCCCCGGTGCAAGAAACCATGAAGGGCCCCCCCTGACCCCTGGCCCGGTGCCCTTTCCTTCAAGCCTGGGCTCTTTCCACAGATCCTGGGGCCCTTTACTCTCGTTGCGGGGCCCTTTATTACGTTCCCGCAGCAGGACCCTTTCCCTGCCAACTTGGGGCTTCCCCACGCTAGTGGAATGCCAGGGCCCGGTCGCAAGTGTGACCTTTGCCATCCTGGAAGTTCACCCACTGGTGTCAGTAGTTTTTATTTTTTTGATACTTTATTATTTTTTATCATTTAATTTTATTATTTTGCAATGTCACTGACTATGACTCTGTCCATTCAGAAAAGGAAGGAGCTGGTAAATTACATATTTACTGACCCCTTCCTGGTTCTCTATTGTGACACATCCCCTACACTCAGCAGTCGGCAGGAGAGGGGGGGGGGACCAGGGGAGCACACAGGGGCCCAGAGACAGAAAACACAAGTGAACTGGATAGGAGGAGTGGCGGGGGCAGCATACAGAGGAACCAATCTCCTCCATTTTCCTGCTGCAGCTACCGGAGGAAAAAGGAGGACAGTGATTTCTCTACATGCTACCCCCGCCGCCCCTCCTATCCAGGTGTACAGAGGAGCCGCACAGACCCCTGGAGCATGGGACCCGGTTGCAATTGCAACCCCTGCAACCCCTGTAGTTACGCCCCTGCCTTAGCGAATCAAATAGTGGTAGTTCCAAATTGTTTATGTCACCAGATATTACCGCAAATGTCTAGGAAGCAAAAAAATTCAGTAAAAAAACACATTAAAAGTTAATTTTAGGGGGTACGAAAATGTAATAAATTACCCAATTTTTCAGTAAAATATAAAAGCTGAGGTTGCACCAAGTAAATACCCAACCTGTCAAACCTTAAACAGTCAGTGCCCTATATTTTCCATAGTCAATGCTTTAAAAGCCCCCTATAAGTCATCAGTGAGGCATTACGAAGGAGGCCTGGTGCTAGAATTATTGCCCTCATTCCGGTGTGCGCGATGATATGAAACATGAGTATCTCAATCTACGTTTTCAGGTGTAGGCGTCCCGCCGCATGCGTTTACGTTTGTATGTGCAGCACAGAGGAGGATCAGGTAAGTAAATCTACTGTTTCATGCCCCATAGACCTAAACGAGCACTTAACCCTTGCAATGCAGGTTCAGACCTACCGCAAGGCAGAATTTTCAAGTTTCGTGAAGTTTAGCTGCCTTAAAAATAACAAACATGTCATACTTACCCAGGGTCGGGACAAGGGGTGGGCAGGAGGGGGCGACTGTCCTGGGCGCAGTGGTTTATTGCACGGATGGGGGCCCCATGACCCTAACCCTAAGGTAAGGAGGGGGGAGCAGTTTGGTATCTTTGCCCTGGGCGTGGATGACCTTGTCCGTCACTGTACTGCACTTACCTTCTTTGTGCAGTTGTTTTGCACTGCACAGAGCAGTCCAAATCCTCCTATTCTCGGGTCCCTCATCGGCACTCCTGGCCCCTCCCTTCTGCTGAGTGCCCCCACAGCAAGCAGCTTACTCAAGGGGCACCCCAGCCAAGCCCCAGCTCCCTGTGACCATTCGGACACGGAACCGCGTCTTGGCCCTGCATCCTCTCTCTCCTCATTGGCTCACTGACTTTGATTGACAGCAGTGGGAGCCAATGGCGCCATGCTGCCGTCCCAACCAATGAGGAGGGAGAGTCCCAGGCAGCCGAGACACTCCTGCAACATTACTGGAATGAGATAGGGTTTCTACAATGTGTAGACTCAAGGGGGGCTGAATACAAATGCACGTCACACTTTTCACATTTTTAAAACTATTTGTCATTTTCCTTCTACTTCACAATTATGTGCCACTTTGTGTTGTTCTATCACATAAAATCCCATTAATAAAATTCATTTACCTTTTTGGTTGTAACATAACAAAATTTAGAAAATTTCAAGGGGTGTGAAAACTTTTTCAAGGCACTGTATATGAAGATAAATGAAAGCTTCATGATATATAAACTTTATTAATGTTGGACACTTTATTTTCCCTTTAGTGAATTTTTTTGACTCTTTTTTTTTTTTTTTTATTAGTAATTTGTGCGCTACCTGGTGGGGAATCTTTTTTCTCTTCTATGTGGTTATAAATTGAATGATTAAGACTCGGTTCACACTACGGCGATCCGACTTTGCACCGCGACTTCGGCACGACTTGTACGGACTTCATAAAATGAATGTATGCAAGTTGCTCCAGGTCGCCCCGAAGTAGTACAGGACCCTTTTTCTAAGTCGGAGCGACTTGTGTCGCTCCTATTAGAACCGTTCCTGTACTACACTATGGACCGCGACGGTGCGACAAGTCGCGGTCCAAGTCGGATCAGTGTGAATGGGCTGTTATGGTGGCAGCAAGTAAACAAACAAAAAGTGTTATATGCATTTATATGGATACAGGCTATAACGTGATATGCCAGTTGAGAGTGGCAGATGTGTGTAATTAACCACTTAAGCCCCGGAGGATTTGGCTGCTAAAAGACCAGGGGGTTTTTTGCGATTTTTTTACTGCATGACATACTGAAACGGACAATTGCGCGGTCGTGCGACGCTGTACCTAAACGAATTTGACGCCCTTTTTTTCCCACAAACAGAGCTTTCTTTTGGTGGTATTTGATCACCTGTGCGATTTTTTGATCATGCGCTATAAACAAAAAAAGAGCGTCAATTTTGCAAAAATAATATTTTTCACATTTTTTTATATGAAATTCCCCCCAAAAAAATGTAAAAATCAAAATTTTTTAACATTTTCAGCCAATTTGTTTTATGCTACATATGTTTGGTAAAAAAAATCGCAAAAAGCGAATTATGATTGGTTTGCGCAAAAGTTATCGCGTTTACTAACAAAGGGAAAGATTTTTGTCATTTTTGGTGTTTTTTTTTTTTATAACGTGTAATGGCGGCGATCTGCGATTTTTTTTTTTTTTTTTTTTTGCGGTACTGCGACATTGCGGCGGACAGATCGGACCCTTGACTGACATTTTTGACACTTTTGGGGGTACCAGTGACATTACTACAGTAATCAGTGCTATACATATGCACTGTTACTGCAAAAATGACACTGGCAGGGAAGGGGTTAACTTTATTGGACAGGGAGGGGTTAAGTGTGTCCTAGGGGCGTGATTCTAACTGTGCAGGGACAATGCTATTGGTGTAAAAACAAAGATCAACGGTCCTACATAGTAGAACCGTCTGATCTTCATTTTTACACCAGGGAGAAGGACGGGCGGCTTGTTTACATAAGCCGCTCCGCCGTTCTCCCTTCACCGGAGCGATCGTAGTGTGACCGGCGGACATTGAGTCCGCCGGTCACACGCACTGACTTGTCTGTGAACGAGCCGCGGCGAGCGCGCGCCCGCCCGCAATTGGCTCGCAAGTCAGTGACAGGCGAGTGACGTATCCATACTTCACTCTGCCTGGCCGGGGCTGACCGCCGCAGTATATAGTCGTGCGGCGGTCGGCAACCGGTTAACCGGTTTAGGACCACCCGCCGCAGTTATACTGTGGCAGGATGCCCCTCCTGCGCGAACCGCCGTAGGTTCGCGCAGGGGGATTCGATGCACGGGACAGGCGGTTCCGATTGCCGCCTGACACCCCTGATTGCTCCCCGCTGAGAGAGAAGAACGGTCGGCTGTTGAAAACACAGCTGACCGTTCTTCTCTCTGGAATGATCACAGAGCCACATGTGATCCTTCTATATAGGAACACAGGTCTCTGTGATCATTTCACAAGCCCCACCCCCATACAGTTAGAATCACTATCCTAGGCTCACATTTAACCCCTTGATCACCCACATTGTTAACCCCTTCCCTGCCATTATTACAGTAACAGTGCATATTATTAGCACCGATTACTGTAGTAATGTCACTGGTCCCCCCAAAAGTGTCAAAAATGTCAGTTAGGGGTCTGATCTGTCCGCCGCAATGTCGCAGTCCTGCTAAAAATCGCTGATCGCTGCCATTACTAGTAAAAAAAAAAACAATAAAAATGACATAAATCTTTCCTGTTAGTAGTAAACGCGATAACTTTTGCGCAAACCAATCAAAATACGCTTATTGCATTTTTTTTTTACCAAAAATATGTAGCAGAAAACAAATTGGCCTAACATTTTAAAAAATCTAGATTTTTTTATTTTTTTTTTTCGGGAATTTTATATAGCAGAATGTGAAAAATATTGTTTTTTTTTTCAGAATTGTTGCTGCAATGATACAATAATTTTTGCGCAAACCAATCAACATACGCTTACTGGGTTTTATTTTACCAAAAATATGTAGCAGAATACAAATTGCCCTAAAATGATGAAAAAATTAGACTTCTATTAAGTAAAAAATATTGTTTTCTTTTATTTCAGAATTGTCGCTCTTTTTTGTTTATAGCGCAAAAAATTAAATTTGATCGCAGAGGTGATCAAATACCACCAAAAGAAAGCTCTATTTGTGGGAAAAAAAGGACATCAATTTTATTTAGGATGGATGTGAACCGCACTTGAGATTTACTGACCCCATTTGAATACATTGTATATATGGGAAAGATGATTCAGGATTAACCATTGAAGTGATCGGTACGCAGGATAACACCTGGCTGAGGGCATACCTTATTACCAACACGCTGGTTACCCCTGCAGGGGTGCCGACTTCTGGTGAGTGAGGGAGATATTGAAAGGGGAGCACTGGTTTCCTCACCTGGCACCCAACACCTGGATCACCCCGAGATTCACCCATCAACCTGATACTTTATTCTCAAAATCACTTTATGAACTTTATGGACTTTTCTGCCCACTTTTTACAACTTTTTATATATTTATATTTTTTGATCATTTCTTTTATTTTTACTGGCCCTTTTATCAATTTTATACTTTTTAGGACCAATTGCACTTGATCACTTTTTTCTCTGATATATATTTATCCACCACCACGCATCGTTTTTGGCCATTTCTTTCATTTCTACTGGTCCTTTTATACATTTTAGGACCAATTGCATTTGATCACCTTTTTTCTCTGATACTTATATATTTATTCACTATCACATACAGTAATATCGTATCCAATTTTCATTGGAATCACTTTATCTTCTAATTTATCAACTTTTCTTGATACACTTGAATATCTATTTCACTTATATTCTGTTCATTTTTCTAGTGACCGATATATACTCTTTTTGGCACCTTTGCTAATTTTTTGCTCACCAAGCACTTTATATATATTTATTTATTTATCCACCGTCAACATTATTGCACTTTATATTTAGAGCCGGTTCACACTGAGGCCATCCGACTTCGAGGGGCGACCTGTGTGCACCGCGACTTCGGCGCGACTTGCAGGGACTTCACATAATGGAAGTCAATGCAAGTCGCTCCCAGGTCGCCCCAAAGTAGTACAGGACCCTTTTTCTAAGTCGGAGCGACTTGTGTCGCTCCTATTAGAATGGGTCCTGTGCTAATCAATGGCGAGCGACCGAGCGCGACTTGTCAGGCTGACAAGTCGCCTGACAAGTCGCGCTAGTCTGAATGGGGTCTTATAGTATTTTATACATGGTTTACTGTCTCTGTATATGATTGTACCATATTTTACTGTGATATTAAGAATTTATTATACCACCACACTTTAATATCTCTAGGCAGCGCCAATTACCTCACCACCCCCACTACAGCATCATATGACCGCACAATTGTCAGTTAAAGTAACGCAGTGCCGAATCACAAGAAATGGCCTGGTCATTAAGGGGGCAAATTCTTCCTTTTCAGAAGTGGTTAACCTCTTCCGCCAAGGTTGCAGAAATCGCCTTCTAACATTCAGCGTCAAAACAATTCCAGATGCCAGGGAATCTATGTTGAAAAATGTGTTAGTGAATAAATACCAGCTAATTTATAATAGAAATCAAACGATTGGTTCAGCAGTAGAATGTACGGCGAATCCTCGCTATCATTAACTTCTCCGGGGCTCCTCATTTTACTCATTGTTTCCACCAGGTCTTATAACATGCCGCTTCATTTTTCATGAGTTTATTTAATTTCCGCAGGAGAACATTTTATATTATTTTTCCAAAATTTGACGATTGTTATTATAGGACCAATAAAAAATATAAGAGATTTGTTTAAAAGTTTGGGGATTTTAGGAATGTCTGACAGCCTACGATTTGTGTGTATTCCAATAGGATTTCTTTCCCCTCACTGCAGGTGTGGCTGTTACCGAAAAGGAGAGCCAAAAATGAGTGAAATATTGTCCAGGTGTTGTACCGCGATCTTCCTCCCGACAGCTGCTCAGCTTATCACTGATTGTCACTAGAAATGGGGAAGTCCCCGTCACTTCTTGGATGAATCTACCTTAATCCGCTACATCCTCCATCACAGGGATGAGTAAAACTGAGAATTTTCATTTCCGTGAAATTTTGGCAAAAATCAGAACGCTTTAGTAAAATATTGACATTTTGGCCAATGTTTTGGATTTGGGATACGTTATATTAACCATTTCCCCGTATTTTCATTTTTTGGACATCTTAACCACTTCTGGGCCGGAAGGTTTTACCCCCTTAATGACCAGGCCATTTTTTTGCAATTCGG
This sequence comes from Pelophylax lessonae, assembly GCF_965119305.1. NCBI lineage: Eukaryota > Metazoa > Chordata > Amphibia > Anura > Ranidae > Pelophylax > Pelophylax lessonae. The sequence goes on along the minus strand of NC_138779.1, from coordinate 45,182,670 downwards.
CACTACGTTAGTTTACGGACAATTACGCGGTCATGCGACACTGTTTTCAAATAAAAATGTTCTTTTTTTCCCCCGCAAATAGAGCTTTCTTTGGTGGTATTTGATTACCTCTAATATTTTTATTTTTTTGCGCTATAAATAAAAAAAGAGCGACAATTCTGAAAAAAAAAAAACATTATTTTTTACTTTCTGTTATATAAAAAAAAAAAATTAAAAAGTCAAATTTTTTCATAAGTTTAGGCCAATTTGTATTCTGCTACATATTTTTGGTAAAAGAAATCGCCTGCGACGCTGTACCCAAATAAAATTGATGTCCTTTTTTTCCCGAAAATAGAGCTTTCTTTTGGTGGTATTTGATCACCTGTGCCATTTTTATTTTTTGCGCTATAACAAAAAAAAAAACAATTCTGAAAAAAAAAAAATATATTTTTCAGATTCTGCTTTATAACATTCCCAATAAAAAAAAAAATGTAAAAATCAAATTTTTTCATAATTTTAGGCCAATTTGTATTCTGCTACATATTTTTGGTAAAAAAAAAAATCCCAATAAGTGTATTTCGATTGGTTTGCGCAAAAGTTATTGCGTCTACAAACTAGGGAAAAGATTTGTCATTTTTTTTTTCACTAGTAATAGTGGCGATCAGCACTTTTTAGCAGGATTGGATGAGTGCGACTATGTTACAACTTTGGCTTTGACCAAATGTGATAATTTTTTTGGTGCCCTACAAAGTCGCTAGACATGTGCAACATGGAAAAATTTGTTTAGTTTCCTTTGGTTTCTTTATTTTCTAACGAATTCCACATTTTCAGAATGATTCGAATTTTAATCGGTCGAAAATTGATCGACGGATTCAAGAATAGCAGGTTGTTAAGCAACGAGCCGGGAAGCCGGCCGCTGCATCCTTACCAACCGATTACTCATGAGCTGTTAGCGGGCTCCCCCACTGACAGCTGAAATGTGAACAAAAGAATGCCGGCAATAAAAAGTAAAAGAAAAATTCATATTGTTCTGAAAATGTGGAATTTCTTAGAAAACAAATAAAGGAAAGGAAACCGAAACGAACTGCACATGTGTAAAAGTCGCACACAAGTCGCATGCATATTATGCAGGTGTGACTTTCATTAAACTTTTGAGGGGTAACATTGAAGTCTATGGCCCTCAAGTTGCTTAAAAGTTTGACCAAAGTAGTGCATGAACTATTTTAACCACTTCAGCTCTGGAAGGTTTTACCCCCTTAACGACCAGGCCATTTTTTGCGATTCGGCACTGCATTAATTTAATTGACAATTGCGCGGTCGTGCGATGATGTACCCAAATAAAATTGATGTCCTTTTTTTCCCCACAAATAGCGCTTTCTTTTGGTGGTATTTGATCACCTATGCGATTTTTTATTTTTTGCACTATATAAACAAAAAAAGAACGACAATTTTGAAAAAAAAAACAATATTTTTTACTTTCCGCTATAAAACATTCAATAAAAAAATGTATTAAAAATCTAATTTCTTCACCAACTTAGGCCAATTTGTATTCTGCTACTTATCTTTGGTAAAAAAATATCTCAATAAGCGTATATTGATTGGCTCACGCAAAAGTTATCGCGTCTACAAGCTATGGAATAGATTTATGGACTTTTACATTTTTTTATTGTTTTTATTAATAATGGCGGCGATCAGCGAATTTTTAGCGGGTCTGCGACATTGCGGCAGACAAATCGGACACTAATGGCGCTTTTCCACTGCATGGTACGGCTCGGTTTGGCGCTTTTCCACTGCATGGTAGTACATGGTACATGTTAGAACGGTTTGGTACGGTTTGGTACAGCGGTGCTTTTCCACTACATGGTACGGCTCGGTACGGCTCGATTAAACAGTACCACCTCGGTTGGGGTTCCAAGTGGGCCATACCTATACCATATCCCACAATCCTTTGCATGCAGCCTTGATTGTTTGTCACTACTAGCCACTGATTGGTCAGAGAATCGTTGTAATCCCACCCACTTACTACTCTAGTGGAAAAGCAAACCGAGCCGAGTAGAGCCTACACAGTGCTGAAAGGTGCCGACTCGTACCACGCAGTGGAAAAGCAAACTGAGCCGAGCAGGGCCAAGCAATGCTGAGTGGAGCCGAGCCGATACTTGCAGTGGAAAAGTGACATAAGTGACACTTTTTCGGCACCAGTGACACCAATACAGTGATCAGTGCTAAAAAAATGCACTGTCACTGTATAAATGACACTGGCAGGGAAGGGGTTAGCATCAGGGGCGATCAAAGGGTTAAGTGTGCTCCTAGGGAGTGCTTTCTAACTGTAGGGGGAGTGGATGCACTAGAGGAAAACAGAAGTCAGAGAGATCTCCATCTTCTTCTGTGACAGAACAGTGGTCTGCCTTGTTTACATGGGCAGACCGCCGTTTGGCCTCTCCTTGGAGCGATCGGCGGGTCCCGCTGTGTCCAATCACAGCAGGAGCGGGGCTCCGGCAGCGCGTCCCCCAGAACTTGTGCACAAATCACGTACAGGTATGTGATTTTGCACAGCAACAGGCGGTCCGAAAGTGGTTAAAGTCGCTGCGACTAAATGATCAGATAGGAACGGTGCTCATTAGGAAATATGGGGAGCAACTTCTCATGCCACTTTGGGATCCAGAGTCGCATGAAAAGTCGCACAAGTGTGAATGGGGCCCTAATAAAGCATATAACAATTACATATCTATAAACTTGTTGAGATGGGAACGAGGGACACCTATTAGCAAAATGATGTAGGCATAGGACACACCCCCTGCCACACCCCCTTAAAGGAGAATCATACAAAAAAAAAAGATTAGTTGAACCCACAAGTGCTTTTGTTTTACCACTACTATTCCTTTATACTGGCTCTTACATTTACAAATGCTGAAAATTTAGAATGTGGATGAAAGGCATTTAATATACAACTATATAGATCAGACTAAAATGAGGGACAAATGAGGAGGAAAGAGGGACAGAGGGACATTGTTCCAAATCAGGGACAGTTAGAAGCTATGCAATTATTTTTCTTTATCTGCCAGCCGTCTGCTTTAGGATGAACGCCAACAAAAATCATAGCCCACGGGAGTTGGAACGAGACACAACCTATAAATTAAAAACACAAAAATGTATTATTGGAAACAAATGACATCACATACTTTTTAAAACAAAATCATGATAAATATTTGCCAAAAGGATCTAACAGTAGAAAATACAAAGATGGGATGCATGTAAATATACACTGCTCAAAAACATTAAGGCTCCGTTCACATGTAGGCGTTTTGGGGCGTTTTTGGGGCGTTTTTCTGCTCTAGGATCAGCTCTCAAAACGCCCAACAAGACAAATCCTATTCATTTCAATGGCCCCTGTTCACATCTGAGCGTTTTGACGCTGTATACAAAACGCCCAACACTCAAAAAAGTACATGAGCTTCTTTTTGGGCAGATTACAGGCGTTTTCCATTGATCTCTATTCAATCTAAAAACGCCTGCACAAAAATCGCGGTAAAAATCGCGGTAAAATCGCGGTAAAAAACGCCGCAAAAATCGCGGTAAAAAAATGCGCGAAAAACGCTACGCTCAGGTGTGAATGTAGCCTAAAGGAACACATTGAAAACACATCAGATCTCAATGGGGAAAAATCTCATGCTGGATATCTATACTGTTATGGACTGGGTAATGTGTTAGGATCTATACTGGTATGGACTGGGTAATGTGTTAGGATCTATACTGGTATGGACTGGGTAATGTGTTAGGATCTATACTGGTATGGACTGGGTAATGTGTTAGGATCTATACTGTTATGGACTGGGTAATGTGTTAGGATCTATACTGGTATGGACTGGGTAATGTGTTAGGATCTATACTGGTATGGACTGGGTAATGTGTTAGGATCTATACTGGTATGGACCGGGGAATGTGTTAGGATCTATACTGGTATGGACTGGGTAATGTGTTAGGATCTATACTGTTATGGACTGGGTAATGTGTTAGGATCTATACTGGTATGGACTGGGTAATGTGTTAGGATCTATACTGGTATGGACTGGGTAATGTGTTAGGATCTATACTGGTATGGACCGGGGAATGTGTTAGGATCTATACTGGTATGGACTGGGGAATGTGTTAGGATCTATACTGGTATGGACCGCGGAATGTTAGGATCTATACTGGTATGGACTGGGAATGTGTTAGGATCCATACTGGTATGGACTGGGTAATGTGTTAGGATCTATACTGCTATGGACTGGGTAATGTGTTAGGATCTATACTGGTATGGACTGGGTAATGGGTTAGGATCTATACTGCTATGGACTGGGTAATGGGTTAGGATCTATACTGGTATGGACTGGGTAATGGGTTAGGATCTATACTGCTATGGACTGGGTAATGTGTTAAGATCTATACTGGTATGGACTGGGTGATGTGTTAGGATCATACTGGTATGGACTGGGTGATGTGTTAGGATCTATACTGATATGGAATGGACAATGTGTTAGGATCTATACTGGTATGGACTGGGTAATGTGTTAGGATCTATACTGGTAGGAACTGGGTAATGTGTTAGGAAGGAAAGGATGCCACATTGTTTGATGGAAATGAAAACTATGAACCTACAGAGGGCTGAATTCAAAGACACCCCGAAAATCGAAGTGATAAAATGATGCAGCAGGCTAGTCCATTTTGCTGAATTTCATTGCAGCAACTCAAAATAGTACTCTGTAGTTTGTATGGCCCCCATGTGCTTGTATGCATGCCTGGCAATGTCAGGGCATGCTGCTAATGAGACGACGGATGGTGTCCTGGTGTATTTCCTCCCATATCTGGACCAGGGCATCACTGAGCTCCTAAACAGACTGAGGTGCAACCTGGCGGTGTCGGATGGACCGAAACATAATGTCCCAGAGGTGTTCTATTGGATTTAGGTCAGGCGAGCGTGGGGGCCATTCAATGGTACCAATTCCTTCATCCTCCAGGAACTGGCTGCATACTCTCACCACATAAGGCCGGGCATTGTCATGCACCAGGAGGAACCCAGGACCCACTGCACCAGCGTAGGGTCGGACAATGGGTCCAAGGATTTAATCCAAATACCTAATGGCAGTCAGGGTGCCATTGTCCAGCCTGTAGAGGTCTGTGTGTCCCTCCATGGATATGCCTCCCCAGACCATCACTGACCCACCACCAAACCAGTCATGCTGAACAGTGGTACAGGCAGGATAATGTTCTCCACGGCTTCTCCAGAACCATTCATGTCTGTCACATGTGCTCAGGGTGAACCTGCTCTTATCTGGGAAAAGCACAGGGTGCCAGTGGTGGACCTGCCAATTCTGGTATACAATGGCAAATGTCAATCGAGTTCCACAGTGTCTGGCAGTGAGCACAGGGCCAACTAGAGGACGTTGGGCCCTCAGGCCACCCTCATGATGTCTGTTTCTGATTCTCTAGTCAGAGACATTCACCAGTGGCCTGCTGGAGATCATTTTGTAGAGCTCTGGCAGTGCTCATCCTGTTCCTCCACAAAGGAGAAGATACCGGTCCTGCTGATGGGTTATGGACCTCCTACGGCCCTGTCCAGCTCTCCTAGAGTAACTGCCGGTCTCCTGGAATCTCCTCTGTGCTCTTGAGACTGTGCTGGGAGACACAGCAAACATTCTGGTAATGACATGTATTGACATACCATCCTGGAGGAATTGGAATACCTGTGAAATCTCTATAGCACATGTGTCAAACACAAGGCCATTGGCCAAATCTGGCCTTCCTGGCCATTTCATGTGGCCCTCACACCTCTGCCCTCCTCCAGACCCTGTGCTTTCTGCTTTCCTGCAATGCCTCCAGCTTCTTCCCAGAAGCAGCACAAGGTAAGGGTGGTGCACTGTAATGTAAGGGAGGGTGGGGGACTCAACTTCTGATGGTGGGGAGGCTCTAGTCTTACAGATACAACCGGCCTTTTTGAGGGCAATCATATTGCTGATGCGGCCCTCGATTAAATTGAGTTTGACACTCCTGCTCTACAGGGTCCAGGTATCGCCTCATGCTACCAGTAGTGACACTGACCCTAGCCAAATGCAAAACTAGTGAAAAGCAGTCGGAAAAGATGAGTAGGGAAAAAAATGTCAGTGGCCTCCATCTGTAAAACCATTCCTGTTTGGGAAGTTGTCTCATTGTTGCCCATCTAGTGCACCTGTTGTTAATTTCATTAACACCAAAGCAGCTGAAACTGATTAACAACCCCCTCTGCTACTTAACTGACCAGATCAATATCCCAGGAATTTGACTTGATGCTTTACTCTGATTAAGAAGTGTTCCTTTAATTTTTTTGAGCAGTGTATAAACATTTCAACAATTCTAAACATATATAGAATATCTACGCCTATCCCTGATGCAGCAAAAAACAGGGGCGTAGTACAATATAAGACCATGTGCCACGTCCTGAATGTCAGTATTACAAAATGGGGGAAGAATAAATGGACTTTGAAGGCACCATAATAAAAAACAACGCTTTATTTTTGATAAGTATTAAAACCACAGAAGTATATGTCGACCGACCAACATGGGCGGAGACCATTGATCAGAGGATACAAGTGATGGGTGAATGGGGGAAAAACCTCACCACCTAGGACATACAATACAACAAACAATACAAAATATACATTTGGATGATAAACAAGGGAAAAAGGACGCTATACGCTGCAAACGAGCCGCACCACGGTGCAGGCAACGCAGAGCGTCCTGTACAATACAGTAACAGCTTCCAAAGGGAAGTAAACCAATATGTCCAATTGCTCTACATGTTTCGCCTGGTGTTCAGACTTCATCCGGAGCTGTTTGGAATATAGATTCCATAGGAAGATGTTGCTGGAGCCAACCAAAAGGCACCAGGAGGGTAGTAAACCAATAGTATGATTAGTAATCACGAGGGGTGACCTGCTGAGGCAGCTGGAGGAGCACGCACTGCTTATGGCCAATTAGAAAGATATCAGGTAATCACAATATAGAGTATGCCTGTCCCATACATAACCGGGCATAGGGCATAAGATAAAATAGCAGGCAATTCCTCCAAGGAGAGAGCAGCATGCAGCGCGTCCTCCAGATGCTCCTCAGAAGCGCAGATCAGTGACCCCCGGATGGGGAATGACCACCATGAGTGGTTAACAATTCTAAACAGCCTGTGTTGTTTTTTCCTCTACGCGTTTCGCAAGATACAAAGCTCGCTTCCTCAGGAGAAGCACAGATGAGAATCTAAAAACACGAGCAAATTAATTTAGTAAAAAGAATAGAAAAAAAAAAAAACGTAACCCGGACTTACAATTAATATTGTTGTCTGAACCTTCACACATAAGCAATAGATAATGGATAGCAGGGTTTACTTGGTCAATTGTCCAAATGGCTCAAAATGTCACAAAGGACGAGGACACCACCTGGTCCACAAATTTGGAGTTGAAGAGGGGAGGAAATCAAGCCAAAAGCAGGCAACTGGTGCCCCCAGGCAGCCCCACAGACCAGTGGGCTGTCTCTATAGGATCCTAGAATCCTGTGACCATGGGTTACACAAGCTACATGCCATTGGATCCTAGGAAGGAGATGCTTTAGGATGAAAACCTCCGATGTAACTTCTTTTATAGCTTTCTTTAGGCAAATGGGTAACTACAGAATTGGCATTCATATACAGCGCTTGTCTTACATTTTAACACATTTGTATTTCTGTCCATCCAGCCCTGAAATTTACACAACCCAACCACACAGCACAGCCAGTCCGGTGAACTGTCTTTTCTTTGCTGCAGACAAGCAACACAGCTTGGTCACCTCTCCGCCCCTTGCCTGTGATTGGACAGTAAAGGAGAAACAGCAGTTGATCCATACTCTGCTCTCTCCTACAGTCTGCATGGTTCTTGTCAGCACATATGCATGTAGTAGACCTGATTGGCCCTTAGTATACCTCACAACTTTCTGAAATGGAAATGAGAGACACCATTTAGCAAAAGCATGTAGGTATAGGACACCCCTTGCCACCCCCACCCCCTTAAAGGAGAATTGTACAAAAATATGTTTCGCTAAATCCACAAGTGCTTTTTTTTTACCACTGTTACTCCTTTATACTGGCTTTTAGAATTTACAAATGCAGCAATTTAGAAACTGGATAAAAGCCTTAGCACTGGGAAAAAAAAATGGTAAATAAATAGTGCATTTTAACCACTTCAATACAGGGCACTTTCACCCCCTCCTGCCCAGGCCAATTTTCAGCTTTCAGCACTCTCACATTTTGAATGACAATTGCGCAATCATGCTACACTGTACCCAAATGAAAATGTTATCATTTTTTTTCACACAAATAGAGCTTTCTTTTGGTGGTATTTAATCACTGCTGGGTTTTTTATTTCTTACTAAAAAAATAAAAAAGACAGAAAATTTTGAAAAAAAAAAAAGTTTTTCTTATTTTCTGTGAGTAAATTTTGAAAAGAAATCATTTTTCTCCTTCACTGATGTGCACTGATGAGCCAGCACTGATGAGGAGGTACCAATATGCCGCACTGATGGGCACTGATAGGTAGCACTGATAGGTGGCACTGATGAGCACTGATAGGCGGCACTTATGGGCACTGAAAGGCGGCATTGAGAGGTGGCACTGACGGGCGGCACTGATGGGCACTGACGGGCGGCACTGATGGGCACTGACATGCGGCACTGATGGGCACTGACAGGCAGCACTGATGGGCACTGATGGGCAGAACAGATGAGCAGGCACTGACTGGCAACACTATGGGCACTTATTGTGGGCACTGTGGTTACTGATGGTGGGCACTTTTTTAACTTTTATGTAATCAGAGCACTGATGATCAGTACCCTGATTACCTTTCCTAGGTTCCCATTTGAGGAAGAGCTGCTGATCGGCTCTCCTCGCCACACGCTCTCACTGTGTGAGGCGAGGAGAGACGATAAACGGCAATTCCTCATTTTACATGTGACCGACTGTGATTGGACACAGCCAATCACATGGGTAAAAAGCCAAGTCATTGGCTCTTTACCAAGATCGGGGTCCTAGCAACACGGCGCGGCCACGATCGTCGCTCTGCATGCCCCGCGGGCGCGCGAGAGAGGTTGTTCTGGTGCGCCGTCATGACAGCATCCCAGAACAATAGCCGCCAATTGACGGTGGGCGGGATGTAGTTGAATCAGTAGTGTATTTAGGTTTTGTGCTGCCCTACGCCTGACTAAACTTGTGCACCCCCTAATTAAATAACATACTGGCAGGTAGCAATGTGACCGCTTTATAGGGGTGCCAGACTGATTTACCTCCTGGACCCTGCCCAATTCGCCCCATAAGACTGGCACTATACTAAAAGTGTAGTGCAAGCCGGCGGGTAACCTTTTTGTGCGGAAGAGGTTAGAGGGAAGAGGCTGGTTTTTTTTTTCAGTGCTGGGTGCAGGTTTTTTTGCTGCCCCCCCCAACCCCTACAAAGTGCCACCCTAGGCCTGGGCCTTGTCGGCCTAGGCCAAGATACATCACTGAAATAAATCAGAGCAAATGAGGGACAAATGAGGAGGAAAGAGGGACAGGGGGACTTTGTTCTGAATGATGGACAGTCCCTCGGAATCAGGGACAGTTGGGAGGTATGCCTTAATGCAACCCTTTCCTCTCCCAGTATGAGCTCTGCTGTACAAAAATCTGAACAAGTCAAATTCAACTTACACTAGTTGTATTCAAAAATATATTTATTAATTTCTAAAAAAAAAAAAAACAGCTGCATTAAAAATAATTTTTTGCATTATAAAAAAAAAGCCTCTTCATACAGTTTCATTTTTGGCAGCTAGGCAGCTGGAAGCTGCTGACCAAAGAGAGCTGCAGGCTGTATGAATGGTGGAGCCCCCTGGAGGTGTACAGGCTGTTCCTGCATCCTCACGCCTCCCTCTTCTGGATGATATTTCCCAATTTTTCATATTTGTATCTAATTATCTTCCCTGAAAATAGAAAATATTCCCCGGGGACAGAGATGATTGCGATATTCCAAAACATTCACATCTCCTATTATTAATCCGGGAAACATTTCTCAGGCTGCCAGGAAATATAAAAGGCTTATTTATGTGGAAATTGGGTACCACGGAAAACTCGCCGCTCAGCGTAAATCACAGTATCCGCAAACTGGGTGCAAAGTAACATTTCTATATGGACAGAAGAAGAAGAAGAATCTTTATTGACAAGCGATTGTTTTAACACTCAAAATGCTGAACAATTGCAGGGCAGTTGTGGCATGGCTCCATTCACTTGAATGGGTCGTGTTCGGCAGCGATATCACCTGCTGAATGCGATAGGCTGCTTTACTTTTGCAAAGCATCACGGCAGTGGAATGGGTACAGCCCTGAGCAGCTGCACTGCTTTGATTAGGTGGGGGGTAGTAAAACTGTGGCTCAACTGCCCACTTTTATTGCCCTCCTGGTCACCCATGTGAACAAAGGAGTAGAAAATACAAAATCATGTACAAGGAATTTACATAATACACAATACAGCTTCACCTTGCTTTGTGAACTTTCTTGCTTCCTTATATCAGCCTCATTGCTGGAAATGATGATCCTTCTGTCCAGCAGCATGTGTTATAACTTAGTGAAATGAGTCAAACAGGGAAAAAAAAAAAAAAACTTGGCCAGGGGACAATGAAAATAAAAAACAATGCTGATACCTTGAATGTCCCTCCCTGCATGCATGCACTACTTTTGAAAAATGCGTTGCACCAAATCACTAGACATGTGCGGTTCATTTCATTCCCAATAAACATTCAGAGGAATTTTTCATTATTCGGATTTATCCAAACACCCCAATTGCAGTAAAAAAGAAGTTTACCGAATGCTCCGAATAATTAAACAAAATTCGCCTGAATTTCGCAAATTTTCATTGAAATTCAAGTTGAACTTTAGGTCCCTTTCACACTTGTGCGACCTAAAATTGTGACTGGACCTGAATCACTGCCTATGTCTATGGACCTCAAAACGCAACAAAGTCGGACCAAAGTAGTGCAGGGACTACTATAAAGTTGTTGCAACTTGAAGTCGCACAGATATGAATGTTACTCATTGGAAATCTTGAATTTCGACTTGTCATGTGACTTTGCAATCCCAAGTCGCAGGACAAGTCGCACAAGAGTGAAAGGGGCCTAAATCAAATTCCAGTCGAATTCGAACTGTAAACGTATTTCTGAAATCAAAGACTGTGCGTGTTATTAGAGTACCATTTCAAAATAATGCGGTTTTTGTTAAAGCGGAGTTCCAGCCATTTCACTCACCTGTCCAACGGTCCAGCGATGCGGCCGCCCGAAGCCTCGATCCTCTCCCTCGGCTCCGGCATCACTGCTGTGGGCACCCGGCTGTGACAGTTTGCGGCTTCACAGCCGGGTACCCACTGCGCACGCGCAAGTTGCGCTGCGCGCCGTGATTGGCTGGCAATCTTCTGGGACCTCTGACATGTCCCAGAAGATTGCAGGGAGGGAGGGGCTGAGGAGAACTTCCGCTCAGGGCGCCGCGGCGCTCCGAGCGGAAGTGGGAGCGGGTACTTGTCAAAACTAGGTACCCGCTCCCCCCCCCCCAAAAAAATGACATGCCAAATGTGTCATGTCAGGGGGTTAGGACCACCTAAAGCGGAAGTTCCACTTTTGGGTGGAACTCCGCTTTAAGTCAAAGAGGATTTAGAGAGTCAGTGTAATCGTAATCGTTTGATGAAGATTTTTATTTTGTTTGTTCACTTTGCCGCACTTTGGTGACAATGCAGGAGCACAGTTAGGAGACAGGGACAGAGCGTTGTCACCCCAAAACAGGAAGTGCCTGGATAAAACCTCCATGGAAATGGCCATTTGTAGTCTCCATTAGAAACCCACATCATAGGGTGTCAACGCAGGTGCACAGTTAGGAGGCAGGGACAGAGCGTTGTCACCCTAAAACAGGAAGTGTCTGAACAAAACCTCCATGGAAATGGCCATAGTCTTCATCAGAAGCCCAAGTGACAGGGTGACAATGCAGGAGCACAGTTAGGAGACAGGGACACAGCGTTGTCACCCCAAAACAGGAAGTGCCTGAACAAAACCTCCATGGAAATGACCATAGTCTCCATCAGAAGCCCATGTGACAGGGTGACAACGCAGGAGCACAGTTAGGAGACAGTGACACAGCATTGTCACCCTAAAATAGGAAGTGCCTGAACAAAACCGTCATGGATATGGCTATAGTCTCCATCAGAAGCCCATGTGACAGGGTGACAACGCAGGAGCACAGTTAGGAGACAGTGACACAGCATTGTCACCCTAAAACAGGAAGTGCCTGAACATAACCGCCATGGATATGGCTATAGTCTCCATCAGAAGCCCATGTGACAGGGTGACAACGCAGGAGCACAGTTAGGAGACAGGGACATAGTGTTGTCACCCCAAAACAGGAAGTGCCTGAACACAGACCTCCATGGCAGGATCACCAGGTATTATTTTAAGGAAAGATGCAGATTTAAAATGCTGGCAAAAGACTTTTGAAATGACAGGAACATGTTAAATATTCTATGAGATTTTAGTGATTGGGATTCCATCTACTTTATTGTGTGAAATGAGGAGGTCATTTATAGGGACAGAAGTGGAGTTTTTACTACAAGAATGGGAACATTTGTGTATGATGGATCAGAGGAACAATTCCCAGTGGTCTCCCCTCTCTGTCATCACGCTGGCGTTATTCCCAGCATGGCCCCTCTGATCCGTCCATATCCCCTAATCGCCCCGAGAAATCCGAACACGCTATTTATTCCAATCAGCAGACCAATCATTTGTTTTACTAACATTTAAAGGAGAAGAAAGGTTTAGCGCCGTTAGCCATGTCTTGGCCTGACATTAGCGGGTCACAAATAATCCGCCATTATGGCGTCACAGTTTGATGTCAGACGCTGAAACAAACGCGCACTTTGCAGCGAACGGCTCTGGTGGGATAAATTGCCTTTAAAACGCAGTGTGACAGCACCACAGTCCAGACGATATTATTATTTACACAGTCGCCATCGCTACGGAAAAACGCACCACCCATGTGCCGGCCTGTCATTGGCTGGAGGGTCTGGAGCTTAATGAGCCGGTCCCATTACAGATGTTACAAAGTATCAGATATCCAGCGCTGAGATTTTCTCCTCGCTGTTTATTTGCTTTCTTTAAATTGATCATGACATTAATGGCCCCGACCTCCGACCTGCACAATATGATGACATAATTGCTCTGTGACATCACCGCGTCACCGCTATGAAAACATTCGATGTAAGTCGGGGCGGATTTAAAGGCGCAGCGTTCACCTGCTCGGGATATCCTGAGATGCAGCTGTGCGAAACGGAGCTGATTATACCTACAGGGTTTTAATCCGCCCCAAGCTGCTTCAAATTAAAGCGCAATGACGGCCCCGGAGTGAGGAAAAGCGCATACCTGCAAAATTGGTTTCTGATTCCAGATCGCTTACAGGGAACGTCAACTTTTATTACAGCATCATAGAAATATATATAAAGACATGATTGGCTTAACCCTTCCAGCTCCAGGAACTATCAGAACCTTCCTGGCCACACCAAGTCTTGGTTTGTTTTTAACCACTTCTAGACCGGAAGGATTTGCCCCCTTAATGACCAGGCCATTTTTTGCGATTCCGCACTGCGTTACTTTAACGGACAATTTTCCGTTAAACGGACGCTGTGCCCAAATAAAGTTGACGTCCTTTTTTTCCCCCCACAAATAGAGTGGTACAGTGGTATTTGATCACCTCTGCGATTTTTTATTTTTTGCGCTATAAATAAAAATATAGAAAAGAAAAATAGTGTATATATATGTGTGTGTATATATATGTACTATGTGCGATTAATGAGCAATAGTATTTATTCATTGTATTTTGAAATGACTCAATATGTGTATATGTACCAATAAACGTTTTATACATTGATTTTCTACATCACGTTATAGCTGTGTGCTTCATTCAAAGTCCCAAACCTCCATCCTCTTTTATAAATAAAAAAAGAGCGACAAATCTGAAAAAATAACAATATTTTTCACATTTTTTTATATGACATTCCCCCCAAAAAAATGTAAAAATCAAATTTTTTTAACATTTTAGGCCAATTTGTTTTCTGCTACATATTTTTGGTAAAAAAAAAAATCGCAATAAGCGTATTTTGATTGGTTTGCGAATAAGTTATCGCGTCTACTAACTACGGGAAAAATTTATGTCATTTTTATTGTTTTTTTTTTTTTTTACTATTAACCACTTAAGCCCCAGAGGATTGGCTACTCAAAGACCAGGGCCTATTTTGCGATTCGGCACTGCGTGACTTTAACGGACAATTGCGCGGTCGTGCGACACTGTACCCAAATTAAATTGACATCCTTTTTTCCCCACAAACAGAGCTTTCTTTCAGTGGTATTTGATCACCTGTGCTATTTTAATTTTTTGCACTATAAATAAAAAAATAGCGACAATTCTGAAAAAAAAACAATATTTTTCACATTTTCTTTATGACATTCCCCCCCCCCCCCCCCCAAAAAAAATGTAAAAATCATAATTTTTTAACAATTCAGGCCAATTTGTTTTCTGCTACATATTTTTGGTAAAAAAAAAAAATCCCAATCAGCGTATTTTGATTGGTTTGCGCATAAGTTACCGCGTCTACAAACTACGGGAAAGATTTATGTAATTTTTACTGTTTTTTTTTTTTTTTTTTTACTAGTAATGGCGGCGATCTGCGATTTTCTGCGGGACTGCGACATTGCGGCGGACAGATCGGACCCCTAACTGACATTTTTGACACTTTTGGGGGGACCAGTGACATTACTACAGTAATCAGTGCTATACATATGCACTGTTACTGTAATAATGACACTGGCAGGGAAGGGGTTAACACAGTGGGTGATCAAGAGGTTAAATGTGTACCTAGGGGAGTGACTCTAACTGTAAGGGGGCGGGGCTTGTGAAATGATCACAGAGACCTGTGTTCCTATATAGAAGGATCACAGGGGCTCTGTGATCATTCCAGAGAGAAGAACAGTCAGCTGTGTTTGCAACATCTGACCGTCCTTCTCTCTCAGCGAGGAACGATTGCAGTTGCCTGGCGGCAATCGGAGCCCCCTGACCTGTGCATTGGAGTCCCCTAGTTGTAGGTTTGCGCAGGAGGGGTTGCCTGCAGCAGTATAACTGTGGCGGGCGGTCCTTAACCGGTTAAAAATTCTATAAATCTTGTTTTTTGGATAAGCGCATGTTTGGACAAAAATGCAATTTTTTTATTTTTTTTTTATTTTGTATAAGACATAAGTACACCCAAAATTTGCTTTTCAGAATGTTTGACATCATACCTCTGCGTTAATAGCTTTTCTTAGGTTCTGTTCACATCGGCGCCTTCCCAGAATGTGTGAATTTGTGGCATCTTCGTGCGATGCACAAAAGGCTCTGTTCACATCTTGGCGTCCCAGATCGTGGGCAGAATTTTCCCGATTCTGCCCACGATCCCGAATCACGTCAAATCACAGGGCGCCCGTGCGATCCCGTCACTTCCAATGGCACCCCAAACGCGGCACGACTTTGCCGCGATTGTCACCCGACTAATCGCGGATCAATTGCGTAAATAGAATCGCGGGACGCCTGTCGTTCAAAAGAAGTACAAGACCTTTTGGGCGACAGAAGTTTTCAAAGAAGATTTCATGAATGGGGTTTACATCCACTTTTATTTCAATGGGCTGCACTATGCGCAACAAAAGTAGCTCATGGAGCATTCCAACGCCACATTCCAGTTTGCGTTTTTTTTTACTGCACGTTTTGCCGCAGCTGTTGGCCATTTGGCACGTGGTAAAACATGTTTGCTTTCCGCCCTTGCAGTGCCATTAATTGTTATTGGCACCCTTAGCGCGGAAAGCAAATGTGCGTTTTGTGGTGTGTAAAAAAACATGGAACAGACATGGCAAAACTTGCAGTAGAAAACACGCAAACTCGAATGTGGCAAAATGTTCCATGAGCTACTTTTGTTGCACATAGTGCAGCCTAGTTAAAATCAGTATTTTCTTCCTAGAAAACTACTTAGAACCCCCAAACATTATATATAATATTTTAGCAAAGACTCTGAAGAATAAAATGGAGGTCCTTGCAATATTTTTGTCACGCGGTATTTGCGCAGCGGTCTTTAGAACGCTGTTTTGTTGGAGAAATTACGAAATTTCACTGCATTTAAAAAAAACAAAAAAGTAAAGTTAGCCCATTTTTTTTTTATATTCTGAAAGATGATGTCACGCCGAGTAAATAGATACCCAACATGTTACGGTTTAAAATTTCTCACACCCGTGGGATCGCGACAAACTACGGTCAATAGAAATCTCAATAGGCGACACTTTAAAATTTTTTAACGGTTACCAGTTCAGAGTTAGAGTGTAGCTCTTTTTTTAAATTATTGCTCACTCTCTGGCGATCGCGGCGATACCTCACATGTCTGGTTTTAACAGTGATTTCATTCACAGCTCGACTTCCATATGCGTTTTCTTTCGTGCGCGAGCTAACGGTGACGGGGGCGGCTAAACTTTTTTTTTTTTTCCTATTTTTTTTATTTTTTTTAACTTTATCACAGGTTTTTAAAAAAAATTAATAAAAATCTGATCACTTTTATTGCTGTCACAAGAAACGTAAACATCCCTTGTGACACCAATATGCAGTGACAGGTACACTTTATGGAGGGATCGAGGGTCTAAAAGACCCTCGACCCCTCCACTACACTTCCCTGTGTTCAAAACGCCGCAAACGCCATTTTTGCATACACTTGTTTTTTTAATTTGCCGCCTTTAGCAGCAGAGTAACCCGGACGTGACGTCATGGACGGCGCCTCCGGGTTACGTCATTGGAGACCAAATCGAAGCCGCTTCCGGCTTTGATCGGGACTCCATCCAGGCAGCGGACATGTCGGCTGGGTGCTCGGGTCTCCCGGTGGGACGGGAGACCCGGGCAAAGCCGCGGGAGGGGGGGAACCTCCCCTCCTGCTCGCCGGGGTAACGACCGAGCGGCTCCCGAGCCGCATCGGTCATTACCGCCTGAAAGTCGACCGCTGGCTCTAAACAACGGTATCGGGGTGATGCCTCTAGCTAGAGGCATCACCCTGGTATAACACCGCAAAGTCTGCCGACATACCCATACGTCACTTTGCAGTAAGTGGTTAAAGTGGATGTACAGTATCTCACAAAGTTAGTACACCCCTCCCATTTTTGCTAATATTTGATTATATCTTTTCATGTGACAACACTGAAGAAATGACACTTTGCTACAATGTAAAGTAGTGAGTGTACAGCTTGTATAACAGTGTAAATTTGCTGTCCCCTCAAAATAACTCAACACACAGCCATTAATGTCTAAACCACTGGCAACAAAAGTGAGTACACCCCTAAGTGAAAATGTCTAAATTGGGCCCAAAGTGTCAATATTTTGTGTGGCCACCATTATTTTTCAGCACTGACTTAACCCCCTTGGGCATGGAGTTCACCAGAGCATCACAGGTTACCACTTCCACTCCTCCATGACGACATCACGGAGCTGGTGGATGTTAGAGACCTTGCGCTTCTCCACCTTCAATTTGAGATGCTCAATAGGGTTTAGGTCTGCAGACATGCTTGGCCAGTCCATCATCTTTACCCTCAGCTTCTTTAGCAAGGTAATGGTAGTCTTGGAGGTGTGTTTAGGGTCGTTATCATGTTGGAACACCGCCCTGCGGCCCAATCTTTGAACGGAGGGTATCATGCTCTGATTCAGTATGTCACAGTACATGTTGGCATTCATGGTTCCCTCAATTAATTGTAGCTCCAGGTAGCGCGGTTCCAAGCCGAGCGTCGCAGCCATATTTTTTTCTGCCAACCTTTTCCTGCCACTGGCATTTACTGGTAGGGAAAAAGTGCTTGTTATTTTTACTGACTGCCGGTTGGCAACACTGCCCCCAATGCGTAGGTCTGTTCTCCGACCCCTATATCACTGGTGTGTCCTATAGCAATGTAGGTGGTCAGAATCACATCACATGTGAGAGAATGTAGTTCACCAAGTCTATTGCTGGAGAAAGAGCAAGGAGACTAAACCCTTTCCATACATGTGGCAGCATGGATTAAGCAGTGTGACTGCTTCCACAAGTAATCCGGTGAGGCCAAGTGAGAGTTGTCCTTATCCAGTGGCGTAGCGTGGGGGGTGCAGGGGGGGCGGGCCGCACCGGGCGCAACATCTGAGGGGGCGCATCTGCAGTGTCACTCTGTCTGTCTGACTCACACAGTTAACACACCGTATGCGGCTGCCTCCATCTTTAGGCTGGGAGATGTCCAGCGCGGCCACCCTATGGCTGAAAATGGCGGGTCGGGGCGGGGCTAGACTGTGCCTCACCTGTCCATTGGTGTAGGGTGGGCTGGCGATGCAAGCCAAGCCCCGCCTATTCCGCCTCTCCTCACTGCTCAGTCAGTTTAGCAGCGAGTGAGTCAGCAGCCTGGCGCTGTCACAGAGTGGGTTTATTTTTTTTTTAATCACCTGATTAGAGCCAGAGGCTCGAATAGGCTTCAAAAAAGGGTGGACACAAAAGGGTAGCCAACCCATTGTGTGACAATAGCGAATGAAAATTCTCTATTGTCACACGGATCCTCCTCCTGGCCAATCAGGAAGCGGATCCGAGACCCGCTTCCTGATTGGCCGAAAGGCGATCACATGCCATTGGCCAAGGAGGAGGCGGGAGGACTCGAGGAGACGCCGGGGTACTGAGGAGAAGCCGCTGCTGCAGGTAAGTCTCTCTGCATTGAAGGGTGCACGCTGGTCTGTCTGCATTGAAAGGGGGCACGCTGGTCACTCCACATTGAAAGGGGGCACGATGATCTCTCTGCATTGAAGGGGGGCACGCTGGTCATTCTGCATTGAAAGGGGACACGCTGGTCATTCTGCATTGAAAGGGGGCACGCTGGTCTCTCTGCATTGAAAGGGGGCATGCTGGTGATTCTGCATTGAACGGGGACACGCTGGTCATTCTGCATTGAAAGGGGGCACGCTGGTCATTATGCATTGAAAGGGGGCATGCTGTGGCCATTCTGCATTGAAAGGGGGCACGCTGGTCTCTCTGCATTGAAGGGGGGCATGCTGGTCTCTCTGAATTGAAAGGGGGCACGCTGGTCTCTCTGCATTGAATGGGGGAACGCTGGTCTCTCTGCATTAAAAGGGGGCACGCTGGTCATTCTGCATTGAAAGGGGGCACATTGGTCGCTCTGCATTGAAAGGGGGCACGCTGATCTCTCTGCATTGAATGGGGGCACGCTGGTCTGTCTGCATTGAAAGGGGACACGCTGGTCATTCTGCATTGAAAGGGGGCACGATGGTCTCTCTGCATTGAAAGGGGGCACGCTGGTCTCTCTGCATTGAAAGGGGGCACGCTGGTCTCTCTGCATTGAAGGGGGCACGCTGGTCTCTCTGCATTGAAGGGGGAACGCTGGTCTCTCTGCATTGAAAGGGGGCACGCTGGTCATTCTGCATTGAAAGGGGGCATGCTGGTCTCTTTGCATTGAAAGGGGGCACACTGGTCATTCTGCATTGAAAGGGGGCACGCTGGTCTCTCTGCATTGAATGGGAGCACGCTGGTCATTCTGCATTGAAAGGGGGCACGCTGGTCATTCTGCATGGAAAGGGGGCACGCTGGTCATTCTGCATTGAAAGGGGGCACGCTGGTCTCTCTGCATTGAAAGGGGGCACGCTGGTCACTCTGCATTGAAAGGGGGCACGCTGGTCACTCTACATTGAAAGGGGGCACGCTGGTCATTCCGCATTGCAAGGTGGCACACTGGTCATTCTGCATTGAAAGGGGGCACGCTGGTCTGTCTGCAATGAAAGGGGGCACGCTGGTCTCTCTTTAGATGCATTTTACTTTAATTACATCATTATTTTCATAACAAACACTACATGTGCTTAGGGGGTAATTATTTCTTTAACTAATCTAGTGGAAGAGACTCGAGTGCTAAAATCCTGCGGGTTAGGGGGCGCAAATTACTTGCCTTGCCCCGGGTGCTGACAACCCACGCTACGCCACTGTCCTTATCCAATGTACATAGTTTCAGTTGGAGTATCCCACTATTTCCTACTCCCACCCAAGTTCCACAATAAATACTAAAAACCAAAACCCCTGGACTGTTTATTGAGCAACGAGCCATTGGAAGTAAGGAGGGATGCGTGAACTGTCCCTAAGTGTGTGCTGGTAATCAGAGGAGGCCCAACAAGTCATCATACAGCAAGCCCTACGGGGACAGTGCTACATAAGCAAATATCGACTAAGCAGCTTGATGAGTCACAGGAAGGGTTTCTAAAAGTTTGTAAATTGTGAAATATGGTCATTTCAAAGCAATACTTGGTTTCAGCATAATCACTCTGCTCATCTGTTACACAGTTACATAGTAATTGAGGTTGAATAAAGACAATAGTCCATCCAGTTCAACCTGTGTGGGTGGGTGTGGCCTTAATCATTTCCCATACCACTGAATGTTTTGATCTTTGAGATATACATCCAAGAGTCTTTTAAAAGTAGCCATACCACCCGCAGCTACTACTATTTGTGGTAGAGAATTCCACAATCTTGTAGCCCTTAGTGCCCATTCAGACTGGCGCGACAGGATTTTGTGGGGTGACCTGTGAAGTCGCCGTGCACAGCGTGCACCATGACCTCAGCGCGACTTGCATGGACTTCATATAATTGAAGTCAATGCAAGTCGCCTCCAGGTCGCCCCAAAGTAGTACAGGGCCCTTTTTCTAAGTCGGAGAGACTTGTGTCACTCCTATTAGAACGGGTCCTGTGCTATTCAATGGCGAGCGACCGACCGCGACTTGTCAGGCGACCAAGTCGCCTGACAAGTCGCGCTAGTGTGAATGGACCCTTACTGTAAAAAAAACCTCCTGCGTAGCCTGAGGTTAAAGCGAAGTTCCGGCCACAAAATCGACATAGTCGATTTTGGGCCATCCGCTTGCTTTTGGTCACCTGAAAAAGAAATGGATAGTTACAATTTTTTTTAGTTTACTTACCTTGTTTTTGAAGAAAAATATACTCACCTTTCTTCCACTTCCTCCCTCTGCGGCCGCGGCCCGCGCCGTCACTTCCTCTTTGCATTGATTCCTATGAGCTGAACGTCATCGCTCCCAGGAATCAATGCGCCTGCACCGGCCCCGCTCGTCACTTCCGGTGCGGCGCCTCATTCCCTGCTAAACAGCTTCTGGGCATGCCCAGAAGCTGTGCAGGGATGACGCGCCCACACCGGAAGTGACGAGCGGGGCCGGTGCAGGCGCATTCTGGGAGAAGAGGACACGGAAGAGGACGCAGAAGAGGACGCGCTGGCTTCAGTTGCCCACATCCGAGATGGCAGCGCTGGAGAAGAAATGTTCAAGGTAAGTATTTCTTCTAAAAGGTAAGTGCGACCCGGGACAGTACAGAGGCTATCCATTGTGGAATGTACTAGCCCTGACTGTCCCGGGGGTATTTTTATTGAAGAAACATTTTCGTGGCCGAAACTCTGCTTTAAATCGCTTCTCCTCTAATTGCATTGTATGGCCTCGTGTCCTTTTACATTTCTTAAGACTGAATAGCTTTTTTTCTATGCTGAGATCACCGTTGAGGTATTTGTAAATTGCTATCATGTCCCATCTCAGGCGTCTCTTCTCCAGGGAGAATAAATCAAGTGCTTGTAAACGCTCTTCATAATTAAGGTCCTCCAATGCCCTTATAAGTTTTGTTGCCCTTCTCTGGACTCTCTCCAGCTCCAACACATCCCTTCTGGTGACCAGAACTGGACAGAATACTCCAGATGTGGTCAGACCAGAGTTTTATAAAGTGGAAGGATTATAGTTTTATCTCTGGAATACATCCCTTTCTTTATGCATGCTAATATTCTGCTGGCTTTGGCAGAATCTGTACCTACAACCTCCTGGGGGGGGGGGTAATAAATGACGGGTGTAACAAAGGGGCTCCTGAGCCCAGGAACGGCCCGGCTCTCGTCCTCTCCTCTACCATGACTCCGATTTATGGAAACACGTGGGCAGAAGTCAGATGTTTGCCGTCCAGCGCTGGAGGCTCAGACTCTCCTTCCATGTGTTTCTGGTACTTCTGGGAATAAATCAACATTTACATTATCCGCAATGACGAGGAATGAGAAAAATACATTATTTATTATTCAAAGTAAGTAAGCCAAACATCATCCATGGGTGGGGCTCCCCCGGCCGCAGATTGTGTTATAAATAATGAGAGGCTTAACTCTTTCTCTGCACAAATTAGCACCATGTGCGGAGGATGACGAGGGGCTCCGGCTCCGCATTACAACATGTGTTTGCTTTAGGCCCTTCCAACCTGACAGCAGGACACGGAATGTAGACTGGTGTAGGGCCCCGGCGAGCCTCTCCCCAGAATATGATATATCGTCATCCATCTGACAGGCCCATAATAAATAGCATCGCAGCTGCCAAAACACCATCCTGTGCCCGCAGAATAGCCTGTATATCATCCGTGCCATTCATCTCTGTCCGCTCCATGCGGCCATGTACGCCACAGACGCCAAGATTGCCAGAGCCGCCAGGGTTCTGGCTTATCACCCCGCCTGGAACTTCTGTGCCAAGCGTGTCAGCTGGTTGACCTCTTACGCAGGTCTATGGCAGATACACTATATTGTCAAAAGTATTAGGACACCTGTCTTTACCGCTTGCCAACCGCTCGCCGTAGATATACTGCGTCAGGCTGGCTTGGCTGCGTGAATCGCCGTACCTGTACCTGTTTGCGGAGGCGCTCCTGGGGGCGCGCACGCACCGCCGGCAGGGCTTTCTTTAATACTGTTTGGACCCTGGGCAAATATTTTTTTGGGCCCTCCAAAGTCCACTTAGTACCTATTTGCAGGCAGTGCGGGCTCAAGGGGCTGCTGCTTTGGGCCCCACAACAATGACTGGGCCCAGGGCAGCTGCCCGTTTTGCCCTGCGTTAAAGACAACCCTGGCAGGGCTGTCTTTAATACTGTTTGGACCCTGGGCAAATATTTTCTTGGGCCCTCTAAAGTCCACTTAGTACCTATTTGCAGGCAGTGCGGGCTCAAGGGGCTGCTGCTTTGGGCCCCACAACAATGACTGGGCCCAGGGCAGCTGCCCCTTTTGCCCTGTGTTAGAGACGGCCCTGGCCGCCGGAGGCGCATGCCCGCCCTCATTAGAAAGCAGGGAAGCCGATCCACAGGGCCGGCGGCCGCAATTGCCGTCAGGCACCCGCGATCGCTCCCCGCTGATAGAGAAGGACAGTCTGCTGTTGTAAACACAGCAGAATATTGTTCTCTATGAAATGATCACAGAGCGCCTGTGATCCTTCTATATAGGATCACAGGTCTCTGTGGTCATTTTACAAGCCCATCCCCATACAGTTAGAAAACACTCCCCTAGACTCACACTTAACCCTTTGATCACCACTGTGTTAACCCCTTCCCTTCCAGTGTCATTATTACAGTAGTGCATATTTTTAGCACTGATTACTGTAGTAATGTCACTGGTCCCCTCAAAAGGGTCAAAAATGTCAGTTAGGGGTCCGATCTGTCCGCCGCAATGTCGCAGTCCCGCTAATTACTAGTAAAAAAATAAATAAATAAAAATGACATCAATTTCCCCTAGTTTGTAGACACGACTACATTTGCGCAAACCAATCAAAATGCGCTTATTGCGATTTTTTTTTTTTTTTTTACCAAAAATATGTAGCAGAAAACAAATTGGCCTAAAAGGATGAAAAAATTTTATTTTTTTATTTTTTTTGGGAATGTTATAAAGCAGAATATGAAAAATATTGTTCTTTTTTCAGAATTGTCTCTCTTTTTTTTGTTTTATAGCGCAAAAAAAAAAAAAATAAATCGCAGAAGTGATCAAATACCATCAACAGAAAGCTCTATTTGTGGGGAAAAAAGGACATCAATTTTATTTAGGTACATCATCGCACAATCGTGTAATTTTCCGTTAAAGTAACGCAGTGCCTAATCACAAAAAAATGGCCTGGTTATTAAGGGGGCAAATCCTTCCGGTCCAGAACTGGTTAGGAGGCGTTTTTCAGCTGTAAAAACGCTCTAACTCTAATAAAAGCTTAGAAATGTTGTAAAATGTAGCATTTCAGCATTTATCAACGTATGTGAGCCATGAGCTTTTGTGGGAATATATTTTTGCTAAAAAAATTTCAAAAAAACGCTACAGCTGAAAAAAGCTAAAAAAAACGCTGAAAAACGCTACTGCAAAAAAAGCTGAAAAACTCCTTCTACAGCTCCAGCTTTCTACTGGCGTTTTGATAACATCCAGTGTGTATGAGGCCTTAGGACGCCTGCCTTTAAACCAGTGTTGCCAACCATCAGTATTTTTACTGGCAGCCAGCAAAAACTGACACTTTTCTCCTGCCAGTCAGGGCCGTCTTTAACATTGGTTGGACCCTGGGCAAATATTTTCTTGGGCCCTCCAAAATCCACCTATTACCTATTTGCAGGCAGTGGGGGCTCAAGGGGCAGCTGCTTTGGGCCCCTCAACAATGACTGGGCCCAGGGCAGTTGCCCCTTTTGCCCTGTGTTAAAGACGGCCCTGCTGCCAGTAAATGCCAGTGGCATGAAGTGGTTGCCAGTAAAAAATATGGCTGTGACCAGGGCTTTTTTTTCTCAGAGAATAGGTACAAGAACTCAACCACTTTAACCACTTGCCGACTGCACGCCGCTGACGGACTTCTGTGTTTACAAGTGATGGTGGAGAGCGGGGAGCAGAGGGCCTGAGCCAGAGGTGGTGGAACTGAGTTCCACCAAGTTCCAGCTGAAAAAAAGCCCTGGTTGTGATGCTCGGCTTGGAACTGCGCAGGCACAGTTCTGGTCCAGAGCCAGATAAGACCATCTGAGTGCCTACAACAGCGTGTTCGGGCGATGCTGGGTCTGGTGGAGGCGGTGCCTGAGTGTGTCATGTGATGTCATGGTGCAAGAGATCCGGAGCCTCGCGGGCTGGGGGACGGGAGCAAGGCAAGCCGGGAGCGGGACTGGCAGTGCTGTTTGGACTGAAGAGACCACCTGGCATGGAGAGAGATTGTCACTGTGACTCAGGAGGGGACTTGTCGATAAGGTGTCAACATCATCTGTGCTGTCCCTGAGCTCCTTACTTACTATACCGAAAATAAAACAGAAAACATGTTTTTTGCCTTAAAGCGGAGTTCCGGGCACAAAAACGATATTTTTTTTTTGTGCCCCTCCGCTAGTTCGACATTACCTGAAAAGGAATTGGATAGTTATTTTTTTTTTTTGTTTACTCACCTTGTAATTGAAGATCGTAAATACTCACCTCAGAGTACTTCCTCCCTCGGAGCCGCGGCTCACCCCGTCACTTCCTGTCTCGCTATGATTCCTGGGAGCTGAACGTCATCGCTCCCAGGAATCAATGCGACGGCACCGGCCCCGCTCGTCACTTCCGGGGCGACGCCGCATTCCCCTGCTAAACAGCTTCTGGGCATGCCCAGAAGCTGTGGAGGAATGTGGCGCCGCACCGGAAGTGACGAGAGGGGGCGGTGCAGGCGCATTCTGGGACAAGAAGATGCGGAAGAAGACACAGAAGAGGACCGCGCCGGCTTCAGCTGCCCACAAGAGAGATGGAAACGCTGTGGAAGAAATTTTTTCTTCTAAAAGGTAAGTGCGAACCGGGACAGATCAGAGGCTAGCCATTGTGGAATGTGCTAGCCCTGACTGTCCCGGGGGTATGTTCAGTGAAAAATGACTTCAGTGCCCGGAACTCCGCTTTAATATCTACATTAAAACACATTGCTAATTGCATATTGTATTTGTTTTGTAGCCTAAATACTGAAATTTGCACTTAAAACTGTAATTTTGTATCTTTTGGAAATGCCAGTAAAAACTTGGCTGTGCAAGTAAATTTTGAGTGTCGTGTCAGGAAATTTTTTTTCTAGTAGGTTGGCAACACTGCTTTACACCCATATGAACTTTAATGGCATCCCAGTCTTACCACGTAGGGTTCAATATTTAGTTGGCCCACCCTTTGCAGCTATAACAGCTTCAACTCTTCTGGGAAGGCTGTCCACAAGGTTTAGGAGTGTGTCTATGGGAATGTCTGACCATTCTTCCAGGAGCGCATTTGTGAGGTCAGGCACTGATGTTAGAGAGACCGCCTGGCTTGCAGTCTCTGCTCTAATTCATCCCAAAGCTCATCCATGTCTTTATGGACCTTGCTTTGTGCACTGGTGCGCAGTCATGTTGGGACATGAAGGAGCCATCCACAAACTGTTCCCACAAAGTTGGGAGCATGAAATTGTCCAAAATGTCTTGGTATGCTGATGCCTTAAGAGTTCCCTTCACTGGAACTAAGGGGCCAAGCCCAACCCCTGAAAAGAAACCCCACACCATAATCCCCCCTCCACCAAATGATTATGGCCAGTGCACAAAGCAAGGTCCATAAAGACATGGATAGGTGAGTCCTGACCTCAGCCTGATCGAACACTTTTGGGATGAATTTGAGACTGGGAGCCAGACCTTCTCATCCAACATCAGTGCCTGACCTCACAAATGTGCTTCTTTAAGAATGGTCAAACATTCCTATAGACACACTCCTAAACCTTGTGGATGGCCTTCCCAGAAGAGTTGAAGCTGTTATAGCTGCAAAGGGTGGGCCAACTCAATAATGAACCCTACAGACTAATGCCTCGTACACATGATCAGATAATCGGACGACTTATCGTTCGCATTTTGTTGCATGATACTAGAATCTAATTCAATAATGCGTACTAAACGTAGGATTTTTTTCGTACGATTCTGGAAAAGCTTCCTGGTTGCGTAGTTACGTATCGGATAGTGCAAAACAAAAACAATGGCAGCCAGGCCTTTTCCGGGTTATTTTCGTGTTTCTGATCACGCGTGGCCTTTGTCTATCAATTTTTAGCAGACGCATACTGTACTGATTAAACGATTGTCGATCACTAGGCTATTGTACAACAAAAGTTTTAGTGTTTGTCCCTTCGGATTTTGTTGGATAAAATGTGGTGATTGGCTGTGGAAAGCTGTGTACTAACGATCAGATTATCGTGCGATCAATTCGAAAGCAATTTTTTTCGTACGATTATCTGATCATGTGTATGAGGCATAAGACTGGGATGCCATTAAAGTTCATGTGCCTGTAAAGGCAGGCGTCCCAATACTTTTGGTAATATAGTTACTATGCGGTGCAGCAAGTCGCATGTGAGTTGCACAGGAATCACACCGCATTCCTGTGCAACTCACATGTGATGTCTGTCAGTGCCATCTTAAGAGCCTTATAGGCCCCCGGGCAATGCAGTGCACTGGGGCCCAGAGAGAGAGAGAGAAAAAAATATATAAAAAGGATGGCACACACAGTGGATGGAGAGAGAGTGAGAAAAAAGAAATCAAGCAGCTGCAGCAGTCTGCTTACCTTCCACAACGGCTGCACAGCACATGAAGGGAGGAGGTGGGTGGAGCCCATCTTCTAGGCGCAGAGAGAGGAGGACAAGCCGACGAGGAGGATCCTCCTCCGCTGTGCATGATGGGTCCTCTCAGAACGTCACTGGTTGCTAGATGCCAATCGGCTGGCCTTCCTAGCAACCAGTGTGCAGGGAGACTCAGAGCCACCGGCGGACAATGGGGGGGCCCTAGACCACCAGGTAAACTAATCTGGAGACTGGCCTGGGGGAGACAGTGTAATTGCCACCCTGTGTGTGGGGCCCCTTGGCAAGTGGGGCCCCCGGGCAAGCGCCGGGCGTGCCCAATGGAAAAGACAGCCCTGATGTTTGTGCAGTGCGATTTGAGCCATTCATTTGTATGGCTCACAGGGCCGCTAATAGGGGGGGGGGGGGCACCAGTTCCTCGGGTAGAGGGTCCAAGCACACAGGGGGGCCCACACAGGGAGAGGGGATTAGTGATGGACTACAAATACAGATATCTTCCTCCAGCACCTGAAAGCTGATATCTGTCCCTCTCCCTGATACCAGCTTTTATTTGCTGAGAAAGAGACAGTTGTCCCTCACTAATCCCCCTCCCTGTGTGGCCAGTCCTGTGCCCATCACTCTGTGTATTATGCAGTCCTGTGCCCATCACTCTGTGTATTATGCAGTCCTGTACCCAGCGCTCTGTGTATTATGAAGTCCTGTGCCCAGCGCTCTGTGTATTATGCAGTCCTGTACCCACCGCCCTGTGTATTATGCAGTCCTGTACCCAGCGCTCTGTGTATTATGCAGTCCTGTGCCCAGCACTCTGTGTATTATGCAGTTCTGTACCCAGCCCTTTGTGTATTATGCAGTCCTGTACCCAGCGCTCTGTGTATTATGCAGTTCTGTACCCAGCCCTTTGTGTATTATGCAGTCCTGTGCCCAGTGCTCTGTGTATCAAGCAGTCCTGTGCCCAGCGCTCTGTGTGTTATGCAGTCCTGTACCCAGCGCTCTGTGTATTATGCAGTCCTGTACCCAGCGCTCTGTGTGTTATGTAGTCCTGTGCCCAGCACTCTGTGTGTTATGCAGTCCTGTACCCACGGCCCTGTGTATTATGCAGTCCTGTACCCAGCGCTCTGTGTATTATGCATTCCTGTACCCAGCACGCTGTGTATTATGTAGTCCTGTGCCCAGCACTCTGTGTGTTATGCAGTCCTGTACCCACGGCCCTGTGTATTATGCAGTCCTGTACCCAGCGCTCTGTGTATTATGCAGTCCTGTACCCAGCGTTCTGTGTATTATGCAGTCCTGTACCCAGCGCTCTGTGTGTTACGCAGTCCTGTACCAAGCGATCTGTGTATTATGCAGTCCTGTACCCAGCACTCTGTGTATTATGCAGTCCTGTACCCAGCGCTCTGTGTATTATGCAGTCCTGTACCCAGCACTCTGTGATGTATTATGTAATCCTGTACCCAGCGCTCTGTGTATTATGCAGTCCTGTACCCAGCACTCTGTGATGTATTATGTAGTCCTGTACCCACCGCTCTGTGTATTATGCAGTCCTGTGCCCAGTGCTCTGTGTATCAAGCAGTCATGTGCCATTTGCCAATTATAAAAAATGTCCCCAGATTTCATTTAAAAAATCCGGTCACCTTAAATATATACACACACACATACATTTATATATATATATATACAGTATGTACACACACATAAAATGTACTACATTTTTGGGGTGTCAGTAACTTAACATTGACACACGCTGCAGTTGGCATGAATTCCTTGAGATTTCAATGCGGTGCAGGAAACACACAGGATTGGCTACAATCAGTGATCATTAGTAGGCTTTCCTCGGTCACATAATGAGAATTTCCCCTTGGTAGAGAACGCCGGGCGGATCAGTAATAGCTGTGCGGACAGATGTTGGAGCAGCTGTGTCCAGTCAGCGATGTGCGGGAATTGGGGAATCTTATGATGTAAGATGATAACCTGACATATCTGTTACCTATGAGCCCAGTGGACATGAATTTGCGCAAAATAAAATACACAAACAACGCGAAACGCTGTAATCCTGATAAAATTAGCAGATAACAAGGTGGAGAAAAACAAACAGAAGGAAAGCTTTTCCTGGGATGGTTGGGTGTCCCCGGGGCCCTCAGACAGATGAGGTCAGTGGATCGGGGATATCAGTGACACCACATGCCAATAAGTGGGAGCATATGGCGTCCGAGTGACGTCTTCAGGGAACTTTCCCAGGAACAGAGACCACTGCTGACAGCTTGTACTTTGCAGGGGAAGATCCCGGCCGAGGATTTAGAAACAAGCTAATAATCCTAAATCACGGGTCACCATTATACAACGCTGAGTGCGGGAGACTGATGCTGCCCCCATACACACTACAATCCTTATTTTGTCATTTACAATCATTCTTATTTCTGATGCTGCCACATCTGACTTCTTCCATTTAATATTTAACCTGCCAATAGAGTTGTATTTCTATCCTTTCCTGAGATTTACCCTGCACTGCTTCACAGAACGACCCTGTCTGACAGCACAGGAGACCTGACTTTTCTCTGCTGCAGTGAAGTATAACTTACAGGTCTTGTCCCTCCCCCTGCCTGTGATTGGACAGTGAAATGGGAAGATGCAGATTAATGAGTTTGCCTCTTTATCACTTTGCTCCAGTGCTGGGACAAGGTCATCTAGAGCAGGGGGTCTTCAAACTATGGCCCTCCAGTTGTTCAGGAACTATAATTCCCATCATGCCTAGTCATGTCTGTGAACGTCAGAGTTTTACAATGCATCATGGGACATGTAGTTCTACAACATCTGGAGGGCCGTAGATTGAATATCTCTGATCTAGAGCATAGGGCAAGCATGTCAAATTGCACCCCCTTTCCCCAAAGCTGTATGAGCATTATGAGTCAGTGATACCCCCCCCCCCCCTCAATAAAAAAAAAAAAAACACTAATCTGCATGCTCTCCCCTAAGCATTAAATCCCCCTCCTCCCAGTACAAAATCTTTGCACCCCCCCAGCTCAAATCCCCCCTCTCCTCATATGTCCCCAGCATGAATCCCCCCCCCCCCCAAAAAAAAAATCCAACACTAATCTGCATGGTCACCCTTAAGCATATATTCTCCCTACTCCCAGGACATATCTTTGCACCCCCATCCCGACCCAGGCTCAAATCCCCTCTCTCCTCATATGTCCCCAGCACGAATCCCCCCCCCCCCCTCAAAAAAAAAAAAATCAAACACTTATCTGCATGCTCACCCCTAAGCATAAAAAAGTCCAACACTAGTCTGCATGGTCACCCTTAAGCATAAATTCTCCCTACTCCCAGAACATATCTTTGCACCCCCATCCCGGCCCAGGCTCAAATCCTCTCTCTCCTCATATGTCCCCAGCACGAATCCCCCCCCCCCCCCAAAAAACAAAAAATAAACACTAATCTGCATGCTCAGCTCTAAGCATAAATTCCCCCTACTCCCAGGACAAATCTGTCCCCCCTGCAAAAATCCCCCCTCCCAGCACACATCTTTGCACCCTCATCCCTCCCCAGCTCAAATCCTCTCTCTCCTCATATGTCCCCAGCACGAATCCCCCTCCCCCCTAAAAAATCCAACACTAATCAGCATGGTCACCCTTAAGCATAAATTCTCCCTACTCCCAGGACAAATCTTTGCACCCCCATCCCGACCCAGCTCAAATCCTCTCTCTCCTCATATGCCCCCAGCACGAATCCCCCCCCCCCCAAAAAAAAAAAATTAAACACTAATCTGCATGCTCAGCTCTAAGCATAAATTCCCCCTACTCCCAGGACAAATCTGTCCCCCCTGCAAAAATCCCCCCTCCCAGCACACATCTTTGCACCCTCATCCCTCCCCAGCTCAAATCCTCTCTCTCCTCATATGTCCCCAGCACGAATCCCCCTCCCCCCTAAAAAATCCAACACTAATCAGCATGGTCACCCTTAAGCATAAATTCTCCCTACTCCCAGGACAAATCTTTGCACCCCCATCCCGACCCAGCTCAAATCCTCTCTCTCCTCATATGTCCCCAGCACGAATCCCCCCCCCCCAAAAAAAAAAAAATTAAACACTAATCTGCATGCTCAGCCCTAAGCATAAATTCCCCCTACTCCCAGGTCGAATCTGTCCCCCCTGCAAAAATCCCCCCTCCCAGCACACATCTTTGCACCCCCACCCCCCCAGCTCAAATTCTCTCCCCCCCCAAATTTTCCCAGCAACCCCCCCCCCCCTCCCCACCCAAAACAAAAAAAAAACATTACCCCTCCGAGCACAAGTTCTCTAATCCTAAATTTTCCCCTCCAAGCAAAAATCCTCTCCCCCTCCACTCCAAATCCCACCCCACCCCCCCCCCCATTCCAGCACAAAGTCCCCTCCCCCAATCCCTCATCCTACCAAAATCCCTCCCACAGATTTCCCCTCCTAGCACAAATCCCCCCAATCATCTCTACTAGCACAAATCCCCCCTCTAAATTTTTTCCCCCTCTACCCTTTACTTTTAGACCATAAACCCCCCAAATCCCTACTCCTAGCATAATTCTTCTTCTCTCACCCACCCTCCCAACACAAATCCCCCCAAATCCCCACTCATAGCACACCTCCCTAAATTTGCTTTCCTTGAACAATTCTTACCCCCTGCCACCCCCAAATTCCCCTTCACAACATAAATACCCTCCCCCCATCTCCTTGTGGTACTCCTCCTCACCTCACATGATACCATAGTGCCCAGGGCAGCTGCCCCTCCTTGCCTCCCCTTGTTCCGGCACTGCTTTAATCTCTCCTCCTATCAGCACATTTCCTGTAATGCAGCACACCTGATTGTCTCCTTGTGCTGCTTCTCCCTCTCCCAGTCTGAGATCTACTGTACAGGAAATGCAAGTGGCTGATGCAAGGTCACATCCAGTTGCCTACATTGCTTGCTTTTAAAATAAAATCCATTTCAAGCCCAACTCCAGGAAAAGATAAAAAAAAGGTCCCTTGCAGTGGGGCTGCTGCTTGTTTATTCTAGGGGAGAGAAAGTTCTCTTTTACACTAGAGGTTGGTGGAAGGGTAAAATCATGGGGTTGAGTCACTATTTTACTGCCCCCCAACCCCCCCCCCCCTCCCCTTTAGCTGCAAAGGCAGTGGAGGGTTGGGTACATATGTCGCAGCCCAATGCT
The DNA here is from genome assembly GCF_965119305.1 of Pelophylax lessonae. Classification (NCBI taxonomy): domain Eukaryota; kingdom Metazoa; phylum Chordata; class Amphibia; order Anura; family Ranidae; genus Pelophylax; species Pelophylax lessonae. The sequence continues at coordinate 45,150,051 of NC_138779.1, read as the reverse complement.
TTGCATCGCAGTGCTGCAAAACATAATCCCTGTCATCACGGTACCACCCACTGAACTAGAGTGTAAATGGGGGGTGTAGAACCAGCGCTATGAATAAGAACAGCCAGGCAGTGAAAATATAAAAGGTTGCAGCCACCAACCGACCTCTAAGAAGCTTAGGGGCAGGAATGTAATGTGGGGGTGAAGGGTTGGAAATCGGCGCTACCTACCACATGTGCAACGATGTGAGTAAAAGAGGAAAAAGTGCTTAGTGCATACAAAATAGTGCAAAATGTGACAATTATAATTAATCTTGTAAATGAGTAGATAATAAATCCAATAAATAAATAAATAAAAAATAGAAAATAGTTATTAAATATATGGTGTATAAAGTAAAGTAAAAAAACTGGGTATGTATACAAAGTTAGTGGTTACAATTGCCACTATAAAATGCTGAATGAGGTAGTTGTGAATTAGTCATAAATACTATAAAAATGCCATTTGTATATCCTTTTGTTAAATGCTCATGTAATGTGTCGGTCTGGACACTGGGGGTCACACTTACCCTGGGACACACAGAAGTGTATAAGCCAGATAACAGGAACTAAGTGATTCTCAAACCTGCCTGTTGGTGGTCCCACAGGACCAGAAAGATCCCATCTGGGTGTAAAGGGAAAAATAAAAGATCCTTAGTGTGACAAGTAGAGAGCAAGTATACAAGGCAATAGTATCGACTCACGCTTGAAATTGATGCAGCAGATCTTCTCAGATACTGGCAGTCTGCGCCGGGGAAAAACTACAGCGTTCCAAGCATCGGCGAGCTGCGGACCGGAAGTGACGTGGGTTTCCGCCCGACGTACGTTTCGTCATAGGACGTCTCCCCGTAGACGTCCTATGACGAAACGTACGTCGGGCGGAAACCCACGTCACTTCCGGTCCGCAGCTCGCCGATGCTTGGAACGCTGTAGTTTTTCCCCGGCGCAGACTGCCAGTATCTGAGAAGATCTGCTGCATCAATTTCAAGCGTGAGTCGATACTATTGCCTTGTATACTTGCTCTCTACTTGTCACACTAAGGATCTTTTATTTTTCCCTTTACACCCAGATGGGATCTTTCTGGTCCTGTGGGACCACCAACAGGCAGGTTTGAGAATCACTTAGTTCCTGTTATCTGGCTTATACACTTCTGTGTGTCCCAGGGTAAGTGTGACCCCCAGTGTCCAGACCGACACATTACATGAGCATTTAACAAAAGGATATACAAATGGCATTTTTATAGTATTTATGACTAATTCACAACTACCTCATTCAGCATTTTATAGTGGCAATTGTAACCACTAACTTTGTATACATACCCAGTTTTTTTACTTTACTTTATACACCATATATTTAATAACTATTTTCTATTTTTTATTTATTTATTTATTGGATTTATTATCTACTCATTTACAAGATTAATTATAATTGTCACATTTTGCACTATTTTGTATGCACTAAGCACTTTTTCCTCTTTTACTCACATCGTTGCACATGTGGTAGGTAGCGCCGATTTCCAACCCTTCACCCCCACATTACCCACTGAACTAGACCCATGTGACTGAATGGGGGTGCCCCCACAACTGCGGGGGATGCACACGGCTGTGTTGTGCTAATGCGGGGCCCAAGGGATTAAAGATGCAACGCTTCCTCACCACCTATCACATGCTTTCTGAAGGCTGACCTGAATGCTCCTTAAAGGGCATTACAAGTGTACAGTAAACGAGTCCTAAAAGCACTTTTACTTATCTGATTCTCTGTCCACCAACAGATGGCGCTCCCCACATTATGGTGGTGGACTGTCCGCCGCATCCAATGCATGGTCATCATCCTCATCATATCCAATGCATGGTCATCATCCTCATCATATCCAATGCATGGTCCTCATCCTCATCATATCCAATGCAGGGTCATCAGTCTCATCATATCCAATGCAGGGTCATCAGCCTCCTCATATCCAATGCAGAGCTCTCAGCCTCATCATATCCAATGCAGGGTCATCATCCTCATCATATCCAATGCAGGGTCATCAGCCTCCTCATATCCAATGCAGAGCTCTCAGCCTCATCATATCCAATGCAGGGTCATCATCCTCATCATATCCAATGCAGGGTCATCAGCCTCCTCATATCCAATGCATGGCCATCAGCCTCATCATATCCAATGCATGGCCATCAGCCTCATCATATCCAATGCATGGCCATCAGCCTCCTCATATCCAATGCAGGGCCATCAGCCTCATCATATCCAATGCAGGGTCATCATCCTCATCATATCCAATGCAGGGTCATCATCCTCATCATATCCAATGCAGAGCTCTCAGCCTCATCATATCCAATGCAGGGTCATCATCCTCATCATATCCAATGCAGGGTCATCAGCCTCCTCATATCCAATGCATGGCCATCAGCCTCATCATATCCAATGCATGGTCATCATCCTCATCATATCCAATGCATGGCCATCAGCCTCATCATATCCAATGGATGGCCGTCATCCTCATCATATCCAATGGATGGCCATCAGCCTCATCATATCCAATGCAGGGCCATTATCCTCATCATATCCAATGCAGGGCCATCAGCCTCATCATATCCAATGGATGGCCGTCATCCTCATCATATCCAATGGATGGCCATCAGCCTCATCATATCCAATGCAGGGCCATTATCCTCATCATGTCCACTGCAGGGCCATCAGTCTCATCATATCCAATGCAGGGCCGTCAGTCTCATCATATCCAATGCAGGGCCGTCAACCTCATCACATCCAATGCAGGGCCGTCAGTCTCATCACATCCAATGCAGGGTTGTCAACCTCATCATACCCAATGCAGGGTCGTCAGCCTCATAATATCCAATGCAGGGTTGTCAACCTCATCATATCCAATGCAGGGTCGTCAACCTCATCATATCCAATGCAGGGCCATCAACCTCATCATATCCAATTCAGGGTCATCAAACTCATTATATCCAATGCAGGGCCGTCAGCCTCATAATATCCAATGCAGGGTTGTCAACCTCATCATATCCAATGTAGGGCCATCAGCCTCATAATATCCAATGCAGGGTTGTCAACCTCATCATATCCAATGCAGGGTCGTCAACCTCATCATATCCAATGCAGGGTCGTCAACCTCATCATACCCAATGCAGGGCCATCAGCCTCATCATATCCAATGCAGAGCTCTCAGCCTCATCATATCCAATTCAGGGTCATCTACCTCATCATATCCAATGCAGGGCCGTCAGTCTATTCATAACCAATGCAGGGCTGTTAGCCTCTTCATATCCAATGCAGGGTCATCAGTCTCATCATATCCAATGCAGGGTCATCAGCCTCATCATATCCAATGCAGGGGCATCAGCCTCATCACACAATGCAGGGCCATCAGCCTAATTATATCCAATGCAGGGCCGTCAGTCTCATCATATCCAATGCAGAGCCGTCAGTCTCATCATACCCAATGCAGGGCCATCAGTCTCATCATATCCAATGCAGAGCCGTCAGTCTCATCATACCCAATGCAGGGCCATCAGTCTCATCATATCCAATGCAGGGGTGTCAGCCTCATCATATCCAATGCAGGGCCATCAATCTCATCATATCCAATGCAGACCCGTCAGTCTCAACATATCCAATGCAGGGCCATCAGTCTCATCATACCCAATGCAGGGCCAATAGCCTTATCATTTCCAATGCAGGGACATCAGCCTTATCATTTCCAATGCAGGGCCATCAGCCTTATCATTTCCAATGCAGGGCTATGGATGTTGCATTGGTCTTGATGACGTCAGGACCTTAGACTGCTGGAGCCTGGGGGAGAAGACGCTGCAGGGATCGATCTAGCAGTGTGGAAGGGTGGAGGATCTGGTAAGTAAATAAACTTTAACAAGTCGGCTAGCCCTAAAAGAGCAATCAACCCCTGCAGCTCATGTGCAGCCCAACTGCAAGAGATAATTTTCAAGTTTCCCGGAGTTGGGCTTTCATTTTTTTGCATCTTTTATATCTGCCTAGAATTTGGCATTAAAGGGGTTTCTCACTTTGGCAGAGAACTTCCCTGCTGCCTCAGAATGAGACCTCCCTCCTGGAAAAGCCCCCAACTCGGGGTAAATAAATTAGAGTTTTTGCTTCCCTTAAATTTGTGAAAACTTTTTTTCTACATTTCAGCATTTTTTTTTTCCATTTTGGTAAAATGTATTGGATTCGACGGAAAAGACAAAAAAGAATTCTACCGAAACGTGCCATCTCGCCACCTGCGCAGTAAAATGGCGGCCCGGCCGTGCTCTGCCAGATGCCAGATGGACGCTGCAGCAGATTTTGTTATTTCTGTATCAGAAATGCTTCTTAAGCAGGAAAATATTTCATCGTTTAGTCTGGAGCCCCTTTGATGGCATTTTAAGTGTGCGGAGAGCGAGCAGAAATCCGAGGATCTCATACATTTTACATGTGTCTTTCCTCACCAGAATTAATCATAAAGGGAGATTTGGATCTCTTCCATCGATACAAAGTATCAAGAAAACGACAATATGGTCAATGTTGCGTGACAGCGGAATTCACAACTAGAGGTTTTACAGAACTGGAAATAATGTTATTCTAATAACACTCTACATATTACCAGCATTGCATGCCATCTGAAAGGGCTGCTCCAACTATATATGATAATTCAGTGTTTGGTGGATTCTGGACCTCTTGGGCAGGGCCGGCCTTTTGGGTGTGCGAGCTGTGCGGCCGACGGGGCGCCATGGGCAACAGGGGTGCCGTGCGGCCATTACAGCTCTGTGAGTCGCAGTTAGTTACTCCCATCAGTGGAGTCCGACTGTCCAAACGAGTCACAGCAGCAGGCGCTGCCAGATACCCCTGCCCTGGGACTGGGTGAAGAGTTATGCATTGCATCGGCACCTGAAAAAAAAATGGCTGCTGCCGGCCCGCAAAAGGCACACTGCGCATGCGCCGCCGCTGCTCGGGAGAGCCGAACATGCTCAGCTATTCTCGGGCAGATAACGCATGCGCAGTGGCGTCTAAGCGCCGAGAGGCACCATTTTTAAATGCAAAGCCACCATCCACCGAACGGTAAGTCACTGAGCCCTGTGCTGTGCTGTGTATCTACTTTTAATAGAAATTAAGAGAAATTTAAGAGAAATTATAAAAGATAAATAGTATTTAGCCTAGACAATGAAGGGGAGGATATAAGGGACTTAACATAAGGAGAAAAAAAAAAAAAAAAAGGAAAATACAATAAAATAATATATAAAAATAATATGTTTACTACATAATTGCATTGGTAATGGCAGTTACATACATGTATGTAATGTATACATGTATGTAATGTAATGTATCATGTATGTAATGTATTGTATGTGTACATGTATGTATGTAATGTAATGTATGCATGTAATGTATACATGTATGTAATGTAATGTATGTAATGTTATGTATGTAATGTATACATGATGAATGTAATGTAATGTAATGGTATGTATGCATGTAATGTATGTATATATACATGTATGTATGTAATGTATGCATGTAATGTATGTATGTAATGTATATATGTAATGTATGTAATGTATACATGATGAATGTAATGTAATGTAATGTAATGTAATTGTATGTATGTAATGTAATGTGTGTAATGTTTGCACATGCACTTAAATTAACTGTTATTAAAACAAATTATTTGTTACAAATATTTTTTTCCTCTTTGTGTATGTTTAGGTGATCAGGGGGCGAGGGGTGAAGATGGGCGGGGGGGGCGCCACAGGATTAGCTCGCACAGGGCGCCTGAACACCTAAGGCCGGCCCTGCTCTTGGGGAATCCATAGTTGAGATCTATGTTCTGGAGGTCCTACATCTGCTTCTCACAGTGTGCATTAGAAGCTTCAGTAAGACAGATAGAGCCCACCTCATTTCCTGGCTGGAGGACATCCAGTATCATCTAGCCTAGGCATCACTAAATAGTTAAAATTGAAACAAAGGAAGTTCCCCATTGGGGGTGTCGGGCTCCAGGGGGCTTCACCGCGATACACGCATTGCTCCGAAAACCCAGATCTCAGTGATATCTCGGATACTTCCACTTTTGTGACCTTAAAAAAACGATTAGCCTTCTATCAGTGTCTCCACGATGCCTTACCTTTTTCCCATGTCCGCAGGTACATTGTACATTGTAATGCAATTTTGTTTCTTGCTTAGGTTTTTACCTGTTTGTCATACCATTTGTATGTACACTTTACGATTTTTACACTTATTATGGTTGATGCGCACTATGCTTAATTTCAATAAATTGTTTTGGAAAAAAAAAAATTGAAACAAAGGAAGTTCCTATTGGAGGGGTTGAGAATGGCCATGAATATTAACTTTTTTTGGCATAAACATCGATATTACAAACAAATTAAGAGGGTGGGTTCCGGCAATAAGTATGCTCCAAGTGTAGCCAACATATTCCTTAATAGATGGGAAGAGGAAGATATTTTCGGGAAAGAGTGGCTAGAGATATCGCTATACCAAAGATTCATAGATGATATAATTATTACCGTATATGGAATGAGGATAAGGAGGAGCTAAACCATTTAGTTAATTCTATTATTACCAACAAGTATGGAATTAGGTTTACAGTGAGTTCACATAGGGATAGTATAAATTACCTAGACCTAGAAATCTTTAAATATGGAAGTAATTTAAACATCAGCAAACACTTAAAGGAACAGTGCAGGAATGGATACATCATCCTGTATCATCATCCAGCTGCCATCATCCTCAATGGAAAAGGGCCATACCAAAGGGCCAATTCATCAGGATTAGGCGAAATTACGATCTAATGAAGGATTACATATCACAAATAGACATATTAATTGACAGATTTGTAGAAAAGGGATTTAAAAGGAACAAATTGGAGCATACTAGGGATAAGTATGAATAGAGAATTCATTCTTATAGTCAAAGAAGGTAAACCGAGGGAACAAAATGAAACACCCTTCATAACAGGATTCAATATAGAATACAAAGAATTGGAAAACATAATAAAAAAACATTGGCTAATTATATGTAAAGACCCCCATCTAAGTAAAACATTGCCACAAAAACCAACATTTATTTACAGAAGGGAAAGAAGGATTAGGGATATTGTGGTAGAAAATGTACCGGAACCCACCTAAGAAAAGACCACCTTTTTCAACAAAACAGTCTTTTTTAAGTGCAGCAAATGCAAACTGCGTAGAATGAAAAAAAGGAGGGAAGAAAGTTGTTAAAGTTTTAATCAAACAAAACTAAACAGAAATATTTATAAACAAATTGATTACATACCAAAGTACCCATGTCACCTACGTGCTGGAGTGCACTTGTGGACTCCAGTATGTAGGGAGAACAACCAGGGAACTCTCCACTAGAGTCGGAGAGCACATAGATAATATAAAGAAGGGGTTCAGGAGAGCACATAGATAATATAAAGAAGGGGTTCAGGAGAGCACATAGATAATATAAAGAAGGGGTTCAGGAGAGCACATAGATAATATAAAGAAGAGGTTCAGGAGAGCACATTGACAATATAAAGAAGGGGTTCGGGAGAGCACATAGACAATATAAAGAAGGGGTTCAGGAGAGCACATTGACAATATAAAGAAGGGGTTCAGGAGAGCACATTGACAATATAAAGAAGGGGTTCAGGAGAGCACATAGACAATATAAAGAAGGGGTTCAGGAGAGCACATAGACAATATAAAGAAGGGGTTCAGAAGAGCACATAGACAATATAAAGAAGGGGTTCAGGAGAGCACATTGACAATATAAAGAAGGGGTTCAGGAGAGCACATTGACAATATAAAGAAGGGGTTCAGGAGAGCACATTGACAATATAAAGAAGGGGTTCAGGAGAGCACATAGACAATATAAAGAAGGGGTTCAGGAGAGCACATAGATAATATAAAGAAGGGGTTCAGGAGAGCACATAGATAATATAAAGAAGGGGTTCAGGAGAGCTCATTGACAATATAAAGAAGGGGTTCAGGAGAGCACATAGACAATATAAAGAAGGGGTTCAGGAGAGCACATTGACAATATAAAGAAGGGGTTCAGGAGAGCACATAGATAATATAAAGGAGGGGTTCAGAGAGCACATAGATAATATAAAGGAGGGGTTCAGAGAGCACATAGATAATATAAAGAAGGGGTTCAGGCACCATAGTGTATCCAACCATTTTAGGCACATTCAACATTTGAAATTTTACACAATAGGATAGAGAATCATTGGAGAAACTCAAATTTAGGGAGGGAAGTCTCAAGGAATGAAACTTATTGGATATTTAATATGAACACATTGAAACCCTGAAGGTTTAACGTGGAATAAGATATAACCTGTTTCATATAGGATTATTGAACATCACTGAGGAACAATGGGGTTTCCTATATAATTTTGATATATACTCCATGGTATAGATATGGTGATGTTTTTCAATGATGTCCTCAATCTGATTATTTTATGTATCTATTATTTCATACTTTTTTACATCTATTACATCTAGTTCTTTTAATCATGAAGGCTCAGCAAGACATGTGGACATTCCTAAGGCGGTCAGCATGCAAATACAGCCTGGCAAGGAACTTCCATTTCTCCGGACTGACATTCACCCATAGAGGCATTTTTATATTTGCATAACTCCTCCCAAGAGCCGGCCCACTGCTTGCATCAGGGCTCTTGAGAGTAGTACCGAGGCAGGGTGCTGTGATGTTTTCAGGAAGCTATGTACAGCACCCTGTTGGCCCCTCCCACCAGCCATGATCTGCCTGCATTGCATAGGGAAGCACAAAGACCCAGTGATGACATCACCGGGTTTAAAATAAGGTATGTAATGAAAAAAAAAAGTTTTTTTTTTTTTCATTTTGATATTTTTTTATTTTATTAGCATGTTGATGAAAGAGTTAGAGAAGAAACAGGGAAGACGAAATATAATTAATCTTTAACGACATCTTTTAATGTTGTAATATTTTCTGTAATTCTGTAAACTCGCAGTTGCTCGATCAGAGATTTTGGTTTTCATGCTGGAAGTATTGGAATGTTCTTTCTCCCGTGGGATGTTACATAATTATATTGTCTTTAACTCTGTGCAGAAGTATTGCAACTATTAGTTTAATAGGTAATAAATAGAGCTGACAAAATGAGATTTATGACGGGTGATATAAGCATGAAAATATGTTTTTCTTCTCTTTTCCTGAATTGAGTGGCGCTGCGTAAAGCTATATAAAGACATTTCACTGGCTGAGTCTGCAGGAGGCACAAAACAGCAGCAATCCCCCCCTTGTACATAGCGCAGCGACACGGCCTGCGGTGGCATAATGGACGTCGCCAACATGCAACCCCCTCCCAATCACCCCTCAAAAAAGTCCTGGAGAGGCCTTTTTTTACAGAAATAGATCATTTATCATTTCCATATACGGTTTGCTGCAATTCATAATCATCACATTAGGGAACCTGGCACCAAGAGAAGAGCGCTGCCACATGCAGAAATTCACTGATTGGATAAAGAACAATTCTTCACCAAGGCTGTCAGTGTGAAGGTTAAAGTATATGTAAAGCCAATCACTAAAATATTTAATAATTCATTTTCAACACATATTACACCGGTATGGTCCAACGTTTTTACCATCAGGATATCCATCCTGAGAAATGCCATGCAGCCATCAATAGAATGAATGCATACAGGAAGTAGCTGCAAAAGAGTTGTAGGAAACCAGTAACACTGGGATGCACCAGAGGATGGAAAAAAAAGTAAAAACAAGAGTTTTGATATTAAAATTGGCAATTAGTAATGATACACTGTGCACAGAGCAAGCTAAATATCTTCCAGTTAGGGTTTATATCTCTCTAGAGAAGTCCTATTGCTGGAGCTTAGATTCTGGAGAAACTCTAGTGCTGGAGACATTATTCTGTATTGGGGGCTTCTAGACCAATTGGACCCCGGGCTAAGGATTTCCTTATGCTGCAGGGATTCCCAAACTATGGCCCTGCAGTTGTTCAGGAACTACAATTCCCATCATGCCTAGTCATGTCTGTGAATGTCAGAGTTTTACAATGCCTCATGGGATGTGTAGTTCTGCAACAGCTGGAGGGCTGTCGTTTGGGAATCCCTACTCTAGAGAATGCTCAGAATTCAGCAGAATAATTCTGGAGTCAGGGATTTTAGACCTAAGGATTTCCTTATCGTCCAGAGAAACCCTTTAGCTGGAACCTAGTTGCTGAACCCACTCTGGAATGATTCTGGAGTTGGTGTTTTTTTCTTTGGGATCTGGAGCTAAGGATTTCCTTATGTCCCAGAGAAAGCCATGAACTGGAGCTCAGCTGCTGAAACTACTCTAGAGCCAGAAGAATAATTCTGGAGTTGGTGTTTTTATAGCTTTTTATAGCTAAATATTTCCTTATGTCCCAGAAAAAGCCTCATACTGGGGTCAGCAACTGGAGGCACTCTAGACCTGGACGAATTATCCTGGAGTCAGGGTTTCTAGACATATTAGAGCTAGAACTAAGGATTTCCTTATCTATCATAAGAAGCCTTGAGCTGGAGAGCAGCTGCTGGCACCACTCTGGAGCTGGAGGAATCATCCTGGAGTTAGGGTTTCTTCACCTATTGGAGCTGGAGCTAAGGATTTACTTGTGTTTCACAGAAATCATGAGTCGGAGCTCAGCTGCTGGCCTATGGGAGACCTATGGGAGCTGGTGCTACAGATTTCCTTTTACTCTGGAGAAAGCTTCAAGCTGGAACTCAGCTGCTGGATGCAATTTGGAGCTGGCAGAATAGTTCTAGAGTCGAAGTTTCTGGACCTGTTGAAACTAGAGCTAAGGATTTGATTATTCTCCAGAGAAACCCATGTGTTGGAACTTAATTGCTGGAAGCACCTTGGAGCTGGCACAATAGTTCTAGTTCTGGACCTATATGAGCTAGAGCTAAGGATTTCCTTATGGTCCAAAGAAAGCCAAGATCTGGAACTCAGCTGCTAGAAGCACTCTGGAGTTGGAGGAATGATTCTGCAGTGGGGATTTCTAGACCTATTGAAGCTGGGGCTAGGGATTTTCATTATGCTCTAGAGCAGGCATGTCCAACCTGCGGCCCGGAACCACAGGCAATGCGGCCCACTACCCCCTGACAATTATTATTTTTTTGCTGGGGAGGAAGGAAGTCGAGTCGGGGGGCACGGCCACAATGACTTCCAACCAACTGTAGGCAGAGGCTGCCTCGGAGGGGAGGGGGTGCGCTGATGGATTACAAGCAGATCAGGGATCTCCTGCATACCCAGCGGTCGCTGTCATACGAAGCCCCGCTTCCTGGACCGGCTCCTATGATAGACAGCACATTGGTGACTTCTATCATAGGAGCCGGTCCAGGAGGCAGGACTTTGTATGACAGCGGTCGCCAGGTAAGCGGGAGATCCCCATTCTGGGTAATCCAGCGGCTCTCCTCTCTCTTCATTGCAGACTGCATTGGATGGGCACGCACTGGTGAGGCTGCATTGGATGGGCATGCACTGGTGAGGCTACATTGGATGGACACTGATCAGGCTGCATTGGATTAGCATGCACTGGTGAGGCTGCATTGGATGGGCACTGATCAGGCTGCATTGGATGGACCCTGATCAGGCTGCATTGGATAGGCATGCACTTGTGAGGCTGCATTGGATGGGCACTGATCAGGCTGCATTGGATGGGCATGCACTGGTGAAGCTGCATTGGATGGGCATGCACTGGACAGGCTGCATTGGATGAGCACTGATCAGGCTGCATTGGATCGGCATGCACTGGTGAGGCTGCATTGGATGGACCCTGATCAGGCTGCATTGGAAAGGCATGCACTTGTGAGGCTGCATTGGATGGGCACTGATCAGGCTGCATTGGATGGGCATGCACTGGACAGGCTGCATTGGATGAGCACTGATCAGGCTGCATTGGATCGGCATGCACTGGTGAGGCTGCATTGGATGGGCACGCACTGGTGAAGCTGCATTGGATGGCACGGTTTAGGCTGCATTGGATGGGCACGCACTAGGCCGCAAGTGCCGTGCGATCTCCCGACTGCCGCGGGAGACTTAGGATGTCTGCAGTCAGTGACAGAGCCGCTGCTTCCTGTATAGTTCTGGCTCTGTCACAGGCGGAGTGATATAAAATGCACTCCGCCTGTGACAGGAGCCATACAGGAAGCAGCGGCTCTACTCTCTACTGCAGCCGCTGCTTCCTCCAGCAGTACCCAACGTCATGACCAGCAGTACTCACATGACCAGCATTAGCCACCAGCAGTAACCGCCAGCAGTCTGCAAAATAAGTAGAAAAGGTATGTGCATGTAAATTGTTGCAATATGTTTTTAAATAACCAGTTGTGTTTTGTCATAATATGTCATGTCCTTGTTTATACATGTATGTATAAGGACATGACATTTTCTGGCTGCCTAAGTCATATGTGCTAGGGGTGCAACTATCCCCCAGCACATAACTGTAAATATCCCAGCATGTGCCGTGTTTCTGACTCCTACCACCATGAAATCACTGAAGTGGCCATGGTGGTTAGAGTGTTTCTTTAAAATCTCTCAGAAGACGTAAACCTCTGTATACTGATTGCATTTCATTTGATTATCCTCTAGTTGTGTTAAATTAGTGCAGGAGGGCGTGGCAGCGTTTTATTACTTATATACCTTAACTATAGTATAATTTTATATGCGGCCCGAGAAAATTTCTCTACACACAATGTGGCCCAGAGAAGCCGAAAGGTTGGACACCCATGGTCTAGAGAAAACCATGAGCTGGAGCTCAGCTTCTGCAAGCAGTCTTTAGCCATATGTGGCTCACATAGAGCTCTAACAAACAGGGACATGGGGTCAGGACATTATAAGAGAAGTTTTACTGCTTTCATGTTAAATATCTTAGGATATCTTATGTTTACAATAAACGATAATCTCCTGAATATGTTACATACTTAGCGGTGAATGTCATGGAACCTCTTCAGTGATTTGGGCTTAGTGTCCCATTCTCCGTGTGAGCTCTGACGGTTCCCATGGTAGGAAGCAGTGGAGTTAAGCTGATGAAGGATAATTGTATCAGGTTAATCCTCCTGTGTCTCGGCCATCTAAGTGGCAGCGTCTCATTGATTGGTTCTGCCGTTAATGATGTCTACTGCTGACAGTAATCCTGAGAGGAGGACGGATGGATAGATGGTGATTTGTAGAAGCCGGCTGTACATGGCTGCCCCGGAGTCCCCTGCGGCCTGTACCCTTCAATCCGCTTGTTCATGGTTCAACTGCGGGCTTAAGGAGTTTTGTCACACAATCAGGATGAGGGGTTAATTTCTCTAATGAGCTCCAAATTCCCCAACTTCCAGTGATTGTCTGCGGCATTGTATTACCGACCCCGGTTTGTGACCTCTCCGCTCTTCTCCTTGTTGGGTCTCAGAGATTGGAAACAGGTGGCGCGCTAGGCCTGGCTGATGGCGGGTTACTAGCTGTGGTTTAATGCTTCTACATGTATGGCGGGTGGAATATGGAGTGGCCCTATTTGGACTGAGCTTTTACATGGGTATGATCCGGAATAATTATACTTATCATTGTGACGGTGAAGTGGGCCTAACGTGGAACAGCTGAAATGCAGTACATCAGCCGGTCACTGCATTCATCCATCGGTGATGAAATCCACCTGCTCAGGGTCGCTGCACTTTATACATTGCATGGAACAAGTGGGAAAATCTTTTTCCATCCCTCCAACAACACAAGGTTTTGGTTTGGTTATTCTTCCTATTCTTTGCTTTTCAATGTTAAATGATCACTAAACCTAAACCAGAAAAGATCCCTGATGACAATTCAGCTTCTGATAACATTTTACAGATGGACATCTGAACAGTTCCACCAAGGCATAAGGACTTTATATCTGTCCTGCATCCACTAACTGTCCCAGGTTATCATCCAACTAGAGCAGGGGTCTCCAAACTGCGGCCCAAGGGCCACATGTTGCTCTTTGCTAGCCTTAATCTGGCCCTTGTGGCACTATACCTCTTACTGATATGAGGCACTGGACCAAAAATAGACAAAAGTGGGGCTTTCAAGGCTCAAATGAGATGGTCAATTCACTCAACGCCACACAATGGCAAAATAAAAACACATTTTATTAACTATTAATTGATAAAAAAAGGGCATGAAAACATGCCTGAAAAAACACATATACATATACCACATGTAATTAAAATTGAGGAACACAAAGTAGGTAACCAGATGGTGGAGTCTCAGTCACAAGGATGGATGTGGTCCCTGTACAGCCAACGCGTTTCGCTTGACTTTGCTTCTTCAGGGCTTAATCAGAGACCAGAGAACCAACTAGTGTTCCAAATTGATGCAGATCCATAGTCCGGACAAGGTTCACAAATACTAATTGTCTATTGGACGTTGACCGTATGTCCCAATTGAGGTTATATTGAACGTAATGAATTGACCATCTCATTTGAGCCTTGAAAGCCCAACTTTTGTCTATTTTTGGTCCTGTACTGTATAGGGGTGTGGCTCACATCTTGCGGCAATTATTTTGTACATTGATATGAGGCACTATTCCTCCTACTGACACCAACAAGGAGGCCCTATTTCTTCCACTGATACCAAAGACGGGATATTATTCCTCCTACTAATGGGGGCACTACTCCTCTTCCTACTGACCACCAACACTGAGGCCATATATATTATCACTGATGCTGGGCCCATGACATGTTCTTCCTCTACTGCCTACAATCTGGCCCTCCTAAAGTCTGAAGGACAATAAACTGGCCCTTTGTTTGAAAAGTTTGGGGACCCCTGAACTAGAGAATGCCCATATTGTCTTTCCATAGGTTGGAGAGAAAATTGTATTACTTTCTTTCCCCCATTAAAGCAGGGGTGCCCAACCTTCGGCCCAACCCAGATAACTTTCCACAAATTTGTAGCAGTGCTGAATTGTAAGTCTGATAAATTGCTGCACATTTTCACTGGGAAGTTGCACACTTACAGAGCACTTGAAGCACAAGTTCTAGTTGACACTTT
Organism: Pelophylax lessonae; assembly: GCF_965119305.1. Classification (NCBI taxonomy): domain Eukaryota; kingdom Metazoa; phylum Chordata; class Amphibia; order Anura; family Ranidae; genus Pelophylax; species Pelophylax lessonae. The sequence goes on along the minus strand of NC_138779.1, from coordinate 45,135,007 downwards.
TCCAGTTTGTAGCAAATTTGCATGGCAAGTCTCTAGCAAGAGCAAAGTTGTAGTGGTGAGTCTACAGCAAGAGCCCTGCACGCCTAAAGCATGAAAATTTAGCCACAGTGACCCCTGTGGTGGGATGACTATTGCACAGCATAACTGAACCATACCTTGCAGCAGACTTGCAGAATGTTTGCAAAGAAAATTGATCTAGAGTCATGCAATGCAGACTTGCTGCAAGTGTGCAACAAACTTGTGAAGCCTGGCGAATCTAGCAATAGCTTATCAAGTAATTTTCAAACTTGCAGCACAATTGCTTGCTATTTGGGAAGACGGCTATAAATGTGGCCCAACACAAAATCGTAAACTTACAGTACTTAAAAATGTAGAGTAGTTTTGAAATTATTTTCAAGGATGAAGAACACGAAGGGCAAATTTAGAACCAAAATATCTGATGAGCACCTTGAGAATTCATTGAGAATTGCTACTCCATCTATCCAGCCAGATGCTGATGCGTTCGTTTATCATAAACTGTGTCAAATATCATACTAGTTTTATGTTGCCCTCTTGTACTTTTATAACAAAAAAAATTACAAAAAAATGAAGTTGTATTACTTAGATCGGTACATTATCTATATCAATGATTGGTAACTTTTGATCTGCCCAACTTTTTCTGCTTATCATCTATCTTTATTGTAAGTGTATTTTATGTGTGGCCCAAGACAATTTCTCTTCTTTCAATGTGACCCAGGAAGGTTGGACACCCCTGCATTAAATAAAGCAGTTGATCAATTGAATCTTTTTTTTTTTTTAGCAATGCTCAATGGCTCCAGATCAACTTTAGTCATTAAAAGTGATCAGATTTATACAGGTGGTTGTTCTTTTATAGTAAAATGAACAATCTCTGTTACATAGGTTGAAAAGTCCATCCTGTTCAACAAATAGAATAAATAAATAAATAGAAAATAGAAAACCTCTAATTTGTAGTTATTTAATTTATTTAAGTATACACGCTGGATGGAAGGAAGGACGTGCTGGAACTGGAGAGAGTCCAGAGAAGACCCCGTTCACATAGGGGCGACGCTACTTGTTGGGGCGACCTGTGAAGTCGCGGTGCACGGCGTGCACCGTGACCTCGGCGCGACATGCACGGACTTCATATAATTGAAGTCTATGCAGGTCGCCCCAAAGTAGTACAGGACCCTTTTTCTAAGTCGGAGCGACTTGTGTCGCTCTTATTAGAACGGGTCCTGTGCTAATCTATGGCAGGCGACCAACCGCGACTTGTTAGGTGACCAAGTCACCTGACAAGTCGCGCTAGTGTGAACCGGGTCGAAGGGCAACAAAAATAATTAGGGGAATGGAGGGCATCGGCTATGAGGAAAAACTACAAGCACTGAACTTATTCTCTCTGGAGAAGAGACGATTGAGGGGGGGGTATGATATCAATGTACAAATACTGTACTGGTGACCCTAGCATAAGGAACAAACTTTTTAGAGAAAGGGAATACAATAAGACACGTGGCCACTCACTGAAACTAGAGGAAAAAGGTTTAACCTTAAAATACGTAAGGTGTTCTTCACTGTCAGAGCAGTAAGGATGTGGAATTCTCTTCCACAAGCAGTGGTATCAGCAGGGAGCATCGATAGCTTCAAAAAACTATTAGATGGGCACCTTAAAGACCACAACATACAGGGTTATACAATGTACGGATAACATCAAATCACACACACACATCATAGGTTGAATTGGGTTGACTGATGTCTTTTTTCAACCTCACAAACTATGTAACTATGGACTTTGAATTCACTTTATGTTTTTCACTGAATACTTACCACGTTAAATGAGTTGATATATTTATCACATATGTTTTTTCATGTTTTACTTTGATTACAAGAGCACAGCATTTATGTATATTAGGGGAGCGCAGCACTTTATTGTATTTATCACACTGAAATGATCAGGTCAAATGATTGATCAGATAAAAACGTGATGGGCAGTAGTTATTCTTGTTTTCGTCTCTTGTGACCATTTCCAGGTCTGGGGCTCCCACGAATGAATCATTGTACCTGGATGAGAAGAATACAGACAGATGAGACTTAGTTGAGCAGAATGAACGCTCTGACGGGGTTAATGTGGACACTGTCCAGCCGTACAGAATGTTCCATCTCTCCAACAACATGGCCTGTGTTTTATGTCACGTAGAAGCAGGAAATCCTCATCACGGCTCAACTATCTACTAATCTGATTGGAGCTCATTGAAAGAGGAGAGCCATGCCGAAGATCCGGTCACTGTCCCCCACCGGACGCGGCTCTGATAAAGGGACAGTAACCCTGAAAACTCAAAAACTCTATGTGAAAAAGACAGTTATGGCATTCACAGATATGTGTGTGAAAGATCCTACATACAGAGCCAATATTAGACATCAGGGGCTCAGGTCGTAGGTCATTGTAGCAGTTCTCATCCACGTTGTAAAACATGATAAATGTAATCTGAAGATTACATGAATATTTTATCTTTTTTTTCAGAATATGTTATTTTGGCATAGGTTGGTAATCATCATATGTGAAAAAAAAATAACAGCCATTAACCACTTTACCACTAGAGCATTTTGCTGTCTTACGTCTGGGCCGCGATTCGGCGCTGTGCGAATTTAACTGACAATTGCGCGGTCATGCGACGCCGTACCCAAACGAAATTTACGTCATTTTTTTCCCACAAACAGAGCTTTCTTTTGGTGGTATTTGATCACCTGTGCGATTTTTACTTTTTGCGCTATAAACAAAAAAAGAGTGTTTATTTTGAAAAAATAACAATATTTTTAACATTTTCTTATATGAAATTCCCCCCAAAAAAGATGTAAACTATTTTTTTTTTAATTTTTGGCCAATTTGTTTTCTGCTACCCATGTTTGGTAAAAAAAAAATCGTAATAAGCGTATTTTGATTGGTTTGCGCAAAAGTTATTTTTGGTGTTTTTTTTTTTAAAGAGTAATGGCGGCAATCTGCGATTTTTTTTTTGCGAGACTGCGACATTGCGGCGGACAGATCGGACCCTTGACTGACATTTTTGACACTTTTGGGGGTACCAGTGACATTACTGCAGTTATCAGTGCTATAAATATGCACTGTTACTGTAAAAATGACACTGGCAGGGAAGGGGTTAATTTTATTGGAGAGGGAGGGGTTAATGTATGCCTGGTGCTTACTGACGTGTGGGGGGGGGAAGGTGACTGTGTGAGACAGGGACAGATCGGATGTCCAGCTATGCTGAACACTCCGATCTGTCACTCCCTGTCATTTAGGAGATCCAAACTCGATTCCCCGACGATCGGGGCAGAGCAGCGGCGATCGCCGCCGCTCCTCCCCTGGCCCGACTCCCGCTGTGAATGAAAACAGCGGGAGCGTGCCGCCTACAGGGGAGGAGTCTAGCGACGTAGGTCTACGTCGCTAGACGATAACGAGCCACTGTGCCGCAGTAACAGCACAGTGGCTAGTGTTAAAGTGGTTAAGTATCAGTATTTTTGATGAGCTATTATGATATGAAGATACAAAATTATCTCAACAGACGATTACTACTTATTGGATTACTAGAGACATTATTTGACAATCTGATTAATTTTAACCAGGTGAGTCATAAAAGGAAAGTAAATGGAGAATGTGAAATACGTTGTGTAAGGACGGTGGAGCTCAGGGATGTCTCTGTTGGCCAGTCACGTGATTACCGCTGAAGCAATGGTCATGTAGTCTGTGGCAAAAGCCAATGGCAAATGGATATTTGGGTACAGCAGGCCTGTTTGAGGCTCTATTTGAATAATGCACACCCTCAATGGTCATGTAAGTAATGCCCCGTACACACGTGCAGATTATCTGCAGACACTTACCTTTTCTATGTAGTGCAAGGGCCTGCCGGATTGCATACAAATTGAAAGTGTTTAGGTTTGACCTCATATTATATGGTTTTGGTAAGTCTGCAGACAAAAGTCTGCAGATAATCTGCACGTGTGTATGGGGCATTATGCCTTGGAAGTTGTCACGTGGTTGACTGCCAAAGGGAGCATAGACATTTTCTTAACAAGAGGAAAGATTTTTTACATTCTTCCTTTTCTTTTATTTGTATGATTCAACCTCCTGGTGAACATTAACCAAGTTTATTTTTAAGAAACAAAGAAAGTGAGACCACTTGCTAATTTCCATTTATTAAAAGTAATTTGGGTTGTTGAGAAAAGTGCTACCAACATCATCTGTCTGCACTGGTACCCCCCATAGCACCAAACATCTCCACCCACCCCCCCCTATAGCAGTGATGAAGAACCTTGGCACCCCAGATGTTTTGGAACTACATTTCCCATGATGCTCAACAACACTGCAGAGTGCATGAGCATCATGGGAAATGTAGTTCCAAAACATCTGGACCAAGGTTTGCCATCACTGCCCTATAGCATCATACTTTTCCCCACAGCACTGACCATCTCAATCCCCATATCACCACTTCCCTCTTCAGCTCAGAACATCTCCACCTAACCCTCCCATAGCAGCAACCTCCTCGGCCTATCCCCTATAGCAATGAACATCTCCATCTAACCCTCCCATAGCACCAACCTCCTCGGCCTATCCCCTATAGCAATGAACATCTCCATCTAACCCTTCCATAGTACTGCCCTTCTCCACCCATAGCATGTTTCAAACACAAGGCCTGTGGGCCGATTCCAGCCCCCCAGGCTATTTCATGTGGCCCTCGCACCTCTCCTGCCGCTGCAGCGCCCCCCTCGTCTCCACCCACACTTTGTCTCATCTCTGTAACCCTCCCATAGTGCTACTCTTTTCTACATATCCCTCCATAGCACTGGGCATCTCCATCTAACCCTCTCATAGTATTGACCTTATCCCCCTATAGCAGTGATGGCAAACCTTGGCACCCCAGATGTTTTGGAACTAGATTTCCCATGCAGTGTGCATGAGCATCATGGGAAAGGTAGTCCCGAAACATCTGGGGTGCCAAGGTTTGCCATCACTGCCCTATAGAATTGTACATCTCCACCCAACCCTCTCATTGCTTTGACCTTCTTTAACAAATCCCTCACAGTAATAAACATTTCCACCTAACTCTCCCACAGCCATTGGTGGCCTTATCCACCAATACCCCTTTAGCAGTGTCCTTCTACACCCAACCCCAATAGCATTTAAAACATCTCCACCTAACCCTCCCAATGCACTGTTCGTTTCCACCCATCCCCCCATAGCATTAAACATGCCCACCTAACCATCCCAAAGCACTACCCTTCTCCACCCATTCCCCCATAGCACTGTACATATCCATGCAACCCTACCATAGCACCTAATATTTACAGTAAACCCTCCTCCATTGCGGGGGTTAGGTTCCGGACCCAGCCGCGAAAAGTGAAAATCCGTGAAATAGAAAAACCCTATTAAAATGCATTGTAGGCATGTTTTTTTTACTGTCACTGTACGCGTAAAAGCATTTTAAGATCTTTAAACACACTTTTAAAACAATAGAAACGCATTTAAACACATAAAAGATACTGAGAGACAGAGCAAGAGCTATGGAAAACACAAAAATATTTCATTTTTAATGATTTATATAGTAAAATAACATTACAAAAAAAAACGCGATATACCGGGACCGCAAAAACTGAACCGCGATGGAGCGGGGGATTTACTGTACACCCATTAACCAGTTTCTTCCCCTCGCAGCACTGTACAGATCTTTGGAGCACTTAGCAGTAGGCAGAAGATCTTCAGAAGGTGATTGGATTGTGTCTACCAATGACCAATGACTATGAGTATCTGTGCATAGGGGGAGAGGGGTTGGGGCACATTCTAATCCTCGTTAGTGGGGGTGTCAAACTATAAATCGCGGGCCACATGAGCATTATGGTTTCCCTCAAAGGGCCGGTTATATCTGTAAGATTAGATGTCCAGAGCACCCCACGCCCCCTCATTCCCTTACATGAGATGTCAAGAGCCCTCCCACCATCAGAAGTCAAGAGTCACCCACCCTTCCTTACATTACAATCCACCTACCTTGTGCTACTGCCAGGAAGAAGATGTGGGTGGATCTTGGAGGAGTACCAGAGGGGGGCAGGAGTCAGCTTACAGAGTCTGCTGAATGCTGAGACCAGGGGAGGCTTAGACAAGGTGGTGTTGTGGCTGCACAGAGAGGTGCAGGATCTGTAGGAGGAGTTCTGCCCTCCTCTCTTCTCTCTTTGACTGCTCAGAAGGAGGGTGGGGGGGTGGGCAAAATGAGCCTTTCTGCAACAGCACAGAGAAGCGCAGGATCTGGCAAAGGAGTTCTGTCCTCTCTGCTGCCGACTACTGTCACAAGGGGGGTGCCGCAACTGCAGGAGAGGTGGGAGGGCCACATGAAATAGCCTGGGAGGCCGCATTCGGCCCGCGGGCCTTGTGTTTGCCACCTGTGCTCTATAGGAATTGCTATTAGACCAGTGTATTGGTGAATCTAATTTGCTACAATTTAACACATGTATTATATAAAAATACCACAATATAGTCACAGCATTATACGTGTCCTCCTTGCCGGCCCTTTAACAACACATAACACTGAAGAGTAGTCCCAGAAATACGCCAGATGAATGAACTTTATTTCCCTTTCGGGTGCCGGGATGATGGGAATGACTCTGGCACGGTGTGGCAATGCCCGGAGAAGATGAGTCTAGCAGATGGCGGCTTCCTGTAAGTTATTTTGTGATCTGGGAATAGTGACGCTGAACATCTGTGCTAGGGACACCTGGGGGCCCCTTGGTACACTTTCACCTTCTGGTAATGCCAGAACTAGAGGTCAGTCCAGACACCTGCAATCTAATCTATCCAGCTGATGAAGAACCAGAAGTCCCAGCATGCCTGTGCATAAAGGTGGACAGAAGATGAAAGAATGTCAGTACAAAAGAATAGGGAGGCCAGGGGCCCGGAACATGGGCAGAGGATACGGGGCCAATTTATAGCTTAGCATCAGCTGACATTGTAATCTTGAGGTTTAACCCCTTACTGACAACTGTCTCTATCTATATGAATATTAGTCAGTTAGATGTCCACCGATTTGCTTGCTGGTCTGCTAAATTTGCCATTGAAAGGGTTTTATTCTATCCATTCAACAAGTGCAAATAACAAATTCTGTTCATCCAGCCAGAAAGCTTGTGAGTTGAGAACTTCCTGTACTGTCTGGCTCTGGACAGTTCAGTTACTATTGTTCCCTGCTATCTCTGTGGACTACAAAACACCTCGCATGGTATGGAACAGAGAGGAGGTGTTATATAGTCCTCCTAGCATGCTCCCTGACCTAGGGTGACAACGCTGCTTAGTACGGTTGTCACCCTAGGACAGGAAGTGTGTTAATGGCAGGATTACCAGGTAAAAATAAGGGGAAAAAAACATAAAAAAATGAATGCAGCCACCCCACCAAAAGATTGGCAAGCTGCAATACTATAAATTTTTGTTTTGGGTTTAGGTATACTTTAAACCTCATACTACACACTGAGGCTGCATTCACACCTAAGCGTTGGGTGTTTGTATGTACGTTTTTGAGAGTTTTTGTAGAGCCTATAAAGCTTTTATGAACTTTGGAGTTTTTTTTTATTAGCCAATAGAGAAGAATATAATTAGTTTAATTGCGTGTTGCTATGATTTTCAGCTTTTTCATCCACTTTTATTTATTTATTATTTTTTGTTTTATTTTTTTTAAGGGTTAGGGGTTAAAGGTTATAGTTAGGGGTTAATTAATTTATTACTTATATGCTTAATTTTATGTATATATTTTGTTAGGTTAGGGGTCAATTTTAGGGTTGGGGATTAATATTAGGGTTAGGGGCTAATATTAGGATTAGTGGTTAAGGTGATTGTAAAGTCTTTTTTTTTTGTTAAAAAATAACAAAGATGTTATACTTACCTGCTCTGTGCAGTTGGCTTTGCACAGAGCAGCCCCAATCCTCCTCTTCTCGGGTCCCTCTTCCATGCTCCTGGACCCTCCCTCCTGTTAAGTGCCCCCACAGCAAGCAGCGTACTTTGGGGGCACCCAAGCCGAGCAGCAGCTCCCTGTGTCAAAGCAGGCATGGAGCCACCCTCTCTCTCCTCATTGGCTCACTGAATTTGATTGACAGCAGCAGCAGCCAATGAGGAGGGAGAGTCTTGGGCAGCCGAGACACTTCTGCAACATTGCTGGATCGAGATGGGTTCGGGTATCGAGGGGGCTGATGCACACAGAAGGCTTTTTATCTTAACGCATAGAATGTATTAACAAAAAAAAAAAAAAAAATCTCCTGCCTTTACAACTACTTTAATATTGGGGTTAATATTAGGGTTTGGGAATTTTATTTCGTTTTTATTTAATTATTTATTTATGTATTTTATTTATTTATTTGTATTTAATTATTGCATTTGAGCAGAAAATGCGCTAACAGCCCATTCAGACTGGCGCGACACGACTTGGTGGGGCGACCTGTGTGCACCGCGACTTCGGCGCGACTTGCACGGACTTCATATAATTGAAGTCAATGTAAGTCGCCTCCAGGTCGCCCAAAAGTAGCACAGGACCCTTTTTCTAAGTCAGAGCGACTTGTGTCGCTCCTATTAGAACGGGTCCTGTACTATTCAATGGCGAGCGAGCAACCGCGACTTGTCAGGCGATCAAGTCGCCTGACAAGTTGCGCTAGTCTGAATGGACTCTATAGGGACACACTAAAATGCTCAAAAACATCCAAATTAAGCACCAACAAATGCTTCAAATACACACCAAAAAGCTCCAGAACTTTTTTGAGGTGCAGTCCCGGTTCACACATATGCGATGCGGGAACCCTGCGAATCCACTGCGGGTTCCAGCATCGCATTCAATCTGCAGGCAGTTTACACTGCTATATGCGAATCGCTGGGGGTGTCAATACAAAGTTAGCAACCATCCCCAGATCAGTTCACATATCGCAGTGCGAACTGCCAGTTTGGACGGGAATCGGATCACACAGGTGTGAACACCCATCATGCCATCTGATTCTGGTGCGGACCCAAAAAGGGTCCTGTGCGAGTTGTGTCCGAATGCGATGCAAATTCAGCCATGCAATCAGTGTGCCTGAATTTGCATTGCACAGACATCGCATGAGATTTTCAAAGCAGTGCGCTTCGAATCACACGCGATGTCTGACATCGCATATATATGAACCAGGCATTTGGCTTCAGGCGACTTGTAGTGGAGAAGTGAACCATCTCCATAGAGAATAATTCATTTTTTTTTCTCCTCTAGCATTTCGGAGCTTCCGGCTTCAAGCTACAAAACACTGAGGTGTGAATGGGGCCTCCCCTGGCTGGTCTGTGTGTTGTCATCTGGTTAGTAGTTTGCCAAAATGTCCCAATTTTTGCTGAAAAAACATTTCATTTTGCTTATTCCTCCTAAAGAAAGATTTTATCCTCTGCTACACACCCAACAGATTGCAGACCGTTATTTCTTCTTCCACATGAAAAAACAAAATGTGGGTTCGGGTATATAGACTATCACGTGACGTATTGATAATTGGCGCTTCCTCTACAGAAAATTGTGCTAAATTATTTTTTAAAGCGTAACTCCTCTTTTGTTGAGAAAAAAAACATTCCCCTCTGGGTGATCTCTGTACATTACAAGGATTGTAACAAACTTTGTTGCAGAGTCCTACCTTTTGTCAGTCTGAAGAACTCATTGTTTGTTCGTGGGTCAAATGGGAGTGGTTTTATAATTATCTATCAGCTGTGCAGCTGCAGGGCTCTAATAAGAAAAGCTGCTGGGCCTGCATCCCTTTCGACGTGTTCCTATTGGGAGTATCTCACCAAAAATGAAATTTTTATTGCAGGGGATGCCTAAATCTGACTTGTATCTTAGTGCAGACTTCTGGGAAAATTGGTGAGCCAATCACACAAGCAGGAAATGATGTTTCTGGGGGTGTGGTCAGTATACATTCTGTGCGCAGAACACCGTCAGGTTGCCATATTGTATTGCATTTTCAGAAAATACAACAGCTGCAAATTGAAAAGGAAAGGAATTTTTTTTTATAACATTCAATCACAATATGATTTGTGTCGCAATTTTATACATTATATTGTTTTTCTTTATTTGATATTTTTTTTTTTCCCCATGAAAGTGGAGTTACTCTTTAACTGGTTGCCGACCGTCCGCCGCAGTCATATGGCAGCAGGCAGCCGCTCCCAGGCAAGTCGCCGCAGCTGTACGTTACTCTTGTACACGCAGCTAGGGGGCGAGCACACGCCACCAGCGGCGTGCTCCCGCCCCCACTCCTCAGCGGGGAAGCCGATGCATGGGGCAGGCGGCTCCGATTGCCGCCTGACACCCACGATCGTTCCCCACCAAAAGAGAAGAACGGTCAGCTGTTGTAAACACAGCTGACCGTTCTTCTCCCTGCAATGATCACAGAGCTCCTGTGATCCTTCTGTATAGGATCACATGTCTCTGTGTTCATTTCAGAAGCCACGCCCCCCACAGTTAGAATCACTCCCCTAGGGTCACATTTAACCCCTTGATCACCCATTATGTTAACCCCTTCCCTGCAAATGTCATTAGTAGAGTAACAGTGGATATTTATAGCACTGATTACTGTAGTAATGTCACTGGTTCCCCCAAAAGTGTCAAAAATGTCAGTTAGGGATCCGATCTGTCCGCCGCAATGTCGCAGTCCCGCAAAAAAATTGCAGATCGCCGCCATTACTAGTAACAAAAAAAAAAACATAAAAATGACATAAATCTTTCCCGTAGTTTGTAGACACGATAACTTTTGCGCAAACCAATCAAAATACGCTTATTGCAATTTTTTTTCTACCAAAAATATGTAGCAAAAAACAAATCGGCCTAAAATGTTAAAAAATTTTGATTTTTACATTTTTTTTGAGAATGTTATATAGCAGAATGTGAAAAATATATATATATATATTTTTTTCAAAATTGTCGCTCTTTTTTTTGTTTATAGCGCAAAAAGATAAAAATCACACAGGTGATCAAATACCCCTAAAAGAAATCTCTATTTGTGGGGAAAAAAAGGACATCAATTTTATTTGGGTACAGTGTCGCACGACCGCGCAATTGTCAGTTAAAGTAACGCAGTGACAAATCGCAAAATATAGCCTGGTCAGGAAGGGGGCAAATCCTTCCGGTCCAGAAGTGGTTAAACCTCTATTAGCACTCGCGCCATCAGCTGACAGGTGATTTGTAAATGTCAGGGCAGGCGCTTGTTCAGCTCACAGTTTTATAAAGAAAATCTAGAAGTGAAGTGTGAGTCGGTGACAGTCCATGGTGTCACTACAGAGCGGTGAGCTCATCCTCCGTGTACACGTGTTTCATGTTTCTGCAGAACACCCACATGTCTCTGGATGGGGCCGGTCAGAGGCTGGAATGGCTGACGGCTATCACGGATCATTTACAGTGTCGGAAAACTCCACAGAAATTGATTCTGGGAATTGCGCATGGAAAGTCGGAGTGTAGAACCTGCCGGGTGATTGTAAGCGGCTATTTACTGAGCTGGATAATAAGTAACACCAGAATGATGTCTGATGATGGGAAGGTGCAGAACACCATTATTATTATTTCAATGAAATTTGTCAGGGAAATGCAATACATGTACAAGATGACGATAAATCCCCCAAATCAGAGCAATGCTGGGGAGACCCAGGAGAATATTATATCAGCCCTATACTGCTACATCCACCTCCACACTGACATGATGCAGACATTTCAGGAATTTACATGCTATGATTGTCAGTAAATAATACAGAAGGGAACAGATCTTGTGTGGTCTTACCGCCATTAAAGGCCAGCTGATATTTCAGTTCAGTGATTTTCTCTCTGCCCCTCTCAAAATGGTGAGATTTCCCTGCAATAGTTTGTGTCCCTGCCCCTCCCACAATGGAGAGATTTCCCTGCAGTAGTTTGTGTCTCTGCCCCTCCCACAATGGTGAGATTTCCCTGCAGTAGTCTGTGTCTCTGCCCCTCCCACAATGGGGAGATTTCCCTGCAGTAGTGTGTCTCTGCCCCTCCCACAATGGGGAGATTTCCCTGCAGTAGTTTGAGTCTCTGCCCCTCCCACAATGGGGAGATTTCCCTGAAGTGGTTTGTGTCTCTGCCCCTCCCACAATGGTGAGATTTCCCTGCAGTAGTTTGTGTCTCTGCCCCTCCCACAATGGTGAGATTTCCCTGCAGTAGTCTGTGTCTCTGCCCCTCCCACAATGGGGAGATTTCCCTGCAGTAGTGTGTCTCTGCCCCTCCCACAATGGAGAGATTTCCCTGCAGTAGTTTGTGTCTCTGCCCCTCCCACAATGGGGAGATTTCCCTGCAGTAGTTTGTGTCTCTGCCGCTCCCACAATGGTGAGATTTCCCTGCAGTAGTTTGTGTCTCTGCCCCTCCCACAATGGGGAGATTTCCCTGCAGTAGTTTGTGTCTCTGCCCCTCCCACAATGGTGAGATTTCCCTACAGTAGTTTGTGTCTCTGCCCCTCCCACAATGGGGAGATTTCCCTGCAGTAGTTTGTGTCTCTGCCCCTCCCACAATGGTGAGATTTCCCTGCAGTAGTCTGTGTCTCTGCCCCTCCCACAATGGGGAGATTTCCCTGCAGTAGTGTGTCTCTGCCCCTCCCACAATGGGGAGATTTCCCTGCAGTAGTTTGTGTCTCTGCCCCTCCCACAATGGGGAGATTTCCCTGCAGTAGTTTGAGTCTCTGCCCCTCCCACAATGGGGAGATTTCCCTGAAGTGGTTTGTGTCCCTGCCCCTCCCACAATGGTGAGATTTCCCTGCAGTAGTTTGTGTCTCTGCCCCTCCCACAATGGTGAGATTTCCCTGCAGTAGTCTGTGTCTCTGCCCCTCCCACAATGGTGAGATTTCCCTGCAGTAGTTTGTGTCTCTGCCCCTCCCACAATGGGGAGATTTCCCTGCAGTAGTTTGAGTCTCTGCCCCTCCCACAATGGGGAGATTTCCCTGAAGTGGTTTGTGTCCCTGCCCCTCCCACAATGGTGAGATTTCCCTGCAGTAGTCTGTGTCTCTGCCCCTCCCACAATGGTGAGATTTCCCTGCAGTAGTCTGTGTCTCTGCCCCTCCCACAATGGTGAGATTTCCCTGCAGTAGTTTGTGTCTCTGCCCCTCCCACAATGGTGAGATTTCCCTGCAGTAGTCTGTGTCTCTGCCCCTCCCACAATGGGGAGATTTCCCTGCAGTAGTTTGAGTCTCTGCCCCTCCCACAATGGGGAGATTTCCCTGAAGTGGTTTGTGTCTCTGCCCCTTCCACAATGGTGAGATTTCCCTGCAGTAGTCTGTGTCTCTGCCCCTCCCACAATGGGGAGATTTCCCTGTAGTAGTGTGTCTCTGCCCCTCCCACAATGGAGAGATTTCCCTGCAGTAGTTTGTGTCTCTGCCCCTCCCACAATGGTGAGATTTCCCTGCAGTAGTCTGTGTCTCTGCCCCTCCCACAATGGTGAGATTTCCCTGCAGTAGTCTGTGTCTCTGCCCCTCCCACAATGGTGAGATTTCCCTGCAGTAGTTTGTGTCTCTGCCCCTCCCACAATGGAGAGATTTCCCTGCAGTAGTTTGTGTCTCTGCCCCTCCCACAATGGGGAGATTTCCCTGCAGTAGTGTGTCTCTGCCCCTCCCACAATGGAGAGATTTCCCTGCAGTAGTCTGTGTCTCTGCCCCTCCCACAATGGGGAGATTTCCCTGCAGTAGTTTGAGTCTCTGCCCCTCCCACAATGGGGAGATTTCCCTGAAGTGGTTTGTGTCTCTGCCCCTCCCACAATGGTGAGATTTCCCTGCAGTAGTTTGTGTCTCTGCCCCTCCCACAATGGTGAGATTTCCCTGCAGTAGTCTGTGTCTCTGCCCCTCCCACAATGGGGAGATTTCCCTGCAGTAGTGTGTCTCTGCCCCTCCCACAATGGTGAGATTTTATGTGCCTCTGCCCCTCCCACAATAGGGAGATTTCCCTGCAGTAGTTTGTGTCTCCGACCCCTCCCACAATTGTGAGATTTTATGTGTCTCTGCCCCTCCCACAATCATAAAATTGAATGTGTCTCTGCGCCTCCTACAAGAATTAGGTTTTTATGTGTCTCCTCCCCTCCCATAATTCTGAAATTTCATGTGTCTCCGCACCTCCCACAATTGTGAGCTTTCATGTGTCCCTGCCCCTCCCAATGTGAGATTTCATATGTCTCTGCCCCTCCCACAATTGTGATATTTCATGTGTCTCTGCCCCTCCCACATTTGTGAGATTTTAATGTATCTCTTTCCCTCCCCCATTAGTGAGATTTCATATGTCTCCGCCCCTCCCACAATTGTGAGATTTCATGTGTCTCCGCCCCTCCCACAATTGTGAGATTTTATGTGTCTCTGCCCCTCCCACAATGCCATAATGAGGGGGTCAAAAGTGGATTCCACAAATATTTGTTTATTCTGCATTCTGGGGAATGCATGGGGGGGGGGGGGGGTTGATGTAGTAATGGTGGCCCCAGTGCATAGTTGCCAGCATTTGAAAAAAATTTCCAGGGACACTTTGCAGCACACATATCAATTACTTACCACACCCACTTCCTTGAAGCTCCGCCCACTCCACATAATTAATCTCCGCCTACTTATCATCAGATTATAGGGTCTACTCAACAAAGAGAGAATTACAGGAAATTGAAAAGGGAATTTTAAACTTAAGGCCAAAGTAGCAGAGTTGGAATAATTCTCCCATTCAGCTGCACTACTTCTGCCTAAAGTTTAAAATTCTCATCACAATTCCCTGCAATTCTAAAGTGTGAAATGTGCTCAGGTGTGACCATAGAAAAAATGGAATATGTAAATATAAAGAAGTACATTGCCAGGACAATATAAATTACCCGGGACAGGCTCCCATTTGCCGGGACTGTCCCGGCAAAAACAGGACAGTTGGCAAGTATGCCAGTGGGGTGTAGCTGGAATTTCCTATAGAGATCTTTCTGCTTTTAGGATTTCAGTGCAGGTCTCTGATTGGTGGTCATGGGACATCACAGACAGCTCTCATTGCAGGAACTGTCATGAAGTTTGATGAATGATTTATTACACGGCGTTCTTTGGCCGCGTCGCTCTGGATGTAGAAATGGCGGTGCGGAATACATTTCATGTAACGGTTTGTTGATGCCAAGTCCTGTGTTGATATCAGCAGAAAACAATGCGCTGGTCACCCAGGTTCCAATTACCGTCCTTCTCCCCCGATTTGCTGCACATTTTTCCCTTGATTTGTTTTAGTCTGTCCAATTTCCTTGCTTGTTAGCTGTGCGGGGTGACATCTTACAGAGCGGGCTCCGCCGTATAATTGGTCTGCTTCTCCATCATGAACATTTAAGTGAGGAATTCGGGCAGAAGACCAGGTCAGAGAACATTACCAAATACGGCCTCCGCCTTCCCGCTTATCATTCCACGTAGGAACATTTCTATGGCGGGACTCCTAGCTCTGCCCGTCAGGTCTGTGCCAACGACAGCGACTCCGCCATGGCAAGAGCTGACTGCCATCTGCTGCAAAAATGACAGCGCCCCCTGATTCTACAGCCCTCAACTAAAGTGTATATCAGGGCGAGATTAAAGAGGAAGCAAACCCCGGCCTTTTTTTTTTCTTCTTGATCTGCAAGGTAAAGACATAATGTGCTAGTATGCGTCGCATACTAGCACATTATGTGAGACTTACCTGCAAACAAAGCCCTCGTTGTCACCGCTGGAGGCCGCATCCATCTTCACCCGTCTTCCTTCCGGGTCCACGGACTCCAGGCTGTGTGACTGGCCAGAGCCGTGTGACGTCACGTGCGCACAGGAGCCGCCAGTCACGGCACGGGCAGTCATTCCTTCAGAGCGCATGCGCCAATGATGTCATCGGCTGCAAATACAGTAAATATCTCCTAAACAGGGCACATTAACCACTTTAAGACCGGAAAGGATTTACCCCCTTAATGACCAAGCCCTATTTTGCGATTCGGCACTGTGTTAATTTAACAGAAAATTGCGCAGTCCTGTGACGCTGTACCCAAATAAAATTGATGTCCTTTTTTCCCACAAATAGAGCTTTCTTTTGGTGCTATTTGATCATCTGTGTGATTCTTATTTTTTGTGCTAAAAAAAAAAAAATAGAAACAGTTCTGAAAAAAAAAAAAAAAAAATATTTTTCACATTCTGCTTTATAACATTCCCCCCCCCCCCCCCCCAAAAAAAAAAAATGTAAAAATCTAAATTTTTTAACATTTTAGGCCAATTTGTATTGTGCTACATATTTTTGGTAAAAAAAATCGCAATAAGCGTATTTTGAATGGTTTGCGCAAAAGTTATCGCGTCTACTAACTACGGGAAAGATTTATGTCATTTTTATTGTTATATATTTTTTTTTTACTAGTATGGCATTGATCTGCGATTTTTTGTGGGACTGCGACATTGCGACGGACAGATCGGACCCCCTAACTGACATTTTTGACACTTTTGGGGGTACCAGTGACATTACTACAGTAATCAGTGCTAAAAATATGCACTGTTACTGTAATAATGACACTGGCAGGGAAGGGGTTAACCCTAGGGGTGATCAAGGGGTTAAATGTGACTCTAGGGGAGTAATACTAACTGTGGGGGGGCATGGCTTGTGAAATGACCATAGAGACCTGTGATCTTATATAGAAGGATCACATGTGCTCTATGATCATTCCATGGAGAAGGATGGTCAGCTGTGTTTACAACAGCCGACCGTTCTTCTGTCTCAGCGGGGAGCGATCGCGGTTGTCAGGCAGCAATCGGAGCCGCCAGCCCCGTGCATCGGCATCCCCGCTGCTGAGTGGGAGCGCGCCACCCATGGTGCGTGCTCGCCCCCTAGCTTCCCGTGCGTGACCGACATAGGTCTACATCGATTTGTGCAGGAGAGCCACCCTGCAGCAGTAAACCTACAGCGGGTGGTCGGGAAGTGGATAAGGAGATATTTACAGTACCTCTACAGTAGGTAAGCCTTATTATAGGCTATCCTATAGGTACAGACAATTGATAGAAGTTGACTTCCTCTTAAAAAAAAAAAAAAAAAAATATATATATATATATATATACGGTACATCTCTACAACACATGAACATTTCCCAAGATTTATCCCAATAAAAACACTGTAAGTAAAGGTATTTATTGATTCTTCAGAAATCCAGAGAGCTTCTATTTTTCTGTATTGTAGTGAGCTGACAACACTGCCTCTGCTGCACTAAAATCCCAAGCAGTGTTGTCTGCCCTGCCAATTTCTCCTATGTGGACTACAGAACATCTCCCTCTATGTTATAAAGATGGGGAGAGTGGGAGTGTTATGGAGAAATAAAAAAGAGGGAAGGCTTATAGAGATGAGAAGAGTAGGAGGGGTTATGGAGAGGGGGATGTGTTCTGTAGCACAGCAGGGGAGTAATGGGCAAGGCTGACAACGCCGCTAGGAATTTCAGTGCAGCAGCATTTTTTACCTATTGCCAATCAAGAAATGTACATCTGTTGCAGTGATAAGGCTGGGCTTTAATGCCTTCAAGCCACACACACTTTATTACCAAAAGTATTGCCTGCCTTTACACACACACACACATGAACTTTAATCTCATCCCAGTCTTAGGCAGGCCATAGACGATTCGAATTTCGTTCGAAAATCGTAAATGGCAGTGTTATCGAACGATTTTCGTATCGTTAGTGTGGTATGTAAAACGTTCGATTTTCGTACGACAGCAAAAATTCACATATCCAACATGTTGGTTTTTTTTGCGAAAATCGGCCGAATTTCGTATCATTAGTGGGGGAGTTGTATGATTTCGCCTAACAAAACACAGAACAGTAGGGAGTGTGTCCGGTAGAGATGTGGTTAAAAGGCACAAAAAATAGTGTTTTGTCGTACGATTTTCGGCTCACATTGATGGTACACTCGATGATGTGCACGAGTGCCGCTTTCGTTTATCGAACGATAAATCGTACGAAATTCGAATCGTCTATGGCCTGCTTTAAGCTGGCCATACACTAGCCGAAAAATCGGGCAAACTCATTTTCGAAAAAAACGAAAAATCGGACGTGAGAGCAGACGATCGTGCCATCGTGTAATGACCAAATTTCGAACGATAAATCGTTCAATGGACATAAATGAATCCGTTTTTTGTTCAGTTTGTCACATATGCCGGGTGCAGACAGGTCGGCCGAGAAACACATTAACCTTTCAATTTATCGTTCGTTCGGCGGATTTTCAAAACTGTTCCTTCAATTTTTCGGCTCTGAAAAGTTAAAAACGATTTTCTATTTGTGCTCATTAACTGGACGGAAAATGAACGATCGGACCAAATGACAGCTTTTCGAATGATCTTTCGGGTAGTGTATGGCCAACATTAGTCCGTAGGGTTCAATATTGGGTTGGCCCATCCTTTGCAGCTATAACAGCTTCAACTCTTCTGGGAAGGCTGTCCACAAGGTTTAGGAGTGTGTCTATGGGAATGTTTGACCATTCTTCCAGAAGCGCAGCCAGTCCTTTTGATGTTAGATGAGAAGGCATGGCTCGCAGTCTCCACGCTAATTCACCCCAAAGGTGATCTATTGGGTTGAGGTCAGGACTCTGTGCAGGCCAATCAAGTTCCTCCACCCCAAACTCGCTCATCCATGTCTTTATGGACCTTGCTTTGTGCACTGGTCCAAATCATTTGGTGGAGGGGGGATTATGGGGTGGGGTTGTTTTTCAGGGGTTGGGCTTGACCCCTTCGTTCCAGTGAAGGAAACTCTTAGGCATCAGCATACCAGTTTGGGGATGGCCCCTTGCTATTCAAACATGACTGCGCACCAGTGCACAAAGCAAGGTCCATAAGGACATGGATGACATGGATGAGCGAGTTTGGGGTGAAGGAACTTGAAGCTGTTATAGCTGCAAAGGTTGGGCCAACTCAATATTGATCCCTATGGACTAAGACTGGGATGCCATTAAAGTTCATGTGTGTGTAAAGGCAGGTGTCCCAATACTTTTGACAATAAAGTGTATGTGACCATGGGTGGCCGAGGCTCTGTGCTGAACGCGCGTTCACTGCACACTCCCAGCACAGTGACTACGCTGTCACAGATCGCTCCCAGTCTCTATTAACCACTTGCTGACTGCCTAACGCCGATCTACGTCGGCAGTCAGCCCCTCACAGGCAAAGTGACGTAGGGCTACGTCACTAGCTTGTGAGGGTCTAGGGAGCGAGCGCGCGCCCCCGGAGGCGCGCTCCCGCGTGGTCACGGACCCCCCCGCGCGTGTGACTGGCGGACCCGATGTCCGCCGGTCACTCGGCGATCGGCGGGGGAGAGGGAGAAAGTCAGGCGGCTTGTGTAAACAAGCCACCTGTCATTCTCCTCGGTGTAAAAACACTGATCACACGGATCTACTATGTAGATCCGTTGATCAGTGTCCTTACAGCTCAAGCCACAGCCAATCACAGTAGAAAGCACGCCCCTAGGGACACACACAGCCCCTCCCTCCAAAATAAAGTTAACCCCTTCACTACCAGTGTATTTTTACAGTAACAGTGCATATTTATAGCACTGATTACTGTAGTAATGTCACTGGTAACCCCAAAAGTGTCAAAAATGTCAGTCAAGGGTCCGATCTGTCCGCCCCAATGTCACAGTACCGCAAAAAAAATCGCAGATCGCCGCCATTACGCGTTAAAAAAAAAAACAACAAAAATGACAAAAATCTTTCCCTTTGTTAGTAAACGCGATAACTTTTGCGCAAACCAATCAAAATACGCTTTTTGCGATTTTTTTTTACCAAACATAGGTAGCATAAAACAAATTGGCCGAAAATGTTAAAAAATTTAGATTTTTAAATTTTTTTGGGGGGGGAATTTCATATAAAAAAATGTGAAAAATATTGCTATTTTTGCAAAATTGACGCTATTTTTTTGTTTATAGCATGTGATCAAAAAATCGCACAGGTGATCAAATACCACCAAAAGAAAGCTCTGTTTGTGGGAAAAAAAGGACGCCAAATTTGTTTAGGTACAGCGTCGCATGACCGCGCAATTGTCCGTTAAAGTCACGCAGTGCCGAATCACAAAATACCCCCTGGTCGGAATGGGGGTAAAATCTTCCGGGGCTTAAGTGGTTAATAACCAGTTCCACTGGCGTCCGATCATGTGACCACTGTGATAGCCAATCATGATGTAGATTTAGGGCATATATATAAATATACAGTATGTAGCGTACCCCACGTAGAAGCTGCTGGTGATTAGGGTTCCCCCACCCTGCACAGCAAGGCACACTGAATTTCCACAGGCACATTTCAGACAGGAAACAGTCCAACAACTTTGTTTTTGTATTTTATTGGGGGTTAATAATCTTGGACAGGGATGAGATGATTATAGGATTCAAACTTGACTCATCAGAAAAGAACTCTTCAGGGACACTTCAATTATATACAGTCTCCTCTTCTGTCTCAAGCACAAACTTGCTTGCAGATCCACAGTGGTGTCACCCTAAAAAAAAGTCTATAGCAAAAGCCCTTTACAGGCAGGGACCGTGGGCTTCTATACTTGAGAACAATGGGGTGACACCACTAGCACTTTCACTGCACTTCCTCCTGTGGTCACTGGTCTCAGCACCACCTCTTCAGGCACTGACAGTCTGCAGCTGCCTCTCTCACTAGCCCTCCTGGCTACTTTCCACAGTCCTCCCAGACTGCACTGTCACCAGCCCAGCTGACATCTCCTGGAGTACTCTTGGCTCCTGCTGTCCTCACTTTTGCTCATCTGGAAAGGTCTCCTCTATGTGTTGTTAGAGGATCACTCCAGCACCCAAGCCCCAGGCCCGAGGTCACCCCCCAGACTAGGGGGTTACCCTCAAGGGCCACCAACAGCCTCTTTAGCACTCCATCTCCTGCTTTCCCCCGACACCACTGCCCCTGCTGGCCTGACTCCTGAGTATTTAAGAGGGCCTACCCCATGTTAGCCCATTTGCTGGGAAGTGGCTGAGGCCCTCCTCAATACTCCAGGTAGCTCCTCCTAACCTCCCTACCATTCTTCTGGAAGCTTCTCCAAGGTTGTCGTGCAGACTTTAAAATATTTGTAGGCCGTCACCAGAACGGCCGATTGTTCGCCAGTCAGTACAGATTTCGGCCGACAAAAGCCAGATGAGCAAGACTGGGCATGCTCAGAAAAGAAAAAAGACAAGGAAAGTTAACTATCACATGACATCACTTCTGCAGTCGGCTGTTGTTGGCCGACAAAATTCGTGTGCAGTCTTTTGCAGTTTTAAACAGACACGACAACCCTGGACAAAAGACGGCCGATCGTTCGGCCGACGATCAGTACTTGTGTACGGGGCTTTAATCTAAAGGAAATCTAACAACAGAAGTTGTATAGTGTGTATCCAGCTTGATCCAACCAGCCGCTCACAGTATCCACTCCTGCTTCAACATCCCACTTGCAGAATGGACCATCGTGGATTTACACCGGTCAGTAATACATAACAGTATGATCACCCACCATAACAAGGTATAATGACAGGTATGCATACAAAAAATATAAAATGTCTAATCTTTATTATATAACACAAATAAAAAAAGACAGTGTAATACTGAATTTACATAGCATCAAATACAAAAGTACTTACAATACAGCAATTATTAAAAATGCACAAATTACAAAAGATTAATCACATAAGATATCTGTATAACAAAACTCAAGTATATGGATGTCAAACCAATGAAGTCCATATACTCGAGTTTTGTTATACAGATATCTTATGTGAGTAATCTTTTGTAATTTGTGCACTTGATGGCTGTAATGATCGCAACATCCCTTTCCCCGTTTGCCAAATCCCCTTGGGATTTAATTTGTTGTATGTATTTTTTGGGATAGATACCACATTTTATGTTTCTTTGAGTGGAACAGAGCAGTTTTTCTTTTTCACCCACCATAACCCGTTGAGGTGTAGACTCTTTGGCACTTTTCCACTGCAAGTACCGGCTCGGCTCCACTCGGCCCTGCTTGGCCCTGCTTGGCTCGGTTTGGTTTTCCACTGCATGGTACCGCATGGTAAGGTGTTGGAACGGTTCGGTACGGTTTGGTACGGTTTGCTTTTGCACTAATAGTAAGTGGGTGGGATAACAACGATTCTCTGACCAATCAGTGACTAGTAGTGACAAACAGTCAAGGCTGCATGCAAAGGATTGTGGGATATGGTACCGGTACGGCCCTCTTGGAACCACAACCGAGGTGGTACTGTTTAAGCGAGCCGTACCGTTCGGTTCCATGTAGTTGAAAAGCGCCGCCATACCGTACCGAGCCGTTCCAAAACCATACCATGCGGTACCATGCAGTGGAAAAGCGCAAAAGCGAGCCAAAGCGTTCGGTTCCATGTAGTGGAAAAGCGCCTTTAACCTCTGAAGGTATGCTGTGGTATCTGGCACCAAGCTGTTCGTAACAGATTCAGTCCGGTAAGCTGCAAGATGGGGCCTCCATGGACTGGACTTGTTTTTTCCAGACACATTAGACAGATGCTCAATTGGATTGAGAGCTGGAGAATTTGGAGGCTAAGTCAACACCTCAAACTCATTGTTCTGTTCCATTCTTGAACTAATCAGCCAGGCCACCTTCTTCCATTGCTCCATGGTCCAGTTTGTGCACATTGTGTGCTGTTGGTTGTGGACATTGGTCAGCATGGGCAACCTGACCCAAACTCAACACCTCAAGCTCATTGTTGTGTTCCATTCTTGAACCCATCAGCCAGGCCACCTTCTTCCATTGCTCCATGGTCCAATTTGTGCCCATTGTGTGCTGTGGGTTGTGGACCTTGGTCAGCATGGGCAACCTGACGGGTCTGAGACTACACAGCCCCATATGCGATGAACTGTGTGTTCTGGAACCTTTCTATTGGAGCCAGCATTTTTTTTCCAGCGATTTGAGCTACAGTAGCTTCCCATGTGCATCAATGAGGCTTGGCCTCCTGTGACCCTGTTGCTGGTTCACCTTTTTTTTGGGGTATTTTTTAACCACTTTGGGTAGATCTTGAACTCTGCAGAACGGGAGCATGCCACAAAAAATGCAGTTTAGGAGATACTCTGACCTAGTGGTCTAGCCATTACAATTCGTCCCTTGTCAAAGTCGCTCAAATCCTTAGGGCTGTACACACGATAAGAAGATTGGAAG
This sequence comes from Pelophylax lessonae, assembly GCF_965119305.1. Taxonomy (NCBI): domain Eukaryota; kingdom Metazoa; phylum Chordata; class Amphibia; order Anura; family Ranidae; genus Pelophylax; species Pelophylax lessonae. Next base: position 45,111,869 of record NC_138779.1, on the reverse strand, counting down.
AAAAAGTTTGTATGACGAACGATTGGTCGATTATCTGATTATTAGTTAGTATAGTGCTTTTGACAGCCAATTCCGACTTTTTGGATGACAAAAACTGAAGGTGCTGGCAAAAACAATTTTATCGTAAGTGAACACAACGTCCGATTTTCATTTAATTAGCAGTTTTCATTCGAAAAAAATCAGAAGAGCAAGACTACTTATTCTCAGAAACGAAAGAATATATTACAATACAATTTAATATATTACATCAATTCCCAAGTTTTATTCTGACGTACAGGAATTTTCCTAAGTTGAGTAACCTCTTCATTTTCTATATAAGACGAGCATGCAAGAAAAACCGGACAATTATCCGTCCACTATTCTCATTGTGTGTACTAAGCTTGACTTGCCCATTTTTTCTTTTTTCTTTTTTTTTTTTCAACAATAAAATGCTTTATTGAAAGAATAAAATTACACATATAAACAAAATGGCATTTGGTAGGAACAATCCAAAAACTTGTGTAAGGCTCCTTTCACACGGCCGATCTGTGTGAAAGGTCCGCTGCGGGACTCTTTTTTTTTTTTCCACGGAGCGGATGACATTTCTGTCATCCGCTCCGTGTGTCCGCATATCATCCCATCCGTTTGCGGATGATATGCGGACATAATGTAAGTATATGGCACTGCGGATGTCAGCGGATGACACCGCTGACATCCGATTTTCCTTCCTTTCCGTTTTTTACACGGAAGGAAAAATGGGGCTCTGTTCCATTCGTAAAAACGGAACAGAACTGACAGGAGGAAAATCGGGTGTCAGCGGATGGTATTCCGCTGACACCCGCAGTGCCATTCACTTACATTATGTCCGCAAATCATCCACAAGCGGATTGGATGATTTGCGGACACACGGAGCGGCCGTGTGAAAGGACCCTAACATAAAATAAACATTAAGTTATTTTTTCTGCTTTCAACACATCAAAATTCAGGGACAACATGTTCATATGCTGCCTAATATATCCAACAAACCAAAATGTTCCAGGCTCTCTCTATGTAACACCTATGCGGGAGGGTAAATACAATAGCACTCCAGTATGCCAAAGTCAGTGTCTCCTTGCTGCCATGGGATAGGATGCTAAGAGAGTACCCAACATTCATAGACAGCGCACGGGAAAACCCTTGTGGTAATCAAAGGAGGATCCAAGATCAACAATCGATGAATGGATAATTAGTTTATTTGAGTAAAATCAGGAACATAAATGCATATTTCCACCATGGGTCCCGAATGTGGCAGGAGCACTATAGGAGGTAGGAGTAGGTGCCAAGTGATGCCAAATGGCCCGGTAACCAGAGATGGTGGCTATGAGAAAGCCACGCCGGATGACAATGCCCTCTTGCGATGTCGGGAAGGAAAGACACTCATTTGACAGGAACTATGTGGAGCGCAAGCGTCCCTGTTGCCGTGACTACGCGTTTCGTGCGCATCTCTGGTAACTGCGGCATTTGGCATCACTTGGCACCTTCCATCTGGCATTCCTACCTCCTATAGTGCTCCTGACTCATTCAGAATCGGGACCCAGTGTGGTCATGTGCATGTCTATGAATGTTGTGCCTAATTTATCCCACCTTCTTTCAGATGCCATCGTTACAAGATAATCAATCAATGTTATTCACTGTACATGTCAGTGGTCAGATTGTTACTATGACTGATCAGTGTGTATATATTTAGCGTTGCCCCGATGAAGAGACAACTTTAATACACAACTATAGAGGAAAAAGTAGTGAATCTTGACCAGTGTGGTGTCATAATACTTCGCCTTGCCTTTAGAAGAGTCTGATTGGTGGAGCTATGAATGAAGTATTTGGAATAGCGGTTACACGGATGACCTGTTGATAGTCATTCCAATAGCAGCGATGAAAAGAATCATAAACTGTCAGTTCCAGAACCGCGTCTCGCTTGGCTGCACAGTAATTGGGCCGTCGCTCCGATGATGACCTGTGAATTGGCAGTTACATTTATGATGTAATGAAGACCGGTCAGAAGCGGGAATGTGATTCTTGTAAGATGCAGTTCCAGTCTGATGACTCCCAAACACGACTCACTTATTGGACGCTTGTAGATCCGAGCAGAAATAACACGCAGAGCTGCGTGTTCGCCACACGGAAGAAAAGTAACATATGACGTTTCCATCAATGGAAGGGATGTAGATACAACTTGGACAGAAAACTATCGGCTTGTTCCAAGTATGAAACCATCAAACCTCACTTCTGTAAATGTACATTAAAGGTACAGCTAAAGAGAACCTGTCTGAATATAGATCAGAATACATGCTGGTGACATAAAAATGGTCATCGCCCCCCACACTTCTTGTCCCAGAGATGTATCCATGTGTCCTCCATCTGTCAGGATTTAGGCCCTTGAAGGATCATTCTCACATCATCGTCCATTTCAGTTAGAATTTGGGGATGATAGTCCCTACACTGCTCTGTACACCTTCTCAGAGATGATAGTCCCTAAACCGCTTTGTACATCTTCTCAGAGATGATAGTCCCTACACTGCTCTGTACATCCTCTCAGAGATGATAGTCCCTACACTGCTCTGTACATCTTCTCAGAGATGATAGTCCCTACACTGCTCTGTACATCTTCTCAGAGATGATAGTCCCTACACTGCTCTGTACATCTTCTCAGAGATGATAGTCCCTACACTGCTCTGTACATCCTCTCAGAGATGATAGTCCCTACACTGCTCTGTACATCTTCTCAGAGATGATAGTCCCTAAACCGCTTTGTACATCTTCTCAGGGATGATAGTCCCTACACTGCTCTGTACATCTTCTCAGAGATGATAGTCCCTACACTGCTCTGTACATCTTCTCGGAGATGATAGTCCCTACACTGCTCTGTACATCTTCTTAGAACGTATAGTCCTCACACTGCCCTGTATATCATTTAAGAGATGATAGTCCCTACACTGCTCTTTACATCCTCTCAGAGATGATAGTCCCTACACTGCTCTGTACATCTTCTTAGAACGGATAGTCCCCACACTGCTCTGTACATCCTCTCAGAGATGATAGTCCCTACACTGCTCTGTACATCCTCTTTAGAGATGAGTGTCCCTACACTGCTCTGTACACCTTCTCAGAAATGATAGTCCCTAGACTGCTCTGCACATCTTTACAAGGGATGATAGTCCCTACACCACTCTGTACATCTTCACAAGGCATGATAGTCCCTACACCACTCTGTACATCTTCACAAGGCATGATAGTCCCTACACCACTCTGTACATCTTCACAAGGCATGATAGTCCCTACACTGCTCTGTACATCTTCATAAGGCATATACACAAGGGATTGTAATTCCTATACTAGGGCAGCACAGTAGCTAAGTGATTTGAACTTTCGCCTGGTGTAAGGGATGCAAAAAATCAGGCACCCCATAAAAAAAAAAAAAGCTCCAGCAGTCCAGTATTATAGTATTATAGTTCTGTTCATAGCGAAAGTATAACTCATGGCATTTCTATTAAAGCACCAGTAGATGGCAACATAGAGTTTAAAGCCTGAATGATGGAGCGTACATTTTAATGGAACACTGCTAATATAGCAGCGGGAACCAAAAAGACAGACCTTTGTTTCTGGTGGGAACAGAATAGCAGTTGCTATCCTGTCTATCAGACTGAAGGTCATGCTTTATGTCATTGCAGGTAAGAGTGAGCATATTTAGGGCTATAAACAGATTGATTTAATTTACATCCCTGTGATCAGTAAAGGCTGCTGTCCCTACTTTGTGATTAAATAACACATTGCACAAACATTAGTGGATCACGCTGATGACACTGACGCGTCACAAAGCTCCAGTGTACCGGGAATGTGATTATCATAGTGTTATGTTTTTTTATATCATATTCGATCGTATTATTAGACCACGGTGGTGCAGAATGAGTAATAACATATCAGCACATGTTAAATTGTTTATTATTTTCCATGAAGATGTTATTCCTGTATATGAGAATGTTATTATTACCTGACATGAAGGGGTGACTCTGATGTGATGGCAAACTTCTGACATGAAGGGGTGACTCTGATGTGAGGGGTGCACCGCCAGCGACCGGGTGTTTGGCTGTGGGGGGGCTGTACCTGGAGGGGGCTTCTGCCAGGGGTCCCCCTTCCTGCCTGTCCTGTTTTTCGAGGCCGTGGGATCCTTCCTGGGTCCCTGGGAGCCTCCTAGTGCCGCACGGGGCTGCCATTTTGCTGTAGCCTGCGTGTTCAATGCACGGCGACCATGTTTGTGTAGTCCAGCGTGCATTTTTTTTTTTTAGCACTGATCACTGTAATAGTGTCACCGGTCCTCAAAAAGGGGATCGCCGCCATTACTAGTAAAAAAATATATAAATAAAAAAATTTCAATAAACATATCCCATAGTTTGTAGACGCTATAACTTTTGTGCAAATCAATCAATATACGTTTAATGGGATTTTTTTTTGCCAAAAATATGTAGCAGAATACATATTGGCCTAAATTGGTGAAGAAATTTTGATTATTTACATTTTTTTATTGGGTATGTTTTACAGCATAATGTAAAAAAATATAGTTTTTTTTAAAAAAAATTGTGTGTCTTTTTTTGTTTCTAGCGCAAAAAATAAAAACCGCATCAAATACCACCAAAGGGAAAGCTCTATTTGTGGAAAAAGGACATACATTTTATTTGGGTACAGTGTCACACGTCTGTGCAATTGTCAGTAAAAATAATGCAGTGCTATATTGCAAAAAATGGCCTGGTCATGAATGGGGGTAAAACTTCTGGGGCTGCAATGGTTAAACCCACAAGTGCTTTTTTACCATTACTATTCCTGTATCTTGGCTTCTGGAATAACAAATTCAGCAATTTAGAAATTGGATGAAACTGTAAAACACTTTTTGAAAGATAAAAGGTTCATTTAATACAGGGCCCGACAAACCTCAGGTGCCAGGTCACATTGGCAACTAGAATTAGCGACCTGATGCCTGGGCTACACTCCTGCAGGTGTCCTCTCCCCATCCAGACATCCCAAGTCTCCTGCGAGGTGCGGGAGTCTCCCGCATGTGGGCTGTGGCTCCCTGACACTCGCAAGTGCCATGGGATATCCTTGCTCCGGGCTGTCAGAATGAAGCCGATGCTTCCTGTATAGTTCCTGCTCCGTCCTGTGACAGGAGGAGTGATATCAAATGTACTCTGTCTGTGAGAGGAGAGATACAGGAAGCATCGGCTCTGCACACTTCCTCTAGCGCCGCTCCTCACACTCTGTTGATGTCTCTCAGAGGAGCCAGCATTTCCCACCAGCAGTACCAGCCAGCAGTACCCACCAGCAGTACCCACCAGCAGTACCTGCCAGCAGTAACCACCAGCAGTACCAGCCAGCAGTACAAGCCAGCAGTACCCACCAGCAGTACCAGCCAGCAGTAACCACCAACAGTACAAGTCAGCAGTACCCACCAGCAGTACCCACCAGCAGTACCAGCCAGCAGTAACCACCAGCAGTACCTGCCAGCAGTACAAGCCAGCAGTACCCACCAGCAGTACCAGCCAGCAGTACCCACCAGCAGTAACCACCAGCAGTACCCGCCAGCAGTAAGTCACATGTGCTAGGGGTGAAACTAGCCCCCAGCACATAATTGTAAATATCCGTGCATGTGCAGTGTTTCTGACTCCTACCACCATGAACACTTCAAATCACTGAGGTGGTCATGGTGATTAGAGTGTTCCTTTATTATCTCTCAGGAGAAGTAAACCTCTGTATACTGATTCCATTTCATTTGATCATCCTCTAGTTGTGTTAAATTGGTGGGGGGGGGGGGGGGGGGGCGCGGATTGGAAATGGAGAGGCAGTCCTATGCCAGGCAACATCAGTCGGTTCAATAAAAACTGGCTACCATCCGGCCCGTGTGTATGGCAGGCGGTCTGAAAGAAGCCGGCCATTCGGCATGCGTGAAAAAAAAAACGGGCTCCTAACTTTTTTACCTGGCTTCTAGATTCCAAGCAAATTTGTCAAGTCCTGATTTATTATACAACTTTAAAGATCAAACCAAATGAGGGACAAATGAGGAGGGAAGAGGGACTTTGTTCCAAATCACAGACAGTCCCTCGAAATCAGGGACAGTTGGGAGTTATGCTGGTGAGCGCTCTCCTAGCTCATTGATTCTTCCTGCAATTTGGTAACTACCTGCCTGTATTCGTGGTACTGCTGATCGCGAGTGCATTGCTTTACAGGTTCCAGTGAAAAAAAAATAATAAATGCACATTTTTTTTTACCTGTAAAAAGATGCACATTTATTTTATTTTATTTATTTTCATTAAAGGTAAACTTATTCTTTAATAGCCAATTCATTGGCTATTTTTGATTTTTTAAAACCCCAAGTACCGTATATACTCGAGTATAAGCCGACCTGAATATAAGCTGAGGCACCTAATTTTACCACAAAAATTGGGAAAATGTATTGACTCGAGTAAAGGCCTAGGGTAGGAAATGCAGCAGCTACTGGTAAATTTCAAAAATAAAAATAGATACCAGAGGCTGCGAGCATGGTACAGGAGAGGAGAAGCTGCGGGCATGGTGCAAGAGATGCATAGGCAGCGGACATGGTGCAGGAGATGCAGGGGCTGCGAGCATGATGTACGGGCTGCAGGCATGGTGCAGGAGATGCAGGTGTTGTGGGCATGGTGCAGGAGACGCAGGACTGAGGGCATGGTGCAGGAGATGCATGGCTGAGGGCATGGTGCAGGACATGCAGCTCCAAAAAACAATAAGGTGAAACACCTTTCTCCTGCGCTTGGAATCCGAGCCTCCCGACCACACTCCTCCCGGGACTCACACTTGGCTTCTCAAATGGCTAAGGTCTTGCTGCCCATAACGGACTGGGGTAGTCCACCGGTAATAGAAGCAAGAAAACAAAGAAAGGGCGCACCGACCTAGCGCATTATCCTCAATAAAAGGCTTTATTAGAGTAACATTAAAAAATGGCTACTCACAGACATAGATGTAAATATAGCATATCGAGCTAATTTGCCCAAATGTCCGGATAAGTCCAAATAATTGTCCATAACCGATGAGATGACGGCTGACACGTTTCGAGGCTTAGCCTCTTCCTCAGAGCCACTTGAGTGGCTCTGAGGAAGAGGCTAAGCCTCGAAATGCGTCAGCCGGTTATGGACGATTATTTGGGCTTATAAAATAAATAAAGCCTTTTATTGAGGATAATGCGCTAGGTCGGTGCGCCCTTTCTTTGTTTTCTTGCAAGACATGCAGGGCTGAGGGCATGATGCAGGGGCTGAGGGCATGGTGCAGGGGATGCAAGGGCTGCAGGCATGGTGCAGGAGATGCAGGGCTGAGGGCATGGTGCAGGAGATGCAGGGCTGAGGGCATGATGCAGGGGTGAGGGCATGGTGCAGGATATGCAGAGGCTGCGCAGGGGTCTTACTTACCCATCCATGAGGCTCCTTAAATTTAAAAATGGCGCTGCCCAGTGCCACACGTCATTGTGCATGCTTCGTCTGCCCGAGAATGGCAGAGTACCTACGGGCTTTCCCGAGCGGCGGCTTATACTCAAGTATATTATACTCAAGTATATACGGTATGTTCAGCCCATCACTAGTCTCAAGGAAGAAAAGAAAGTTGGGAATTGCATCGAGTGGCACTTTGGATATTTTTCAAGTGAAGTTTTCAAGCAATAATCCATCTTTGTCCGCAGTTTGGGGAGGTACACATTTTTAAAGCATTCGTCCTCTACATAATAAATTACAGTTAGTCTATAAGAGGTTATAACACATCATATAGAATGTAGAAAACATCCAACGTAAAAAAAAAAAAATGTGACGCAAACGTGTGTGGTGAAAATACGCAGAAGATTTCACGAAATGCAAGCTGGCGGGACTGAACTTCTCATCCATTCTGAGCCCCATACAGGAATGTGTGATATATTATCCATAGATATAATCCAGAGTAATCACACAGATAATTCAGCTCTGACCCATCAATTCCCTCTGATGAAGAAGTAAGTCTGGGTGAGAAAGGGGAACATTTGGGATGAAAGAAATAAGAGACATCAATACAAATCAGGAGAAAGTGGCTGATTCTTCACAGATTGCCACCAAAGACACGAAAACCTGCGAGCTTCAGACCAGATGTACCGCGCTGCGCTCCCCTTCTCTACTGACAGGTCATGGGAAGGCATCAGCATAGGGAGATAATGATTAAGGGGGCAAGATCTGTTTTTTATCTATTTATACATTTGGCTGCAAAACAAATTGTTCTTTCACAGCATAAAGGATTTTGTATTTATTTTTGAGTAGATTGTTGTGATGTTTGCTATTTAAAGGGATTAAAAATAATCATAATAATAGTGAGCAACTGTAGTGCAGAGACTGATGTGACTGGCTAAGAGTTCTCTGCGGAATATGTCAGAGCTTTATAAATTTTCAATAATAATAGTCAGTGACTGTCGGGTGACATTAGAGTGTAAGCTCCTCTGGTGCAACGACTGGCTCAGTAATCTCTGTAGAACACTATGGAATATGTCAGAGCTATATAAAACTATATAAATGAATACCAAAAAATAGCGTGCTACTGTGGGAGGCCATTAGAGTGTAAGCTCCCCTGGTGCAGGGACTGGCTCAGTGTTCTCTGTACAACACTATGGGATATGTCAGAGCTATCGACAGTAAATTCATAATAAAAATAGTTTGTGACTGTGGGAGGCCATTAGAGTGTAAGCTCCTCTGGTGCAGTGACTGGCTCAGTGATCTCTGTACAACACTATGGAATATGTCAGAGCTATATAAATGAATACTAAACATAGTGTGTGACTGTGGGAGGCAATTAGAGTGTAAGCTCCCCTGGTGCAGTGACTGGCTCAGTGATCTCAGTACAACACTATGGGATGTGTCCGAGCTATATAAATTAATACTAAAAATAGTGTGTGACTGCGGTAGGGCATTAGAGTGTAAGCTCCGCTAGTGCAGAGAATAGCTCAGTGTTCTCTGTACAGCGCTATGGAATATGTCCGAGCTATCAACAGTAAATGCATAGTAAAAATAGCATCTGACTGTGGTAGGGCATTAGAGTGTAAGCTCCTCTGGTGCAGCGACTGGCTCAGTGATCTCTGTACAACACTATGGACTATGCCAGAGCTATATAAATTAATACTAAAAATAGTGTGTGACTGTGGGAGGACATTAGAGTGTAAGCTCCTCTGGTGCAGAGACTGGCTCAGAGTTCTCTGTACAGCACCATGAAATATTTTAAATCTATCTACAGTAATTGTATAATAATAATAATAGTGTGTGACTGTGGTAGGGCATTAGAGTGTAAGCTCCTCTGGTGCAGAGACTGGCTCAGAGTTCTCTGTACAGCACCATGAAATATTTTAGATCTATCTACAGTGAATGTATAATAATAATAGTGTGTGACTGTGGTAGGGCATTAGAGTGTAAGCTCCTCTGGTGCAGAGACTGGCTCAGTGTTCTCTGTACAGCACCATGAAATATTTTAGAGTTATCTGCAGTAATTGTATAATAATAATAATAGTGTGTGACTGTTGTAGGGCATTAGAGTGTAAGCTTCTCTGGTGCAGAGACTGGCTCAGTGTTCTCTGTACAGCACCATGAAATATTTTAGAGCTATCTACAGTGAATGTATAATAATAATAGTGTGTGACTGTGGTAGGGCATTAGAGTGTAAGCTCCTCTGGTGCAGAGACTGGCTCAGTGTTCTCTGTACAGCACCATGAAATATTTTAGAGTTATCTGCAGTAATTGTATAGTAATAATAATAGTGTGTGACTGTGGTAGGGCATTAGAGTGTAAGCTCCTCTTTTGTGGGGACTGGCTCAGTTATCCCTGCCTTGGAATATGCCAGTTAAAAAAATGAATGCTAAAATAGTGTGTGACTGTGGTGGAACTTTAGATTGTAAGCTCCTCTGGTGCAGAGACTGATGTGACTCCGTGTTCTCTGTACAGCACCGTGGAATATGTCAGAGCTATATATACAGTATGCAGTATGTGTTCCTTCTGTATTGAACTGTATTGTAAATTGGGCTGTCCCCCTTCTTATTGTAAAGCTCTGCAAAAACTGTTGGCACTATATAAATTCTCTATAATAAATAGGGTGACTGTGGTGGAACATTAGAGTGTTAGCTCTTCTGGTACAGTGATGTCAGAGGATCAGTGTTTTTCACACAATGTTGCAGAACATGTCAGAGCCATATAAACATATAATAACAGAGTATAGTGTGACTGTGGTGGGGGAATTAGAATGTAAGCTCCTCTGGTGCAGAGACTGATACAGTATGTATAAATGAATCCGCACTTGAAGTAAACAACCTCCAGATCCTCTAACACTGTCATTTTATACCCAGTACTAATAACACACACATTCAAAGACTGATATCACTGGCTCTGTAATCTCTGTACAGCACTGCCATATATGTCAGAGCCATATAAATGTATAATATAAATAATACTGTGTGACTGTGGAATCGCTTTAGCCCCCGTTCACACTGGGGCGACCTGTGAGGCGACCTGGTCGCCTCACAGGTCGCCGCAGGTCGCCTCCCATAGGGAAGCTGCGGACCCGTTCTGATAGGAGCGACACAAGTCGCTCCGACTCAGAAAAAGGGTCCGGAGCTTCTTTGGGGCGACCAGGAGGCGACCGCCATAGACTTCAATGTTACGAAGTCCGTGGCGGCAGCTCCGAGGTAGCGGCGCGCTGCTCGCACCGCGACCTCCGAGGTCGCGGTGCGAAGTAGCGTCGCCCCAGTGTGAATGGGGGCTTAGAGTGTAAATTTTTGTTTATTAAAAATCACAACAAGCATAGTAAAAACATATTTACATATCTACAAAATTAAATAAATATATAAACAAAAATAGCTTACATCAGCATAGAAACTTGTTACTATCATGACTAAACTCAACAAAGCCCTAACCTCCACCTAAACACACTCAAGCTAAGAACCAATCGATTACACATTGATCCCATGCATGCAGCCTTTGTTCAAAACTCTGATCTTATAAAAAAAACTAGGGGACGTAAAAGGACAGACAGAGAAGTCACTCACACAGAGACAGACAGCAGCTACGGGGACCTGACATTCCTCCACACCTTTGCCCAGGCTCCCGGCTGCCACCTGTCCTTCTTAAGACCCCGAATCTTCCCAACCTCACCCAGAATGTTGTGCACCACCACCTTGACAGGAAGGACTTTTTACCAAGTGGAAACCTGACACCGTGCATTCCTCGTGAAGTAACGGACTACTAAGCCAACTAGAAAAAGTGTCTCAAAATCAAAATCCTGATGTGTCTCAAAAGACCCGTACGACCACTCCGCATAACTTAAGCGAGAAAGGAAAGGGATAAGGTGAAGGGAAAGGGTGTTTAGAGTGTAAGCTCCTTGGTTACAGAGACTGGCTCAGTGTTCTCTGTACAGCACTGCGGAATATGTCAGAGCTATATAAATGTATAATAATAATAGTGTGTGACTGTGGTGGGGACATTAGAGTGTAAGCTCTTCTGGTGCAGATATTGATGTGAAAAGCTCACAGCGTTCTCTATACAGCACTGCAGAATATGTTAGAGCTATATAAATGTATAATAATAGCGTGGGACTATAGGGAGACATTAGAGTGTAAGCTCTTCTGGTGCCGAGACTGGTGTAAAGTACAATGAGAAGCACACACATTACTACATTACAATAACACAATGAGCTCCGTATGACGTGTAGCCTCTCAGGATTCAGATAAAGAAATGTTTCTCATTTTCTCTCAGTGTAGTTGTGTCCCGGGAGGAGGAATTCATATTATTCTGTAAAGCTGAAATAACATTTCACTAATTCCATAATACCAGAGATTATTCAGCCCTGGGATTGTGAGGGTCTTGTTCCTTCCCTATGAGGGATCATAGGAGAGATAGCGGCGCCTCTCCTCCATCTCACAGCGGATGATGTCAGCATTTCAATTCTATAACAGCTTCCAGCACAGCGCCGAGAAGTCCGCATTACTTAAAGGAGATCTCCGCTATGTGCACTGCATTCGGTTCTGTCTCGGAATTGGTGGAAGTACCAGTACTGAGGGTAAAAGATCATTGCCCGGCTGTTCACAACAAGTCCCCAATGAGAGAATATTGGCGGTGGAGATGAGTGGAAGTCAGAGACGTTGCTTTGCTGAAATTTGGCCAATTTCACCATTTTAGTGAAGTCGATAATCTTTAAGTGTCAGTTCACATTGGTGCGATGCGGGAACCCTGCGAATCCACTGCGGGTTCCCGAATCACACCCGACTCGCAGGCAGTTCACAATGCCATATGCAATCTGCTGGGGGTGTCAATACAAAGTTAATGACACCCCCAGATCAGTTCGCATATCGCAGTGTGAACTGTCAGTTTGGACAGGAATCGGAACGCATGGGTGTGAGCATGCAGAACTTTTTTTTAGGGGGGGGGCATCATTTTAAGGTCACCCATGCTCTGCCCATTTTCAACAATGTCATGAAGGGGAGGGACTTAGTCATTATACTTATTTTGAGTATTTATTTTTAATGGGCAAATGGCAGCATTATTTTTAAAGCAATTGTTAACCTAAAAAAAATTGATCCTGTTCCCTTAAAGCATGTTATACAGCCAGGGCCGGTGCCAGACTATTTTACGCCCTAGGCAAGACCAGCTACTTGCGCCCCCCCAAAAAAAAATAAAAAGGGAAGGGGTTAAAAACTTCTCTATGTCATACCCAGTGACCCTGATCTGATGGTTCCTCCATGTTATGCTGTCGTACCCAGTGACCCCCATATTCCTCCATGTCACACCTGGGGACCCTGATGTCATTCTATGTCACACCCAGGGATCCCGATGTTTTTCCATGTCACATTCTGGGACCCCAATATTCCTTCATGTCTTGCTGTCATACCCACTGACCCCGATGTTCCTCCATGTCACACCTAGGGAACCCCGTGTTCCTCCATGTCATGCTGTCATACCCAGTGACCCCAATGTTCCTATATGTCACACCAGGGGTCCCTGATGTTCCTCCATGTCATACCCGGAGAGACCCTGATGTTTTTCCATGTCACACCTGGGGACCCTGATGTTCCTCCATGTCACACCTGGGGACCTCAATCCCCCATGGCACACCCAGGAACCCCAATTCCTCATGGCACACCTGGTGACCCCGAATCCCTGTTACACCCGGTGACCCCTATCCCCCATGTCACACCTGGTGACTCTGATTCCCCATGACACACCAGGTGACCCGATTCCCTTTCACACCAGGGATCCTCCATGTCACACCCAGGGACCCGGATCCCCTGTTCTGGGGACGCTCACTGAGCGGTATGAAGAGAGTGGCCCGCGCTCTGTCCTCCTTCACTGTGATTCCTTTTCCTAGGACACTCCTCTCCTAGGATCATCATGCAGGCAGCAGTCCGGTGGGCTCCCTTCCTGCTTCTTGGGGCCCCCCAACATTGGTGGAAAGCCAAGGCTTGATAGTTCCGCCACTGCCCCAGACACCTAGCATCTTCCTCTGTCCCTTCTTCCTCCCCCACTGCTGCCCCTCCCCTCAGCTCACAGGGATCATTAATAAAGGAGAGTGCCGACTCGTGGCTGCGCCCCTAGGTGGCAATGCGCCCTAGGCGGCTTCCTAGTTTGCCTAGTGGAAGCACCAGCCCTGTATACAGCACAGTGCTTGTGTTGTGTAATTTTGCCCCCCCCCCCGTATCACCTAAAATACCTGGCTGATCCCCTCTGTAAACTGACCACGGTATATCATGGCTGCTGAGCCCTGACACCATGGTCAGTCTACGTGCCTCCATCATCCGCAGCTCACCTGTCCTTCTCTGTCCTCTCTCCCCCCCTCTCTTCCTCCCTGTCTTCTCCTGTGTCGGTGCCCCCCCCCCCTCCTGCTTCTGTAGTTTCAGTTAAAGTTTCATATCCTGTCTACAGTCTGTTGAATATTCCTGTGTGGCCCTGTGTTTGTGTTTTATAAAAAGTTTTTAGAGCGCCAATCGCCGCTCACGTGACCCACCGCCTCTCCCTCCTCCCTCCTCCCCCCTCCCCTCCTCCTCCCCTCGCGACTGACGACAGCGAGGAATCCTAGGCCCCGCCCGCTGCAGGCAGCTGTCAGACAGGGAGAGGAGAGAGCTGGCGGGTCACGTGAGCGGCGATCAGCGCTCTGAAAACTGGTAAATAACGCCTTACTTTTTTAAAACACAGACACAGGGGCACACAGAATTATTAAACAGACCAGACAGGATGGTATAAAGTGGCTTAACCACCTTCTTCACATTAGATGACTCCCATAACATCAGAAGCCCCCCTTCACATCAGAGGACCCCTTCAAATTGTCTGAGGCCCCCATGATATAAGAGTCACGCCTTCATGTCAGAGGTCCCCATGATGTCAGAGTCACACCTTCATGTCAAAGGTCCCCTGTGATATCATAGTTGCCCCTTCATTTCAGAGGCTAACCCTCACATCAGAGTCACCCCTTCATGTCAGAGGCCACCCCTCACATCAGAGTCACCCCTTCATGTCAGAGGCCACCCCTAGCCTCAGAGTCACCCCTTCATGTCAGAGGCCACCCCTAGCCTCAGAGTCACCCCTTCATGTCAGGGACCCCCTATGACATTAGAGCCATCACTCAATTTTTAGAGGCCCCCCCTTCACATTAGAAGTACCCCTTCATGTCGGAGGTTCGCCATGACATCAGAGTCACCCCTTCATGTCAGAAGTTTGCCATCACATCAGAGTCACCCCTTCATGTCAGGGGCCCCCCATGACATCAGAGTCATCACTTAATTTCAGAGACCCCCCCTTCACATTAGAAGCACCCCTTCATGTCGGAGGTTCGCCATCACATCAGAGTCACCCCTTCATGTCAGAGGCCACCCCTCACATCAGAGTCACTTCTTAATGTCAGAGGTTCCCCATCACATAAGAGTCACCCCCTTCATGTTGGAAGCTACCCTATCACATCAGTCACCCCTTAATTTGAAAGGCCCCCCTTTACATTAGAGTCACCCCTTCACGTTAAAGGTTCACCATCACATCAGAGTTACTCCTTCATGTCAGAGGCCCCCCATAACATCAGAGTCATCACTTCATTTCAGAGGTCCCCCCTTCAGATTAGAGTCACCCCTTCATGTCAGAGATTCACCATCACATTAGAGTCATCCCTTAATGGCAAAGGCCCCCACCACATAAGAGTCACCCCTTCATGTCACAGGCCCCCCTTCACATCCGAGTCATTTCTTCATGACATCAGAGTCACCCCTTCATGTCAGGGGCTCCCATTACATCAGTCGCTTTTCCATATCAGAGTTCCTTCTTCACATCAGAGTCCCCCCTTCATGTCAGAAGCCCCCCATCACATCAGAGTCACCCCATTATTTGAAAGGCCCCTCAATACATCAGAGTCCCCCCTTCATGTCAGAGGCCCCCCTTCACATTAGAGTAACCCCTTCATTTCAAAGGCCCCCCTTTTCATAAGAGTCATCCCTTCTTGTTAGAGGCCCCCCATCACATCTGTCACTCCATCACACAAAAGTCCTCTATCACATTGGAGGCCCCCCTATACATAACAGCTCCCATGACATCAGGGACACCCCTTTACATAAAAGGCTGCCTATACATGAGTCAGCAATCTCATCACATCAGAGTCCCCTCCATCACCACAAGATTCCCCCATCACAGAGCCCCACAATCACACAATCCCCTCTGCACATTGGAGCCTTACTATTTGGCTCCACCAGTACGGCCGAGGGCAGGAGGTGGAGGATAACTGAAGGAGGTGGACTTCTGTTTTCTTCTGAATGCCACCTGCCTTGTATCAGAGTCATGTGATTCCAAGGTATAGGTGAGTCATCACCATAGTATAGCTCCCAACTGTCCCTGATGTTGAGGGACTGTCCCTCATTTTGGTCTGATCTATATAGTTGTATATAAAATGCACTATTTATCTTTCAAAAAGTGTTTCCCAGTGCTAAATCTTTCATCCATCTTCTAAACTGCTGCATTTGTAAATTTCAAGAGCCAATATAAAGGAATAGTTGTTGTAAAAAAAAAAAAAACACTTGTGGATTTACCTAATATGTGTTTGTATAATTCACCTTTAACTACTTAAGCCCCGGAAGATTTTACCCCCTTCCTGACCAGGGCCTATTTTGCGATTCGGCACTGCGTGACTTTAACGGACAATTGCGCGGTCGTGCGACGCTGTACCTAAACGAATTTGACGTCCTCTTTTTCCCACAAACAGAGCTTTCTTTTGGTGGTATTTGATCACCTGTGCGATTTTTTGATCATGCACTATAAACAAAAAAAAGCTTCAATTTTGCAAAAATAACAATATTTTTCACATTTTTTTTTATATGAAATTCCCCCCAAAAAATGTAAAAATCAAAATTTTTTAACATTTTCAGCCAATTTGTTTTATGCTACATATGTTTGGTAAAAAAAATCGCAAAAAGCGTATTTTGATTAGTTTGCGCAATAGTTATCGCGTTTACTAACAAAGGGAAAGATTTTTGTAATTTTTGTTGTGTTTTTTTTTTAACGTGTAATGGCGGCGATCTGCGATTTTTTTTTTTGCGGGACTGCGACATTGCAGCGGACAGATCAGACCCTTGACTGACATTTTTGACACTTTTGGGGTTACCAGTGACATTACTACAGTAATCAGTGCTATAAATATGCACTGTTACTGTAAAATGACACTGGCAGTGAAGAGGTTAACTTTTTTTGAGAGGGAGGGGTTATGTGTGTCCCTAGGGGCGTGATTCTAACTGTGATTGGCTGTGGCTTGAGCCAGAGGCGTAACTAGAGCCTTCAGGGCCCCGATGCAAGAAAACATGAAGGGCCCCCCCAGATCCCTGGCCGGGGCCCTTCCCTACCATTTCCCACTAATCCTGGGGCTCTTTACTCTCGTTGCATGGCCTTTTATTATGGTCCCGCAGCAGGATCCTTTCACAAGTTCTGCAGTGGGCTCCCTTCCTGCAATCTTGGGGCCTCCCCACAGTGGTGCAATGCCAGGGCCCGGTCGCAAGTGTGACTTTTGCAATCCTGGAAGTTCACCCACTGGTTTGCTACTGGGCCCCCTGGAGCATGGGGCCCGGTAGCAATCGCAACCCCTGCAACCCCTGTAGTTACGCCCCTGGCTTGAGCTGTAGGAACAGTGATCAACGGTCCTACATAGTAGAACCGTATGATCACTATTCATACACAGGGGAGAATGACAGGCGGCTTGTTTACATTAGCCTCATGCCTTTCTCCCTCTCCACCGACGATCGCGAGTGACCGGCGGACGATCGGGTCCGCCGGTCACACACGCGGGGGAGGGGTCCGTGACCGTGCGGGAGCGCGCCTCCGGCGCGCGCGCTCGCTCCCGAGACCCTCACAGGCTAGCGACGCAGACCTACGTCACTCTGCCTGTGAGGGGCTGACCGCCGCAGTAAATAGTCATGCGGCGGTCGGCAAGCGGTTAAGGGGTGTGTCCTATGCCTGCATACTTTATCTGATTGGTGTCCCTCATTCTTATCTCATAAAGTGGGGAGGTATGCCATAGCAATGAATGACTGCCTGGGCCTACAGTATCATTGGTTGTTATGGTGCTGGCGAACAGCCTGCCTGCACCATGGCAACTCATGAAGCTGGCCCAGGGCAAACCGGGTATTGTGCTAGCTGCACCCCAGAGGGAACCCAAAAAGGGCCTGGGTTAAAAAAAAACCTTGCTGTAAGTATTGGTTCAGCCTCTAAATAGCTGGTTGTATGTGAAGGCCGGTCCTCTTTACAACACGCGGCCTCATACTATATACATAAGTCCGTCCAGTGCGAATTCCACAATCTGCCGCACAGCTGTGAGTCGGGTCATCGGGGGCTCAGTAGATACTACAAACTTCCTGACAGTAATTTGCCTCCAAATGTTTTATGTATTTTGTGCAGCATAAATGTTTTGGGAATGTGAGATGTAAGGGAATGAATGTACACCCAGTTCTGGGATGAGTATTTTATGTTTTCTGCATTCCTAAAATAATTACCAGAGTGGATTCCCCAGATGGACCTGCCGACCATGATAGATGGTGAGGCCCAGGATCTGTGGTCAGGCCACCTGGGCATCTGCCTTGGACAGCAGCTTTAGATTACTACTTGTTTTCTTTTCTTATCATATCTAATGTCTGTGAGGGGTCATAAACCAAGATAGAGAAATGGACACAGTTAATTTTCCAGTTAATAAAGACAACATACAGGCAGCCTGGGGCCATTTGGTTTTCCTAAAGAAGTTTAAGGCTTGAAGGTCTCATGGGTGTAGGAGGCCACATATGACAAACTCAGGTAGCCCAGGTGCTGTGTACAGCCACCCATTGACATAAATGGGTCTATACAGGGATTTGCGGGTACTGGCTCTAGTGACTGCCGCTCCCACCAAAAAGTTTAGCACCAGCTAACAACCCCCCCCCCCAGGTCCACACTTACCCCTCCACTGCTTCCCCGCAGTCAGCCCTATATGGTCCCCCCCGCACTAAGCCCTCCATGGTCCCCCCCCGCACTCAGCCCTCCACGCCCCCCCCACACTCAGCCCTCGGCGGTCCCCCCCCCGCACTCAGTGCTCCACGTTCCCCCCCGCACTCAGCCCTCCATGGTCCCGCCCGCACTTAGCCCTCCACGGTCCCTCTGCACTCAGCCCTCTAAGGTCCCCCCGCACTCAGCCCTCCATGGTCCCCCCCGCATTTGGCCCTCCACAGTCCCCTTGCACTCAGCCCTCCATGGTCTCCCCGCACTCAGCCCTCCATGGTCCCCCCCGCACTCAGCCCTCCATGATCCCCCCTGCACTCAGCCCTCCATGGTCCCCCCCCTCCACCCAGCCCTCCGTGGTCCCCCCCTCCACTGAGCCCTCCACTGCCCCCCCGCACTCAGCCCTCCACGGTTTCCCCGCACTCAGCCCTCCATGGTTTCCCCGCACTCAGCCCTCCACGGCCCCCCCCCCCGCACTCAGCCCTCCATGGATAAGATCATCCAGTGCCCAGAGCAAAGATGCCAATCTGTGCCCCCTTCTTTTCTTTACGGTTAGGATAATGGCACCCAAATCCCTGCAAAAAACCATTGTGCCCAGGGTAGCTGTCCCTCCTGCCCACCCCTTGTCCCGGCCCTGTCTGTGTGTAAAATGCCATCACACCACACCTGTGAGGTATCGCCGCAAACGTTGGAGTGAGAGCAATACTAGCACAAGAGCTCAAAGTTAACTCTAAACTGATGATCTACAAAGGCTTTTAAAGTGTTGCCAATGGAGATTTTTAGATACTGTCGTTTTTCGCAAAATATCAGGGGCACACACACTTTTAAGCCTTGACATGTTTGCTATCTATTTACTTGAAGCAACCCAAACTTTTAGATTTTACCAAAAAATAATGTTTTGTATTGTGTTTATATTAAACTCCTTTGGGTCTATTGTGGAGCGCAGTAGCTGGCTTATAATCGAATAAAAAGTCTATGGGAAACTGCACACAAACCATGCACTGCGACCAAACCAAAACTATTTTTCAAGCAGGATATAAACCCATCTCGATTGCTAGCTTTCCTGCTGGGTCTCTCCCCCCCCTCCCCCAACCGAGAACAAGCTTCCATGTTTCATTCTGTTGGTACTTAGATGGTTGTATTGAGCCTCCACACCTGGTTGCCCTCTGATTAAGATGGACAATGTTGACCAAAGCTCCTTGGATAGAAAAGGTGCCCAGTGCACAGTAGTTGTCCATCCTTCCCCATGTGTGACTATAAATATTCCCCTATGTCTCTGAATCCTGCAATATGAGCAGATAGAATGGCAGAGGCATTGTGTAATGGATAAAGTGAGCACTCTCTTCTCTCTAGGAAAGGTCAGAGGTGGGAGAACAGTCAGCGCCGCACACTTCTGCCTGGACCTTCAGCCTCGGCAGACATGGAAGAATTGTAGTTGGGGTCACCAGTGGCAGCGTATCATAAAAGAGCCAGTGATGGGGTAATGACAGCAATTAGCGCTGCGATCCCACGCAAACGCCAACAGCGACACAACGGGCCACATTGTGAGCTGACAACACTGGACTCATCTACAGCCTTATGTAGGCTGATCATGTATGTGCCCCTCAATGAATGATGATCTGCAACATCTGAGGATGAAATATGTCACATCTCCTATGGAGAGAGAACTACATGGGAAGGGACTGATCACTGCTACAATGTTCTCTGTACAACACCGCCGAATATGTCAGAGCTATATACTGTATATGTATAATAATAGTAATAATAATGCGACTGTGGTGGGACATTAGGTTGTAAGCTCCTCTGGTGCAGAGACCGATGAGACTGCTACAGTGTTCTCTGTACAACACCACCGAATATGTCAGAGCTATATATATGTATAATAACAACGATAATAGTAATAAAAATGCGACTGTGGTGGGACATTAGATTGTAAGCTCCTCTGGTGCAGAGACTCATGAGACTGCTACAGTGTTCTCTGTACAACGTAATGGATTATGTCAGAGCTATATTAATGAATTATAATAGTAATAATAATAACGTGACTGTGGTGGGACATTAGATTGTAAGCTCTTCTGGTGCAGAGACTGATGAGACTGCTACAGTGATCTCTGTACAACATCATGGAATATGTCAGAGCTATATTAATGTATTATAATAGTAATAATAATAATGTGACTGTGGTGGGACATTTAGAGTGTAAGCTCCTCTGGTGCAGAGACCTATGAGACTGCTACAGTGTTCTCTGTACATCACCACGGAATATGTCAGAGCTATATAAATATATATAATAACAAATAATAATGTGACTGTGGTGGGACATTAGATTGTAAGCTCCTCTGGTGCAGAGACTGATGAGACTGCTACAGTGTTCTCTGTACAACATCATGGATTATGTCAGAGCTATATAAATATATTATAATTGTAATATTAATAATGTGACTGTAGTCAGACATTAGATTGTAAGCTCTTCTGGTGCAGAGACTGATGAGACTGCTACAGTGTTCTGTGTACAACATCATGGATTATGTCAGAGCTATATTAATGTATAATTAATAGTAATAATAATATAACTGTGGTGGGACATTATATTGTAAGCTCTTTTTGTGCAGAGTCTGATGTGACTGGCTCAGTGTTCTCTGTACAGCACCACAGAATATGTCAGAGCTATATAAATATATATAATAACAATAATAGTAGTAATAATAATAATGTGAATGTGGTGGGACATTAGATTGTAAGCTCTTCTGGTGCAGAGACTAATGTGACTGGCTCAGTGTTCTTTGTACAGCACTGTGGTATGTGTCAGAGCTATATAAATGTATAATAATAATAGTGTGTGACTGCAGCGGGACATTTGATTGTAAGCTCCTCCGGTGCAGAGACTGATATGACCGGCTCAGTGTTCTCTATACAGCACTGTGGAATATGTCAGAGCTATATACTGTAAATGTGTAATATTAAAAGTGTGACTGTGGGCAACATTAGAGTGTAAGCTCTTCTGGTGCAGAGATTGATGATACATTAACCACTTAAGGACCGAAGGATTTACCCCCTCAATGACCAGGCCATTTTTTGTGATACGGCACTGTGTTACTTTTAACTGACAAATGCGCGGTCATGTGACTCTGTACCCAAATAATATTAATGTTCTTTATTTCCCACAAATAGAGATTTCTTTTGGTGGTATTTGATCACCTCTGCAGTTTTTATTTTTTGCGCAATAAACAAATGATAGCGACAATTTTGAAAAAAAAAATTTTTTACTTTCTCCTATATAACATTCCCCAAAAAAAAAATTAAAAATCAATTTTTCCATCATTTTAGGCCAATTCGTATTCTGCTACATATTTTTGGTAAAAAGATCCCAATAAGTGTAAATTGATTGGTTTACGCAAAAGTTATCACATCTACAAACTAGGGAAAAGATTTATGTCATTTTTAATTAATTATTTTTTTTTTTTTTACTAGTAATGGCTGCAATCAGCAATTTTTAGCAGGTCTGCGACATTGCAGCGGACAGATCGGACGCCTAACTGACATGTTTGACAGCTTTGTGGGGGACCAGTGACATTACTACAGTAATCAGTGCTAAAAATATGCACTGTTGATCTTGTTGGTCATTTGCTGTTACCCCCCCATGTTTATATGTATGACTGACCTAATATTTGTATACTTTGACATGTTTATTCTTTAAAAATCAATAAAAATGTATTGTTAAAAAATATGCACTGTTACTGTAATGATGACACTGGCAGGGAAGGGGTCTACCCAGGAGAGATCAAAGGGTTAAGGGTATGCCTAGGGTGCCCTTTCTAACTGTGAGGGGGATGGGCTTATGGAATCAACACAGAGACCTGTGTTCCTACATAGGAGGAACACAGGAGCCCTGTGTTGATTGCTGACAGAACAATGGTCTGCCGTGTTTACAATGGCAGACCGCCGTTCTGTCTTCCCAGGGAGTGATCGCGGGTGTCCGGCAGCAATCACGGCCGCCGGCCCCCGCAGATCAGCTTCCCCTCTCACGAATCGGTCCCCCCCCCCATGATTAAGCACAAGATGTATGTGTGAAACGCGTCTAGGAGACTTCATGTTGGTGTCATCACTTGCAACATTTTGGAATTAAAGGTATTTGTAACTTATTGGAATCCCTGGATGTGCGGCTATTTCTTTTTCTACAAGCGCCCCCCAGGAGCGCTCCCGTGGAGCGACGTATGGGTACGATGATTCGTGCAGCCGAGCCGCCTGCTGCAGTATATCTGCGGCAGATGGGCAGTTGGCAAGTGGTTAATGGAGTTTCCAGGCCTCCTCTGACTCTCTCCCGGACAGATATGATGGTCGGGGCCAGCTTGTCTCCAGCGCGGAGAATTCTTCAGTTAATTCTGCGATAACAATATGTTGTGAAGTGAAAATATCCCTCACGTCAAATCTACAAATAAACCATAGTGAGACGTTGTCCAATATTCCTCCAATTCCACCCCTTCTCACATATGGAATGTGAAGCATGGTGCCGATAAATATTTATGTTGGGACCTTTCATTCTGGGGCACTTTGGGTGGTTTGTTTGATTCGAGGTTATTGGAATAATTTTCCCTCCTGCGTTGGGCGTGATGAGATGAAAGGACGGCGGCAGTGTATACGTTATGGCTGCCGATCGCTGATCTTTCTGTACTGCTCCGCTTGTTTATAGAACTGCAATGGCATTAAATATCGGGATTATGGCAGAATGGGTTCAATGTGGAATCCATGCCGTGAGGTGTATGGAGATTGCACTGAGGCCAGAGGGGCCTGGCGGGGTCTACAATGAGGGATAACCAGAGGGACATTTATTCCATGATCTGACCAGTACCTAATGTATATGTGTGTGTGCGTGTGTATATACATTATATTACCAAAAGTATTGGGACGTCTGCCTGTACACACACATGAAGTTTAATGGCATCCCAGTCTTAGTCCGTAGGGTTCAATATTGAGTTGGCCCACCCTTTGCAGCTATACCAGCTTCAACATTTCTAGGAAGGCTGTCCACAAGGTTTAGGAGTGTGTCTATGGGAATGTCTGACCATTCTTCCAGAAGAGCAATTATGAGGTCAGGCACTGATGTTGGAGATAAGACCTGGCTCGCAGTCTCCACTCTAATTCATCCCAAAGGTGTTCTATTGGGTTGAGGTCAGGACTCTGCAGACCAGTCAAGTTCCTCCACCCCAAACTCACTTAACCATATCTTTATGGACCTTGCTTTGTCCACTGGTGCGCAGTCACCCCCCAAAAGTTGCATGAAAGTCGTACTTGGGATATAAATGAGACTTGTGTGCGACTTTGTAGAGCAAAAACAATCACATTGGTCAAATACAGAGTCCGCAACAAAGTCACACTCATCCAAAGTCACATCACGTTGAACTGGAAAGTCTCAATGTAAATCGCATGCGCAGTAATGTTGGAACAGGAAAGGGCCATCCCCAAACTGATCCCACAAAGTTGGGAGCATGAAATTGTCCAAAATGTCTTGGTATGCTGACGCCTTAAGAGTTTCCTTCACTGGAACTAAGGAGCCAATCCCAACCACTGAAAATCAACCCCACACCATAATCCCCCTTCCACCAAATGATTTGGACCAGTGCACAATGCAAGGTCCACGAAGACATGGATGAGTGAGTTTGGGGTGGAGGAACTTGACTGTCCTGCACAGAGTCCTGACCTCAACCCGATAGAACACCTTTGGGATGAATTAGAGTGGGGACTGCGAGCCAACATCAGTGCCTGACCTCACAAATGCTCTTCTGGAGGAATGGTCAAACATTCCCATAGACACACTCCGAAACCTTGTAGACAGCCTTCCCAGAAGAGTTGAAGCTGTTATAGCTGCAAAGGGTGGGCCAACTCAATATTGAACCCTAAGGACTAAGACTGGGATGCCATTAAAGTTCATGTGCGTGTAAATGCAGGCGTCCCAATACTTTTGGTAATATAGTGTAAATGCACACGCACGCACACACACACTTAGATTACATTGCATTAGGTACATTTCCTGTACTTTGCTGTATCTTTCCCTGACATATCACATTGACATGATAGCAGAATCTTCGTTGCGGAACCCAACATTCAAAGTCAGCCATTCTGTAGCAGTCATTTCAGTGCAGAGCGCATGTGCGCCTGTTACACCACCTTCACTGGACACCTCCATCCCTCTCTTTGGGAGAACCACAGAGTTGGGATCACTTCCCTATGTATACTAAGTCCATGGCATTAAGCTTCCATCACCACATCGCAGGATCTGCAGATGAGGATCGGGAGGATCAAGGTGCCTCCGTTAGTATACCAGTCTCTTCCCAATGTCCCTTCTATGGCTCTGCCCAACCAGGCATAGTCCTAGATGGCACACTCATATCCAGGATTCCACCATTACTCACAGCAAAGGACTCTGTCCAGGCCTCCAAGGCCTTATGTTCCCTTCTGCAGGACATGGAGAAGAAGATCAGGGGGAGACAGGGGAACTACAGGTATTCCCCCATGATCTGCACCACCCCGCCTGGGACTTCAGCCTTGCAAAGGGTCCTATAGATCAGCTCTGCAGGAAAGGACATCTTAGCAGCTCTGGGATGTTTGGCTCCCACACCGTGTCTAACCTAAGCTCTGCCCACCACTGGCATTTATATGGACACTAAATCCACCTATGACATCACTAAAGGAGGGATTTCTCTAAAAGGGAAGCTAACACCTAGTTACAACTTTCCACCTGTACTGTACTCTTATCAGGTAAATTGTTCCCAGCTCTCTCTGTGGACTACAGAACACTTTCCCTTTATGTTATAGTGATTATGAGAGGGGGAGGTGTTCTGTTGTCCTGTCCTAGGATGACAGCACCGCTCCTCCATAGTTATAGTACAGTGAGTGAGTGTTGCCAGCCTAGGACAGGAAATATGTTACTGGCAGGACCAACTGCCATTTCATCCTCCCTACTGACTTTAATGCATTTTTCAATTTCATGGGGGTAATAAAAATGCAATTTCCTTACAGAGAGGAGTTATTTTCATATATTGTATATTTAATAAATCTTATACCTAATATTTTGGAAACACTTTACACTTCTAGCTATCAGCCTGAGTACAGCGAGGAAATAAACTGAGGACAAACTTTGTGACTGTCACTGGAGATGCACAAAGAAAGAAATGACAAGAAACAGTTAATGTACAGTGCTGCACCTTCGCTTTCTGAGCTTTAAATTGCCAAAAAATGGTGCAACCGTGGCCCCTGTTGGAGACCGTGTGACAGCGCAGTCTTCAGATATCTTGATAAGAAGCGTCCTCATGTGGCCCTTTGAAATAATTACATGAATTAACTACCTGTACATTGCATTGAGACCGATTTATATACGTATGGGAGAATTTGATATTTAAAGAGGTTGTAAACCCTCTCTTAGAACTTTAATAAGCCTTTAATAAGGCTTACCTATAGGTTCTGTAAATATATCCTAAACTTGCAGCGTTTAGGAGATATTTACTTTTAATGCAGCCGAATAAGTCATCGGTGCATGCGCTCTGAAGGAATGACCACCCGTGCCGTTCCTTCAGAGCCCAGTGCCCTGAACGGCGGCTCCCGCGCACATGCGCAGGAGTGATGCCATCGTGCCTCAGATGGCCGAAGGACGCGAACCAGGAAGCAGGACGGCCGAACATGTCGGCCATGTCACTGGTGGGTGGGCGGCACCGCGGGGGCTTCGTTCTAAGGTTTTTATTTTATAATGAGCTAGTATGCAATGCTTTTTTTTGGGGGGGGTTACAACCTCTTTAAACATTTATAAATACTCAATAATATTCTGGATTCCCTGGAATCCAACAAACTACAGTTGTGAATAGAGATGGCCTTGCGGTTCGCCTGGCGGTCAGTTCGCGGCGAACTTTGTTTGTTCACTGTTCGCCGATCGTGCGAACATATGCCTTTTGTCAGTGTAGGGAGAGGTTGCTGTGGGGAGCAGGGACAGACTGTCAATGACACAGATCGCTCGGTAATAGGTCCACAAAAGTCCTTTAAGGACTGGTATAAGTGTACTGTCTATATTCTGTCTTTTGTCAGTGTAGGGAGAGGTTTGCTGTGGGGAGCAGGGAGCAGGGGGGAGCAGGGACAGACTGTCAGTGCCGGTTCACACTGATGCGATGCGGGAACACTGGGAATATATCTGCGTGTTCCCGCACCGCATCCGCAGCACAGGCAGTTCACACTGCCATATGCGATATGCTGGGGGTGTAAATTCAAAGGTAACGAAACCCCCAGCTCAGATCGCATATTGCAGTGCGATCTGACAGTTCGCACAGAATCGAATCGCACTGGTGTGAACCACCATGCGATCTGATTCTGCTGCGGACCAAAAAAAGGGTCCTGTGCGTGTTCACTGTGATCGTGGTGCGAATTGAATTTGCACCGCACAGACATTGCATGTAATTTTAGGAGCAGTGCACTCCGAATTACATGCGATCTCTGTGATCGCATCAGTGTGAACCGGCATTGAGTGACAGAAATCGCTCGGTAATAGGTCCACAAAAGGGAGCAGGGGGGAGCAGGGACAGACTGTCAGTGCCGGTTCACACTGATGCGATGCGGGAACACTGGGAATATATCTGCGTGTTCCCGCACCGCATCCGCAGCACAGGCAGTTCACACTGCCATATGCGATATGCTGGGGGTGTAAATTCAAAGGTAACGAAACCCCCAGCTCAGATCGCATATTGCAGTGCGATCTGACAGTTCGCACAGAATCGAATCGCACTGGTGTGAACCACCATGCGATCTGATTCTGCTGCGGACCAAAAAAAGGGTCCTGTGCGTGTTCACTGTGATCGTGGTGCGAATTGAATTTGCACCGCACAGACATTGCATGTAATTTTAGGAGCAGTGCACTCCGAATTACATGCGATCTCTGTGATCGCATCAGTGTGAACCGGCATTGAGTGACAGAAATCGCTCGGTAATAGGTCCACAAAAGTCCTTTAAAGGACTGGTATAAGTGTACTATTGTTTGGTGTGCAGTATATAGGGGTGTAATACACTTATAATATACTTTCTAATATAGAAAGCATATTATAGTGTATTTGGGTACTGCAGACATTTTGCCTCTTTCACTGTGTTAACTCTGCTACACACGGTGACAAAAGTTACTAGAAAATATTTTTCATAACTGGTGTGATAAACCAGTGGCCCCCCAAAAGGACAGATTGAAGGGGGGTGTTATAAGGTGCGTTTGATTACGTCAAAGGACGCGCCAGACTTGGTTTAGTGGCTCACTCAGCCTTCCTCTTCTGCACCCTCCTCATCCTCTCTATCTGCACCATCTTCACTCTCTACTGTATGCACCCCCAAAGACACCACCACCAACACCACCATATACCCTCCGCTTGAATCACAGGAATTATTTTCTGATCCATCACAAGACATTTACGATGCGCAGCCATTGTTGGCATCGGATCAGGAAGAGGAGGTAGCAACAGCCGCCACTCAGCACTCTGACGAGAGTACCCAGATCAGCCGAAGGAGGTTCGTCTCCGCTGTTGCTGCCTACTCCGAGATAATGTTAGTGGTGGGGCAGGTGACGTCGATGATGCAGAGGCAAAATTTCTGCAGTACCCAAATACACTATTATGAAAGTATATTGTTATATAACAACCCCGCTTCAATCTGTCCCTTTGGGGGTCCACTGGTCTATCACACCAATTATAATACTTTTTTCCAATTGCGTTTGTCACTCTTTGTAGTTGTAGTATCGCTGCAGAACCGCTCACCAGTCACAATGCTGCACAATACAAATCCACTATAATATGCTTTCTATATTCATCCATCATTGCGACTTCCTCATCTTCCTGCTCCTGCTCCTCGACGGCTTGATCAATGACATAACGCTCCAGAAAGAAGGCGTAAGGTACGATGTCACTGATGGCGCCCTGGCTGCGACTGACCAGTTTGGTGATCTCATCAAATGGCCGCAGAAGTCTGCATGCGTCGCGCATGAGCAGCCACTGGCGCGGTGAAAAAAACTCAAGCTCCCCAGAACCTGTCCTGCTGCAGAGTTCATAGAGGTAGTCGTTAACTGCACGTTTCTGCTGGAGCAGCCTATCAAGCATATAGAAGGTTGAGTTCCATCACGTCGGGCAGTCACAAATAAGACATCTGATGGGCAGGTTGTGTCACCGCTGAATGTCAGCAAGGCGAGCCATGGCTGTGTAAGATCTGAAATGGGCCGAGATTTTCTTGTCCTGGACCCCAGGGTATTTGACAACGAATCGCTGCACGACCAAGTTCAGGACCTGTGCCATGCATGGCACGTGTGTCATTTTGCCTTGTTCCAGCGCGCTCAGCAGATTGGCACCGTTGTCG
Organism: Pelophylax lessonae; assembly: GCF_965119305.1. NCBI lineage: Eukaryota > Metazoa > Chordata > Amphibia > Anura > Ranidae > Pelophylax > Pelophylax lessonae. The sequence continues at coordinate 45,082,998 of NC_138779.1, read as the reverse complement.
CACACCACTTTACCATACCAACTGTCAAATTGAGTGGTGTTAGCCACTGATCTGCCTGTGAATGCAAAGCTGAAAGGAATGCAGGACCAGTGTGGCTCTTGGCTTCCAGGCACAACAGACGCAGCACAGCATGGCAACGTCTCACCTGGCATGCCGAATAGGTTCTGGGGATCGTGGGAGGCGCAGCGGAAGAGACGGTAGCAGCGAAAAGGAGGAGTCAGCCGAGGAGGAGAGGGAGGATGGAGTAGGAGGAGGAGAAGAGGAGGCAGGCCTGCATGCAATCCATGGCGGTAAAACCAAATCTACACGGGTGCCACGGGTTACATGCTTGACGGCCGTCAGAAGGTTCACCCAGTGGGCAGTAAAATCTATATACCTTCCCTGCCCGTGTTTGCTAGACCACGTGTCTGTGGTCAGATGTATCTTGGCACCGACACTGTGTGCCAGAGATACATTCACTTGCCGCTGAACATGGCCATATAGCTCTGGGATGCTCTTCTGTGAGAAATATTTACTTCCTGGGACCTTCCATAGTGGTGTTCCAATGGCCACAAATTTTCGAAAGGCCTCCGAGTCCACCAGTTTATATGGCAGTAGTTGGCGGGCTATCAGTTCCGACAAGCCAGCGGTCAACCGTTGGGCAAGAGGGTTATCCGGCGTCATCATTTTTTTACACTCGAACATTTGGGCCACCGAAGCCTGCCTTTTTCTAGAAAAATGTGAGGACGGCATGATGGCAGGTGGAGTGGAGGACAATTGTGAGGAGAGAGGAGAAGGGGAACAGAATGGATGGTGAGAGCCTGGAGTGTGGCTTTGTGGGTTCTGACTGGGTTGCTTCCACTGCTCTCGGTGATGGGAGTCCAGGTGCCTACTTAGGCCCCTTTCACACAGGCGGACCGTTTAGATCTGCCTGTCCGTTTTTTTGGCGGATCTGAACGGTCCCCACATGCATGTCTATGGGGCATGGATCTCAGGGGAATTCAACACATGTGACCAGTAGACCATGTTTAATTTAAATTCCTCATAACAGGCCACAAATATCCGCCACCACCCATAACAATTCATGGTCTCTGTCTTAGGTAAATACAGCGGCATAAAAGGCCTTTTATGTCCGTTGAATGCCTAATTGCTACAGTCTGTCCAAGCTCCACACAGCAACCTCTCCCTACACTGACAAAAGACTTTTGTGGACCTATTAGCTAGCGACTTGTGTCACTATACAGTCTGTCCCTGCTCCACACAGCAACCTCCAGCCAAAGAATAAAACGTTTTTGCTGTTAGGTGAACGCCTGTGGGCTAATTTTTGGAGCCTGTAATGGCCGACACTTACTTCTGTATCCTGTGAATGCCTAATGTACCTCCAGCCACAGAATACAAAGTTCTTTGCTGTCAAGTGAATGCCTGTGGGCTAATTTTTGGGGCCTGTAATGGCCAACATTTACTTCTGTATCAAGTGAATGCAACGTACCTCCAGCCACAGAAAACCAAGTTCTTTGCTGTCAGGTGAACGTCTGTGGGCTAATTTTTGGGGCCTGTACTGGCTGACACTTACTTCTGTATCCTGTGTATGCCTAATGTACCTCCAGCCACAAAATACAAAGTTCTTTGCTGTCAAGTGAATGCCTGTGGGCTAATTTTTGGGGCCTGTAATGGCCAACATTTACTTCTGTATCCTGTGAATGCAACGTACCTCCAGCCACAGAAAACCAAGTTCTTTGCTGTCAGGTGAACGCCTGTGGGCTAATTTTTGGGGCCTGTACTGGCCGACACTTACTTCTTTATCCTGTGAATGCCTGATTTTTCAGACTGGAATTGAAAATCAATGGGTCTGTAAACGTTACGCTAAATTGTGGACCCATTTTAAAGACGTGTGAATGGACCCTATATGTATTTGACATGTATTTACCAGCTGCTGTCTGTTCTGGCTGATTTAGAAAAAAAATAAATACATTGTTTGGCTGAAAAAAAAAATAAAAAATGTTATGGCAACTTTTCCAATAGCAATACTTCTGGTATGTCAGTGTCCATGTTGTGGGACTATGTGTGCACAGCTAGTAAGTATTTTGTGGTTGCAAATATGACCTGGAGGTTTTTAATGTTCGCCTGCCATTAAAATGAATGGTGTCTGCTGCGAACTTGCAGTTTGCGAACATTTGAGAAAGTTTGCGGATCACATTAGCGAACCGCCCCATCTGATGTTTGTCCATTACTATTCCTGGGAACTGCTTACTTGAACCACTGGTAAAACAGGGGTCTAAGTATAAGGTGAGTTGCCATCTAAACTCTAGTGGAGGATTTTTTATGAGCACAGATATTGTCATCTAACACGGAGGTGGAAGATCACAGCATTCTGTCATTTTATTTTACTACTAGAAGCACTAAGAACTGTTGACTCATTCCAATTATTTGCCCTCCATTGTGGAACGCTTTTGACTCACTTTAAGGCCCCGTTCACATAAGGGCGATCCGACTTCGGGGGGCGACCTCCGAGGTCGCGGTGCGAGCAGCGCGCCGCGACCTCGGAGCAGCCGCCACGGACTTCATAACATTGAAGTCTATGGCGGTCGCCTCCGGGTCGCCCCAAAGAAGCTCCGGTCCCTTTTTCTAAGTCGGAGCGACTTGTGTCGCTCCTATTAGAACGGGTCCACAGCTTCCCTATGGAAGGCGACCTACGGCGACCTGTGAGCTCGGGGGCTCACTGTTTTGCTTTTTGAACAGCCTTCATTGTTTTTGGATACATTATTGTTTTGCACTTTTTATTTACACATATTCACTAATGATTTTGTTAGTTTGTTGCTAGTTGCTCTGCACTATATATATGGTTTATTTTAGGTTAAAGTGAGTGAGAACACTTTAAGGCCCCTTACACAGGATCAGACCTGATCAGGCCACCCATTCTCCTCTATGGGGAGGCTGATGTCAGCGGAGGATGAGTCCGTTGACACCACTCTGTCATCCGATCCGACAAGATCCGCCTAAAACAGACGGATGGCGATATGTTCCCCATCCAGCTGGCATCTTCACTATGGGCAACCGGCTGTGACAGCTTGCGGCTTCAGAGCCAGGTGCCCACTGCGCTTCAGAGCCGGGTGCCCACTGCGCATGCGCAAGTTGCGCTGCGCATCCTGACTGCTGAATGCAGTCTTCTGGGACCTGTCAGTGTCCCAGAAGACTGAAGGGGGAGGGAGAAAGGAGAACGTCTGTTGCTGAGCATGAATGGAAGTTGGAGCAGGTACAGTACCTGTCAAATTCGGGTACCTTCTCCCCACCGACTCCTCAAAAGTGCCAATTGTGCAAGAGGAGCGGGGGGACGAGTCCTTAAAGCAGAACTTCCCCTTTTGGGTGGAGTTCCCCTTTAAACAGCAACTGAAATATTTTTATTCACTTGGATTTATACAGTATATGTATATTGTTTAGAAATTGTTTTATTAGCTAGTTTGCGCTGATTAAGTTTTAGTTTATTAAGAACTGATCCTGGTTTGAAGGCAAAGGGTAGTCACACCAAATGTTGATTTGATTTAGATGTTTATTCTGTTCGCTCCCTTTGCATTTTGAAAAATTATAAAAATAAAGAATTATAATATATATTTGTGAAAGCATTCTTACTTTACAGCATTTCTTCACACCTGCCTAAAACTTTCGCACAGTATTGTATATTTACTAAATCTTAAACTTAATAATTTGGAAACACCTTACACTATCAGCCTGAGCACAGAAAAAACTGAAGGACAAACATTGTGACTGTCACTTGAAACACAAAAAAGAAAGAAATGATAAGAAACAAATTATTGCCAAAGATAGTACAACAGTACCCCCTGGTGGTTAGCTTGTGACAGCGCAGTCTTCAGATATCTTGGTGAGGAGCGCCCTCGTGTGGTCTTTTGAAAAGATTACCTATTTATAACAGTATTGGAGAATTTGATGTTTAAACTTTAATACTCATGGGAAGTTCTATTTTGCATTCACTGGATATTACCAGATATAAAATAAATCCAACAAATTACAGTTGTGCACACACTTTGCTGATATATAGAGAATTTCTGAGTTTTTAGTTACATTTTCACCGGTGATTTACCCCAAACCTGAGATCTTTTCCAGGAAAGTTTAGAGTTCATTGTCATTACATACACGGTAGGGATCTGTCACTTTAGGATCTATTCCTGGGGTGATCTCAATAATAGTAAAGCAAATTTTTAATAAATACACTTCTGGACTGGAAGGATTTGCCCCCTTAATGACCAGGCCATATTTTGCAATTCAGCACTGCGTTACTTTAACAGACAATTTTCGCGGCCGTGCAATGCTGTACCCAAATAAAATTGATGTCCTTTTTCCCCACATAGAGGTTTCTTTTGGTGGTATTTGATCACCTGTGCGATTTAAATTTTTTGCGCTATAAACAAAAAAAGCGACAATTCTGAAAAAAAAAAAAAACAATATTTGTCACATTCTCAAAAAAATGTAAAAATCGAAATTTTTTAACATTTTAGGCCAATTTGTTTTCTGCTACATATTTTTGGTAAAAAAAATTGCAATAAGCTTATTTTGATTGGTTTGCGCAAAAGTTATTGCGTCTACTAACTACGGGAAATATTTATGCCATTTTTATTGTTTTTTTTTTTTAACTAGTAATGGCGGCGATCTGCGATTTTTAGCGGTACTGCAACATTGCGGCGGACAGATCGGACCCCTAACTGACATTCTTGACACTTTTGGGGGGGACCGGCGACATTATTACAGTAATCAGTGCTAGAAATATGTACTGCTACTGTAATAATGACACTGGCAGGGAAGGAGTTAACACTGGGGGTGATCAAGGGGTTAAATGTGAGCCTAGGGGAGTGATTCTAACTGTGGGGGGCGTGGCTTGTGAAATGCCCATAGAGACCTGTGTTCCTATATAGAAGGATCACATGAGCTCTGTGATCATTCCAGGGAGAAGAACGGTCAGCTGTGTTTACAACAGCCGACCGTCCTTCTCTCTCAGCGGGGAGCGATCGTGGGTGTCAGGCGGTAATCGGAGCTGCCTGCCCCGTGCATCGGCTTCCCCGCTGCCAAGTGGGGGCGGGAGCGTGCCTGCGGCGGCCCGGGCTCGCCCCCTAGCTGCAGGTGTGCGACCGATGTAGGTCTACGTCGGTTTGCGCAGGAGGGCTGCCCGGCTGCAGTGGGCGGCGGTCGGTCCGGAAGAGGTTAAAAGATCCCTATATAGGTTTGTAACTTTCCAGCCAATGCATGAGTTCCAGCAAAGTATTGTATTCTGATAGAAGTATAGGGATCGCTGCAGTGTAGGTGGAATCCCTTACCTGGCTGGGTGTATATGGCAGGCGGACACTTCTGCTATTTAATTGTGCAATAAGTCTCCAGGTTGGAGTTGACTCTATAACATGAGAAATTACATTTTTGGATATCAGAGGATTCTTTTTATTGTTTCTTTTACTATTGTATAAATAAATATTTTGGAATTAATTGATACAATGTAATGATCATCTATTAGACATAGCAATTGCCTAGGAAGTTACCATGTCTACGGTGATGCTTCCTATTGGTAGAAGGCGTAGCGCCCCCCGGTGGTTGGTGAAGTCAGAGTGTAAAGTGGCATCATTCAGTGTCAGCGCTGTGACAGGGACAATACAAAGCCTCATAAATGGATTATCTCTTCCCACACACTCTCCTCTGAGAGCCGCCGGCCCCTCCACATCCTCTCCAGCGGCCTTTCACATGGCGCACTCAAGTGAGACAGCGATCGTCCCAGCGGTGGATGAGCCCCTCACTGATCTCTATTATTACATGGCATGACCCCGCCAAGGACTTTAACAAGAGACCACCCAGCCCTCCGCCATGGAAAAGCCTTGTCCCTTTAATCCTATTTCACACTTCCCCTCCCCCGCTGCTTGTATATCTAATCCCCCTGCAGTCTATCAGTTAGATTGTCTATTATATTCTCTTCATTATGGGACCTGTGTGCCTTCCCCGTCATGTCCATCAGGACACAAAACCTTCCCCGCTGTTCCAGATAAATCAATAAACTGCCATCCAGTTATCCAATTAACCACTTAAGCTTCAGAAGATTTTACCCCCCCCTTCATGACCAGGCCTTTTTTTGCGATTCCGCACTGCTTTATTTTAACAGACAATTGCGCGGTACTCAAATAAAATGTATGTCTTTTTTTCACCACAAACAGGGCTTTCTTTTGGTGGTATTTGATCACCTCTGCGATTTTAATTTTTTGCGCTATAAACAAAAAAGTGCGACAATTCTGAAAAAAAAAAAACAATATTTTTTACTTTCTGATATATAACATTCCAAAAAAAATTAAAAAGTCTAATTTTTTCATCATTTTAGGCCAATTTGTATTCTGCCACATATGTTTGGTTAAAATAAATCGCAATAAGCGCATTTGGATTGGTTTGCGCAAAAGTTATCGCAACTACAAACTAGAGGAAAGATTTATGTCATTTTTATTTATTTATTTTACTAGTAATGGCGACTGATGTTTTTAGTGGGACTGCAGACAGATTGGACTCCTGACTGACATTTTTGACACTTTTGGGGGGACCGGTGACATTACTACAGTAATCAGAGCAACGTATGGGTACGGCGATTCACGCAGCTGAACCAGCCTGCCGCAGTATATCTGAGGTACGAGGTCATGAAAGACTGTACCCAAACAAAATGTATATTATTTTTTATTCACACAAATAGAGCTTTCTTTTTTTTTTTTTTTGCGACATAAATGAATAATAAACCAAAAAAACTCTGGAAACAAAAAACAATATATTTTTTACCTTCTGCTATAAAACATATCCAATTAAAAAAAAAAAATCTAATTTCTTCAAAAATTTTGGCCAAAATGTATTCTGCTACATGTGTTTGAAAAAAAATCCCAATAAGTATATATTGATTGGTTTGCGTTATAGTTATAGCATCTTCAAACTTTGGTATATATACTTACTATATTACCAAAAGTATTGGGACGCCTGCCTTTACACGCACATGAACCTTAATGGCATCCCAGTCTTAGTCCGTAGGGTTCAATATTGAGTTGGCCCACCCTTTGCAGCTATAACAGCTTCAACTCTTCTGGGAAGGCTGTCCACAAGGTTTAGAGGTGTGTATATGGGAATGTTTGACCATTCTTCCAGAAGTGCATTTGTGAGGTCAGGTACTCATGTGGTTGAGAAGACCTGACTCGCAGTCTCCACTCTAATTCAACCCAAAGGTGTTCTATTAGGTTGAGATCAGGACTCTGTGCAGGCCAGTCAAGTTCCTCCACCCCAAACTCGCTTATCCATGTCTTTATGCACCTTGCTTTGTGCGCTGGTCCAAATCATTTGGTGGAGAGGGTATTACGGCGTTGGGTTGTTTTTCAGGGGTTGGGCTTGGCCCCTTACTTCCAGTGAACTCTTAAGGGGTCAGCATACCAAGACATTTTGGACAATTTCAGGCTCCCAAACTTGTGGGAACAGTTGGGGGATGGCCCCTCCCTGTCCCAACATGACTGCACACCAGTGCACAAAGCAAGGTCCATAAAGACATGGATGAGCGAGTTTGGGGTGGAGGAACTTGATTGGCCGGCACCCACAGTACATTGCAGGCGGGCAGCAAGTGGTTAAAACCCTAAACTAATATTACCATGCTTGGTGGATGCCTGCGAGTTAAACCACATAATAATTTCTTATATCTAATTAAGAATAATTAAGAAAGGGCTCAGTTGAAGGGATATGGAAGGATATATTAAAATAAAGGTGCATCCATCCCAAAATTTGAGAAACAAAGATAGCCTGTGAGGTTGATCCTAGCCAGGGACCTCCTCCAGGGAAAAAAACGGGGGAACGGGATGTTTTGATGCTTTAATATGGAGAGCGTACAGATAATGATGTAGATAAAGCAGAAGATGTAGATAGGTTAAAAAATATAATCTTTATTAACATATACAAATCAAAAAAAAAAAATATGGACAATGCAAAATGTGAAAAATAAATACACATTCCTCAACAAGCCTAGTAAAGGCCTCAAAGCAGATCAGATTCTAGATATAGCATACATGCACATATACCGAGGAACTGAGTATCGGACCCAAAATCCCCTACGCGTTTCAACTATTTTTGTCTTCCTCAGGGGGAGAGATGGTCCAAAATACCTCAGAACATATATCTATACAGATAGTGCAAAAAAAAGATTTACATTAGTTATTGACATCAAATAAGTAAAAATGAGCATAAGAAAGCATTTTATGCTATACACTTACATATAAATGTTGATGTTTTTAGATCAAAGGTTTGTGCGAATCGCACGTGCTGCAGATCTCCCAACCCAGAGGCCCCAGAGGGGAAAACAGATCCTGGCCTGGAGACCACAAGGGGCAGGAGCACTGAGTAGGTCGGAGACGAACCTGATGGAGACATGGCCGTATGGGAGGGGGGATAGGAAAGGAGAACAAAAGCCAGAGCAAAGAGAAGAGAGAAAGGAAAAAAAAAAACACCAAACGGTTACCAATATTAAAAGAAAAAGTAAAAAAAAAAAAGTAAAAAAAAATATATAATAAAAAATATAAAGGTGGTCAGGGAGGACTTGTCAGTCCAGGTACCTGCTTGAGTTTCTGTAGTCACTGATATCCAAGGCAAAGATGATGTGAAGGAGGGGTTTTTGGGTCCGATACTCAGTTCCTCGGTATATGTGCATGTATGCTATATCTGGAATCTGATCTGCTTTGAGGCCTTTACTAGGCTTGTTGAGGAATGGGTATTTATTTTTCACATTTTGCATTGTCCATATTTTTTTTTTGATTTGTATATGTTAATAAAGATTATATTTTTTAACCTATCTACATCTTCTGCTTTATCTACATCATTATCTGTACGCTTTCCATATTAAAGCATCAAAACATCCCGTTCCCCCGTTTTTTTCCCTGGAGGAGGTCCCTGGCTAGGATCAACCTCACAGGCTATCTTAATTTCTTATATCTATGATATCTAATCCTTTACCCCATCCTAATGTTTAATGCATCTCTATAACAAACTAACCCAATGTGCATTTTGCCAGCTAATCTTAACTCAGTCTGGAAAATCAATGTAGATGAAGATTGAAGTAGATGAAGCCCAATTCCCAACATCTCATAGAAGCTTCATCAGTTTCATGTCCAGGGGGAGAAGGGAGAGGAGGTGTTCATCCTCCCTCCTCAACAGCTGAGTAGGGACTCAGGAGCGAAGGAAGTTGTCCTTGCTCCACAGCTGGAGTCCGGGAGTCTGGGAGATGGAACAACCAGCCCATCATGCCAGCTAGAGACCCACAGTCTGGGAGTGGAGGAAGCTGGCCTCCCTCCCCAACAGTTAGCCAGAGCGGATTATGTGGAGTCCCCAGCAAAAGTGCTGGCAACAGGGCAGAGTGCTACCAACCTCTGCCCAGCACCGGTAACAACTGCGGAGCTCCAGGGAGCCGGGGCAGTCGGCCCCTATTCCTAGCGACAAGCTGATGTAGTGAAGCTTCTACACCCAGCTGAAGTGCTGGCAGCTGGACAGAGTCAATGACCTCTGTCCCACACCTACCGATGACAACTATTTCCTGCAGCCAAGAATGGAGATAATGTGCAATGACCATTTGAGTTCACTCTGTCCAACTAATGCATGTCCAGACCAGGTGGAGGTGTGGGATCTTGTTAGTCAGCCTTTGATGGGGGAGAATTGTGACAAACTCACTCAGGGCAGAGGCATTTGGAGGTGATTGCAGGCTAGCCTCTTGTCTATTGACTATGGGCCCTGGCTTTTAAGGGTACACTACTCTTTGTGAGGTGTATGTTGGGGGGACCCTTGGAGTAATGTTACTTTGGATTCAAGTCCATGTCTCCCCAAGACACAGATTCTGGGAACTGGAGGTTCCATATCCATTTGGGGCCTCCATGCCTCAAACCAGCAATGACTGTAGATGTTAATGTAATCGACTCAAACCACTGGGGTCCCCTGCCATAATGTGTTTATTGTAAGTAGGTCTCCTGCTATAGTCTGTTGCCTACTAGTCTGAGGAGGGGGGAGATCAGTGTTTGTATTGTTAATTGTGTCACTTATTGGTTGCCTGCTAGCATTATGTGTGCTCCACGTAGGCTGGTTTAAGTGCTGAGTTAATTACCATACTAATTATATCATTGTCTGCTAGTAGTTGCTAGAGAGGGATTAGCCATGAGTCAGCTGTACCTCATTATCTAAACCATTGTGTGATGTTTTGGGTAAATATTTGGGTGGTCACTGACATATTTTTCAAGTGTATTAAAAGCATGTATTCTTGTTCAATAAAGAGTTCCAGATTTGCAGCTAAAACGGGTTCTGCCTAGTTTTGGGTTGCAATAGGCAGTTATAATATTTGATATCCATGTTCAAGATTGGAGGAAGCGGTATACTGATGGAAGCACTCAAGCACAGTGTGGGTCGGTTCTTTCACACTTTCTACAGAAGGACAGCTTAGAGCAGGGGTCTCTAAACCTTCTAAACAAAGGGTCAATTTACTGTGGCCAGTCGGAGTACTGTGGCCAGTGGGAGGAATAGTGCTCCATCATTGGTGTCAGTGGAAGGAATAGTCCTCCATGATTGGTGTCAGTGGGAGGAATAGTGCCTCATCATTGGTGTCAGTTGGAGGAATGGCGCCTCATCATTGGTGTCAGTGCAAGGAATAGTGCCCCATCATTGGTGTTATTGGGAGGAATAGTGGCCCCATCATTAGTGTCAGTGCAAGGAATAGTGCCCCATCATTGGTGTCAGTGGGAGAAATAGTGCTCCATCATTGGTGTCAGGGGAATAGAGCTCCATCATTGGTGTCAGTGGGAGGAATAGTGCCCCATCATTGGTGTCAGTGGGAGGAAAAGTGCCCCATCATTGGTGTCAGTGGGAAGAATAGTGCCCCATCATTGATGTCAGGGGGATGAATAGTGCCCCATTGTTGCTGTCAATGGTAGGAATAGAGCTCCACTGTTGCTGTCAGTGGGAGGAATAGTGCCCCATCTTTGGTGTCAGTGGGAGAAATAGTGTTGCATCGTTGATGCCAGTGGGAGGAATAGTGCCCCATCTTTGGTGTCAGTAGAAGGAATAGTGTCCCATCATTGGTGTCAGTGGAAGGAATAGCGCTCCATCATTGGTGTCAGTGGTGGGAATAGTGCCCCATCATCGGTGTCTGTGGAAGGAATAGCGCTCCATCATTGGTGTCAGTGGTGGGAATAGTGCCCCATCATCGGTGTCTGTGGAAGGAATAGCGCTCCATCATTGGTGTCAGTGGTGGGAATAGTGCCCCATCATTGGTGTCATTGGTGGGAATAGTGCCCCAAGGCCCAGATAGAGACAAGCAACATTCAGCCTCTGCGCCATAGTTTGGAGACCAATGGTTTAGAACCACGTTAAGCCAGCACAACTACCCTACCCCTCTTGCTTGAGGATCCTAAAGAGAATCCAGGTGCCTTAGCATTTTTCTAGAGGGGAAAGCACCTGTGTTCAGTGTTTGAAATCCTTACTTTAACCAGAGGAGCTGATCCATTTTTCCTACAGGAGGACAACCTTGTGTTTGTTGGAGCCGGAGACAGTTTCCGGTCCTCAAGTTACAGTTCTGGGCTTCCCATACCTTTCCATCCCTATCCAAGTTCATCCCCTAATAAACCAAACACAAAACAAAGCACCCTGGACTGGTTTTTGGCTACCAAGTGAATGCCAGAAAATGTCTGTTGCCTGGCTGTGCATGTGAGTCCAAAAATACAGTGGCTCTTATTGTGGTAGCGCTACATACACATGTGCATTAACTCAAAGCCAGTGCTGTGATCTCAGGACATGGCCCAGGACACTATTGGTGGGACAGAGGGCCAAGATGTGGGATTGTCCCAGCAAATTGGGGACAACATTTATACCAGACAACCTACCTCCACTTTCCTGCAGTCCAGTCCTTCTTTCTGTTAGGTGGGTCATTTGGCTCTATTTCCACCTCAGAGGAACTGATTGTTGTCCCAAATCTTCTTTGAAGACCACATCTGATAAGACTTCTCCAGACTGTAGATGGGTGTATCCGGGTCTCAATGGGTTCTGCCAGTTCTGTGCTGATAGTGGTGCTGGACATCTTATCAAATTAAAGTGGTATTACAGCCAAAAATGTAATATATTGCAGCTTACCAATCATTAGATGTAATGGCCGCATTCGTTTTCTTTTCTTAGGATTGTTTCCTGGGTATCTGGCCAGTAACACCCTTCTCACCACTCTGGTGACAGCAGCATTGTCAATCTGGGGGGGAGGGGAGTGTTAGATGCACTGGCAGATTTAAATACACTTACATATGGAAGCGAAACTCCAGCTAATACTTTATAATTAGTTCCAGCAGTTTTTTCCCTTTTAGGATTAAGGCTTTACATCACAGGTGTCAAACACAAGGCCCGCGGGCCGAATGTGGCCCCCCAGGCCATTTCATGTGGCCCTCGCACCTCTCCTGCAGCTGCGGCACCCCCCTTGTCTCTGTAGACAGCAGAAGAGAGGACAGAACTTCTTTGCCAGATCCTGCACTTTTCTGTGCAGCTGCAGAAAGGCTCGTCTTTGCCCACCCCCCACCCCCCCCTTTATGCTCAGCAGTCTGCAGCAGAGAGGAGGGCAGATATCTTCCTACAGATCCTGTACCTCTCTGTGCAGCCACAACACCACCTTGCCTCTGCCTCCCCTGGTCTCAGCATTCAGCAGACTCTGGAAGCTGACTCCAGCCCTCCTCTGGTTCTCCTCCAGACCCTGCACTTCTTCCCAGATCCACCGCATCTTCTTCCTGGCAGAAGCACAAGGTAAGGGTGTGCATTGGGATGTAAGGAAGGGTGGGTGACTCATGACTTCTGATGGTGGGGGGCTCTTGACATCTCATGTAAGGGTGTAAGGGGGCGTGGGGTGCTCTGGACATCGAATCCTACAGATATAACCGGCCCTTGAGGGCAACCATAATGCTGATGTGGCCCACGATGAAATTGAGTTTGACACCCCTGCCTTACATGAATAAATAAAAGCTGATCATTGTAAGCACCCCTGTCAGTGTTCAATGGTTTGTCTCATCTTTGTAAACTGATACATCTGAAAGAGAGCGTGTTCTTTTGAAAAACAACAGGTTTATAGAAGAAAGCCAACAAAAAAAATGCATCCATCGTGGATGAAGGAGCACAGTGGGGGGCCTTTGAACAGCAGCATTGTCAATCTGTGTGGAGGGTTGTTTTAGATGTACAAGCAGATTTAAATACACTAACAAACTGAAGCCCCACCCTGGCTCACACTTGTTAAGCAGTTACAGCAAACTGTTTTTTGGGATAAAATGTTTTACATAAATAAATAAAAGCTGATCACTGTAAGCACCCTTGTCAGTGGTAAATAGTTTGTATCATCCCTTTTACTGATACATTTGCAGCAGAGCTTTTTGTTTTAAAAAATAAAAAAACATACTTGCTGGCTGGATCACCAGATGAAATTTGAAGAAAGAAAGCCTGAAAAAGAAAACTAACACAGCCGTGTTCACATGTATACTGTATGTAATTGGCAACCTGCAATATAATAAATGTTTGATTTTATGTTTAATACCGCTTTAAACTCCATGTATTTTTTTGATGCACTCTTTTCATGGCTGACCTCTGCGCTGCTGATCATTAACCACTTCAATACCGGCACTTTCACCCCCTGCCTGCCCAGGCCAATTCTCAGCTTTCAGAGCTCTCATACTTTGAATGACAATTGCGCGGTCATGCAACACTGTATGAAACTTTTATCTTTTATTTCCCACAAATAAAGCTTTCTTTTGGTGGTATTTGATCATTTGATGGGGAATTTATTTTTTGCTAAAGAAATAAAAAAAGACCGGAAATTTTGAAAATAAAAGTTTTTCTTAATTTCTGTTATAACATTTTGTATTCACTGATATATGCCGCACAGATATGCAGCACTGATGGGCACTGATAGGAGGCACTGATGGGCACTGATAGTAGGGAATGATAAGAGGCACTGATTGACACTAATAAGAAGCACTGGTGGGCACTGATAGAAGGCACTGATAGGCAACACTGGTGAGGAGGCACTGACAGGCATTACTGATGGGCACTAATTGGCATTGCTGATGGGCACTGATTAGCATCCCAGGTGGGCACGGATTGGCATCCCTTTTGGGCATCCTTAATGGGTCTTCTACACCGATTATAATATTTTCGCTGTATCAACACAGACCCCCCCCTGTCAGGAAAGCCGCTGATTGGCTCTCCTCTACTCTCGCCTTGTCATCACGAATAGAGGAAAAGCCGATAAACAGCACGCACTTCCTGATTACTATGTGACCAGGAGTGATTGGACAAAGTTGACCACATGGTAAGGAGCCTACATCATAGGCTGTTTACCAAGATTGGGCATGCGGTGTGTCAGAGCGACACATCAGACTACCGATTGCTGCTCTGTGTGCCCTCAGGGGCGCCCCAAGCGGCTTATCCTGCTGGATGTCATATGACGCCCAGTCAGGATAACTGACCCCCCCGACCAGCCATCATTCTGCTATAGGCCGGGCAGGAAGTGGTTAAAGTGGTTGAGATCTCGGACATGAAATATGAACAAAGCATTTCCCTCTATAGTGTGTACTTATCTCAGTCCAGAGCACTAAATGCCATTTCTGTTTGCTGCTTTGTTCCTCTGCTATCAGCTTGAGTCACTTCTGACAAGTTTTCCTGACACCAACAGAAAAATGGTGACAGGGGAGGGATCTCCAGCTGATTGACAGCCTCAGCTCTGTTCCTGTGTGGTGTGTGCAGGGGGGGTGTGTCCCTTCCCTCCAATCAGCTCCCAGAGCTCTGCACAGTGTAGATTCAGCTCTCCGCCCCTCTTTTTTTCTGACAGCTCAGAAAAGCTTTAAAATGCTGCACCTTGAACAGATGTAGGAAGAGAAGACTGCAGATAAACAGGTACAACCTATATAGGAGAATATGTGTCACCTCTGTGTAATAACGGAGGCCAGTCACTTCACTGGGTATATGGAAGGGTTTACATCCACCTGCAAGAGCTCGGACAACACATCTGGAATCATCTGTCTGCTGCAACATTTCTGATTGGCAGAGCCCTTGTTGATGCTGGGTGGCCACTTTTTGTCGTCATCAGCAGCTCAGTACATGCTCAGTAAGTCAGTGTATCAATGTCATTCATTTTAGGCTGTTTCCACTAGTGCGAAACCCCCCCAAAAAAATTTAAAAATCTAATTTTTTCATAATTTTAGGCCACAATATTTTTTCACCAAAAATTGCATTTAAAAGACCACTGCGCAAATACAGTGTGACATAAAATACTGCAATGATTGCCATTTTATTCTCTAGGGTCTCTGCTAAAAAAAAGTATGCAATGTTTGGGGATTCAAAGTAATTTTCTAGCAAAAAATACAGATGTAAACTTTAAACAAAATGTTCCAGAAAAGGCCTGATCAGCAAGTGGTTATTGTGGAATTACTTTCAAATACAAAACTGCCTCTGATTCATCTGTAGTTGCTCTTATACTATTTTCTCTGGATGTGGATCATGCATGATGATTGGATGATGGATGATGATTGTCTTACATTATTATCTCAGTATTTGTGTATGATGATTATCTTACACTATTATGTCAGTATTTGTGGATGATGATAATCTTACACACCCCTGACGACATCATATCGTGACGAAACGCGTAGGTGCCAACAGCGTATGACACACATACAACTGGGGGACGCGGTGGCCATCTTGTTGGTTAGAAACGATTACTCGTGGATGCAATATAAGTGCTTTGAAGTGGTGGACATGCTGACAAGTTTTTTTTTTTCTAACTTTAAGTCACTACTATTTACAATAAATGCTTTTTGACAATATATGCACTATGAGAGGTGTCCTGCTTATCTCCACATGACTTGATTGGACCATTGAGACCAAGCTAGAGGAACACCTGGGGTGAATGCTGAGAGGATCTCACAGCTGTTGCATATATTGACCTTTGTAATGAGGATCAATGTGATTCGGTAAGAGGCTGTGTGGTTGGGTTCTGGTGACTGTCCTTTTACAACTCACAGAGGATTTTATATACAGGAGAACACCCTTTGGTTGGTCCTTTTTTCCCTTGGAGGTGGACACTGACTTTACTTATTGATTAGAGCTACATCTATTTTTACTGTTTGAACAATCTCTTGCTACATTCAAGATCTTGTGTTGGCTGCTTTCCGCTTTTATTGATGTTTGATTTATTTTAGCTGAGCGCAGCAAATTATCATATTTAATCTTTCACTATTTTTCCAGTATTTGTGGATAGTGATTATCTTACACTATTATCTCAGTATTTGTGGATGATGATCTTACACTATTTTCTCAGTATTTGTGGATGATGATCTTACACTATTTTCTCAGTATTTGTGGATGATGATTATCTTACATTATTTTCTCAGTATTTGTGGATGATCTTACACTATTTTATTAGTATTTGTGGATGATGATTATCTTACATTATTTTCTCAGTATTTGTGGATGATGATGATCTTACACTATTTTCTCAGTATTTGTGGATGATGATCTTACATTATTTTCTCAGTATTTGTGGATGATGATCTTACATTATTTTATCAGTATTTGTGGATGATGATCTTACACTATTATCTCAGTATTTGTGAATGATAATTATCTTACATTATTTTCTCAGTATTTGTGGATAGTGATTATCTTACACTATTTTCTCAGTATTTGTGGATGATGATTATCTTACACTATCATCTCAGTATTTGTGGATGATGATGATCTTACATTATTTTCTCAGTATTTGTGGATGATGATCTTACACTATTTTCTCAGTATTTGTGGATGATGATCTTACATTATTTTCTCAGTATTTGTGGATGATGATTATCTTACATTATTTTCTCAGTATTTGTGGATGATGATGATCTTACACTATTTTCTCAGTATTTGTGGATGATGATGATCTTACATTATTTTCTCAGTATTTGTGGATGATGATTATCTTACATTATTTTCTCTGTATTTGTGGATGATGATTATCTTACACTATTATCTCAGTATTTGTGGATAGTGATGATCTTACATTATTTTCTCAGTATTTGTGGATGATGATGATCTTATTATTTTCTTGAGTATTTGTGGATAGTGATGATCTTACACTATTATCTCAGTATTTGTGGATGATAATGATCTTACACTATTATCTCTGTATTTGTGGATGATGATTATCTTACATTATTTTCTCAGTATTTGTGGATAGTGATGATCTTACATTATTTTCTCAGTATTTGTGGATGATGATGATGATCTTACATTATTTTCTCAGTATTTGTGGATGATGATGATCTTACATTATTTTCTTGAGTATTTGTGGATAGTGATGATCTTACATTATTTTCTCAGTATTTGTGGAGGATGATTATCTTACATTATTTTCTCAGTATTTGTGGAGGATGATTATTCTGAAAAACATTGGCCAATGGGTCACCTTTATGGAAAGTGAGAAATTGCTTTGTAGAAAAGGCCATGCTGTCAGAATGTATATTTCCCATGAGGAGCCTCTCCTCCCTCTATATATTGGATGTACAATGTGATGAGTGAGAAGGTGAGGCGGCCGAGTCTCCGGGGACAAAAAGCTGACGAGGTTCATTTTATTCATCGACTGCGCTGATTGCCACACAATAACATCAAAGCGTCCTTCATCTCCCCACTAAGCGGAGGTCCCGCTCCTCCATCTGTGCGGTGGTCCCGTCAGTCTCCTGACGCTTTGTTCCCAGTGACTGTGGATTATCCGCACTCCATAACAAGTGGTCCTTACTTGCTTATTACAGCGCTGTGTACACTGCACCCCCCTCCAACCTGCCACCCCCGTCCCACTGCTCTCCCACACCAATACCCTCATCTACCCAATGTCACGCTGCAGAGCCAGACAAAGGCTGCTCGGTTCTGTCCCCATGTAGGTAAATGAAGCGGAGGGAAAAGAATTAAAGCCGTGACGGTGAATTTCAGCCTGAAAAGCTCCTGCTGATTAAATGTAATCATGGTGGGCGAGAGTTCAGCGTGATTCCGTCTCACAGATATAAGCTCTCGCCGCTCAAACCTTCTCTGGTTTCCCAAGCAACTAGGGAGGTCTCGGCCTGTGAAGGTTGAAGGTGCGAGGAGGAGGAAGACAGCCCGGCCGGACTCCGCTCTGCGATACTAACATAAAGAGGACCTGTCAGTAGCCGTGCTGATATCATGCAGTATATGGCAACAGTAGCATTTTTCTTACATCTGACTAATGCTGGCCATACACTATACGAACACTCGTTCAAACTCATTTTCAAATGGCCGTGGGAGCAAATGATTATTATTATACAGGATTTATATAGCGCCAACTGTTTGCACAGCGCTTTACAATGTAAGGGAAGACAATACAATTAAATACAGGAGGAATTAGAGGGCCCTGCTCGTTAGAGCTTATCATGCCATCATGTAATGACCGATAAATCGTTCAATGGACATAAATGAATCCATTTTTGTTCGTTCTTTCACATATACCTAGTGCAAACAGTTTGGACAAGAAACACATTAAGGTTTCAATTTATCATTCGTTTTTCAGAAAATTTCCAAGCTTGTCCTTCTTTTTTTTCAGCTAAAAAACGTCACAACCGATTGCCGGTTTGTGCCAATTAACTGGCCGAAAAAAACGAAAGAACTGTACAAATGACCAAATTTGAGCCAATTTTTCGTATAGTGTATGGCCAGTATAAGGATGGCGGGGGTGTCTTCCTCAAAACATTTTTCTGCAAAATTACATTTTGCGCATTGAGTTTCTTCGGTGAAACCGGTTTGCAAAAAAATCTATTTAAACTATATTTATTGGGAGGGTGGATTTGCCATGGTTTCTTTTTTTTAATCATGTTTTTTTTTTAAATATGAGGTTAAGTCCCGGTTCACACTGGTGCGATTCGGGAAACCCTGGTCATCGCACCTGGTTCCAACCGAGATCTGCGAATCGCTGGGGGTGTCAATGTAAAGTTAATGACACCCCAGATTGGTTCGCAGATCGCAGAGCGAACTGTGAAATGGTGCAAGAATCGGATTGCATAGGTGTGAACACCCATGCAATCCGATTCCAGTGCGGACCAAAAAAAAGGGTCCTGCACCATTTTGGTGCAAATGCAATGTGATTTCAGCCATACAGTTTGTATGGCTGAAATCGCCTCGCATAGACATCACATGTGATCTGCACAGCAATGCGGTGTGAATCACATGTGATGTCTAGCATCTCACTAGTGTGAACCGGCCTTAAAGGATAAGTTCATCTTTTGTAAATAAGTTACACCTATGTTCAGGGTGTGATATGTAACATGTTACAAATGTGCCAGCCTCTGCTAATACATGTGTTACTACCCTCCCCCGGCAGAATGACAATGCTGCTGTCTGCTGTGCCTCCTGTGCTCATTCATCCAGAGTTGTGTCTCACTAATACAGGAGGTGTGTTACTGGCCAGATCACCAGGTAAAAACAGAGGGAGTAAAGTCAAAGAAAAGAAAACTAATGCAGCCACCTATAATCTAATGATTGGTAAGCTGCAATATATTGCATTTTTGGTTTTGGTTTTAATATCGCTTTAACTGTGTTTGAGCACCACAAGCTGAAAACATGATTTATTTTTAAATAATATTCACAGCAAATGCCCATCCATCCCTGTCTCTAATGACTTTGTGGGTGTTGCGGCAGCCGCGCTTGCTCAGAAACGCATCATATACCGGTGACGTCACGATCCGACACCGCTGGAGCCATCGCATCATAAGCCTCATTTTGAAGTCCATCCACTGCTCAGTCGGAACTTAGATGGTGACCTAGCAAGGATGCTCGGGTATCACATCCGTCCACAGGAGGCCAGTATATGGGACTGACACCCACCTAGGATCCCCAGATACACCACTTCCTTGATGTGCCTGTATGTACTAACCTCCATGTGAGTTACTATTGTTTTTAGATGCAAATAAATTATAAGTTGGCACTCAGAGGCGCCTCTCTCTTCTGTCTTCTTACCTGCAACCAACCTGGGCAACAAAACTTGATATAATAAAAACACAAACACCGGTGCTAGTAATGGGTAGTGAGATCCCAAGTGAGATCCCAAGTA
The DNA here is from genome assembly GCF_965119305.1 of Pelophylax lessonae. NCBI lineage: Eukaryota > Metazoa > Chordata > Amphibia > Anura > Ranidae > Pelophylax > Pelophylax lessonae. Next base: position 45,062,873 of record NC_138779.1, on the reverse strand, counting down.
GAGATCGACTGATTATCGGCAAAGCCGGTATATCGGGGGCCGATATGCACTTTCCCCGATATATCGGAATCGGCCCCTGAGGTTACCGATATTGCCGATATTTCGGGAAAGTGCTTGTACCGGAGTGATGGCTGCAGCTAGAAGCATCACCCCAGTACCATCCATAGCTGAAGGTCGGCTGTCTTGTACTGACAACTGATATGAAGCCGCTCGGCTGTCATTACAAGGATCGGGAGGGGATGCCCCCCCTCCCGCCACCTTCTGCGGCTCGCCCGGGTCTCCCGTCCCTCTGGGAGACCCGGGCAACCAGCCTGCACGGCCGCCGAAGACCTGATCAAAGCCGATGCAAAAACCCGGAAGTGTCCGGGTACTGTCTGGTGCCAGATTCAAAAAAGTCACAGCATTCAAAACAGCCAAACTTGGCGTTTTAAATGCTTTTATGTGCAGAGGAGGGGTTTGGGTTTTTTTTTTTTTTTTTTACGAAAATATCAGCCAATACCGATATGCATTGGCCAAAATATCGGTAGTGGCAATGAAAAACCATTAACGAGCGATTACTAGTCCCAAGCACCTTATTCTCAGCTCAGTGCATTAGCACTGAGAACATGGCGCAGTGTTTGGGACCTCAGGATCTCACTACCCATTACTAGCGTCATGCATGACTGGTGATTGTGTTTTATTATATCATGTTTTGTTGCCCAGGTTGGTTGCAGATAGGGGGTTGCAGAGTCAACAGGTCCTGAAGCTATTTTCTCATGACATTTATCCCAGATCACTGTGATATCACAGATTGCTGTGGTGGTATCTGAAGGTTAGTGATGGAGGTTATATACACTAAAATTTAGAGAAAATATTGGTCTCGGCTGAGATATTACAAGACCAACATTCCAGACACAATCCATGACCAGAACACTTCAGAAGGGAAGACCACCAAATGATGAAAAGTGGAACTTTACCCCATAGGAGCCAGAAAGCCCATAAGGCCCACATAAAAATTAGAAGTTGCAGTGTAAAATTATTGTGGAAGACAACCTGGCAAAAAATAAAATAGTGAAAAAAAGAACATGTATTTTAGATTAAATAGAAAGGGGGAAGGGTCCAATCCTCTAATTTCAGTGTTAGATTTAGAAGATTTTTATTACCATGACATTCTTTGTTGCATAGAAGCTCTGGATCCACTGTGATCACACCACCAATATTCAACTTCTACATCCATTTGGAATCTTTACATTTTTTAAACATTTGATTTATGATATATTTTATTAGTTTCATGTTTATACTTTATCTTTCATTTATTTTTTATATTTATCAGATTGTCTTTATCAAACCTTTGCAATTTCATAAAAGCAGCATGTTCTTCTTTTGTACAGCTACTGCTTGCAATAAGCCTATGTTTGTCCATCCAGTAATATTCCAGATTCCCTTTTAACGCAAACAGCCACATACTGTATAACCTGCTTATGGAGTTTGAATGTTCTCCGGATACTCCGATTTCCTCCCACACTCCAAAGACAGGCTGGTAGGGTAATTGGCTCCAGTCTAAATTAGCCCTAGAATGTGTATGTAGGAATGTAAAGTTAGGGACCTTAGATTGGAAGCGCCTTAAGGACAGGGAGTGATGTAAACGTACTATATATATATATATATATATATATATATATATATATATATATATATATATATATATATATATATATATATACATACATACATACATACATACATACATACATACATACATACATACATATATTATATATATATATACATACATTATATATATACACATACATACATACACACATATATATATACACATGTATATGTAAAGTGCTGCATAGATTGTCAGCGCTATATAAATACCTGTAATAAATAAATAAAATATAACAAATGCAAGCAATTGGGTGTGGATTAGTTTGCTCATATATCAAAAGCTAATCCAGTTGGTAGTAGGCCACACCCCCTGAGGTCATACACGGAAAGAAAGTCGTCAGTGAATACGTGGCCTGGCGTCCTGTGTATGGCATACGGTCACTCTCTAGATGTACAAAGCTGGTAAAAACATCCCCAAAAAGACTTGCAGCTGTAATTGCAGTGAAAGGGGGTTCTACAAAGTATTGACGCAGGGGGGTGAATACAAATGCACCCCACACTTTTCACATATTTGTAAAAAAATTTGAAAACCATTTATCATTTTCCTTCCGCTTCACAATGATGTGCCACTTTTTGTGTTGGTCTATCACATAAAATCCCAATAAAATACATTTATGTTTTTGGTTGCAAGATGACAAAATGTGGAAACTTTCAAGGGGTATGAATACTTTTTCAAGTAACTGTAAATGTGTTTAAAAATGGATATTTATGTATACAGTAAGAAGTACATGTTTATTACCCATTGTTACTGTTACCCCACTGTTGGGATGATCATAGGTTTTATTACAACAATAAAATTGGTGAGAATGGACGCAGAAGGTCACTCCAGGAAGAATAGGGGACTCTTTTAGGCCTTTATGTGACTTAGCGGTGGAAATATTAGACAACAGCCATCCTGAGCTGCCACACAATTTATCGTCTCGTCTTCACAAGAGGCGGAGAGTGAATTGGCGCTTTCCTTGTCGCTAAGCTTTTCTTTTGCCTGCCCTCTAATCCTCCGTCTATGTAAAGGATTACTCCACTTATTAAACGTCTTAATCCAGCTCCAGTTACTTAGCAGAACTCTCTCAATATTTGTAGAAGTAAAAGGGAGGTGAAAAGTTTGTTTGCAGAAGGGGCCCTGGAGAAAAGCCCCGAGCTCCGATGGACTGGGGGGGGGGGGGGGATTAATAAATGTTCCCAAAGAGTCAACAGACGGGAAATGAAGACAGGAGACAAAAGGAGAGGAGTGGAGAAACAACATGTTAATCCTGGGAGAGAGCGCTCTGACATTTACCATTCCGGCTCAGAATGGAGTCGAGTGGATGATAGGCAGCTGACGGCCCTCTGGTTTCCGCACAACCGCCGCTGGCGCTGAGAACACGGCGCAGTGTAAACAGGCCCTGAAGCTGTTTTATCATGACATTTATCCCAGATCATTGTGATATTATGGAGTGCCGTGGTGGTATCTGAAGGCTGGTGATCGAGGTTACATTCTGATTAGGAGCGGGTCAGGCTCAGTATATAGGGGTTGATATTATGGAGTGCCGTGGTGGTATCTGAAGGCTGGTGATCGAGGTTACATTCCTATTAGGAGTGGGTCAGGCTCAGTATATAGGGGTTGATATTATGGAGTGCCGTGGTGGTATCTGAAGGTTGGTGATCAAGGTTACATTCTGATTAGGAGCGGGTCAGGCTCAGTATATAGGGGTTGATATTATGGAGTGCCGCGGTGGTATCTGAAGGTTGGGGATAGAGGTTACATTCTGATTAGGAGCGGGTCAGGCTCAGTATATAGGGGTTGAGTCAGGGATCAGGTTTAGGGCTAGATTCACTAATTCTTCGTTCCCATTGAGCGGAACGGTTCGGGTCGGTACAGTTTGGAAGGGTTAGAATGGTCCAGGCCTATTCAGGGTGAGCGTTTCCACTGCAAGTCGGACCACTAGGGGCCATGCAGGGTTTACACCAAATGTGCTGTTTGTTTTTCCCTTTCGTTTGACGTGAGCATTGATGTTTTCCTGTCCACCCATAAGTGGAATGTATCGTGTGACGCCAGTAGCTCCGCCTTAACCGTACCGTACCATTTCCTATGGCCCTACATCTGAAGGAGGACCAGGAATGGTGCGGTTTGGTTCGGTTGTATGGGCCACTTTCATAATGTAAACACTCAAAATAGCGTACCGTACCGACCTGAACCGAACCGATCCGCTCAGTGGAAACGAGATATAAGTCACTCTTCTAATCCCAAGTCTGAAAAGTGAATATTTAATCAAATCTTTTACAACTGAAAATCTGTGGTGCTGAAATTCCTACACTGTCCAATTTTCAGACACCAGAAATGAATGTACGGAGTTTTGAATATCTGAAATCTGAACTCCAGCCTTCCCTTCAGTCTTGCACAGTTGTACGGGATCCTCCTGTACTGAAATTACTGATTTCACTGCACACTGTGAGCTTCTCACAATGTGCATAAAGAAACAGAAACAGGGATTGCAGGTTGACCATAATTTACTAAATAAAATAATAAGAAAATAAAAATTAAAATAGTAAGTAAAACCAGACATAATAATAATAAATAATAATAAAACAAATTAATTGTAACACAATACAGCAGCTGGTACCTGCACAAACCAACCAGGATCATACATATAGTTCTAGGTGTGACAAGGAATGTGAGTGTGGTGGCCCTCCAATGCCGTACAGAGCTCAGTGTTTCATAATTCAGCACTGCTCGATGTTCTATCACAGCTGTGGAGTGACACGGAATGTGAAAGTGGTGGCCCCTGGTGCAGTACAGAGCTCCATGCTCATATTTTAGAACTGCTTGGTGTCGTATCATGGCTGAGATATGAACTGTGAGTATGGTGGCTCCGGTGCTGTACAGAGCTCTGTGTTGCATCCCGGCTGTGGAATGTGAGTGTGGTGACCCTGGTGCCATACAGAGCTCTGTGTTGGGCTATGGCTGGGAAGTAACATGGAATGTAAGTGTGGTGACCCCGGAGCTGTACAGAGCTGTTTTGCATCGTGGCTGGGGAGTGACACAGAATGTGAGTGTAGTGGCCCCGTTGCTGTACAGAGCTCTGTGTTAGGCCATGGCTGTGGAGTGACACGCAATGTGAGTTTGGTGACCCCAGTGCCGTACAGAGCTCTGTGTTGGGCCATGGCTGTGAAGAGACACAGAATGTGAGTGTGGTGGCCCCCTGGTGCCATACAGAGCTCCACTTCCCATATCCCAGCACTGCTCTGTGCCAAGGCTGCAGAGTGACATGAAATGTGAGTGTGGTGGCCCCGGTGCTGTACAGAGCTCTGTGTTGCGCCATGGCTGGGGAGTGACACGCAATGTGAGTGTGGTCACCCCAGTGCCATACAGAGCTCTGTGTTAGGCTATGGCTGGGAAGTGACATGGAATGTAAGTCTGCTAACCCCAGTGCTGTACAGAGCTCTGTGTTGCGTCACAGTTGTGGAGTGACACGTAATGTGAGTGTGTTGACCCCGGTGCTGTACAGAGCTCTGTGTTGGGCTATGGCTGGGGAGTGACACGGAATGCGAGTGTGGTGACTCCGGTGCTGTACAGAGCTCTGTGTTGTGCCACGGCTGGGGAGTGACACGGAATGTGAGTGTGGTGACCCCGGTGCTGTACAGAGCCCTGTATTGCGCTACGGCTGGGGAGGGAACCGGAAGGGGAATGTGGTGACCTGGTGCTGTACAGAGCTCTGTGTTGCGCCATGGCTGGGGAGTGACACGGAATGTGAGTGTGTTGACCCCGATGCTGTACAGAGCTCTGTGTTGTGCCACGGCTGGGGAGTGACACGGAATGTGAGTGTGTTGACCCCGATGCTGTACAGAGCTCTGTGTTGTGCCACGGCTGGGGAGTGACACGGAATGTGAGTGTGGTGACCCTGGTGCTGTATAGAGCTCTGTGTTGCGCTATGGCTGGGGAGTGACACGGAATGTGAGTGTGTTGACCCCGATGCTGTACAGAGCTCTGTGTTGCGCTATGGCTGGGCAGTGACACGGAATGTGAGTGTGTTGACCCCGGTGCTGTACAGAGCTCTGTGTTGCGCCATGGCTGGGGAGGGACACAGAATGCAAGTGTGGTGACCCCAGTGCTGTAAAGAGCTCTGTGTTGCGCCATGGCTGGGGAGTGACACGGAATGCGAGTGTGGTGACTCCGGAGCCGTACAGAGCTCTGTGTTGGGCTATGGCTGGGGAGTGACACAAATGTGAATGTGGTGACGCCGGTGCTGTACAGAGCCCTGTATTGCGCTACGGCTGGGGAGGGACCCGGAAGGGGAATGTGGTGACCCGGTGCTGTACAGAGCTCTGTGTTGCGCCATGGCTGGGGTGTGACACGAAATGTGAGTGTGGTGGCTCCGGAGCCGTACAGAGCTCTGTGTTGCGCCATGGCTGGGCAGTGACACGGAATGTGAGTGTGTTGACCCCGGTGCTGTACAGAGCTCGGTGTTGTGCTACGGCTGGGGAGGGACCCGGAAGGGGAGTGTGGTGACCCAGGGCTGTACAGAGCTCTGTGTTGCGCCATGGCTGGGGAGGGACACAGAATGTGAGTGTGGTGACCCCGGTGCTGTACAGAGCTCTGTGTTGTGTCACTGCACGGAATGTGAACGTGGTGGCCCCTGGTGCAATATAGAGCTCCATGCCTCAATATCCCAGCACTGCTCTGTGCCATGACATGAAATGCGAGTGTGGTGACCCCGGTGCTGTACAGAGCTCCATGTCTCATATCCTTGCTGCTGTGTCATCTTCCAGTGTACAGACTTCCATGCTACATTTCAGAGGGCAGATCCGCCCCACATATGAAGATCTGTGTCTGTGTTGTCCATACAGGTGAAGAAATACTTGACATCTCAGTGTGATACGTGCGCTATATACAAACAAAGCCTGTGCACATTTCATGTACAATACAAGACATCTACAAGTGGACAATGACCAGTGAACACGTGAATTCCCGTGTACAATCAAAATAAAATGTTGAACATTCAAAACCTCCCTCAGAGATTCCATAGGGTGTCTGGAGAGTGCAGGCAATGAAAGAGTGCGGATGACCCTGCAATCTCCCCCACCACTAGAGGGCGATGTGAGGAAGGTAATTAACCCTCATTTACCCAGGATGAAAATGACTCCTTCCAGCTGTGCGGGATCCAATGACCACATTCTGGTCTGTACTGGATGAAGTCTTCTATGAGGCTGGTGCGGCAGTCAGACTCTCCAGGAGGATGTCCCATATGCAGTACAGCAAATGCCTGCAAAGACAGAGAGCAACACCCCGAGCGTTTGTTATGGGTACAGACAGAACAGAGTCCCTGACTGCAGAAATCTCTCAGAACAAGTATTCAGTGGCAGCTTCTATCTTTACTAAAATCACACCCAGTACAGTACTGAGGAACACGGCATCCCCGGCAGCCCGCTAGATAAACAGCACCCTGTACAATGATTTAGCAACAACCAACCTACTACTGCAGCACACAAAGAATTTTGCTGGCGAGTCTATATTGGGGTAATTACCAGAAACTGATCTCAAGCTTTGTGTGGTTTCAGCAGTGAGTCAGTTACAATTACAAACTGCATGCTGTTATGGCTGATCAGAGGAGGAGCCCCATGATTAAGCTCCAAGGAGCGGAGCAAAACGCGTTGGCAGCATGGCCTGGAGTACGAGCTAAAGCATGCCATTCATCTCACTTCATGAGTATGGGTCTGCTTTATGATGTGCAGCTCATGGATCTTTTTCTTATACGTTTTTTTAACACAACTGTAGATTCCCTTTAAGTTGATCAGAGATCATTTATATCACAATTGTATCCCGGTGTACAGGTGATTTTAGCTCCTCCCCATTTTTACTTCCTTATATAAACAAGTAATTGTTTTCTCTTTTTAGAATGTGGACAATGATGATGTCATACACTGAACAGGGCACTTACCTGTTAATGGGAGGGTGCTGCAGTGAATCCAGAATAGACTTCCATGACTGGTGACACTTCTGGGCTCCCAGCATCTCCTGGACCAGATCTGTAAACAATCAGATAGATCAGTGGCACCCCAAAATCTGTGAACCACCAGAGAGAAAAGATCAGTGACACCCCCAGATCTGTGAACCCCCAGAGACAAGAGATCAGTGACACCCCAAGACTGATCTGTGAGCCCCAGAGAAGAGATCACTGTTACCCCCAGACCGATCTGTGAGCCCCCAGAGGGAAGAGATCAGTGACACCCCCAGACTAATCTGTGAGCCCCCAAGAAGAGATCAAGGTTACCCCCAGACCGATCTGTGCGCCCCCAGAGGGAAGAGATCAGTGACACCCCCCAGACTGATCTGTGAGCCCCAGAGAAGAGATCAGTGACACCCCCAGACCGATCTGTGCGCCCCCAGAGGGAAGAGATCAGTGACACCCCCCAGACTGATCTGTGAGCCCCAGAGAAGAGATCAATGTTACCCCCAGACCGATCTGTGCGCCCCCAGAGGGAAGAGATCAGTGACACCCCCCAGACTGATCTGTGAGCCCCAGAGAAGAGATCAGTGACACACCCAGACCGATCTGTGCGCCCCCAAGAAGAGATCAAGGTTACCCCCAGACCGATCTGTGAGCCCCCAGAGGGAAGAGATCAGTGACACCCCCAAACTGATCTGTGAGCCCCAGAGAAGAGATCAATGTTACCCCCAGACAGATCTGTGAGCCCCAGAGAAGAGATCAGTGACACCCCAGACTGATCTGTGAGCCATAGAGAGAAGAGATCAGTGACAACCCAGACTGATCGGTGAGCCCTCAGAGAGAAGAAATCTGTGACAACCCCAATCTCATCTGTGAGCCCCCACAGAGAAGAGATCAATGTTACCCCCAGACCGATCTGTGAGCCCCCATAGAGAAGAGATCAATGTTACACCAAGACCGATCTGTGAGCCCCCAGAGGGAAGAGATCAGTGACAACCCCAATCTGGTCTATGAGCCATAGAGAGAAGAGATCAGTGACACCCCAGACTGATCTGTGAGCCCCAAAGAGAGAAGAAATCTGTGACAACCCCAATCTCATCTGTGAGCCCAAGAGAGACGAGATCAGTGACACCCCAGACTTATCTGTGAGCCCCCAGAGAGAAGAGATCAGTGACAACCCCAATCTGATCTATGAGCCAAAGAGAGAAGAATTCTGTGACAAACCCAATCTCATCTGTGAGCCCAAGAGAGAAGAGATCAGTGGTTACTCCCTGGATTGATCATGGAACCCCCCAAAAAAAGGGATCAGTGACACCATGTGAACTGATCTGAGAACCCCCAGAGAGAAGAGATCAGTGACAATCCCAGGTTGATCTGTGAGCCCCCAGAGAAAAGAGATCAGTGACACCCCAATCTCGCTCCGGTGAAACTCATATTGGATATGTGGGTGCATCTGCAGGTTTATTACCCAACCCCTATACTCACCTGGTATAATCGCCTTGAGACTTTGCAGGGCCTGATTGTAAGCTGCCTCCCTCTGTGCCTGTGTCCTCAGTGGTCGTGGCTGAGTGCGCAGGGCCCCTCCAGGCCATATTGCTTGTTGTAGTAAGCGCAGATATAATGCCCATCGCTGCATACAGGTGATGTTGTCCACCTGAACCTCCAGCCATCTGCAGGGAGAAGCAGAAACCCTCTTTATATTCAGGATTCCTTGTTCTGCATACATAAAGTACACAGGGAATGTACAACATTTACCTTGACACTAACTTCTTGTATGCATGGTATTTACCCCTTATGTAGAGATCTAAAGTCCTGATACTGTTGCTGGGTGCCACCAACTTGGATGTGATGTCACAAGCCCCTGGCCAACTCAGAGCTGTCACTCTATATTATTCTGCTTTACTCCTCCCCCAGCAGCTATATAAAGGGTTATGTAGGGAGGGAGGGGCGGAGGAGCTGGGCCAGTACAGACTGTAATTAGACACTCAGGGTTATGACATGCAAGGGAGCTGTGCTGGGGAATTGACTCTTTTCTGGGGAATTGTCACTTTTTCTAGCAAGCGCAAAGACATATTGCAAGTGAATAGCAATTGTTTATGGAAATAAATGCTGCAAGTGGGCATATGAGATACTTAATATTTCTGTGCTTTTACCGGCTATTTATTTTTATTTTTTTAAAGAAATAGAACTGGGGGGCAACAAGAGGGATTTTAATGGTACCGTCACCAGACAGGTAATCAGACCAAGAGACGTATAAAGAATATATCAAAATTTTATTACATACAAAATCAACACATTATACAAAAAGCACAAATATATTTAAGCACATTAAAAATGTTGATATATTCTTTAGATGTCTCTTGGTCTGATTACCGGTCTGGTGACGGTGCCATAAAAATCCCTCTTGTTGCCCCCCAGTTCTTTTTCTTTCATGTTCATATTTGGGATGTAGGTACCTTTTTATTTTTAGTTAATACTTACATATTATCGCCTGAAGCCAATTATTCTTGCTATTTTATTTTTTTTTTTGGGTGACAGGGTCTCTTTAACCCAGAGCAAACCTTTGACCACACTTAGATCTTATGGTAATTATCTGTCCTAAGAAAAAAGAGAGAGCGCACAGCCGCCCTAACATAACACCGTTTATTAAAATTAACCACTTAAGCCCCGGAAGATTTTACCCCCATTCCGACCAGGGGGTATTTTGCGATTCGGCACTGCGTGACTTTAACGGACAATTGCGCGGTCGTGCGACGCTGTACCTAAACGAATTTGGCGTCCTTTTTTTCCCACAAACAGAGCTTTCTTTTGGTGGTATTTGATCACCTGTGCGATTTTTTGATCACGCGCTATAAACAAAAAAAGAGCGTCAATTTTGCAAAAATAGCAATATTTTTCACATTTTTTTATATGAAATTCCCCAAAAAAAAATTTAAAAATCAAAATTTTTTTACTTTTTCGGCCAATTTGTTTTATGCTACCTATGTTTGGTAAAAAAAAAATCGCAAAAAGCGTATTTTGATTGGTTTGCGCAAAAGTTAATCGCGTTTACTAACAAAGGGAAAGATTTCTGTCATTTTTGTTGTTTTTTTTTTTAACGTGTAATGGCGGCGATCTGCGATTTTTTTGCGGTACTGCGACATTGGGGCGGACAGATCGGACCCTTGACTGACATTTTTGACACTTTTGGGGTTACCAGTGACATTTCTACAGTAATCAGTGCTATATATATGCACTGTTACTGTAAAAATACACTGGTAGTGAAGGGGTTAACTTTATTTGGGAGGGAGGGGCTGTGTGTATCCCTAGGGGCGTGCTTTCTACTGTGATTGGCTGGGGCTTGAGCTGTATGGACACTGATCAACGGATCTACATACTAGATCCGAGTGATCAGTATCCTAACAGCAAGGAGAATGACAGGCAGCTTGTTTACACAAGCTGCCTGACATTCTCCCTCTCCCCCGCCGATCGCCGAGTGACCGGCGGACATCGGGTCCGCCGTGACCACGCGGGAGCGCGCCTCCGGGGGCGCGCGCTCGCTCCCTAGACCCTCACAAGCTAGTGACGTAGCCCTACGTCACTTTGCCTGTGAGGGGCTGACTGCCGACGTAGATCGGCGTTAGGCATTCGGCAAGTGGTTAAAGCAAAGCCGTGAAAAGTTAACTCACATAAGCAGATGAATGTCACGCAGTAAAGATCGGTTCAATGTATCCCCATGGAGAAAGCAACTCTCTCCTGAGAGTCCCGCATACCCGCTCGTACTCCACTCGCTTACAGCCTCCTCCTGACCGAGACTTCCGGAGATGGTAACTTCCGTCTCTAGGTGAGCTGGACCTGAAGAAGGAGGCCATGCTTCCGAAACGCGTAGTCATAGCAACCAGACCAAGTGTCACGTCAGGAGGTTCTTTCCCTTTGTATCGGGTCTGCCCGTGCTCTCTGTGAGGTTTCCATTCGCATTACATGACGCTTGTGCGGCGCCCGGCTGGTTCGGGCAAAGGCGCACTTCGGCCAGCTCACCTAGAGATGGAAGTTACCATCTCTGGAAGTCTCGGTCAGGAGGAGGCTGTAAGCGAGTGGAGTACAAGCCGGTATGCGGGACTCTCAGGAGAGAGTTGCTTTCTCCCTGGGGATACATTGAACCGATCTTTACTGTGTGACATTCATCTGCTTATGTGAGTGTAACTTTTCATGGCTTTGCTTTAACTCTAATAAACGGTGTTATGCTAGGGCGGCTGTGCCCTCTCTCTTTTTTCTTTGTACAGTTTATGGTCCACCACCCAGTGGAGGGTTAGGTGAGCTGCAACGCCCCACCCATTTCTATCACCATTAGTTTCTTTCAAAGGAATCACCAGCCTGGGAATTCAAGTTTAGGATCTGCGCATGGACTGGTAAAGTTTTTCTAGTTTGTAATTATCTGTCCTGCAGCACCATCTTGTGGTGAAAATGTGAATGACAGTTATGAGATGAACAAAGAAATGTGCAGATTGCTTCACATTCTAGACGCAGCGAGCTACAGACGTCTGTCAGGTGGGATCTCACCTTTGGATGAGGCTTCCGCACAGCAGATGGGTGACTTTCTGCATGTTGTCTGTGCACAGCCAGCTCCACTGTTCTCTCATCACCAGCCACAGCACTTCCAGCGCCACTGCGGAGAGATTGCCATCCAAACCTGTACAACACACCCAACAAATGAGTCACGCAATGTGATAATATTCAATACCGGACACTTTCACCCTCTTCCCACCCAGGCCAATTTTCAGCTTTGGTCGCTGTCACACTCTGAGGCTCCTTTCACATCTAGGTGTCCAAGATCGCGGGCGGATCCCAAATTACAGCAAATCACAGGACGCCGGGTGGCCCCCCAATCGCGGCGAGTTCCTGTACTTATTTTGGGAGACAGATGCCCCCACGATTCTGTTTGCGCAATTTTACCGCGATTGGTCAGGTGACAATCGCTGCAAAATCACACCGTGATTGGGGATGCCATTGGAAGTATCGAGTAACGGGTGTCCCGCGATTTTCCGTGATTCGGGATCTGCCCTCGATCCGGGCACCTAGATCTGAACAGAGCCTTAAAGCAGAGCTCCACCCAAAAGGGGAAGTTCCGCTTTAGAGACTCGTCCCCCGCTCCTCTTGCACAATTGACACTTCTAAGGATGGGGGGGGGGGGAGCAGGTACCCCGATTTTGACAGGTACCTGCTCCCCACTTCTGTTCTGTTCCCAGTGCCGGGGCGCTCAGCAGAGATGTATAATAACTAAGTAGAACTACTTCACTACTGTACTTAAGTACCGAAAGGCGGTATCTGTACTTTCCTGGAGTAGAATTTTTTTCTCCTACTTCCACTTTTACTTCACTACATTTTTTCAATGAATACAATACTTCTACTCCAATTTTTTTTTTTTGTGCTGCATAGTTACTCGTTACAATTATAAAAATTACCACTGCCAGAACAGTAGATGGCAGGTTTCATGAAGCTCAAAACATGTGTATTATCAGTGCATACGAAAATAAAAGCTACTGTATGTATAAATAAAAGCTGCATTTGAAATAATAAAAGACAATATGATGTTCAAACTTTTGACTTCTCTCTTTAATAACTACATAACACAGTACTTGTACTTTTACTTTCAGTACTTGAGTAGCAAAATTTTTAAAAAAACTACTTGCAATACTTAAGTACAAAAAATGTTGAATACTTTAGTACTTCTACTCAAGTCACTTTTTGATCGAGCACTTCCACTTCTACTCAAGTATGGGTTTCGAGTACTTTATACAACTCTGGCGCTCAGAAACTGAAGTTCTCCTCCTGCCCTCCCCCCTGCAGTCTTCTGGGACAATGACAGGTCCCAGAATACTGGATCCACCATTCACAATGTGCAGCATGACTCGCCTAGAGTGAAAATGCTGGCACCGCCGAGGGAGGACAGAGGGTGAAGACGGCTGGGCTGAATGCACCACTGGATCCGGGACAGGGGAGTGGCTGTTTTTTAAAAGTCATCATCAACAGTTTTTGTAGCTGCTGACTTTTATTTTTTTTGACAGGTGGCTGGAACTCCTCTTCAATGACATTTGCACGGTCATGCAACACTGTACCCATATGACATTTTTATCATTTTCTTTCACACAAATAGAACTTTCTTTTGGTAAAGTTTATTCACCACTGGGGTTTAATTTTTTTGCTAAACAAAAAAAAGACAAAACCTTTTTTGGAAAAAAAAGTTTTTCCTAAATTGTTATAAAATCTTGCAAATAAATAATCTTTCTTCATAATTTTAGGCCAAATTGTATTCCGATACATTTCTTTGGTGAAAATAACCCAAATCAGTGTATATTATTTAGTCTGTAGGAAAGTTATAAAGTCCACAAAATATGGTATATATCAGAAAATTGATCAATCCTGATGTTCTGCGGGCCTATCTCATTTATTGAGGCCCGAAAATGCCAGGACAGCACAAATGACCCCTTTTTTGGAAAGTAGACAGTCCAGTGTATTTAGTAAGAGGCATGGTGAGTTTTTTGAAGTTGTAATTTTTTGTCACAATTTTTTGAAATATAAAGTTTTTTTTTTTTTGTTTTTCTGTCACCAGTGCAGCACAGTGTGATATAACTGGTGTGGTTGTGATCAGGGACACTGGCTGGAGACAGTATGTAAAAATAAATAAATAAAAAAAAATTTCTAAAAATTTTTAGAAAGGTTCACGATTTTTTATTTTTTTTACATACTGTCACCAGTGCAGCACATCAAGTAACTTGCATGGTGGTGATCAAGGACACCGACTGATAACCATATGTAAAAAAAAATACAACAAAAAAAGTTTGAAAAATATTTATTTTCCTTTTTTATTACATTATTTTTCTTTTCTTTTTTTTTTTTTTAACATAGTAACACTGTACTACTCTCTGGAGGTGATTTTCTTTCTTTTTTATTTATATAAACAACCATTTTTTTCTAAATGAAATCCATTAATTCGATGTGTACTATTGTGATTAGCTGTGATTGACCACAGCTAATCACATGGTACGGATGGACTGTGATTGGCCCTGTCTGTACCATGTGATCAATGTGACCAATCACAGACATCATCACAATAGTACACAATAAATGGCATGGATGAAAGCCATATTGGTCATGTGATCTGCTGTGACTTGTCAAAGTGATCACATGGTACCAGAACTGCTGTGTCTGATAGACACAGTGGGTGACAGATCGTGGCGCAGCATGGCCCGTAGGGCACCATCCTGGGAGGACATCATATGACATCCACCTAGAACTGGAGAGTTCCCGCCCGGCCGTCATTATAGGCCCAGCGGGAAGCAGTTAAAGCAAACCTATGATTAGCATAAGCTGTGCAAACTTAAAGCTGAGTCCCAGTGTACATTACTGTGGTGCGGGAAACTGTATGTGATTTGTACAGGAGTCGCACCACATTCTTGTTCAAATCATATATGCCATTTTATTGCAACGCAATACAAAATGAATGGCTCAAATCGCACCAGATGGAAGCTGCAGGCACCTTTTTTTTTCTGCACCGGAATCCGATCACATCCATGCCATCCGATTCAGCCAATCGCACTGCATTCTGGAAACCATTTTTTGGGTGTCATTAACATTGGTACCCATCGCAGTTCGCAGGAACACAGTGCGTTGAGATGTAGTGCAGGAACTGCATCGAAATTGCTGGGAGTCCCGCACCGCATCAGTGTGAAGCGGCAACCTATCCCCTCTTAAAAACAAATTCTAAACAGGAATCGCTTTTCAGAGGAGCAGTGGGATTAGACCAGGGATATGCAAGCTGTGGCCCTCCAGATGTTGCAGAACTACAAGTCCCATGATGCATAGCAAGAGTCTGACAGCCACAAGCATGACACCCAGAGGCAGAGGCATGATGGGACTTGTAGTTTTGCAACAGCTGGAGGGCCGCAGTTTGAAAATCCCTGGTTTAGACCATGAGTGTCCAACCTGCGACCCTCCTAGCTGTTGCGGAACTGCAAGTCCCATCATGCTTCTGCCTTTGGGAGTCATGCTTGCAACAACTGTTAGCCTTGCAATGCCTCATGGGACTTTCCTTACAATGCCTCATGGGTTATGTAGTCCAGCAACAGCTGGAGGGCCGCAGGTTGGACACCCGTGGCTTAGACACACATCTAAATCCACCCCCTAACCTGCCTGACAATTAAGTACATCGGTAGATGAATTTACTGATAACTAAAACATTTCCTTAAAGCATAGCTCAACCCAAAAGGGGAAGCTCCGCTTGTTCGTACCCTTCCCCCCCTCTACTTCCACATTTAGCACTTTTTGGGGGGGGGGGGGAGCCGGTACCTGGTTTTGACAGGTACCCGCTCCCACTTCCTGGTAAGATCACCGTCATGTCCGGCCCTCCTCCTTCCCCCTCTGCCTTCTAGGACCGGTGTGTCTCCCAAAAGACAGCAGGACCAGTCAGAATGCGCAGCGAGACTCGCACATGCGCAGTAGGAAATGGGCTGTGCAGTATGAAGGCTTCACTGCCAGCTTAATAGGTATGTGAAACTCTCACAATATCCCTATGATAGGAAACAATAACCAAAACAGACAACAAACACCAATATAGCCAACCTAGGCTACTTAAATGTATAAAAAAAAAAAAAAAAAAGGTAGTGCGCTGTAAATCTGATAATGTGCATATAGCAATATAAAATCATGTGAAAAAAGACTAGATGATGAAATACGTTACATCCACGAGCACCGAGCTCGTCCACACATCTCTTCCAGTAAGCCTGTGCCCTACGCGTTACGTCACAATACGTGACTTCATCAGGGATCAGAGGTGTTATTTCACTGAAGATTTACACATATTTTGAGTTGAAGTCACCTTATGATTGCACTGAAGATCAATGCATATATCGGTTTGGATTCACTATTTTAGGTCCTTAGTGTTTGTCACATGGTGAAGGACACGTTTTCACTCATGATTATATGCATATTATTTCTATGTATATTTTTAAGTATATTTATTTGAATTTATTTATACATTGAGTCATATACATGTCATTTATCATCACTCCAGTAGGAGTTATTAGATATTGGATTATATTTTTACATTCATAATCAAGTCTTTTTTCACATGTTTATATATTGCTTTTTTAATGCACATTATCAGATTTACAGCACAGCACCTCATACGCATTTGTTATTTTTTTTGTATTCACTGCCGGTTTCCCTTACTTACAATGCCGGCATCTGCACCCGAAGCTGATTGACGAATCGGGCTGGGGTGCCGACATTGCGGGATCCCTGGATAGGTTAGTGTCCTAATTAGGGACTGACCGATTATTGGCAGGGCCAATATTGACTTTTGCCGATATATCTGCATCGGCCCCGGAACTGGCCGATATTGCAGATATTCCAAATATTGCTCATGAAAGGGTAAAATGATGTCATCATATAGTATAATTCTGTTTACAAATGTTATTGAATATGCCACTCACATATCTACAAATTAAAGATATAAGCAATTCCACATTAGCAGATCTGCTGGCAGATCGGTATCTCTCACCCACTTGCCGTAAGTGATACCCGGGTGATACCTCTCTGTTTGGCATCCACTCAATATGGCTCCGTCTCTCACCCGCTCCATCTCCCACCCACCCGATACCAATCCGTCTCTCACCCACTCCATTTCCCACCCACCTGATACCGATCCGTCTCTCACCCACTTGCCATAAGTGATACCCGGGTGATACCGCTCTGTTCAGCATCCACTCAATACCGCTCTGTCTCTCACCCGCTCCATCTCCCACCCACCCGATACCAAGCCGTCTCTCACCCACTTGACGTAAGTGATACCCGGGTGATACCGCTCCATTCGGCATCCACTCAATACGGCTCCGTCTCTCACCCGCTCCATCTCCCACCCACCCGATACCAATCCGTCTCTCACCCACTCCACTTCCCACCCACCTGATACCGATCTGTCTCTCACCCACTTGCCATAAGTGATACCCGGGTGATACCGCTCTGTTCAGCATCCACTCAATACCGCTCTGTCTCTCACCCGCTCCATCTCCCACCCACCCGATACCAAGCCGTCTCTCACCCACTTGACGTAAGTGATACCCGGGTGATACCGCTTCATTCGGCATCCACTCAATACCGCTCCGTCTCTCACCAGATACCAATCCGTCTCTCACCCACCCGATACTGATCCGTCTCTCACCCACCCGATACCGATCCCTCTCTCACCCACTTGCCGTAAGTGACACCCGGGTGATACTGCTCCGTCTGGCATACGATCTCAGAGGTGACGTGGTCACGCTGGGTGTGACCACGCATGTGACCTCCGAGATCGTATGCCGAATGGAGCGGTATCACCCGGGTATCACTTACGGCAAGTGGGTGAGAGATACCGATCTGCCAGCAGATCTGCTAATGTGGAATTGCTTATATCTTTAATTTGTAGATATGTGAGTGGCATATTCAATAACATTTGTAAACAGAATTATGCTATGTGACATAATTTTACCCTTACATGAGGATCACCACCTAATGGTTGGAGGAGGAGAAGACTAGTCCCGGACCCTGACATAGGATGTACAAAATATTGGCCCATATCGGCTGATACCATTATGTAATGGCCAAAAATATCGGTGTCGGCAACGAAAAACCGATATCGGTCGATCCCTAGTCCTTATATTCAAAGTCAGCAGCTACAGTATTTGTAGCTACTGAATTTTCTTTTTTTTTTCCCCAGACTGAACTCTGCTTTAACCAGCTGTGGATACGACTTCATGAAAACAGAAAGGTTGTATGCAGTACTTCCTGTCCTGCCTCCATTGCATAGAGATTCACAGGGACCCAGTGATGAGATCTAAAATAATGTAAAACACTGAAAAGGTTTTATTCAAAAATGTAAAGTGAATGCAAAATACAAGCGGCTTTAATGTCAGCCCGTTATATCTGAATCAATTTCCGCCACTCCATTACCCGAGCGGAAAAGCGTCCTTTCCCAGAATCCCGCTGCATTGGTACAGCGCTCGGCCTTCTCACCATCAGCTCCAACTGTGAGACTTCCTTCCCCCTCCATCCCTGGAGATGTTCAATAGCAGACCAGAGACCCCCCTATTTATTCCGGCTCTGCTTGTTACCATATTCATCAAACACGCTGACGTCTGCCATGCTGTGTGCAGAGCTTCCAGTCCTCGGAGGGAGAGCAATAGAAAAGCGTGATGTGCAATCCCCCCGCTCATCTAGAATACAGCGATGTGTGCGGCTTTTACCACGCTCCCACAGGGCTCAGTGCTTTGTACCGTCACAGCTTCACAGAACATCCCTAATCATGGAGTGCCGCTTCCAGGAATAT
The DNA here is from genome assembly GCF_965119305.1 of Pelophylax lessonae. Taxonomy (NCBI): domain Eukaryota; kingdom Metazoa; phylum Chordata; class Amphibia; order Anura; family Ranidae; genus Pelophylax; species Pelophylax lessonae. Next base: position 45,043,955 of record NC_138779.1, on the reverse strand, counting down.
ATGAACTGTGCGCTACGCGGCTCCGGCTTCCAGAAACATCATTCCCACAAATGGGATTTTTGCTGACTGGCCTATCTCACCTCTATGGTAGGGAGCAGTCCCCTCTTCCATTCTGCAGTTTTACCCTGATTGAGCAGATAAGGTTTACCTATACAAGCCCCCGTTCACACCGGTGCAACTCGTCATGTGATTTGACAGATCAAGTCGCATGACAAGTCGCACCCTCTTTCTGGCTATGGAACTGTTAAAAATGGTGCAACTCCGACTTTGAAAAGGTTCCTGCACTATTTCTGGCAATGTCATGTGTGACTTGCATCGACATCTGTGCATTAAGTCGCACAGATGTCGGCAAGCCACATATGAAATTGCACTGACTGGTGGCTTTGAAATCGTGCTGAAGTAGCGCGATATTAACTACTTGCAGATCTACTGCGTTAGGCTGGCTCGGCTGCGCGAACAGCCGTACCCGTCCAGCATTTCGTGTGAGCGCTCATTCGCCAGCGGGGAAGCGGATTCACGAGGCCTGTGGCTGCGAATGGCGCCGGGCACCTGCGATCGCTCCCCGTAGAGAGAGAACGGCGGTCTGCTGTTGTAAACACGGCAGACCGTTGTTCTCTCAGGAATCAGCACAGAGCGCCTGTGATCCTCCTATTTAGGAACACAAGTCTCTGTATTGATTCCACAAACTCATCCCCTTCACAGTTAGAAAACACCCCCTAGGCTTACACTTAATCCTTTTATTGCCCCTGAGTTAACCCCTTCCCTGCCAGTGTCATTATTGCAGTAAGCCCCCGTTCACATTAGGTTGCTCCGACTTCGGGGGCGACCTGTATAGTCGCGTGCAGCGCGACTTCGGCACGACTTGCACGGACTTCACATATTGAAAGTCAATGCAAGTCACCTCCAGGTCACCCCGAAGTAATACAGGACCCTTTTTCTAAGTCGGAGCGACTTGTGTCGCTCCTATTAGAACGGCTCCTGTACTACACAGGGGGAGCGGGAGGACCGCGACTTGTCAGCCTGACAAGTCGCGGCAGTGTGAATGGACTCTTACAGTGAATATTCTTAGCACTGATTACTGTAGTAATGTCAGTCTTCCCCCCAAAAGTGTCAAGTATGTCATGTAGGAGTCCAATCTGTCTGCCGCAATGTTGCAGTCCCGCTAAAAATCTCAGATCACCGCCATAACTAGTAAGAAAAAATAAAAATGACATAAATCTTTCCCGTAGTTAGTAGACGCGATAACTTTTGTGCAAACCAATCAAAATATGCTTATTGGGATTTTTCTTTTTTTTTTTTACCAAAAATATGTAGCATAAATATGGCCTAATGATGACAAAATTAGATTTTTTTATTTTTATTATTGGGGATGTTATATAGCAGAATGTGAAAAATATTGTTGTTTTTTTTTCAGAATTGTTGCTATTGTTTTGTTTATAGCGCAAAAAATAAAAATCGCACAGGTGATCAAATACCACCAAAAGAAAGCTCTCTTTGTGTGAAAAAAAGGACATCAATTTTATTTGGGTACAGCGTCGTACGACCGCGCAATTGTCTGTTAAAATACGCAGTGCCGAATCGCAAAAAATGGCCTGGTCATTAAGGGGGGTAAAACCTTCTGGAGCTGAAGTGGTTAAAGCCGCATTGGGTGTGACCCTGGGCTAAGACCCCATTCTGTTTTCACGCTTACCTGCTGCCTGTGCATTCAGGGTGGAGGGCAGCTGTGGTGACCTGGATGTGGTTGACCTTTCCAGAGAGGCAGCAATTTCATTCAGGATCTTTTCCTGCTTCTGAACGAAAGACTCCATGCCGCCCAATGACAGAACATCGGAAACCTGCACAGAGAGATAGGAATCAGTACAGGTGGTGCCCGGGGTCCCCCGCTTATATGAGGACTAAATCCAGGATCCTACATTCACTAGATCTGGTCTCCAACAGTACACAGAACATGGAAATATAAACTGCTAAATACCTTTTCTCACCAGCAGTATATAGCAGGCTTGTAACTTCTATCAGTGTCTGGTTAAAAAGCTTGTAGGAAGAGTTTTCATTCTCCTCTGACTGTACTTTGAGGCTGCAGGACCCCTGACCATCTGTCTGGACAGTGCTGATTGGCCCTGTGCTGATCACATGCACCCTCCCAAGAAAAAAAAAAAAAACTCTCTAGCAATACACACCAAGCATGTGCAGAGTGTCCCCAAGGTCCTGTTCTATCGGGAGATGGATTGGGGACTGTGGAAGAAGGGGAGGATAAGAGATCATAGAGAGTGTCTGTGAACAGCAATTTTCAAGTCTGGTTACAGATTCTCAATTGGATTTAGGTCTGGACTTTGACTGGGCCATTCTAACACATGAATATGCTTTGATCTAAACCATTCCATTGTAGCTCTGGCTGTATGTTTAGGGCCGTTGTCCTGCTGGAAGGTGAACCTCTGCCCGAGTCTCCATCCAATCAGACAGAGCTTGAGCTATTTTTCAAAGAAGAATGGGCAAAAAATGTCACTCTCTAGATGTGCAAAGCTTGTAGAGACATCCCCAAAAAGACTTGCAGCTGTAATTGCAGTGAAAGGTGGTTCTACAAAGTATTAACTCAGGGGGCTGATTACAAATGCACACCACACTTTTCACATATTTATTTGTAAAAAAATGTGAAAACCATTTATCATTTTCCTTCTACTTCACAATTATGTGCCACTTTGTGTTGGTCTATCACATAAAATCCCATTAAAATACATTTACATTTTTGGTTGTAACATGACAAAATCTGGAAAATTTCAAGGGGGTATGAATACTTTTTCAAGGCACTGTAATCACCACTGGCCTTTTTAATTTTTGCTAAGCAAACTAAAAAAGAGCAAATTAAAAAAAAGCATTTTTTGGTCATTTCTGTTATAACATTTTGCAAATAAATGATATTTCTTCATAAATTTAGGCCAAAATGTATTCTGCTCTATTTCTTGGGTAAAATAACCCAAATCGGTGTTTATTATATAGTTTGTAGGAAAGGTATCCTATCCTACATTGTAGGTATTGTAGGATAGGATACCTACACAAACAAAAGTCCACAAACTATGGAATATATATCTGAAAATTGATCAGTCTTGATGTACTGCCGGCCTATCTCAACTCTTGAGATCTGAAAATGCCAGGACAATACCAATTACCCCTTTTTGGAAAGTCCAATGTCCAAGAGGTATGGGCAAGTTTTTTGAAATTGTAATTTTTTGTCACAATTTTTTAAAAAATGTATTTATTTTTTACATAATGTCACCAGTGCAGTACAGTGTCATAACTAGTGTGGTAGTGATAAGGGACACTGGCTGGAGATCGTATGTAAAATAAACAAAAAACATATTTTTTTAATTTTTAACATTTTTTTTCTCTTTTATTACTTCTTTTAAATACTGTGACCAGAGCAATACAGCGTTACCATAGTAACACTGTACTACTCTGGGGAGGTGATAAGGATTTTTTTTTTCACACCATGATCGCTTACAACAGTGATAACCCCAGTTATAAGCAACCAATGTTTCCATTCATTCAGTGTGTACTATTGTAATTAGCAGTGATTGGCCACAGCTAACCACATGGTACAGATGGGCTGTGATTGGCCCTGTCTGTACAACGTGATCCCTGTGACCAATCACAGAGATCAACACAAAAGTACACAATGAATGGCTTTAAATGTGAAGACATCCATTGTGTACAATTGTCTTATGATCTGCTGTGATTGGTTACAGTGATCACATGGTACTGGCAGCGGCCCGGTACGCTGATCTGTCACCCGCTGTGTCCAGTGGACACAGCAGGTGACAGAACGTGCACATGAGGCTCGATCCTTGGAGGATGTCATAGGACGCCCACCCAGGATGGGGGAGCTCCTGCTGGGCTGTCATTTAGACCGGATGGGAAGCAGTTAAGCTTGAACTGCTTCTCATCCAACTTCATTGTGTGCCTTCTTTAGAGACTTCAGATTAAATTAGTTTCCTCCCCCTACACTCCCCATTTAAAGACTTGTATATTGTGATCATATCGTCTATTAAGCATCTTCTCCTGGGTGAATAGGTTTAAGGTTTCTGGTTATTCCTCAATAAATAGTATGACCAGTGGGAACACTGTGGTATGCAGTTCCTCCAGCACTGAATGTACTGGCAAGGAGTGCTTGGGCATGCTGGAGGGTCTATTGATGCTGACTGTTGGGGGATCTGATGTCACTGGGGAAGTATACCTCTGTGCAAGGGGTCTTAGGTTACTGGGGGATGTCTATTGTTGCTGCAGTGATTTACTGTTTCAGGGGAGGTCTATTGTTTCTGGCTGATGGGGGATCTACTGTTGCTGCTGGAGGATCTAATGTTGCTGGTGGAGGATCTGTTGTTGCTGGGGGGTATTTTGTTGCCGGGGGGTGGGGTGTGAAGTTGCTGGGAGTATCTATTGTTGCTGGTTGCCTTCCTAGTTATCAATAACTAATTCCATGCAAATTACTTAGCACCACAAAACTGTACTCTAGAAGAGGCAGTACTGGGAGGAGGGGGGGGGGCGGAGACAAGAGATAGTGCTCAGAGATGGATAGGGGGCAGGGACAATGGGTGATTTGGGTTAGAGGAGGGGGGGGTTTCCTGCATCTATTCTTAACTACTTGACGTCCGCGCTATAGCCGAATTACGTCTACAGCGTGGACCTGAATTGCCGGGAGGGCGTACATTGTCAGTGTGAGGAGAAAAAAACAACAATCACTGGCTGCTGTCAGAGGGACATCAGTCCCGAAGAGGAGAGAGATTATTTGTGCCCCCAGCGCCACCTACCAGTGCCCACAAGTGCCACCTATCAGTGCCCACTAGTGCCACCTACCAGTGCCCACCAGCGCCACCTACCAGTGTCACCTATCAGTGCTCACCAGTGCCACCTATCAGTGCCCAATCATAAGTGTCCCCTACCAGTGCCTATCATTGCCCATCAGTGCCACCTATTAGTATCCATCAGTGGCCATGAGTGCAGCCTATCAGTGCCACCCATCATTGCCCATCAGTGCCACCTTATCAGTGTCGCCTATCAGTTCCCAACAGTGAAGCCTATCAGTGCAGCCTACCAGTGCCTATCAGGGCCCATCAGTGCTGCCTCATCAGCGCACATCAATGAAGGAGAAAAATTACCTGTTTTTAAAGTTTGTTATAAAATTTTGAAAACTGTTTTTTTCAAAATGTTTTATCTTTTTTTGCTTGTTCAGCAAAAAATAAAACCCCCAGCAGTGATTAAATACCACCAAAAGAAAGCTCTATTTGTTTGAAATAAATGATAAAAATGTAATTTGGCTACAGTGTTGCATGACCGCGCAATTGTCATTCGAAGTGCGACAGCGCTGAAAGCTGAGAATTGGCCTGAGCAGGAGGGGGGTTTAAGTGCCCGGTAGGCAAGTGGTTAAAGAAAAAAGCCCGGAGTATGACATTTTACTTTCATTCCATGGCTGATTAGCTTTCATCTGCATCTTTTAAAAATGAAATGTATGGAAAGGAATTTAAAGGATTATCCTCGTTAGAAACAAAACTAAAACAGTGAAATCGAGGTTACACCTCCAGTGCTGATTTTCTCAAGTCAAAATACCTAACAACTCAAAAGGTCTCCATACCGAATATGGTTGCGATGCCTAGTAAAAGACGGTCATCTCGCTTGGAAATTCATTTATTATCTGAATTAAACAAAAACATACAGCCAACGCATTTCGGGGGACAGGCTCCCCCTTTTTCAGGGCGATTATGCAGAGGAATAAAAAAATATATTTATGTGTCTATAAATGTATGAAAAAAAATAAATGTATAAAATACAAACTGATTAATAATAATAATCAATATATATTTGCCAGATCCATAACCAAAATAGCCAAACTGAAAAGGGTTCTTACCATCCCTTTAGGATCTTTAATTTACTGTATAATATGAGGAATGAGCCTATGTAGGAGGAGGAGGAGGATTCCATGGTGAGTATCAGCAGGGTCAGGACTGTAGATGTAAATTTGGCATTTCCGAGTTGAATGACCTTTTAAAAATGCACATGTGGATGTTTTCATGACATTTTTATTCAATTTTGGGGCCTTTGAATTGCAGAAAGGAAATCATCTAAACAAAACTATCTCACAGCGGAATGAAAATTAGAATGGAATTAACACTTTCATTTTCAGTGTTGTGGATCTAATCAGGGCCAGAATTGGAGCAGAAGTGTGATCTCTCGGTCTGTACACACGCATGCGCGCCGGGTCAACTCAAAGTGTTCAGATGGCGTTGGAAGGCTGTCATCTTTCTTGCTGTAGGTTACAATAAACAGATATCACAGCAACCCCATTACTGCTCCATTCAGACACCTAATCCAGCCATAGATGGATCGAATCTCAGCTGGTTCAGCAGTGACAGACCAGGATTTGATCCGTCTATGAGCAGGCTGAGTGTACTGAAGTTGATTCGTCAATCAACTTCAGTACAACCAGCCTGTCAGATTTTTTTTATGCGATCACTGTCAGCAGCTAACCCACCGGCAGTGACCATTGTGGTAAGGAATGCCCCCTGCACTCCCCACCGGCAGTGACCATTGTGGTAAGGAATGCCCCCTGCACTCCCCACCGGCAGTGACCATTGTGGTAAGGAAGGCCCCCTGCACTCCCCACCGGCAGTGACCATTGTGGTAAGGAATGCCCCCTGCACTCCCCACCGGCAGTGACCATTGTGGTAAGGAAGGCCCCCTGCACTCCCCACCGGCAGTGACCATTGTGGTAAGGAAGGCCCCCTGCACTCCCCACCGGCAGTGACCATTGTGGTAAGGAATGCCCCCTGCACTCCCCACCGGCAGTGACCATTGTGGTAAGGAAGGCCCCCTGCACTCCCCACCGGCAGTGACCATTGTGGTAAGGAATGCCCCCTGCACTCCCCACCGGCAGTGACCATTGTGGTAAGGAAGGCCCCCTGCACTCCCCACCGGCAGTGACCATTGTGGTAAGGAAGGCCCCCTGCACTCCCCACCGGCAGTGACCATTGTGGTAAGGAAGGCCCCCTGCACTCCCCACCGGCAGAACACAATAGTGCTGCAGGAGAGATTCCCCATCAACACCGAGGCTCGGTTCACACTGCTGCAACACGGGATCCGACCCCAATTTGCATGACATGTCAAATGTAATATTTCCCAATGAGAGCTGTCTTAAGATACTACAGAAGTCGCTCTGACTTTAGGAAAGGTTCCTGCATTACTTTGGTCTGACTTAGGTGCAACTTTAGCCCTTGTATAGGCTCCTAAGTCGGATCAAGCCAGAAGGAAGTCGCAGGGCGAAGTCGCAGGCCAAGTCGTATCTGTCGCGGCAGTGTGACCGAGCCTTACTGTAATGAAGCAATTTTCTTTTCTTCCATGTGTGTTGGAAGGAAAGAAAACTGCATAACCTTTGGGCCGCTTTACAGAAAGGCCCTATGGAACCCTTCCACATAAATTTACAGCGGCCCTTTCACACCATAGACATTTTTATAATAATTTTTTTTTAATCAAATGTTTATTTATAACTAATTACCATCCATGGCTAAGTGGGGCACTGCATACTGGTAAAGCGGACGGGGGATACTAGCGACGTGAGCTTCACTGATACTGCCACCTGGAGGGCTGTGGATGTATTGCAGCATTTGTGCATTCCCCAGTTGATAGCAACGGAGGGCAGCTGGATCCCCTGGATTGGGTGAGCTGCTATTTAGACCCCCTTGTACACAGTCTGCTTTGGCGCTCTCCTCTACACATGAGGTCTGAGAGTTACTGTTCAGCATCATCTGTACACTGTAAAATGCTTCCTAGTCTAGCCTCTATGGCGCTATATTGACTTTAGCCATTCCCACCACTTCCTACCTCACTGGAAATGTTCACTGGCCCATTTGGATGGACTTTGTCACTGCTATTTGGCTAAATATTGGACAAGGGGGCACTCTTTACGTCTAGAGGAAAATAGATTTCGTCTCCAAATACGGAAAGGTTTCTTCACTGTAAGAGCTGTGAAAATGTGGAATAGACTCCCTCCAGAGGTGGTTCTGGCCAGCTCAGTAGATTGCTTTAAGAAAGGCCTGGATTCTTTCCTTGGTGGACTTAATTTAAATGGGGACTAATATTTATAGGTAAAGTTGATCCAGCGAATATCCGATTGCCTCTCGGGGCATCAGGAAGGACTTTTTTTTCCCCCTGTTGTAGCAAATTGGGTCATGCTTTGCTGGGTTTTTTCGCCTTCCTCTGGATCAACAGCGGGTATAGGATTGTGTATATGGGATTGTATGGATGGGTTTTCATTACATTTTTTTTTTTTATTGGTTGAGCCAGATGGACTTGTGTCTTTTTTCAACCTGACTATGTAACTATGTAAAATGGAGATCCCACCCGTAATCTACTGAAGTTTCATACATATGTGCTTGGCAGCCATGAACGGTTTTTATTTTACCATCATACAGATCATACTGAGTCCAGTCCTAGGTGACCTCTATGCTGAGACCCTAGTGGGGACTGCCTGGTACGGGAGTATATCTGGTTAGGTTTGTCCTATACATGATATGTGGCTTACTCCCTGTGCATTGTCCCAGTAGCCAGGCCGACCATACCTGGTCTCTTCAATCTATTATTTCCTACTTGGTCCAGCAGTGGGAGGTGTGAATGTATGTGTGAGCCGTGTTAGCAGCTGTCAAAGTGACAAGACAACGTTGTATTTCTAATTGTAGAGTAGAGGACTGTGGTACTTTATATAAGCCTTTTACTGTATATGCTTCCTGGTCCGATTAGTAATGTCCTGTTGGGTTACGTCTAGCCCTAGCATGCCCTGTGGAAATCTGCGTTCGGTGCGGCCCGCGTTTGCACGGTCACAGCAGCCCATTGACTTGAATAAACTGCTGTACCTGAGGTAAAACGCAGGAAAAAGGTCCCTGCAACTTTTTAAAACTGCCGCTGCATCAATTTCCCACTCTCACAGATGCACTGCATGTTTAGATGCATGGGGGGTGCCATTAAGAATGAATGGCAGCCCCGTGCGTCTGTGAAAGAGCAGCACATTTTGGTTGTAGGTGGTTCTGGGTGCGGGAACAGTTGCGATTCTCACACCTACAACCACCCGCACAAGTGTGAATCTAGCCTAAGACCTGGTTCACACCTATGCATTTTTTTAGTGCCTTTTCAGTTTTGCAGGAACACACTACAGTCCATTTAACATGGCTGCCTACGGGTCACATTCACATCTGTGCATTTTATGGAAAGGGCCAGGGACTTTTTTCTGGTTTTTGGTTCCATAGACTTCAATGAATCAAAAACGTGCATTAAAAAACACAAAATGCATCTGGAATATGTAAACTGTAACCTGCATAGGTGTGAACCAGGCAAAAAGCTGGACCAATATAACCACGTAAAAATATATCAAGCCTGGAACTCTTGTTTAATATAAACACTTGCTTTGCATAGTTATTTTCACATAGCTTTCAGGAAGAATCAGGGTGATAAACAACACTGATTTGCCCAATTTGGGGGGAAAAATCTGCTTTAACCTCCCTAGCGGTATTCCCAAGTGACGCTCGGGGTTAATTTTCAGTACCAAAAGCGGTAACCCCGAGCCACTCTCGGGATTACCCCAGAAGCTTTCTCACCTTCCCTGCGATCCCCCGCCGTCCTCCCCGGCGTCCTCGCACTCTCTCCCCGCTGTGTGCTTGGCCGATGCCGGCACTTTCCTTCTGGTTCCCTTCCCTGCGAGTGTTGCGATGCAGGGTGGCGTGGAACCGGTGGCAAATTCAAAAGTGTAAATACACAAATGACATGATACAAAGCTGTGATCCTAACAGATTACACTGTATCATCCCATTTCACCACAGGATTTCACCTGGTGACGTTTCCAGTGCCCTGCCTGTGCTTTTCCAGTTCTTTGTGCCTGGAAAATAGAGAACGATCATGGCGTCCAAAAAGCGTTTTTTGCGCAAAATCACTTTTAGACGAACTGGAAAACAGCGACAGCGAAACTGAGTTACTTGAAGAACTGAGCGATAGCGATTCGTGGGAAAATTCGTCATCAGGTATGGAAAGTGACGACAGCGACGATTCTGATGTCTCTTTCTGGCACATAGCTTGTGGAATTTGGGAAGTGTATCAAATGATTCTTCAGAATTTCCAACGGAGCGATGTGTCTGAAAGAGACATCACAATTGTTGCTGTCGTCACTTTCCATACCTGATGACGAATTTTCCCACGAATCACTATCGCTCAGTTCTTCAAGTAACTCTGTTTCGCTGTCGCTGTTTTCTAGTTCGTCTAAAAACGCTTTTGCACAAAAAGAATGCTTTTTGGACGCCACGGTCGTTCTCTATTTTCCAGGCACAAAGAACTGGAAAAGCACAGGCAGGGCACTGGAAAAGTCACCAGGTGAAATCCTGTGGTGAAATGTTATGATACAGTGTAATCCGTTAGGATCACAGCTATCATCTCATTTGGTGTATTTACATTTTTTAAATTGCCGCCGGTTCCACCCCCCTGCGTCGCAACGCTCCCAGGGAAGGGAACCAGAAGACAGGTGCCGGCATCGGCCGAGCACACAGCGGGAGGACGGCGGGGGATCGCAGGGGAAGGTGAGTTTTAAAATATAAAACAACAGATTTCCATGCAAAACAATGTACCGCTTTTAGCACAAAAATCCTGACATAATCAGACCGCCAGGGAGGTTAAAGGTCCGACAAAAAAAGGCGCATAGTGAAAAAAGGTAAAAATATAGACACATTAGTGTAAAGAGAAAACAAAAATAACACCACCTTTAGGAAAGTTCTGTGTCCACCTTCCCTGCATTTAAATAAATTCCCCAAAAAAAGTTTTGGCATTAATTAGCTAAAAAGTCCTTATAAAGTTCCCTTTAAAATACATTTTCACCTTAGATGGGGAAATAAGCTCCAGGAGCGGCTTTATAAACAGACAATATAGTCTGATTCCACAGAAAACCATAACCTTTGAATATCCTATGTGGTCTCACCGTGCTGCCCTCCCGGACGGAGTACAGGATCTTCTCCTGGATGTCACATGAGCTCAGGACCGGGGCGATTTTACTGGATGGGAATCGCAGACGAGACCTGACAACAGACAGAGAATGTTACTGGGACTCTATTGATATTGATAACATGTATGATGCCCCTAACCAAAAACATTATCCTTCAAATTTACCTGCCCATTGGATATCAGATTATCTGCAACTTTCATACATAGCTGTGACTGTGCAGCCAGCAAAAATATATAAAGTGAATCCGTCCAATCCAGCAGCCAATTAGAACTCGAGAAGGTCTCCCACTGACAACGCAAGCATCGGTGAAGGGTCTGCGGGGATTTTAATCCTCCCTAGGTTTTGTCTACAGAGATTTTATAGGAGTGGTTATGAACTAAAGTGGGCCTCAGATGTGCCCCCCGGAATCCCAGGGGGGGGGGGGGCACATAATGTTTATTTGTTGCAGGTACTTGTATTGCGCTGTCAATTTATGAAGCACTTTACATGTCTTTGGAGTGTGGGAGGAAACCGGAGTACCCAGAGGAAACCCACGCAGGAACAAGGAGAACATGCAAACTCCATGTAAATAGAACAGATAGAGGTCAGGCACTGATGTTGGAAGAGAAGGCCTGGCTCGCAGTCTCTTCTCCAATTCATCCCAAAGTGTCCTATCGGGTTGAGGTCAGGACTCTGTGCAGGTCAGTAAAGTTCCTCCACCCCAAACTTGCTCATTCATATCTTTATGGAGCTTTGTTTGTGCACTGGTCCAAATCATTTGGTAGAGGAGGGATTATGGTGTGGGGTTGTTTTTCAGGGGATGGGCTTGGCCCCTTAGTTCCAGTGAAGGGAACTCTTAAGGCGTCAGCATACCAAGACATTTTGGACAATTTCATGCTCCCAACTTTGTGGGAACAGTTTGGGGATGGCCCCTACCTGTCCCAACATGACTGTGCACCAGTGCAGAAAGCAAGGTCCATAAAGACATGGATGAGTGAGTTTGGGGTGGAGGAACTTGACTGGCCTGAACAGAGTCCTGACCTCAACCCGATATAACACCTTTGGGATGAATTACAGTGGAGACTGCGAGCCAGGCCTTCTCGTCCAACATCAGTGCCTGACCTCACAAATGCGCTTCTGGAAGAATGGTCAAACATTCCCATAGACACACTCCTAAACCTTGTGGACAGCCTTCCCAGAAGAGTTGAAGCTGTTATAGCTGCAAAGGGTGGGCCAACTCAATATTAAATCCTACGGGATGCCTAATAAAGTTCATGTGCGTGTAAAGGCAGGCGTCCCAATATTTCTGGTAATATAGTGTATGTAATGATTGAGAGTACTGTCAGAAACTGCAGACCTATTAGAGGAAAGGAGGGTCACAGAGTTTGGACATGGCACATTTTTGGTTGGGGATATGCTACAGAAGACAATATTAAATTGGGAACATGTTACAAGAGGCTAGTAGCGATCAATACTCTTACCCTAATCAATGTTCCCACTACAGACTGCTGAGGTCCAAGGGCTGCAACCCATCTTTTCCACTACGTGTCTTTTTTACTGGCTGTATATTTTCTAAAATGAGAAATAAAAAATTTCCCAAAACAAAGCAGGGTCCATAACCCTGCGCTGGACAAGATGACACTGAGGGATAACCCACCCCCAGAATGTGGGGGAGCATCACCTGCCGGGAGAGCAGAGGATCAGGTGCAAGTGCAAAAACCTTCCTCTAGATCATCCATTTTCAACCAGGGTGCCACGGCACCCTGGTGTGCCTCCTGGGTTCTTGAGGGGTGCCTTGGCAAAATGGCAACAAATTGCCATAGTTTTTACTTTGTGGATTTACAACTCTGGACACTGTGCGGGTCAAGCCACTGGCACCCTGACAACCCTGGGCACTGTGCGGTTCAAGCCACTGGCACCCTGACAACCCTGGGCACTGTGCGGGTCAAGCCACTGGCACCCTGACAACTCTGGGCACAGTGCGGGTCAAGCCACTGGAACCCTGACAACCCTGGGCACTGTGCGGGTCAAGCCACAGGCACCCTGACAACCCTGGGCACTGTGCGGGTCAAGCCACTGGAACCCTGACAACCCTGAGCACTGTGTGGGTCAAGCCACTGGAACCCTGACAACCCTGGGCACTGTGTGGGTCAAGCCACTGGCACCCTGACAACCCTGGGCACTGTGCGGGTCAAGCCACTGGAACCCTGACAACCCTGAGCACTGTGTGGGTCAAGCCACTGGAACCCTGACAACCCTGGGCACTGTGGGGGTCAAGCCACTGGAACCCTGACAACCCTGGGCAATGTGCGGGTCAAGCCACTGGAACCCTGACAACCCTGGGCAATGTGCAGGTCAAGCAACTGAAACCCTGACAACCCTGGGCACTGTGCAGGTCAAGCCACTGGAACCCTGACAACCCTGAGCACTGTGTGGGTCAAGCCACTGGAACCCTGACAACCCTGGGCACTGTGCGGGTCAAGCCACTGGAACCCTGACAACCCTGGGCACTGTGCGGGTCAAGCCACTGGAACCCTGACAACCCTGGGCACTGTGCGGGTCAAGCCACTGGAACCCTGACAACCCTGGGCACTGTGCGGGTCAAGCCACTGGCACGCTGACAACCCTGGGCACTGTGTGGGTCAAGCCACTGGCACCCTGACAACCCTGGGCACTGTGCGGGTCAAGCCACTGGAACCCTGACAACCCTGGGCACTGTGTGGGTCAAGCCACTGGTTCTCTGACAACCCTGGGCAATGTGTGGGTCAAGCCACTGGAACCCTGACAACCCTGGGCACTGTGGGGGTCAAGCCACTGGCACCCTGACAACTCTGGGCACTGTGCGGGTCAAGCCACTGGAACCCTGACAACCCTGGGCACTGTGCGGGTCAAGCCACTGGAACCCTGACAACCCTGGGCACTGTGTGGGTCAAGACACTGGCACCCTGACAACCCTAGGCACTGTGCGGGTCAAGCCACTGGCACCCTGACAACCCTGGGCACTGTGCGGGTCAAGCCACTGGCACCCTGACAACCCTGGGCAGTGGGCACTGTGCGGGTCAAGCCACTGGAACCCTGACAACCCTGGGCACTGTGTGGGTCAAACCACTGGAACCCTGACAACCCTGGGCACTGTGTGGGTCAAGCCAAGGGCACCCTGACAACCCTGGGCACTGTGCGGGTCAAGCCACTGGCACCCTGGACAATCCTGGGCACTGTGCAGGTCAAACCAAGGGCACCCTGACAACCCTGGGCACTGTGCGGGTAAAGCCACTTGGACCCTGACAACCCTGGGCACTGTGCGGGTCAAGCCACTGGCACCCTGACAACCAATGACATCACTGGTTGATAAGTAGAATGACGGGTGCTTGCACAACGTCCTTATTTACTCCTCCTCATCCCTTCTCCATCATCACTGGGGTCACATTAGCAAATAAAAGAAGAGAAACTGAGGGAGAAGAGAAACCCTAGCATACTAGTCTGTACCAGTTTGCAATAGTGGAGGAATAAATCACTTCTTTTGTTGGATGGCCCTTGTGTATGGATGTTGCTGTGTTATGTAAAACTATTAGTTTAGGTTTTTTTTACATTTTAGAATGGGGTGTCTTGAGATTGTGCAGAATTGTTAAGGGTGCCACAACTGAAGAAAGGTTGAGAAACACTGTTCTAGATTAAACAAGCAGTTAACTCTTGCAGTGCAGATGTAGCCCCAGGGTTGGGCTTTAAAGGTTTACTTCCTTTTCAAGTGCACCCATTCTGCTGCATGGAGGACGGTAAATCATAGCACTGAAAGCAAGTGCATCTACCTTCTGTTATGCAGATTTCAAGTACAGCTGAGTGATGTGCAAATGACCCCTATAGCCAATTCTACAAGCTGATGCACTTTGTGCCAGGAATACGTGCCCACATTATGCCATACACAGCAGTGCTGTGGGACGACTGTGATGAGTCTCCTCCAGCAGAGGGCACTGCTGGCACACAAATCTCCATGCGCCGGGTACAAATGTACTTTCTAAATTCTGCACGTACGTGATTTTTTTTCCTTTCTTTATTAGTTTTAAGTAAAGTATGAAGATCAAGGACTTTACTGGGAGCTCTCATTTCCACTGAATAATGGGCAGATAATGGACAATAAGAGGCATTTAATGTGGAGAATATTCAGTATAATTACATTCTCTCGGCACAGAGGCTGCTTAATGCACTTCCTTGCCAGGAATATTCCACCATAGACAGACAGACGGACAGACACAGGGAATGTTTTCGGCATCATTCGTGGTAATTGATCACTTTGTTTGAGATAATAAGCGCAACAAAACGTTGAAAATCTGCAGCAGGGAAACAAGCTGGAAAATGACGGCTAAGAGAGCAAGAGCCGGCTGTACCGCTACCACCGATTACCGCGCTGCGTCACAGTCACCGATAATAAAGGGGCCAATTACTAAGATTGGTGAATTTGATGCATTTTGCCCTCTTTGATGCTGAATTACTTTACCAGTATAAAAAAACATTCCAAACCAATGTTGTGATGGTTAAGCAAAATTAGAATTGCTGGAAAATTTAAAAATTTTAATTAAAATTGAAATTAATTAAAAATTAAAATTGCTGGATCGGCACAAGAAAAGACAAAAAATTGTATTTTGAGGTTGATTTACTAAAGGCAAATAGACTGTGAACTTTGCAAAGCGCAGTTGCCCTCCAGAGCTTAGTAAATGAGGTAAAGCTTCACTGTGCATAGAATAATACCCAATCACACGCAAGGAAAAAAAAAAAAAAACAGCATTTTTTTCTTGCACATGATTGGATGATGGAAGTCAGCAGAGCTTCTACGCAGGAAGCATGATGAAATCCACATCTGCCGTGGGGATGGGGGGGGGGGGGGGTGGCAGGGAACCCCTCCTTAACTGGCTGCAATAATTCCAACGCAGCCATAAAGTCCGACATCTTTGTTACGAGATGTAGATCTACATTGATGTTGTTTTCAATAGACAAAAAAAAAAAAAAAAGTACCGCTCTGATGCTCCTATCACTGATATCAGCCAATGTGACATGTAATGAACTGGTGCAGATCCTATAAAACAGCTTGTCAGGCTACAATATGCTACAAAAAAATTACAACCAATCATGACAGGACGCCGTCTCACTGTGACCAAACCTAAAAACCACTAACGTAAGACGGCTTCAGCTCTGCTCTCCCCCAGCTGGAGAGGTCCCTCTGAAGCGTTTCGTCCCTAATGGACGTAATCATTGAGGTCTCAATGATTAAAGTGGTATAAAACTTTTGACTTTTTAAAAAAGAACATGGTACATACTCACCTGCTCTGTGTAATGGTTCTTCTCAGGTCCCCTGCTGGTGCCCCTGGCTCCTACTGCTTGACCAGTGCCCCCAGTAACATGCAGCTTGCTGTGGGGGCACTGGTGCGTGCTTGTCTCTGAGCCCTGCTCCATGTATCCATAAGACACAGAGCCAAGGCATGGCCCAGCCCCCCACTTTCTCTTTATTGGCTCACTGGCTGTGATTGACAGCCAATGAGGAGAGAGAGAGAGAGAGAGAGAGAGAGAGAGAGAGAGAGAGAGAGAGAGAGAGAGAGAGACCAGGGACAGCCGAAGCTCTCATGCACATCTCTGGATCGAGAGGGAGCTCAGGTAATTATTAGAGGGGGCTGTAGGGTGAGCAGCACACAGGTTTTTTTTTTACCATCATGCACAGAATTCATGAAGGTAAAAAAAACCTTCAGCCTTTATCACTTTAAGCCCACTAGGGGGTGAGACGCATCTGAAGGACCTCTCCTGCAGGTGAAGAGCAGAGCTGAAGCCATCGTGAAATTACTGGTTTAGTTTTGGTCACAGTGGGTCGGCAGCTTGTGCGCGATTGGTTGCCATTTTTCTGTAGCATAATGTTTTTTTTCTGATTATACATCCAAATGTTCACCAGAATCTGGGAATGGTGCCAACCAGTGGCGGCTGGTGCTCAAAATTTTTGGGGGGGCGCAAACAGAAAAATGTAATAGGCATTGCTTTGCGGCAAAAAACGCTGTAAAAAATTCCGTGACTTTGAGGTTGCAAAAGTGTTAAAAGGGGCCTTCAGTAATTAAGGTATAGTGTGCCCCCTTTCAATGCAGAGAGACCAGCGTGCCCCCTTTCAATGCAGAGAGACCAGCGTGCCCCCTTTCAATGCAGAGAGACCAGCGTGCCCCCTTTCAATGCACAGTGACCAGCGTGCCCCCTTTCAATGCACAGTGACCAGCGTGCCCCCTTTCAATGCATAGTGACCCCCTTTCAATGCACAGTGACCAGTGTGCCCCCTTCAAAACAGTGACCAGCGTACATGCCCCCTTTCAATGCAGTGACCAGCGTACATGCCCCCTTTCAATGCAGTGACCAGCATACATGCCCCCTTTCAATGCAGTGACCAGCATACATGCCCCCTTCAATGCAGTGCCCAGCATACATTCCCCCAATGCAGAGATCAGCGTGCGTGCCCCCTTACTTACCTGGAGCAGCAGCGGCCGCGGCGGGCGGCTTCTCCTCAGTCCCCCGACGTGGCTTCTCCTCAGTCCCGGCGGCGCGTCTCCTCCAGTCCTCCCGCCTCCTTCTTGGCCAATGGCATGGGGTTTGCCTTGTGGCCAATCAGGAAGCGCGTATCGGACGCGCTTCCTGATTGGCCAGGAGGAGGATCGGTGTGACAATAGCAAATTTTAATTCGCTATTGTCACACAATGGGTGGGCTCCACCCTTTGCATCACCCTATTAGAGCCTCTGGCTCTAATCAGGTGATTTAAAAAAAAAAACCATTAAGCTCCATGCATCTGGCGCCCCTGCATCCAGATTAGGGGGCCAGACGCATGGATGGGGGGGGGGCGGCGCCCCTGCGCCCTCAATACACCGGCTGCCACTGGTGCCAACAGACAGCTGCTGTCCTTTAGAAAAAAAAGCCAAATGCGAACCAGTGTTCTTTGAGGTCACTTGTGTCCCATGTGTAGTGTAGAACAGAGCCAGGAACTATGGTGAAACATCTCACCAATGGGACCTCCAGACTATAGCTATGATTGAAATATCACATTTTGGCCGACCCTTTAAAGAGGAAGTAAACCCTCCTCTGACACTTGTACCTATAGGTAAGCCTATGATAAGACTTACCTATAGGTACTGTAAATATCTCCTAAACATGTACCGTTTAGGAGATATTTACCTTACATGTAGCCAGTGACGTCACTGGCGCATGCGCTCTGAAGGAACGGCCGCTGGTGCCGTTCCTTCAGAGCCCCGTGCCGTGACCATCGGCTCCCGCGCGCGGGAGTGACGTCACCGCGGCTCCGGCCAATCAGATGGCCGGATGCTGCGATCCCGGAAGACGGGCGACTGGACATGTCGCCCATCATACAGGTAAGCGGGCGACATGGCGGGGGCTCGTTCTAAGGCAAGTATTTCATAATGAGCTAGTATGCGATGCATACTAGCTCATTATGTGTTTCTCTTTCAGGTCGAAAAAAAATAAAAAATTTGTATGGGTTTACAACCTCTTTAAGATATACTTGACAAATACTCCACTCTGATTAGGACCACTGCCTTTTCGGCATAGCAACAGGAAAAATAATTTTGGCATATAAGCACTAAAAGAAGCAAAAACACTTTGTGGAAGGTTTTGGTCAAAATACAGTGAGGACCACAAAATCTTCTAAAGCCCCGTACACACGTACCGATCGTCGGCCGAACGATCGGCGCTTTTTGTCCAGGGCTGTCGGTGTCTGTTGAAAAGTGCAAAAGACTGCACAAGAATTTTGTCCGCCGACTATAGCCGACTGCAGAAGTGATGTCATGTAATGGTTAACTTTCCCTGTGTTTTTTCTTTTCTGAGCATGCCCAGTCTTGCAAATCTGCTGTCTGTTGGCCGAAATCTGTACTGACTGGCGAACAATCGGCCGCTCTGGTGTCGGCATACAAAAACTTTTAATGCTTGCATGACAGATTCTTTTCGGCCGAATGTGCGCTGTCGGCTGTCGGAGGCTAACAAGCCGATAATCGACCGATCGGTCGTCGGCCGAAGCTTTTCGGCCGACGATCGGTACGTGTGTACGGGCCTTAAGAAGGCTGAAATACTTTATCAGGAAGGGCAATGAAATCATTACTGCTTTGACTTCCATTGCCATGACTTGGTGAATGGTGAGCACAGCGAGGACCATCAACTTGGTCTTCAAAGAAGAAGACACTGAAACACATCAACCATCAGGGGACCAATTAAATCATTACTGCTTTGACTTCCATTGCCAATCACTCTGAGTTTTCTACATTCTACACATTGCCAGTCAGACGTCTCAGTAAAAATGACATCTGCAGAGACTTTTGTCCATTCTCAACCCTGCTGGGACCCCCCTGGGAGTCTCGCCGTTGATCCTCAGAAGTAAATCTGTGGCTAACGCTTCCATCTTCTCCAGAGGAAAGGGAAAGGCTAAGCATTCACTTGAGCAGAAAACGTACATTTGGTAATCAACAATTCTAAGATCGGTGATCACCCATCATCATCTAAAGATAGCCTGACCTGACCCACACCCAGCTGTTATAGGGGATTTTGGAGGGGGTCAGGTGACCTCCCTCTCCCCTCCAGCATATCATGGGTTCTCCAAGAGGACAAACTAGAGTTTCCCCTAAAATGGAAGAATAATCTACAACCATTACCATTCAATTGATGAACAGCTTAAACGCTGCAGTCAGAAGATTATCAATTCATCTTAAAACAAATCCAAGAAAAAAAAAATATATATATATATATATATAAAATGACTCAATCACCCTCCCAACAGACCAATCCCGTCTCTCATTTGGATTCAAAATTGAAAATCCTGAGCCATAGGTATATTCAATTACAGTAGACATGCGGTGTAATAACGCTTGTAATGGCAGCGATACAGATCCGTGATTTAATACTGCAATTTATTCACCGAATTGTCCCCTGATAGGATCAGATTCAGTTGTAGTCACAGTTCTATTTCCACTGGTGTCATTTCATTAATCTATTTTGGAAGATCATTTGTATTCCTCATTATTCTATCATGTACTATGATGTGATGACGTGGCTGTCTTTCTCTAGGACAGCTTGGCTGCCAACAATTTAATCTAGGAAAATGTAAAAAGTAAAACAAGAAACTCTTTGAGATTTTATATATGTATGTATATATATATATATATATATATATATATATATATATATATATATATATATATATATATATATATATATATACA